>NC_086237.1:9793336-10522086 GCF_036321145.2 Pelmatolapia mariae | reverse complement strand
GGCACACATGCTGTTAAGGCCCACTTACTGTAACTGTGCGTGTGAGCTTGCAAAGCTTCTAAAGTGTCATCCCAACTCAACACTTTCCCACCCTGCAGTCAGCGCATTTCAGCAGCTGAAATCCTCAGGATGTAAGGCTTTGGTTTTAATAGTGCCGTTTCCCCTACGGCATACAAACGTATGTAATACTGCAGAGGGATGAACGGGAACGTGTGTACGGAGTAATGAGTCCTTCAAACGCTGTCCTGATACTCTGTTTGACCCTAAGCCCCTCAAGTGATGCTTAGCGTTTTGGTGCATCGTGTGGGTTTTATTTTTAGCTTTCATTATGGATTATAGAATGCTGTATTTATAGAGGCAGTGACAGTCGTGAAGATGACAGGTGTCAGCCTCTTCCCCTCCCCTCCTGCTCGGGGGGAACATTGGTACAGCAGATGACGTGGGACAGTGTTCAGCGGGACTCCTGAGTGACCTTGACAAGGGCACAGAAAGTAGGAGTGATCTGCATTTTAACATCGCATATCCTTCTAGTTGGGAAATGTTTCTATACTATATGTAAATTACTTTCTTGACAGTGCTAATCATGACATGTTAATTTAGGTTCATAATAAGTTGAGTTCAATTTTTGGCTCTGGTTAAAACAGAAACTTGTGAGTCAGATGCTCTCGCATATTAGAGACCTAGTTATTTAAAAACTCTTGATGAAGGTAGCTGGAGGCTTTGCTGTCAGCAGCTTGAGCGCAACCCAGCAGGGAGACGACTTGGATGCTTTATCCCACAGTCAGGAGTAGCTCATCAGCTCTACTTACTCGCTTAATCCTCCAACTATCCTTTACAATGGTTCCTGTCAGGCTCCCTTTTTTAATGAATAATATTTTCCTGAAGCTCCAAAGTGACCTTTGCCATGCAGAGGAGGATTGTGATGACGCAGATGCTGGCTGGGAGGCTGCTTAGCTGAGCTGCGATAGAGGACACAGAGATGAACCCTCTGTGGCTGCCTCAGCCGTGAGAAGAATAACCAGCAGCCAAACTGCACGGCTCTCTGTGAGGCTGCTGCCGCTGTGTGTTTGAACGCTGCCTCCTACTCGCTTATCAGCCTCACAGATGAACTCTTACCGAACATACAGTGGAGATTATTACGTTCTGTTAAATGCATTTTTCAGACATTTATCTAAAGTAGATTTTTGTGATTGATTTTATTAATCAGACATTTACTATAGCATAAATATGAAGCGGTTTTAAAACGAGCAAATGCTGACATCGCTCAACCTAACTAATCCCTAAAAAGTCACATTGTCAGATAACGTGAAGTCCACTGAACTGAAGTCTTTTTCATGTAGCAATGCAGGCTGTCAGTTTACTTGCTGCTCTGAACACTCAATTGAAACCTTTTTTCTGCTTTTGGCTCTATTATGACATCAGTGAGGTGAATATGTAAAGATATTTTTCATCCATCCATATTAAGATATGGAGAGCTCAGGTACACAGCTCTAGCTGTAAGCACAGAAGCCCAATCCACCAGGCGTACAAAGCTTGTGTTTGTGAGGGGAGGGGGATCTTAAACAACTGGTTTCAGACAGGATGAGCTGAGAGTCTCAACCAAGCTCCAGTATGAGATATATAAATAAATACATTTTGAATTGTGAGTCATGCAAAGCTACTCTGAAAGAGTCCAAGAATAAAAAATATGGAGCTGGAAATGAGCGTAATAGGTGCCCCTTAAGGGTTTGCAGATTTGGATGTTGGCCTTTTCTCAGAGCGGCAGTTCTGTTCCCCATTGCCTGTGAAATTGTGGAGTCTGGGCTTGTGGAGGGGAGTGCTGGGGGAGGATCTTTCATCTGCTCCTATTGTGCTAGAGAGAGATGACCTTATAGGGAAGTGCTTTGTGAATAACCATCCCGCCCTATCACGCTCAATGCACAGCGACCCTGCCCATCAGCACCGGCACCCTCCACTGAGATTCCAGACACCATGGATAGTATGTGGCATTTAATGTGGTCTGGCAATCGTCCGATGTCACTGAGGGACTGTCTTTTGGCAGAGGCTTCTGACTTTTCAGCAAGGCTGAGAGAAATGGTTTCATCCTGCCAGCCGGAGAAGCGGACTTCAAAAAACTCAACCCTCAGATGTAGTCCAGGAGGGTCACAGGGGTTTTCATTCAAACTAAGCAGTGCACTGGTTGAGCTTGGGTTGATAGGAGTATGCATGGAAGTGTCTGAATAAATCCTGTGTAACAAAGCTGCCTTAAGGTGCGGCAGTCAACCTTGTTTACCTAAACCGCACTCACGGCTGGGAATCTGTTAGTGCAGTTCAAAATGCTTCATTGAAGACTGATGAGCCCTTTAAGACGGAGCAAGCATAAATGCTAATAAAGAGAAATAAAGAAATAATAATAATTAAAAACAGATAACAAAGCTGTAAGAAGTTTTAAAAATAGCATTACTGTAGAATAAATGAGGGGAAAATAATATAAACCACACAAATAAATGAACTAGACAAAGCAGGTTAAAAAGAATAATGTAGAATAACATTTTTATTTGTAAAATAAATAGTAATTAAATGTATAATTTATTTAATTAATTAGTAAATAACATTTTAGTGTCTCAGTACTTCCACATGCTAAATTAGCAACATAAAAATATGAGAAAAACACCTGGGAAATTGGCAGCAACAGTCTTTGATGTAAGATGAAGCGATAGAAGCAGGCCTGTACATGTTATGCGCAGTATTTAAATTCGGGGAAGGCCAGGACCAGGGCACATTAAATACTGCAGAACTGGTTCAGGGTGGGATGAGATGTCAGACTTTAAGGAACTGCTTTGATGATGTCACTGATGAGCTTTTGTTTGCTCGTGTCACCTTTTATTGATCCAAGCTTTAAAGCCTATATATAAACTGTATTTTTTTTTTTTTTTTTTTTTGTATACGTCTTGGCCTCTTTCGATGGCAGTGAGTTAAATGTCCACATCTTTGCATGTTTGAAGTAGGCTGTGGTAAATACTCATGTAAATTATTATGGTTGTGGTTGGTTCTATTAGATCAGTACCTGATATGGAATTGTTCTCAGTTCCAATTTAAATTTGCAATGCCAAACATATGGAATTCCTACCATCCTCTGCTTGACTAATTTTGGCTGGAACTTTAGTGCTGCTGGTCCTGGGATAAGATTTGTTACTATGGCAGGAGAAACACTTGCATGCTATGAAGAGCCCCAGCCAGCTGCTGCTGCTTAAGATTCATACCAGACAAAGAGCAGCAGAGATCCCAGGGAGACAGTGTGGAGATGGTGCTTGCATAACCGGGGTCAAAACTTGACACGTGTTTTGCATCTGTGACAACACAGAAGCAGGAAGTTAGAAAAATGTCACTTCTTAGATTATATTCATATCTCTCTCACCAGGCAGCAGCTAACTAAACATCACTTACTCAGGTCTTGTTTGCTGATCAGGGAAAAAAACCCAATTGAATCTCACCCATTACTCTGGAAATGTGCTAGTGCAATGGCCAAAGGGCAAAGGAGACATTGGTACAACAAACTGTCTTTGCAAAAAGTAAACTTGCACAAATGAGACGGGTCGGTTAGGTTTCCCTGCTTTGGACTTCTTCCATTGTTGGTCCCAAATAGAGTAGCAAACTTTTAAACCCAATGAAAGGTTAGTGGCTTATCTGTTATAAACCATTTGCTAATACCAGATCAGTTTGCATAAATATGTAAATGCAGATGGTGAGGTAGTTAGTCAGAGATGTGCTGGAAAGCTGCAATAAGCTTTGCCTGCTGACTCTTCTGAAACAGTCCACTCTACATGACAGGAGCTCAGCCTTTTGTTCAGCTGCCATCAGCACATGTAGCCTCCTGGCTGGCCCCAAGGAAGCCTGGCCAGCAGAACCACTCGCTGTCCCTGAACGCACAGCAGGTGCAAGTGCCAGTCAAAGCTGGTACTTTCAGTTCAGTCATTGCTTTGCCTGCTCTGTTTGTAAGGCACCTCTGGGAGTCATATTGGTGGCGATGTATCACTAGGTCTTAGCTTTCGCCACCGTTAAATTTGCAGACCGTTTGAGCCATTGGCAAGCCCTGAGGTGAAGACGTGGTCATGCCTCTGGAAATGCTTGGACTGCTACCAAGTAGGATGTTGACACAAAGGGACAGATGATATATACTCGCTTCACCAGAGCAGGCCTGCAGTGTAACACAGCCTCAAGACAGGTCCAGTGTGTCACAGCGTCACAGAGCACTGGTTACTTTGCATGAGAACATCAGTAGGAACCGTTGTTAGCAGGCTGGCCCTCTAGCTCCTGGTGTCTTGGCTCAGCACTCCCTAAGAAGTTTGTATTACTTTGAAAGTAATGACGTGACACAGGAAGTGTTACACAGCGAGAAAGGATGCAGGTTTGAGTAAAAGTTAGGTATGGGCAATTCTTTAATTCAATTCTAATGAAATTATTTGACATCTATAATTCAAGTAAAGTGTTACAGCTGTGTAACTAGGACAGTGAATTCAGGGGGTAGCCTTCAGCTCTTCTGTATGTGAAGTGTTTTGCTCATTGATTTGTAGCTGACATTTGGTCGCTGGATGCTCCAGGCTCTGGTTGCATAGTTACCCATGTAATGAATTCCTTGCCCTCGTATAGCTGTCCCTGTTGGTAGTCGCTTCAATTGTTTAGCTCAAAGTTTAACTTCATGTTGCTAATGGTTATTTCTCCTGCCATTGCTACAAGTCGGTAAATTTCACTGACATTTCACGGTCTCTGGTTGGCACATTGTTCTGTGTAAGCTCCCCTTTGGTTTCTAATGTGAAATGTCTTTGAGCCTGTGTCAGGCCGTTTGATTCTGGTTGCGTGACCTTCTCGGAAGCAAATCTTCCATTGCACGTCTGTTTCCACATTGAGATAGTTTAAAGATGCAGCTGAGCTCAACATTTGTCTTCTCAGAAATGCTGTCATTGTCTGCCTTGATTGGCCAGTGCCTGCTGACAGATGAGCGTTTCTGGCACTCGGATGAGTTGATGATCATCCAACTTTACATAGGGTCATGCCTCCCAGTGAGAAATCAACCTTCACAGAGCAGGGGGGCTGGAGTACACATAACTAGAGCAAGGGTCTGCATTGGATTAGATTGTATAGATGCACTCATAAAATGTGTTTGCAGCTTCTATTCCAAGCATCTATAAGAAACTCCAAGGTAATGCAGACGAGTTGCTCCTGTGTTCTGCATCTTGCCTGTCTCTTCCTGTGGCAATGATGAGAACATGTCTGCCATCGTAGGGCCACATTTAAACCAGATCAGCAGATTGGGAAACAGGTTGAAATTCTTTTTCCTTTTTTGGCTGCATGCGTCAGTGGTCCCATTGCTATTTTCCCCCTCTCCTCCTTCAAGGCCAAGGCTGGTTTAGCCATACAATACCTGTCTCCCTCAGTCTGGATCTGGACACTGGTACATTTGATAAAAATCATTATTTGTTTTTGGGTGAGTTTCCACTTCAGCCTTGTTTAGATGTTTTGTTACATTCTTAGATATTTGGCAGCCTAGTACCGTTTCCTGGATTCTAGCTATATTGTATTCATGGAGTCTTTTGTAACAATGTGACACAATTTACATTTTTAACTAAGTAGGCCTGTATAAGTAGACTACACCCCGGAACTGTGCCATAGCCTGAGCCATTTCCCCAGTTTCCATTGCCTTTATGTACGATTAGGAAGCTGAATTGGGTCACTGCAGTTCTGATGTACCCAAATTGGCCATTTCCTTTGAGACTAGCCTTTTATGGCTCACAAGTCCTTCATTTCCTTCTGTCTTTGGTTCTCCTTCTCTTTCCTACACCAATGGCAGCACTCCTTTGCTGCTGTGAGACATAACAACCACGCTATAGTGAGCTGTGGTTCATAAATTTAGTTTACTCTAAAGCAGAGTTACTGCCTGTAGAAAATAAACAACTTCTCATCTGTTAAATCTTCATTTGGCCAGTACACCCACCCACAAACGGTACTGTACAAGGAATGCATGGGTGGAGAGTTAAGAGTGCCCTTTCTCCTTTGTTGTTAGCTTTTGTTTTTTGATCTTTCTCTCACGTGCTAAATCGTTTAGATTTGAATGTATCCTGGAACTCTTTTGGAGGTAGGCTTTAGCGAAGTGACTGATTCATTGCCTAAGAATTTATGTCTGCCTTTGTTAGCTATTTTATACCACGCCCTGAAGAAGACACAAGCCCCTGCACATCGATGCTTTTATAACAGGGAAACAGCATATTAACTGGCAGCGATCAAAACATGTACTGTTAGAGGAGCTTGAGCTGCAGTGACTCCAGACATGCTCGCTAAAGTATGGGACAAGTTTGAGTATTGCATAGATGTTTGCAGTGTTTTGTAGGTGAAAGTTCATATTTAGCCATATATTTTAAAATTTACCACAAGCTTTTATGTCCGTTACTTAAGAAGATGTAGCCTTTTGAAATCGGATGATTCTTTTTAATAAACCATTTACTGCTGAGCCATGCTGATGATAGATGTGCAATACTAGGTTTTACATTATCTTCCTGAAATAGGCAAGAACTTCACTGAAAAATACATTTTCTTAATTGCAGCTTCAGTGGTGTCTTCACTGATGCACAAGTCATCCAGGCTTTGCTCACTAATTCACCCATCCCTGTCACAGATGTTGACTTTAACCCTTTATTGACCATGGGCCCACCAGCGGGCCCATTTTACAGGTAAATTTGAAGGGCCGGTCAATAAAGGGTTAACTTGTATGCTCCGCTCTTGCATTTAATGTCCATAGTTTGTGGAAATCATTTAATATTTGGTTTAATCAGATCAGAGGAAAGTTTTGAACTTTGCTCCAGTCCATCTTAAATTAGCTCAGGCCCAGACAAGGTGGCAGCATTTCTGAATCTGGTTTACATTACATGTAATGAGTTTTAACTGGGATTTGTGGATGCAGCAACAAACTGGGTTCACTAACAGTTTCTTCCTGAGGCCATGAAGTTATTGCCTCTAGAGAGAAGTGTCTGTTTCCAATGTAGCTCCTCATAAGGGCCCAAAGATGACTACTGCTATCAGTTTTGTTCCTTACATGCATAGATTGTAATGTATTTTCTCTAAATCTTTTAATATAATTAATCAACTTTAGATGATTTTTTTAGCATTATCTTTGGTTTGATATTTGTATTTGTTCTCCTCATATGTGTTTGTATGGGTTTTTTCTCTCTCTCTAATTATGGATCTGCTTTTTGTAGTTGGAGACAAGGTGCCCGCTGACATCCGCATCTGTTCAATCAAATCCACGACCCTCAGGGTAGACCAGTCCATCCTGACTGGTAAGATATTTTTGCTGATGGCAGACATCAAAGTTGCCATTTTTTTTAATTATTTGAATGCTAATCCTTATTAAGTAATGGATAGATAGACTGAAGCTTACCTAATGACAAATGTTATTTTATTCTCGTAGAATAACTGCCCTATGAGATTGTTAATTCATTTACATCACCACAAAGCCTTTAAAGTAAGTTAAACCGAGGTCAGTCAGTTTGTCTGAATAAATGGTCACTGCTAAAAATTCAACTTGGTCGCTTTGAGTTACTGATGAACAGAATGAGCCCAGAGGTCTGCTGTGACGCTCTTCCCACTTAACACCTTTTTCCTCTGAGACATTCATGTGAATCATCACTGAAAGATGAATAACCAGCACTGCAGATTTCCCTGTGGAGACGACTGGCTGAGCGTTGTTTCCTTAAATCATCTACAGAAGAATGCAAACCGGTTTAACCCTCCTCTGTCCTCGTAGGTGAATCTGTCTCTGTCATCAAACACACCGACCCTGTGCCTGACCCTCGCGCCGTCAATCAAGACAAGAAGAACATGCTCTTCTCTGTAAGCCCGAGTCTGCACATGTTATCACACACATCCTGCTGATTTCCTCTTATTTCTTATGTGTTTAGCTTCTGTACACTTCCTGGAAAAACAAGTTTCTGTTATTTGAGGATGTGCGCGATGATATCAGTTGCACTTGAGCCAACACGTATTTGACGTGTTCTTTCAGGGTACCAACATTGCTGCAGGGAAGGCTGTGGGTGTGGTTGTTGCCACTGGCGTTAACACAGAAATTGGTAAGATCCGTGACGAGATGGCAGCCACGGAGCAGGAGAAGACGCCCTTGCAGCAGAAGTTGGATGAATTCGGCGAACAGCTATCCAAGGTCATTTCCATTATCTGCATCGCCGTGTGGATCATCAACATCGGACACTTCAATGACCCCGTCCACGGAGGCTCCTGGATCCGTGGAGCTGTCTACTATTTCAAGATCGCCGTGGCGCTGGCTGTGGCTGCCATCCCTGAAGGTCTTCCCGCTGTCATCACCACCTGCCTGGCCCTGGGCACTCGCCGCATGGCCAAAAAGAACGCCATTGTCCGCAGCCTGCCCTCTGTGGAGACTCTGGGCTGCACCTCTGTCATCTGCTCTGACAAAACAGGAACCTTGACAACCAACCAGATGTCTGTTTGCAGAGTGAGTTTATCTCTCTGCCTCACACACACACAGAAACAGTGTTTTTGCATTACTGAGCAGGTTGGTCGTCAGTCCTTTGTCGTATTTGTTGTCCCTACTTTATGTTTGGATAAGGTGACAGCAGTTTCTTTCATTTATCTATAAAATGCTAATGCTCTCTGTAAGCAGAGAAATGGTAGTTTCTGGTGAAGGCAGCTTGCTTTCACTGCTCTAATCTGCATCGAGCAGTTAGATGACTTACACTACTGCTGTTGCATAACTGACCTTGCGTCACCAAGCTGCAAAGCAGTGAGCTTGTAGTTTATTTTTCTTCTCTTCCTCTCTCTCTCTCTCTCTCTCTCTGTGAGTGGCACCTCTGTGCTACTTGGCCCCACATAAAAAGGACATTTCAGCATTTATTAAAGTTTAATCCCCTTCAGTTGCCTGTTCACTGCTGTCTCAGAACTTTGGCACAGCCTGAATAAGGGTGGCATTCATTTACAGTTACTGTCAGTTGTTTCAGTCCCTGCACATTGAG
Source organism: Pelmatolapia mariae (assembly GCF_036321145.2). Classification (NCBI taxonomy): domain Eukaryota; kingdom Metazoa; phylum Chordata; class Actinopteri; order Cichliformes; family Cichlidae; genus Pelmatolapia; species Pelmatolapia mariae. The sequence continues at coordinate 10,513,072 of NC_086237.1, read as the reverse complement.
TTGGCCGTGATTAAATAGCCTTGTGATTCCGCAGTTACTGTAGTGACTTATCGTAATTCACACAGAGTCGGGACATGCAAACAAAAGCCTTTAAAGAGGTGTGCTCACTGACTTTACACTCATGGTTACTAATAAAAAGCAACGTCTCATTCACTTGAATTGTTTATTACAGATATACATTTGCACCCAACATTGTATAATAAAATAATAACAACATAGCGAAAACACCATCTACATTCATGCAGCCTAAATGTAGTTTGCGATTGTACGTCCTCTTTATTAAATCCTTTTCTTACAGGCAACAATCATTCCTGAAAGTGTTCAACTGGTTACTGAAATAATTAATGGATTGCCTGTTTGCTCTAAATATACTGCAGCAGGGCAGTGCCAGGATTTTATGTCTGGCTAGTCGTTGCAGGAGGGCTTGCTGATTGTCTTCATCCATTTTCTGATATAAGCAGCCTCTGACTAGCCCTGTTTGTGTGTATACTGTGTGGCTTTGTACATCTTTGTTTGTGAGTGAGCGAAATGATCAAAGCTTCCTGCGGGAGTAGGCCTGGCACTGCGGCGTCTTCCTTTTGGGCACAGCTTCTCTCTTTAGTCAGGCTCCCTGGCAGCTTCTTCTGTTTACTTATGGAGAGAAACTAAACAGCCTTTTCTCACATTAGGCAGCAGGCCACCCAGCCTGCCCCTCACAGAGACACACTCTAACATTGCAGCCAATTTACTGTCATTTTTTTCTGCTGCAACAGTTATTGTGTACTTTTAATATGAGGTGTAATAAAGAAACAAATCAAGTTTTTCCGACCACATCCCCCCATTGCTTTCAGTCTGTGGATGAGTGTTCATGTTCTCCGCTGTGATTTTTCAGGTTCTGAGTGCTTTCATTGTTTTTTTTTTTTTTAAAGTTTTGCTTCAGTATATCCCATGTCTCCTTTTCTGTAATCCCCTGATAAGTTTGGAAAAAGGCTTCTTTCAGTTCTCTTTATACAGCACAGACAGATCTTCCCCAGCTGTTTCTGGTTCAGTCTTTTTTTGGTTTTTCATAGCGTTCTCTAACTTCAAAGAATATGAAGAAGTTTGCTTCCTCATTCAAAAGGTCACAAAAACTAATTTTTTCTGTTGGTGTAAATTATATATGTTATATTTTTATATAATATACTAATTTGATTATTGCTTTCTTAACCTCCGAATATTTCTTGTATATGTAAAAATATCTCTAGATTTTCTTCCATCTTGTGTGGCACAAAGGGAAGCATCCACATTAAGAATCTCACTTTAGCTACAGCGTCTCCTTAACTCAAGAGGTCTTCAGCTTTGGTCCACTCTCAGCACAAATGAATCAAAATAACCATGCCTCACGTCGTAATCTGCATTTGTAGATCAGATGTGGAGGAATGCATTGAAGAGGGTACAGAAATCTCTGCAATGCATTTATTTTCATCACCTCAGTTTTTGTGCCAGTCCAGATAGAAGGCAGTGGTTGGGCTTCAATCTCCCTGAATCTTGAATCTGGGTATAATTTATTTTAATTATCTTAAATTATTTTACTATCACAGCTCCTAGATATTTGACTGTTATTACCTTCCAATTAATCTTTTTTCTCTCTCACTTTTTGCTCATAAAATTCATTTTATGAAAGGATTTGAGTCTCTTTTAGATTTCATTCACAACCTGAATACTTGCCAAAGTCTTCTAGGATAACAGACAAACAATAGCATCATCTGCAAAGAGCCTAATAATGTAATCTTGTTTTTTTTCCTTTAATCTATTCGAGTTCACTTGGAGGTTTTGTGGTTTGACAATAAAGACTCTAATATTTCAGTCAAACACTGACATGATCTGTGTGATGTCTTCTAATGTCCCATGGACTCTTCTCATTTCCAGATGTTCATTATCAACAAAGCTGAAGGGGACAGCTGCTCTCTGTCAGAGTTCACCATCACAGGTTCTACCTATGCCCCCGAGGGTGAAGTGTGAGTACTTTTATAGCTTCTCCATAACTGGCAGATCCTTAAATACATGGAAACATGATGTTCTGTACTTGTCCTCAGGTACCAGGATGGTAAACCAGTGAAATCCTCCCACTATGATGCTTTGGTTGAATTGGCCACAATCTGTGCCCTGTGCAATGATTCCTCGCTGGACTTCAACGAGGTCTGCACCTTTCCTGCTGCTTATTTTATGTATTTTAGTGCAGTTTTCAGTTCTTGGGGAAAACGATTACATATGACTGCCTGTTTTGCTGCTACCCTTCTGTACATTTGGATGTAAGTGAAATAATCTTTTTATGTACGCTTATAGACTGTATATGAAAGATAGATGTAGCTTCCAGGGTTGAAAAATTCATTAAAATTTAATCCCAGCTGTGATTTTTGGCATCCCACAACTAAATGAGCACAACCGAGTGATACTGGTCATGTGTGCTACACCAACAGAACGCAAACCAAAGTCTAGCGCTACACAAATCATTGCTTGATGACATACCCGCATGAGCCAATCACAACTTTTCCGTTGATATTAATAATATACTACAAATAACAGACAGTCAGAACAGTCATGATCATTTGCAATACTTCAGATTATGGGCTTGGAAGAAATGCAAAAACACACTGCAAACTCCAGCATGATGAATTAATGAGGCAAAGAAAAACAAAGCAATGGTTGCTAGCATGAATCGTCCAACTTCAGCTCATAAACGGGTCTGTACAGTGTATCCATCGAGCTCACAAAGGCACTGAAATCACCAAAGCAGTCGCACTCCATTTGGCCAAAGATATGTGTAAGCTAAACACAGTGAGTAATAAAGGCCTGAGATCCATCATGCAGGTATCGTGAATGAAGGAAAACGCTATATTTTGCCAGGTGAATAAACACTTTATTCGTCTACAAAGATTAATGAGCAGGAATGTAGCACAATGTCACAGCTTCCCTTCACTCATCATCGAAACAGCTACTGGTAGCCTTAACGATGGCTAAATCCTTCTTTGATGCACAGTCTTTGGGCAAATTTAAGATGTTATAGAAAAGAAATGAGTGAAAGTTTGGATGTTTCAGGTGAAGGGGGTGTACGAGAAGGTCGGCGAGGCCACGGAGACCGCGCTGACCTGTCTGGTGGAGAAGATGAATGTCTTCGACACTGAAGTTCACAACCTGTCAAAGATTGACAGAGCCAATGCTTGCAACTCAGTGAGTGACATCAGCTCCCTCTCTTGCATGCGCTGCACATTCCCACCGTTCGTGCTCAGCAGCTTTTTCTCACTGTCTGTCTCTTTGTCTGATCAGGTGATCAAACAGCTGATGAAGAAGGAGTTCACCCTGGAGTTCTCAAGAGACCGGAAGTCCATGTCTGTCTACTGCAGCCCAAACAAGTCCCGCTCTACCATGGGCAAAATGTTTGTGAAGGTATACCGAGTGTAATATGTGCAGATGTTCGATCTGCATTTGCTGCAGTCTTCTGCTGTGTTGTTAATGTTTTATGCCTCTCGTCTTCCTCACAGGGAGCCCCAGAGGGAGTCATCGAGAGATGCACTCATGTCAGAGTTGGCAACAGCAAAGTTCCCCTCAGCCAAGGCATCAAGGAAAAGATCATGTCTGTTATCCGTGAGTACGGGACAGGTCGCGACACCCTAAGGTGCTTGGCTCTGGCCACACGAGACAGCCCACCAAAAATGGAGGACATGATACTGTCTGACACTGCCAAATTCATCGAATATGAGGTGGATATACATTTGGGTAATCTACTTGTAGCACATTATTTTCAGGAGCAGACTTTCATTTGAATCTTTGTCTCTGTGTCCAGTCTGACCTGACGTTTGTCGGCTGTGTCGGCATGCTGGACCCTCCCAGACAGGAGGTAGCTGCTTCTATCAAACTGTGCCGGCAGGCTGGCATCCGCGTCATCATGATCACCGGGGACAACAAGGGCACAGCTGTGGCTATCTGCCGCCGCATCGGCATCCTCACCGAGGAGGACGATACTCAGCACATGGCTTTCACTGGACGGGAGTTTGATGAGCTCACACTCGATGCCCAGAGGGAGGCTGTGACTCGTGCGCGCTGCTTTGCGCGCGTCGAGCCTTCACATAAATCCAAGATCGTTGAGTTCCTGCAAGGATTCGATGAAATCACTGCTATGGTATGAAGTTTGTCGTACTGATCAAAACTGCCCATTTCTGCATGAATGGTTCATTCTGTTGGCTTTGTAAGGGTCGTGTTGATTGGGTTGATTTGCTGGTGTTACTGAAGAAAAAGGCAACACTTACTATAAAGAACATGTTTGTGTACAGACCGGTGACGGGGTGAACGATGCCCCTGCGTTGAAGAAGGCAGAGATCGGCATCGCTATGGGCTCTGGCACTGCCGTGGCCAAGTCAGCCTCTGAGATGGTCCTCGCTGATGACAACTTCTCTTCCATAGTGGCCGCCGTTGAAGAAGGCAGAGCTATTTACAATAACATGAAGCAGTTCATCAGATACCTTATCTCTTCCAACGTGGGTGAGGTCGTCTGGTGAGTCTTCTTCAGAGGAGATTAGAGCTCTTTATTGCTCAGTCTTCTGTTTTTTATGAAGCTGAGAAATAAAACTGTTTTACAGCTTTACGTTCACACAGCAATGCTGTTGATAATATTAAAGTCATATTTGCTCCGGTTTATCATTGGCACTTTCTGACTGGAATGGTTTCTCCTGACAGCATCTTTCTCACTGCGGCTCTGGGGTTCCCTGAGGCCCTGATTCCTGTCCAGCTGCTCTGGGTCAACCTTGTGACAGACGGCCTCCCTGCCACCGCCCTTGGCTTCAACCCCCCAGATCTGGACATTATGGAGAAGCCTCCTCGCAACGCTAAGGAGCCCCTGATTTCTGGCTGGCTATTCTTCAGATATCTGGCTATTGGAGGTTGACTAAAATTGAGCAGGATTGGAGCTGTCTTGTTTTTTTTGTTTTTTTTCCCGCAGTACATCCAGTGAGTAATATGATGATTTTGCTGTCTTTGCTTCCAGGCTACGTAGGTGCTGCCACTGTGGGAGCTGCTGCGTGGTGGTTTACACTCTCTGATGATGGACCGCAGGTCACTCTGTACCAGCTGGTAAGTAGGCCTGTCTGAGAGAACATCCTTCAGCTTCCCTCAGCTCTTTGTCTCCCCCTCACTCTCCCCTCTTCCTCCACACAGAGCCACTTCCTCCAGTGTGGTCCAGACAACCCAGAGTTTGATGGCTTAGACTGCCACGTGTTTGAGTCACCCTACCCGATGACCATGGCCCTGTCTGTGCTTGTCACCATTGAGATGTGCAATGCTCTGAACAGGTAAATAAGGGTATTTTTAAAGAGTGGAGGAGTTCTCATGAAAGAACCATTTGCAATGACACGATGATAGACAGATTGTATAACCAGATCCACCATCTGTGCGCTCCCTCCTGTCCAGCCTGTCAGAGAACCAGTCCCTGCTGCGGATGCCTCCCTGGGAGAACATTTGGCTGCTAGGGGCCATCTGTCTCTCCATGTCTCTCCACTTCCTCATCCTCTATGTGGAACCTCTGCCCGTAAGTTTAAAAAATAAGAACAGTGTGTTCATGACTTGATGACATTGGCACAAGTCAAAGTGATCTGTCTGCTGCAGTTTTGGTCTTTATGTGGATTTTGATGCCCTCTAGTGGCCATTTATTATTGTTTGTTGGGGGGAAAATGACCTTGAAAGGTGGAGCATGAGGGGGGGAAACGGATCCAAGTAACTTTATTTAACCTCCTAGGACCTGGTGTCCACATATGGACATCACATTTTGGGTTGTCTAGACCACAACACTAACTTTTGCTCTACAAGGGCCTGATGCCCTCTTCTCACAAACTATATTGGGTAAAAAGATAGTTCTTTATTTTTACATTCATCAGGTCCTGATCAGCCCAAATAGCAAAGAGAAATTTAAAAATGCATGCCATGAAAGAGTTTGGGTCTTAGGAGGTTAAAGTGGAAATTCACTCCCAGTTCAGGCTAACGTTACCGGCTGCATAGCTTTGAACATTTAAAGTGTGGGATGGAGCAGGCGTGGATATGTGAGGCCAGTTTCTCTGTAACATTTAAAGTGAAAAATGATGAGCAACACAGAATCACAAGGCACCGCTGCCACAGGGGGATCTTTGGACATGGAGGGCTTTCCCTCCATAATCCTCTGAAGTGGACATCAGTGTGGTGAAGTACCATTTGTATCCAGGCCAAACTGATTAGAGCCTTTGGCTTCAGCTTCAGAATGGCCAAAGATGAAGCTCTCAGAGCTGAGGCAATGCGAGTGCAAGAGAGGGATATGACTGCTGGTTTGGAGGGAAAGAGAGCAGTCTGCTGGTACTTTACAGACTTTAAAGCAAAGTGTTAAACAATGTGCCAACATTTAAAAATAAATAATTAGTAAATAACAGTGTAAACTCCTGCAGAGGATGAATATCCATTAGTATACTTTCCATAGTTAGGCCCACTTACAAGCGAGGGATGGGGTGTGGATGGCCTACCTGTGATTACTGGGCGTTGTCAGGATGGGCTTTGGAAGTTTAAGGATGATTTAAAACAGCAGATGCCAGATAGAGCCATTTTCATCTGAAATGTCAGTTTGTGTTGTTTGGAAAGAAATATCAATACTACACCAGTACTGATGTATTTGACGACAGTACAGTACTCTCTGACTGCCCTCTACTTTCAGGTACTTCATAGAAATTATTGGGACCACCTTGAAATAAAGGAACAGTATTTGAGTTTAAACATAAAAAAACATAACTCGGTATATGTTAGACATTTTATCTGGTAGGGAATACACACCCAGGTGATCTCTTCACCGCTGTTTCCCATCTTTGAGGCTGACCATCTCCTGTGTCCAGCTACATATTGAGTGTACTGACATAAGAGCCGTGTTGATCGATCGACTCTGAGCTCATGACAAAGCAGTGTATTTTTATAAATGCTGAATAAACGTCAGTCACCACACTTCTTACGGTCATGTAGAAAACACTGGTAGAGTTTTATGTGTTACCCATGCTGTCATAATCCTCATAAATCTTTATCTCGCTCTCTTTAAAAAGCAGCTGTAAGTTATTTGCGTATTCCCTCCCAGGTCATCTTCCAGATCACCCCTCTGGATATGACCCAGTGGTTGATGGTGCTGAAGATCTCTATGCCCGTCATTCTCCTGGACGAGCTGCTTAAGTTTATGGCCAGGAACTACTTGGAATTCGGTAAACAACTGGAGAAGCCGACAAGCAAAGGCTGCTCTCTGTCTGCATGCGCCGAGGGAATCTCCTGGCCCTTTGTGGCCATCTCCCTGCCCCTGGTGCTGTGGATCTACAGCACCGACACTAACGTGTCTGCCATCTTGTGGCCCTGACTGACTCCAGTACACTACCCTCCCTGTGCACCAGTGTGAAGTGGACATTAACGCACACATCTAACACAGTTACATTAACTCGGAACAAATTACAGCAACAGCATTTACACCTTCTCCAACCGCTGTCAGAACGCCTCTGTTAAGTACATTTAGACTTGCACATATTTTTGGGTGGCCGGTGCTCGAGTAATATTTTACCGACATGATTTATGTTCCATGTTACCATTGTGCTTTTCTCTGTTTTGAGCCCCGTTGAGAATAGCTAGAGAAGCCCACTGCGTTGGAGCGACATGTTGAGCTGTACAGAGGGAATTTATTTACTATTCTGTAATAATTAATATTTTATAATTTGGGGAATGGAGATTTCTGAGGACTGCGTAGTTTAGTTCAATACTAATTTAGGGGCAAAGACTTTCAGCAGAATACATTTGCCCGAGCATGAATCACATTTGAAGTCCGTGCATCGTACTCATTCATTATTTTCTGCATTAGGCAGAGCACAGCTACCTCAGTGCTGCTGATTTGACCATAATGACCCATTTGTCCAAGCTGTCATTTCATATGTGATCATTTGAAGTGTTGAGGTAAGCACCAGTAGAGTCAAAATCTTCACATGTATTTTAATGTGCATATATATATATAGAGAGAGAGAGAGAGAGAGATATATCGATATATCTATCTATATATAGATATATCGATCTATATCTAGATATAGATAGATATATATTTTTTTGTGTTCCTCTGTTATTTGAGGGAAGAGGGGACAAAGACATGTTACCAGTTTGATTTTGAGTAAATTTTTGGTACAGCCTGTTGTTAAATTTATTTACTTGAAGAAAACACATTTGTCTGTGTTGTGTGTGTGTGTGTGTGTGTGTGTGTGGGGGGGGGTTGTTTTTGGGTTGTTGTTGGTTTTTTTTGGTTTTTTTAAAGTTAAATTTTTGAGATTCATTCTAAGTTTTCAGTCCTAATTTTGTGTGTTAACGACAGTAATCTTTATGTATGTAAAATGTGCACATACTGTACTTGAATATGTAAAAAGGCACCAAGAAGCTGTTAGTCTTGCAAACTGAGCACAACGTGGACGGTTTGATAGGCGCTCAGACCTCTGATTGGCTGCTGTCGGAGGCGTTTGTATATCTGTACATAGAACACGAAGTAGACTCTATACATTTCATTTCTTCCTGCATACATTCACACCCGTTTACTCAAGCGTAGCCTTTCTGCATGCACACTCCGATAGACCAGAGAGTGTTTTTTGTTTTTTAATTTGAAAAGCTAACTGTTGTTTCTTCCCACGCCTTCCCCCTATTTACCTGCAGAGTGAGTACACTTTGACGTGCATGCTAACTACTGCCGCGCTCTCGTCTGTATGGTGGTTGCACACACAGCTTATCAGTCTGTCATTGCTCGTGTCGAAATGACAGCAATAACCGCTCCTTGTATTTTATCATGTAAATACTTTAAATGGTACAAAAAGAGGAGCTTATAATGTCACTAAGTGCCAGATGCACACTGAGCAGAAATGGGAACCTTGTGCATTTTTAAACGGGCTCAGTGTTACTGCTGGTGCCGCTGATTTTTGAATGTAGGCTTGCAGCATGTTTGGGCAACTGGCAGAGATGATGGCATTTAAACGCCCCCACACCGTTACAGGACACGATGTTGTATGTATTTCTTTTTTGAACTGCATTTGTATGAATCTTCTGCCCTCCTTTTATTGCATGGCCTTTATTACTCTGAAATTCATTGAAATGATCTGCTGCTCAGATGCTTTTTACCTTGTTTTGTGATTTCTCGTGTCCATTCATCTGTTTCTTCCTGTCTCCTCTTCTTTTCTTTTTTCTCCCTTTACAGCAAAGGCCAAGTAAGCCCATCTCTCCTGTAAATTCCTAGCAGAAACTTTGGTTTGGTTTTGTGTTGTGCATGTGTGTTTTTCAGCACATCTTACAAGAGCTGAATGCCAGTGAAGTGATGACAGGGGCTCAGAAAGTTCACACATCATTTTTACAGAATGCCCATAAATGAATGTCTGATGGAAACTAGCCAGTTCCTCCTCATCGGTCCTTCCATCCTCCTGCATGAAGAGCCTTAGATTACCATACAGTCCTCATGCCTTCATTTTAGACTAAGAGCTTAGTACCTTGTACAGTCAGTTGTACATTATTCTATGGTGCATGTCTGCTCAGTCAGCCATCTGTTTTACCAGACAAATGTAATAGATTATGTATAAGTTCAAAAACACAGTTCATCTTTCCTAAGGAAATACTTTTATGAGATAATAGATTTTTCTTTTTTCTTTACACTGAGATGAGCAGATTTTTTGCCAAATCTGGGAAGGCAGGTGTGCAGCGATGCTGATGTTTTACCCTTTTAACGGCAGGCGGTCCCTCCACTGGCATTTTTTGCCAAACTGCTGTACTGTATTTTCAGAAATGATTGTACAACGTATCACATGGACTTTGGTTTCAGGTAAATAAAATTAAAACTGTCATACACTAAGAGTTTGTCACTGAGGTTTTACTGCTGTCCAGGACGACTGTAACAGGCCACAACAGAATGACTTCATTCTGGAGCACCAGTTTCATTTATCTCTGTTGGCTACCAGCTGTCAGGTCATTATCACCTTCAGAAAAGATGTGCTCAATACTATAAAATGCCTGAGGATTTTTAGGAATGATCTCGACGCAGCTGTGATCCTGATGCTGGCTGGAAATTAGAAGCAGCTGGAATTGAACAAAGGGAAGGGATGTGAATCAACATTTGAATTAATGTGTTTCAGCTTAGCATCTCATCCCACTGTGTATCTGACCCAAGCCTGTTAAAATAAATTTTACTCTAAAACTAACCTAAATGTGAGGAAAAACTATTTTTATGAAATAAAAGAAATGATTTTCAAAATAAAGATTAACCTAACAGAAAATGTGCATAGTTTTATATTCCTTGTTTTGGAGGAATGTGTGAGGACCCTTGTGCAAATATTTAGTGAGACTCCACAGTCCACCTTAAATTCAGCCCCCAAGACACACTCCATTTGAAATCCCTCCTGCACAGCTAGAGCAGAGCGGAAGAAGCCTTAGGATTTTCAAAATAAAGCATCACCTATTCAATCAGCTCAACTTTAATGTGTTTGGTAACTTTTATTTGCTTACTGTTCATTGTGGGTCTATGAATGTACCCTGTTGAGCTGTTTTTGCTCCTTCACCCTCCCACTGAGCAGAGATATGGAAGAGAGAATGAACGCACTGATCACCTGGTGATGGTAATTTATAAGTGGGATGACTTTAGAAACAGCTCTGTGCATGTCAAGTGTTTCATTATTTTATTATACATTTTAAAAATATGTACAAAATACTATAAAGTTTTGTTTTGAAATGATAAACTAAAATATTCCAAGTTATGTTATTTTGTTTTGATACAGAAGGCAGACCTAATGGACAACACAAACACACACAAATAAGCTGAACTATTACATGACACAAAAACAGGTTTTAGAAATTCATACAACAGATTTTAAAGAGCAGCAGAAATTCAATGTCACTTCTGGTATATGTGTGACCTTTATTGTGACACTTTGACACCCACCCAATGCCTCCTTTGTGGTAAACATGTCCCAAAATAAAAATATTACACAAGTCATAAGTAACTCCAGTCATTGTTTTAAACTTCAAACCACAGTTTACTGAATCACCGTCTAATTTTAATCAAACTTCAGCTGCTCATTTACTTGCATCCTCCATTCCTGGGAACAACCTCTCAATACAGGATACACAACTCAATATAAATAAATAGTCTTTTTTATTTTTAATGTCTCTTAGGTGTATTCTGAACTGGCTGACAGGCAAGAAGGGTGCACAAATAGACAAGGTAATATAAGAACTTTGGGTGATTCCTGGATTTATGATGCCATGCATTTAACAGACCTCAGAGTGACACTGCTGAGACTGTCAGACTGATGGGAAATGGCATTGGGGCAAAAAAAAAAAGAAAAAAAAAAAGACTGGAGTTCTGCATCAAGCTGCATTTTAATAAAGATTCTGACGGCTTCCTGTAGCTGTACTGCAAAGTTGAGCATCAGTTCATCCAGGGGCGCAAGCATTAATTGTTGTATTTAAGGTCTTAGCCGTGTTGTCGTCTTTAGGTTGGCAACATCGCTTGGCAATAACCTCAGAGATCACGGGGGTTAAACATGCAGTACAACCTTCGTCTTGTTCCGTCTGACAGCCCTCATGGCTGAAGGCTTCCCGTGGGCTGCCGTGTGATACTGACAGACCGTCTGTCAGTGGACCGGAGTCACTGCATACCAAACCACTGTTCCTGATCGGCCCACTGAGCCGCCTCACTGTCACTGCCCTCAAGATCGCCGTCCTCCCCGCTGCCTTCCATGTCGTCACCATCCAGCTCCACCGTGGCGTCTGTGGGGCTCTCCTCCTTCTCCATCTTCTGCATGCCTTCTAATGATTTCTGGTCATTGGGATCCAGGCTTAGGACAGAAAACCATACAGTGTTAAATTCATAAAAAATACTTACTAGATTTTATGACAGCGTTTTCCCAGGATCAATAACCAGTGTTTACCTTAATGCTATACTGTACTGGTCCATGGCTTCTTGGTAATCATTGACCGCCACCAGGAAATCTCCCAGCATCCTGTGCAGGACACAGTCACTTTGATTGGCCAAGGCGTTCCGCAGGAGAGCGATCCCTTCTTCATATTTCTGTTCCCGGCCTTCAAACAAGAAAAAAGCAAAAGCAACAATTTCATCTCATCTGTATGTGAAGCTTCTTTTTCCTCCCTTCAAGTCATTAAACTGTAGATTTATTTATCATTGGGGAAAGGAGGAAAACAGAAGTACTTAGAGTCTTTTTTGCTGTACGTACTGAGGAGTTCAGCCTTCTTAACTACAGCCTTGGTGTAGTCAGGTCTCTGGGCCAGTGCCTTGTCTAAAAGGGTTTTGGCTTTCTCCTGAGTCACTGGGTCTTCCAGACACACTGTGGCGAGGATGGTCAGAGTCTGTGCATTGGCTCCTAAAGTCTTATAGATGTTGTTAGCCATTCCCATAGCCTCACGAATCCCATTGGATGCCAGATAACAGTCAATTAAACCTGGAGTCATTAATACTTAGTTATTGCAAGCGAAAAAAAAAAAACAATCTGAAGAGCCAAGAAAAAGATAAAAGTAAGCCTACCTTCATAGCAGTCAAGGCGGCAGGGTGCCAAACGCATGGCCTCTCTGAAATGGATGATGGCTTCCTGAACTCGGCCCATGTTTCTCAGCGCCGCACCCTTCAGCAGCAGTGCCTGAACACTGTTGCTGTTCAGCTGGATGGCCTTGGCTCCCAGGTAGAGAGCCCGGGAGTAACGCTTGCTATAAAAACTGTGACAACTGAACAACGCAAATTGAAAAGTTTAATGATATAAAACACGGAAATTACATGAGAGAGATTTTGTCTGAGAAAAGTGAGACTACTCACCCAGAGATCACCCACGGTTCAGCGTGCTGATCAGATATATTGAATAATCGACCTCCCAAGACTTCAACATCCTCCAGGTGTCCCTCACGGGCCATCAGGTAGCCATAAACATCCATACCTGAAAAAGCAAACATGTTTCCACGTCTTTCTTTATTAAGGCTACTTAGACTTGTGTGACACACAGATTATGATAATAAGACTGTCATCAACTACAAAATACATGTGCAAGTCAAAAAGTTCTCTCCTGTAACACACCTTTGATGAGGTAAGGGTCCAACATCTGGGCTTGTTCAAATTTGAGAATTGCATTTTTCGTGTCACCTGCCCTGAAATAGACATCTGCCAGGCTCACCAGGAGGTCCACGTTGTCCCGCAAAAGTGATTTCTTCTCCAAAGAGCTGAGAGTGTTTCAGGGAGGAAGTTAAGACTGTCACAAAACACGGCTCGCAATATTCACTCACTGTGTACAAATCATTATTGCTTTGCTCACCAAATGGTATTAATAGCTCTCTGGTTATCCCCTGCATGTATGAAGGCGTACGCTTTGATCCAAACAGACAGCCAGTCAAGGTTGGGGATACTCTGGATGGCGTCCATAGTCATGGAAGCCACCTCGGCTCCTTTGACTGACAGAGAAAGAAGACCTAAAGGAAAAAACACATTTTTCAATTATTTAAAAGAGATGCTAAATCCAAGCAGAAGGGTTTTTTTGTTTGTTTGTTTTAAAGTGGCATGGACATAGGAGAGCACTGCAGGTACAAACATCTTAGCAGATGAAGTGCTGCTTGTGGGATTACAGAGTCTACAGTGAACATGCATACCAATGATTGCATCCAAGGCAAGAGGGCACTGTCTGAGGACCTCTTTGTAACTCGTCACAGCAGATCGCTCCTGTCCAGCCTTCCTGTACAGGTTAGCTAGCATCATGTTGATCTGAGGCAGGAAGGAATACAAAAGGTAATTACTAGGGGTGCAACAATACTCGTATCGGTATTGAACCGTTCGATACAGTGCTTTCGGTTCGGTACGCATGTGTATCGAACAATACAAAATTTTTAATTTATTTTATCAACTTTTCTTCTGACGATGCTGTCTGTGTTGAGAGCTCAGTGGATCTGCGTTCGACTACTCTGCCTAGGCTGCACTGTCGAGCGCAGATCCACTAAGCGCAGCGCAAGCTAGCGAGACAGAAGTTAAGCTCGTTGCAACATGGCAACTGCCTCAACGCTACCCGAAATTGAGCTTCCCCCACCCTAATTCAGATCTGGCGTTTGGAACCATTTTGGTTTTCATGTGAAGTATGACACTGATGGTAAGCGCGTCATGGACAAAAGTAAAACAGTATGTCGGATGTGCCACGCAATGCTCAATTACATTGGTGGGAACTAGTGCGTTAGCGCAGTTAGCTCGTTAACGTGCTGACGCCGTCCAGCCCCACGCACGGGGCGATCCGCGGTAACTCGTTAACGGAGATTTGCCGTGTTGTGGCGTTAATGTCATTTTAACGAGATTAACGCTGACAGCACTTGTGGGAACACAACGAATATGACTGCACATTTACGCCGACATCATCCTAGTGCAAAGACAAGTGGAAGCAGACAAAAACAACAAGCACGCATGCTACAGACTTTACCCGAGTCATTTAGACAGCCGTTAGCACATGATTCTCCTTATGGGGACCTGATATGTTTAATATGCTGCTGAGAGTATACCCCAGAAGAAGCGTATAGTATAGCTTTTATTTTGGAAAGAGCCATTTCTCTGTAATAAACTCTCTTTTCCAAAGATGAGGGATTTCTCCATCAGATATTTTTTTTTTAAATTATTTTGTTGTTTCAGCAACATTACATTTAAAAACTGTACTTTTGAGTTAAAATATATATTTATAATTTTAATAAACGACAAATTAAAAAGGCATGAACATTTTTTTGTATCGAAAAAATATCGAACCGTGACACCAAAGTATCGAACCGAACCGAACCGTGAATTTTGTGTATCGTTGCACCCCTAGTAATTACTACACCTTATACAAGTTACTGCACTTGAACTGGTTTCAAAAGGTTAAATAGAGCTTCATACAGTTCCATATCATATGAGCCCCATTTCAACAAAACTGGATGAATAACTTAGGAAAAGTGGAGATCTGAAAACTAGTATGCAACACTGCTTTGGGCCTAAATTTGCCAGATTTCAGGGGTCAGAATCAATGTAGGTAATTTCTGATTTCAATTAATGACTTCTGTTCTTATAACTGATACCCTTGTACAGAGGTTCCCAAAGTGTGGGGCCCAGTATGAAAAGAAAAGAAAAAAAAAAAAAGAATGCTTGCACACTGCTAGCATAATTGACAGGTTTTTTGACGGGGCTCCCACACAAACGCAAAGCAGGAGATGAAGCATGGCCAAATATGTTTCCAAACCAACTTCCTTCCAAGCCAAAGACTAGAAAATATGGTGAAGCATATCTTCTCTTTGGCTTCACCTGCACAAGTGCCAAGGCAGGTCTCTGCGACAGAATTAGTTTTCCCTGTGTCGGGAGCACGTGCTGGGCTCTCCAAATCACGGACAAACAGTATCCCACATTCTTGATTTTTAGTTCACAAACGCTTCTTGTAATGAATAACTACTCCTGACATTTTGGAGATGTTAGCTCTTTATACAGTAAAGTTACAAATGACACAAATAATATCAGGCTGATCCTGCCGTAATTTGTTCCCCCACTTCAAATCACGGACTAACAGTGTCCTACAGCTGTTTATGTTTCTGAACCCATTTTGCACAGAGGCATTTTTTGAAAAATGCATTGATAGCGCAAAGATTTTTCTTGTAAAACAAAGGGGGGCCCAGCAAAAAAAAGTTTGGGAACCACTGCCCTAGAATATCATGAAAACCAACCAACTAACAAATTTTAGCATCAGTGAACCAATTTTAGTAAAGTTTGTTAAGATTTATTTCAGTCGTATTTTGACTGTAGACCAGTCTTTGGCTTCAAACTGCAACTGTCACACCATTTCCAATTAACAGATTTCATACTCCTAGTTTTTACTTAGAAGGTGATTTTACTTTAAAACAACTACTGCTGAATTGTTACAAAACCTGAACTTGTAGGTGCATTCATTATTTAGTTCTAAAGCAGCTATTTGAATTCACACAGTTACTATAAAAAAATAAATAAATACATAAAACTAAAGCATGAGGTAAACAGTGATTGACAGTCACTGTGTTAACAGACTGTACCTTCGGAGTCCTCTGTCTGGATGGTATCCCATCGAGCACTGCAATGGCGTCTTTATCCAGTTTCAGAATGGTGTAGCACTCAGCTATTTTGTACTTTACCTCAATCTCTGAAGGCAAACTCTGAAAGACAACATTCATTGTAGATGAACATTATTCTAACCAGTCATCCTGTGCTCTGGATATTCATATGGTGCTGCAGGACATCTAAAACCATCTTTACATTTAAAGCATTTTAAGCCTTAAATCACTGGAAGGATGAAAGGCTTAGATTTACATTGTGTGAAAGTAAAGTAAAAGAGATTTTAGTGTCACAAAATTTTGTAAACATTATGTATAGCAAAAAAAAAAAAATCACAACTGCAGGTAAAGACACGACTCACATTACCAGAATTTTAGTGGCTGATGAGGATCTACATTACTCCTTTCAAACTTTATCTAATGTAGTTATTAAATGTTTCAGAAAGGCAACCTTTAATTACTATGGAAAAAGTCAAAAATTCGGGAGAGATGTTCAGCATCAGCAAACCTAATGTTCAATTCTGTGTCAAGTCAAGCCAAAGATTTCTATATCAAATTTAAAATAAAAAAAATTAAAAACCCCAGGTTACCAAAGTGCCATTATAGATTTCAGTTTGTTTTTGATTACAGGAAATTGTCAAACACACCTGTGCCTGTATGTTAGAAGCAGCTCCACCAGTTGAAGTACGAACTTTTGATGTTTTGCTGAGCACCTTTTTCTGTTGCAGAGCCATGCTGTATTTGCAGGCAGCGTTGCGATACTCTTTGTCATGGAAGATGGCATCAGCATGGTAAACCAGCAGCTGGTACTTCTGAGCCGGCGAGAACAGCTCCCTTCCATTAAAAACACACCAACAATTAAGTGCTCAGACTGAGGAAAACCATTAAAACTGAATGACACACGAAGAAACATCAATGCAAAACTCATAAAAATTGTCCTACATAGCTACAGTTTGTAAGTCAGTCACTCTAGAGTGTCAAAAGTATGAATGGGTAAGACAACGACAAGTTTTCTAATACAATACTAGTTAAATTTCAAGCTATTTCATAGTAGCACTGTTAAGTACATACGCTTGTAGATGCGACTATATCGTGAAGGAGTACACACACTGTAAACAATGTATATAATTTAAATTGCACTCGCATTTAAACACTATCCAGTAATGAGTGGATAATGAAAAGCTTCGGTAGAAATAATAATGTTAGCTGTTGTTGACTAGTTAGCTTGGGGCTATCGCTACCACTGGTGTGGAAAAGCAGTCTTCGGGAATTAGACGGTTCCCGCTCAGACACGACTTACGGATTGTTGTTGCTCATCGTCAGCAACAAACTACTCAAAATCCGGACATTAGAGTAAAGGCCTGCTGCAGCCATATCCCGCACATAATCTATTACATTCATTTTGGATTATTTGAAGGGCTCGCTGTAGGTTTCCGGCTCAGGTTAAAAGTTTGGGCTCTGGAACGGCTAATGTTAGCTAGCATCTGACGCATAAGACGTCCAACGGCTGACCTTCCTTCCGCATAGTGCTGCGTTTAAATGCTCTTCAAAAGCTCGTATATTTTCAAAACTTTGAAATAAAAACCTGCCTGTGAAACCTTTGATGTTGAGTAAAATAAGTATTTTATCGACTTTACTTTTATTTTAGGGACGTTAGATGAGAAGTTACATTATACGAAATATTTTACAGACCAAGGCGTCTTTATTTAATTATTCTAAATTTATTGAATCTCACATGTCGCGATACCTTTGAATGCATCATGTTTGTTTTTGCTGCAGCACTGTTTTTAAAATAGTTGGAAATTTTGTTTCAACTATTGACTTAAACAGTCGTGTTTTATCAAATCACGCTATTGCAAAATTCTGTAATAAAAGTGTATGATATAATTATAATATATTAAAACAGTTTACATTATCGCTAATCTAATATTAAAATATGAGTCAAAAACTCAGGCTTCAGACTACCCTATATGCTAATTTTGAGATAGTGGATGAAATATAATGAAGGTAGCAATGAGCCCCACTATAATACAAATAAAGATTATTTTGAACTGTTAATGGAGCTGGAAAAGAGTATAACAGGTCCTCTTTAATGCATAAGATCAGCTGATACTAGGTTTGGGGCCCATATGGTGATACAGATATTTAGTAAGGATTGTGAGCTTAATATATCATCAGATTTTATTTTTTTTTTAGATGTGTACACATGGTAGCTTATTAACTTTCCAGTAGTGGATTTCAAAATATTATGTTAAAATCCACACATATGGTTTTCATATGTGCCTGTTTTCAGTGATATCAAGTTTAATAGCAGGAAATCCATCTCTGCCATCTTTTTCTAGTAACCTATATTGACAACAGCATAATAAAACTGGAAATTCTGTTTTTGGTGTGCTACCCCAATATTTTAGTGGTCCCCATATGGCTACCCTTTTAAAAATATTCTGAAGTGCCCCTGCTTAAGAGTTGTCCATAAAGATACCACTTGAATAAGCATTGTTACTTGGGTGAACTCAGGTAATCTGGGACACCTTTGGTGTTGTGTTGAGGTGATGTTTTACATTATAATTGTTCAGGCACTGCACTTTTTTGTGTGATCACGTGTTGAGTGTAAAAGGGCAAGTGAAAGGACAACATGAAACAGAGATAACTGGATGAATTTTAAGATAATTTTAATTGAACATAACAATGTAACGTTGCATTTCAGTTGCATTAAACTGCCAAATGTTACTTGCTGAAAGATCCTCATACCTAATTTTGCTGACTTAATCCAGGCAATGAGCTGCCACTACGTCTAAATGATGCTCATCAAAAAAAAAAGTTTGCACATCGGTTCCCCCAACCAATATTTAGGTTGGACTGAGACTGCCAAAACCACAACCTAATAGACTTCAGTAAGGCTACAAACCACACAACAATAACGATAATAAACTGTACAATAAACAACAATCAATCAGTGTAAATCATCACAAAAAGGTGTCTGTGGCTATTTGAAAAGAGAAAACACTCACTAACAATCATAGTCTCCCTAAGAACTGACATCAGTTGGGGAATCCGAATGGTGATTTGGTTGGGGGTGGGGTTGGTACACATTTATGAGCCAGTGGACACTCTTTCAATGATGAGGATGTACACATCCTGGACAGGGAGAAACACTTGAGCGGGAGTCAAGAAGGCCATTTACGTGAAAAGAGAAAGACCATCTCTGAATTGAGGAGGGGGCCTAAGGGTACATCTTTCACCATCTTACAATGCTGTGATTGCAGCCATTCCCCAACTCTCTGTGAATGGTACTTATGGCTATTGATCAATGGGCTTCGATCAATGGTCATGACAACTTGCATATTAATGATCAAGGAACTGACCTCACAGCCCATTGTTCATTCAGTGGGCTGGTTTCAGTCATTGTGCAACTGTACTGTTTATAAGGTTCGGGAATCCTGCAGTCAGCTGAGACTGAAGAAGTGGATGAATGACGAAACGTTTCTCCCACTGAAAACACTAAGTCCAGATGAACAGAATCGACCTTCTGGGACATTTACCAGTCTCATTCGCACACGCTACAGTCTTATTGAATCAACTCTACACATCTCTCCACGAACGCATTGGCGAATTTTGAATTTTGATTTTGCTGCAGTACAAGACTGATACAGTTTTCCAGTTTGTTGCTTGTTGATTTGTCTTGATCAAATATTGCTTTGAAGCCACGCATAAACACAGTCGACCGCAGGCGCGCATGCGTACAGCTCAGGCTTGTGTCAAAACACAGAGGGAAATCAGCAGCAGGCACGGGCAGCACTAAGATTTTAGCTCGGTTTGTTCGGGTTTAGCTCTTCTCTTCGTAAAGTGTTTGTATACACGGAGTGCTTTTTTTCAACTGCGCGTGCATACCATGACCGAACAATCAGCACTGCTTCTTCGAAAACAACTGGCAGGTAATAATAATGTAAAACCGTAAGCAAATAGAGCCGACATAAAGGCTCCATACCTTAGCAGCTAACGTTAGCTTTTTTTGTGGCTTGGCAAAGCTGTGTTTACGCAATAGAAGTAAGCTCAGAAAGGTAGCCGAACAGCATAATGGGTTCCTTTATCAGTCTAGCTGAGTGTGTGGCTAAGCAGCTTTGAATAGCTTACCTGTGTTGTGAATAAATACATAATTTTGAAGTATACTGAGCTCAAAAACACCTCAAACAACACATTGCAGGACCAGTCTAGCTAGCATTTGCTAGCAAGTTGGGCATTAGTTAGCTAACGGAACAAAGGAATAATCAACCAGGCACTCATCTGCTCTAAACACTTTAGCATTGTTAATGGTAGCGCTGTGCACCGCAAGGATTTCATAGATCTATATACCAGTACATCAGTAACCGCTTGATTGAAATTACAAATCCATAATATAGCCATTTAAGATACAATCTAACGTTTCTGATATCAAATATGGCCCAGAGTCTAACGCGGGAGGCAATCTATATTAGTATTCAAGCCCTCAATGCTGAAACTCTTATTGTTCTCCTTTTGAAGTCTTTTCAGAGACATAGTTGATTTTATTGCTGTTGTGCCCTGTAAATGACACATGGATCTCACGAGTCTTTAAAACCCGTGGTACAAAGTTTGGTTTGCAGCTGCGTGACTGTCCAGTTCCTTCAGTTCTCATCTTTTAAAAGTAAACCAATACCTCAGTCAACACTTTGCTATATGAGGTGCAGCTTTTCATTTAATGACTTTAATGCTATAATTCAATTATAATTTTACCCGATAGGGTAAAATAACGTAATGCAGCATTCAAGATCAGGTGATGAAATCTGTCGTGGATCACTAAAATATAAAAAACAACATCGTGCAGTCTTAATCATGTAAATTATATTAATTCAGTGTTAATACACTGCAGTCAAAATGGTCCATTTAGCTAAAGTAACACATTTTGTGAGTTCAGTTTCAGCACATGACAAACACAAGTGCTATGTATGTTTGTATATAGCATGCCGTATTAAAATGACAGCATCCAGTTACACAAGTGATTTGGGATTTTGCACCAGCTGACCATCACATACAAATATTAGTTACTCTGTGTGTGGGAAAATGAATCATTGACAGTGTTTGATGCAGTTTTTCTTTTCAAGTCAGTGATTCATATCAGCAGTCTTCATTATTTTTGGACATCACGATTAGATTCTGGAAACAGGTTGTTCAAATGAAAATTTATGGATTTTCAGTTTTTGCTCAACTGCGAAGTAAAGGTTCATCTATTGTCTTCCCATAGTTCCCATGTTTGTATTCATTTTATTTGTTTAGCCATATTAGGGCCATATTATCACCTCTCAATGACATAACACAGAGCTAAGAGTTATTAAAAAAACAACAACCCAAAGACAACTGCCTGAAACGGAGCATTTAAATCAGTGTGAACCCTTGTACATATGCTGACATAATTTGGTCATCTTTATTATGAATATATATTGTATATGACATCAAATGAGGAAAATCACAGGTCAGTGGTCAAGTAATTATTCCTGTTATATTTATTCGAAGACTTCATCAAGTCCTTTCTGTGGGCTGTATGTGTTGTTGGTGCATTGTATTGTAGATTTTCTGTGGACGTCCACGCTGTTACAAAAAATTGGCAGGACTGTAGCATGCTTACAGACACAAAGTATAATTAAGGCTTTAAAATGAATGGATGTGGAAAGTAATTTTTCTGTTTCTTCAGTCCTTAGCAACAGACTGCTCCCATGGAACCAGAGTGTAAGATTGATCTATTTCCTATAAGACCAAGGTTAAAAGAGTGCTTCAAGCACATGCCATATTGAAAAACTGAGATATTCGTCGTGATGCCTTGTGTTGGTCGGTCTCTCAGTGGCTCGGGAAAATTCAGTTAGGTCAGTTGAGTGTATATAGTACTTGTTGCTGATTCATTTTTAGTCACCTGCTCTTTGTGAATTCACAGATGTCAGATACTTCCCACAGTGAAGTGTGTCAGCATCAGTAAACAAAACATGGGTAAAGAGCTTGCGGTTTACATGATATCCACCAAATCAGTGTCTGGGACTCCAACACAGATTTATTTTCCTCTGAAATTATGTGCCATGAGTTTGTCATAATAGTTTATTTCTGCTGGGTTTTATTTACTCAAGTTTGTTGACCTAAGTGAAAAACCAGAGCTTGGTTACCTTGTCAGCTGCATCATGTCAGCTTATGTTCTCTATTAAGCTGCTACCACTCCCCCCCCCCCCCCCCCCCCCCAGTCTCTTTTACTGGTGTACTGTTAATGTCAGCTTAACTGATTGTTATGATACCAAAATTCTGAATATCCAGAGATACTTTTATAACTCGTAGTAAGAGTAGGGGTCTGTCAACAAAATATGTTAACACCGTGGATGTTGACTTCTCTTCTATTTCTAGTGATAGGCCTTTCTGTACTACAGTTCTGTTTTCACTTTGCTACTGAATAAAATACACGTTGTGCCTCTGTTTTTCCCAGAGCTCAATAAGAACCCCGTGGAGGGCTTTTCAGCTGGTCTGATAGATGATGACGACATATATAAATGGGAAGTTGTGATCATTGGTCCACAAGATACCCTTTTGTAAGTAAGGTCTTTGGTTGAGATATTCAGAAACACAAATGATGATTTAATTCAGTCATTTGACAAGTGTTTGTCCTTTTTTTCTGTATTTCTCACTGCAGTGAAGGAGGGTTTTTCAAAGCATACCTAACCTTTCCCTATGATTATCCACTACGGCCGCCGAAGATGAGGTTCATAACTGAAATCTGGCACCCAAATGGTAAACCCACTTCTTACCCTTTGATCCTTTTACTCACATAGTCTTCTTTGCCATCACTTGATCTCTGCATATAAATAGATTTATAAACTCTCTTTTACTGAACAGATCCGTGCGACTGACTTGAAAGTGTAATCAAAAAATGTGTGAAATTCGTCTCCACAGTTGCAAAGAACGGCGATGTTTGCATCTCAATTCTGCATGAGCCAGGAGAAGATAAGTTTGGTTATGAAAAGCCCGAGGAACGCTGGCTTCCGATCCACACAGTAGAGACAATCATGATTAGTGTTATCTCCATGCTTGCAGACCCCAACAGCGACTCACCAGCTAATGTGGATGCTGCGGTGAGTTATTTATGTCATTCTTCAAATGCTGGAAGTGCCACCTTTTTATTTGAGCAGCTCAGGTAATTCGAGAAAGTGTGAGTAAAAGAATCTGGTTCTCCTTTCCTACAGAAAGAGTGGAGGGAGGACCCTAATGGAGAATTTAAGAGGAAGGTGGCTCGCTGTGTAAGAAAAAGTCAAGAGATGGCATACGATTAGGAGTCAGCTGTAAATTCCAGGGTAAGCAAACTGACCTGCTGAGTAAGATTTGCATGGAATACCTTGCTTCTGTAAGTAATAACTTCATTCTTTATTGCAGTTAAAGGAAATGCCTTCAGAGGGAAAGATTCAGCAAAAGGCTTTTGCACCCCTTGTTTTGCCAGTCAAAGGAGTTGGTTGGCTTCAACCACGTTTTTGTGAACGGTTGTCATTTTCCGCCAGACGAACCAATTTGAGAAACCTACCAGCAAAATTATCCTGTTTCTTACCTGGAATTGTATATTTAATTTAATTTATTTTGAGAAAAAATAATGATGTAAAATATGTCACTACTGTAAATTAACTTCCTTTTTTTATCTGCTGCTGAACAGTTTCTACTTTATACCAGGTTTCTTATGCAATTTAGTGGTCAAGATTGTGTAAAACAAAATGAAAGCCTGTTGTCATTAGGTCATCACTTGTCCTCCCTGCTTCATACTGAGATAGATTAACGACAGCCCAACGTCAGCTCTGTCCGTAGATGCGATTATTTTGTCATTGAATCACCGTTGCCTTTCGTCGGCTTCACAGTTCGCCCCGTCTCGTTCAGAGGGACAGGTTGAGAACTTTTTATGGTATTCACATTTTCTGAGAAAAAGCCTTCTGTTAGCATTTTCTTCAAGTGTCAGTACATGTAAGAGTTTCAAAACCATGACTCTCAACCTGCATGATCCCCTCAAACAGCTCTGTTATGTATCGTTTTAAGCTATGGATGCAAATGGAACGGCTTACGCAGCACCTTGAGAGTTATTGTTTTATTATTGTTAGACTCACACAAGCATAGCTAATGGTAACAGGAGGTTGGTGCCAACTTCTCAGGATCAAACTTTAGTGGGATCTCGATTAGCAATCAGTAAGATAAACTTAATGCTCCGCCGTCAACAGAGAAGTCTGATAATGATCACTTAGTTGAAGTTGTTGAAAATCACGGACAAGCAAATCCAGACTGTGAAAATAGCCTAAGCTGTGATTATTTTGCATGTGGACTGATTAACTGGCATCTGCGCTTACCTCAATTTAAACGGATAGCATATTTGACCAGGTTTATGGTTGAGTTCTTAATCTGTTGGGGAATACGGGGGATTTTAAAGGCTCCTTAGTAGAGTTAGGCTAGTTATTCTTACCTTGTTTTGTCGTGGCACATTTGGCTTCCAATTAGTGCTTCATATTCACTCGCGGGCTTAGACTCTTCAGGACTTTGGCTAGTTTGTGGGATAGTGCTCTTCTGTGAACATCTTGAGTTCTGATCGGTACATACTTCATTAGAATTTATCACCTTCACTCGATTACTAAATCTGGGTTGTGATCCTTCACAGAGACTTAACTCGCCGCTTATTAAAGCGTAAGCAAGTGGGGGCTGAAGGCGATCCCCCATTTAGGCTTTATTTTAAAAAAAACACTAAAAGGTTGTGTTTGGGTGGAGTCTGGAAACCATTGGCTTTTGTTCACCTCATTGATGATGTTGTTGCTGAATATTAAGCCATGATGACGTGAACTCTGTATAACGTATTGATCTGTGACTGACACTGAAACATAGCTATAACCATCTTTTGGCGCATGCAATCAGGTTTGAGGGAGTTGGGGTGAGTTTCAGTAGGATACCATTGGTAGTGCATTCTGGGTGAATGTGATGTGTACAGTTGGTAGATTTCTGTAGACTTGATTATCACATAACTGCTGTTGACATTACCTTTTAAAGTCAGAATTTTCTAACCTACCATGACCTCCTCTGACCGGTGTTCACTGTATTTGCACAGATTCGGTGCGTTTGAAATGTCATTAAGCAATACGCTCTGAAAATGGTGTGTCCAGGTAATCCACCCTAACGCCATTCTTTTTGTTTTTGTTGATTTTTTTTGTTTGTTTTTCGTTTTTTTTTTCTTTCCCATTTTGTGTCAATGCAATGTATATTGGACATGATGCTCAATAAAGTGTGTAAACAGAGTGCTTTGTAATGTTGTGTTTTACATTTTTGATGAGGACACACTCTGGGTTCAAGTATATTAGACCTCTGCTCTGTAATTGGAACCCAGTGGGATACTCTCGCGTTTCATGGCTGGCTTCGTTTCACAATAATAGGCTCTGCTGGCTGCAACATGCGCCGAGCGGACAAAGATGCCAGCAACCTCTCTGATATAGGACAGGAAATACTGTTGTGTGTATAACTGAGGATGAGGAAGCGGGTTACATTTGCTGAGAACCTGAAAAAAGAAAACTTGTTCAGAAATGGAAGTGGTCACATCTTAATGAGGTAACGCTTACATGGAGGTCCTGACATCCTCAGTGAATTAACATAACTGATGGATTTATGAATTTTCACAGTGAGACTTGTAATTTGTTGTTTTTAGATCTGCAGGCCCTAAGAGGAGATGCACGGGTGGTGAGTTAGATTTTTCTTATTTACCAGCTGGACATGAACCTTTTGTTAGCGATATATTTTTTTTTTAAATGTTTAATAGAGAGTGCATAAATCAGAGGTTTGTATGTAGTTGATGACTAAACCTCAGTTGAAAAATAATAAGCTGCCAACGTAGCTTCTAACATCCAGATGCCATAAACATCTGGATGTAATTTAATGCTGTTGAACTATTTGTGGTAATTTTGTTCTTTTAATGTCATTTTTCTCACTTTTGTTTTCATCCGTTCATTTCTTCCATTTGACATTTCATCTTTTAGCTTGGCTAAAATGTTTTACACTTTATCCACAAATAAAGCCTAACCAACATTTGTTAATTAACTTTAAACCTTTAATTTTTGCTATTTGTCCTGTTCAAAAATAGTTTTTTGCAATTTATCCTCAACTTACTAGTGTTAGACTAGTTTGTTCATTTCTTTTAACACCGCTTATCTCTTTGCTTTCTAAATTTTGGTTTTTGTGCCTTTTAATAAAGTGACACTTTAGTTAAACCTCTTAAATCAGCCATATCTTGATTACGGTAGATTTTAAATTAAACAGGAATATTTACAAAAACCATGTCATTGTCCAAATACATGTATACATCAGTCAGACACGGTATTAAACCCACTAAAAGAAATAACATTTCGATGGCACATGTCATGGCATACAGTCATGAAGAGCTTTCACAGGACGTGTAATGGGGGGGTGTACTGTGAAAACCCATGATTCAATAGCTTGTAGAATCACCTTTAGGAGCAGTAACCCGAAGTCATGATTTCTGTAGGATTTAACAGTGTCCCATATCATTGTGGAGGAATTTTACAGCTTCTCTGCACTCTTTACGGCTTTGCTTTAGTTCATTGAGATTTGTGGGGATCTCACCACATCATCTCAGTCAGTTTAAGGTCTGGACTTTGACTATTTTGTCACGTGCTTGGGATCACAAGCCTGTTTCAGGACTCCAGCCAATCTTAAGCTGTCTGACAGATGGCTTCATATTTGACTTTATAATACCATTGTGTACAGAGGACTTCAGACAGATTTCCTGTCATAAACACAGCATTTTTTCCTGACATGTTGCTTTTTGGTAGGCTTTGAATGTCTACCTGGTCAGCAGGTGAGAGAAATCTACAGAGGACAACACACAAACATACCTGCAGGCAGCCAACACCTGAAAACGATACATCCTCCAAAATCTATGATGTCTGCCCCTTTCTTACAGGTAACCTCACAAAGCTGGAACAGGTAGCTTTTGGTATTTTTTTTATTTATTTGTTTATTTATTTTTACCATCAAGGGCTAAAGAACCTCTCCAGGGAAAAAATATGGTGTTTTTTCTTTTTGCGATCCTTTACTACATGTCGTTCACTGTGCCTGCTCTCCCTCCACCTCTTTCCTATCAGTGTTGCACTCTCGAAAAAAGGTTAAAACTGCCCCTAAAATGATATTTTTTATTTATTGCAATATGTTAGATGTGAGTTTTTCTAAAGTAACAAACCTAAGAAACTAAACTGATAAATTTAAATCCACCGAGAACTTGACTCATTTGACAGTAGTGACAGATTTTTATTAGCTGTTTGATAGTTTCTTCAATTCAAAGGCCAGCTAGTTTCTTTAGCAGAGCAGACACAGGTGAAGATATGACCTGAGCTGACAACAAGCAATATTTGCTGGAAAGCTTTTGTTTCAATACAGTATCATCTTAATGTTTTACATTGTGTTCCTTTTTACAGAAAAGCACTGGGGTTAGGGTTAGAGCACACACACCTAAAACACACACTGCTGCAGTGGGGACAGCCACTCTCCCTCCCTCCATGTAACGGGAGAACTAGTGAGTGAGTGGGGTCTGGTTTGCTTTTAGCTGCATTGGGAGCATGGTGGCAGAATGCAGGCATGCGATGGAGGGCTGAAACCCACATACAAAGTGAAGTAAAAGTTACCAGTTTTTAAGGCACAAAGAGTGTTTTCTAAATATGTAATTCCTGGTGAATAGAAGTCATTCTGTACGGGTTTAATTCATGCCAGGAGAGGAACTTGATTTTCTCATTTAAAGCATATTTAAGGCATCTCTTATATATAACGACCTTACTGTCCTTCTGTCATGTGTAATCACATCTGTTCTTGTCTCAGGAGCCAGCTTTTACAGGAGGACGCACACCCTACCTCTACAGTATAGCAAGCATCTATAGTACAGAGCACATGAGACGGCAAATGAAGCAGCACTATCTCAATGTCCTGCACGCATGCATTCAGTCAGGTCTGTATCTGAATTCATTCTGAATGCAGTGAAAGTTTGTCTCACACATAAACTGACCAGCACAGTCCAACGCATCCTGTGTTTTGGATCGCCCAGGTCATGATGAGACCCGCAGGAGAATGTATGGAGATCATCATTGCAAAGAAAAGAGCATGTTTAAAACTGATCCAGAGAAGAGCAATGCAGCAGCAAATAAGCAACAAAGGCAAAGGAGAAGCAGCGACAGAGCTTATTCTGATGTCACACTTCCAAAAATAGTCAACAGATGATATAAATGTATTTATTATGATTTATAAATAGGTTGTCGTAGGAAAAGTCTAATGCTAATATCCAAAATACATCAATAAATGTAGCATATCTGTTATTAAGGCAGCATGTTTATACAGTGGCTCTATCAGTACTTTTATATATCTGAGACTTGTCTTGTTTGCATGTTCTCTTTGGGGACTTCATCTTCCTCCCACAGTTCAAACATACATTAGGTTGGTTAATGTTGTCTATCTCTGTATTTATTTATTTAAAAATGATTATAATTTCTAATTAGTTTTTTATTTTTATTTCATTTGAACTTGTTTTTGAATTTAATTCAATTTAATTTCAGTTAGTTTCAATTGTGAGTTTAGATGTTATTGTTTGAAATGTTTAGTTTTAGTTAAGATTATCTTGGTTTTAGTCTTTAATTATTATTAGGAAAATGTAGGAATATGTAAGAGGTAAGATTTAGGAAAATCATTATAGGTATTACAAAAGCAAACATCATATTGCTTGAAAACATGTATTTTGGTCACATGTAAGAGGAAAGATTTGGGAAACTCAATAAAACCAGAATAACAGGATATAGTCTCTGCATTTTTTAATGTTAATTCAGTAAGTTTTCCAAGTTTCGGATTTTTTAATATTTTATTTTAGTTAACTAAAGTGCTTTTCACATGTAGTTTGTTTTTAATTTATGTAGTTTTGGTTTTTATACTTAAAACGACTTAAGTTAACTAGGTATTTTTAGTTCCTTTAACTAGTTTATTTTCCTTTAACCAGTTGATTAGTTTTAGTTAACTATAATAACCTTGGTAATGAGTCTGTGACCGTAGAGTCACCGTGATTAGCCGTGACAGGCCTGTGTGTGACATAGCAAACCATGAACTGCGTCCTGGAAGGAAACTCTATAAAAGGTAATATAAAGAACACTCGAAGAAGATACGAACCGAAATTTGCTGTAAAAATAACATATTTAATTCTATAATCTTGATGAAAGCTGTTTAAGCTACGAAATTGTTCATTTGGAACGAACAACGGGACTAGCTTATCTGATGTAGCTAAACTGGCTAATAATGAGTTAGCTTTAGGGGGTCACTTTTCTGTCTGAAAATGTTTCGTTTCATGGTATTAAGAGAAAGAAATATTAAGGTTATAGTAAAATAATATAGTACAGTAAATAGCAATATGGTGTCAAACTTGAACTGTGGAGGGGCTGTGTTGTGTTTCAGCATTTGGGAAGGCTATTCATGCCCTGTCCCGGGTTGGAGATGAGCTGTGGTTGGATCCAACGGTCAAAGGGGTGAGCAGCAACAGCAGCTAGATGTAAAAATGCTCATTGACGCTTTATTAGGTACACTTTGAAAAAGTATTTGCCAAGTTAAAAAAAAATAATAATAATTAATGGTATTAAACTGTTGTAAATGGCTTGTTGACCTATAATCTGTCAAAAACGATTGAATAATATCAAGTCACCCCCATCCTACTCTGACAAGACGTCCTACCCATATTATAATTTGACGGTGACTTGCGACTAAACCTAACCATAACCCTAAGAAGTATTCCGGATGGGTGAGAGAAAAAGAAGTTAATTCGGCGTTGGTGTTGTGCGCATGCGCCGCGACTGCGCAGAAACATTGGGTAGGATGGGTTTTTTTTTAGGTAGGATGGATTCCCAGAACACCACATGCCAAAGAAGCTCTATTGGATCGAGTTGTGGTTGAACATTTTCATGTTCTCAGGTAGGCTGTAGCATTTGAACCATGCTTATTTAGTACTCAGGGGCCTAGAAAATAGCCCCTACACCATTACACCACCACCATCAACCTGGATTGTTGACAGACGCCAGGAGGGAGCCATGCTTTCATGCTAATTTATGCTGACCCCACCATGTGAATATTGCAGCAGATATCGAGACTCATCAGACCAGCCAACATTTTGTAAACACTAGAGATGGTTGTTAGAAAATCACAGTAGACCAACACATTTGGTATTAACAAGCATGCAACCTTGAAAGTCACTTCAATCCTCCATTCTGATGATTGATTTGAACTTCAGCATCGCATTGTTGTCATGTGATTTGCTAATTAGATATTTGTGTTAATGAGCAGTTAAACAGGTGCAACTAATAAAGTGACCAGTGTGTGTGTACAAGAGCATCTGTATCGATAATCTCCAGGTGTTAAGGTATTCACCACCTTACTTCCTCCACAATAATTTCTCTCTCTCCCTCTGAAAGCTGGCCCTGAGATCAGTGAATTCTGCTCATTCTGCATACGCCTGCTTCCTCTTCTCGCCGCTCTTCTTCCAGCAGTACAATCTGGATTCAGTCAGGGAGCAGGACAGTGGACCAATCAAATGCAAGCTAGTCATGAAGGTATATCGGCATTGCTGGTTTTTCATTTGTAGGCAGAAACATCATCGTAACAAGTGACTGTTCAATAAAATTAGGGCTACACATCATGCTGTTCTTTCAAGACTTTATGATTAAACTGCGTCTCTTTGTTTTAAAGTCTGTGCTGCCACTTTTCCGTTGTTCGACTTCTATTGAGCACAGTGTGAAACGATGTCAGATATCAGTCAGCACTGGCAGTGACCAAGTGATCGTTCAGTTTTTCTGCAGACATGGTAGGAAACTGCATAAATGACAGGATGTCATATTTCATAGGTGTGCATGCAGTTTATATTTTGAACACATGGTGGCACTGTGCTCTAAATGTCTCTGTTTTTGAGTTAGGCATAACAAAAACCTACAATGTGCGTTTCCTGGAAAGTGAGGCGCTGCAGGCAGTGTTTGCCTCACACCTCTGTCCCAATGTGCTGAAATCTCCTGCCAGGTTAGCATTTCAGCATTAGAGCCTCACTCTTCTTTTCTACAATCAGTACATGCTGGCTGCCTGTTGGTTTTGTGTTTCAGACAATACCAAGAATATATATTGACAGAAAAAAAATGTTAAAAGTAAGCAGCCAGAGCTGCTTGTGTGTGTTTTCCTCTTTCTTCAGGCTTCTAGGCGATATGGTGATGCATTTCCACGCGTCTCAGGAGGAAGTCACTCTGTCGATGTCCGCCCTGAAAGTCAGTCTGAGAAATTACAACGAGGGGAGAAATGGTCAGTTAATGTCAGACTGCCATTTAGCTCAGCCCACGTGTGGCTGACACGTTTCACAAAGTGCTTGAAAGTTGCACAAGCTTTGAGATAACATAAAACTTCCTAACATACTGCATGTTCAGTTCTTTAAGCACATCAAGGGAAACACTGTAACGACTGCTGTTTGACTTGGATGTACCTGTGTGACAGATCACATGAAGATGATGCACACTGAGATGTCCTTACACCCAGACGAGTTTGACTACTTTCAAGCCGGAGTGGACTCGGACATAACCTTCTGTCTGAAGGAGCTGAGGGTAACGGGGTTATTTTTGGAGGCCTCCTTTCTCCTGTCACATGAGAATATTATGTGTGCAGAGAGCGAGAGTGACACTAGCTCACATGTGGGCAATTCATGTCTAAGAGGTCATATTGCTGTCCTGTACTCGGTGCTCGGTATCATTTCCATGTGAACTTTCCCCTCAGTGCTGTGACTCATCTTTATAGCAAAGATGTCTTGACCCGAGTGAGGCTCCACTACGTAGAAAAAGTAACTGAAGTTGAAGGCTCCTCATTGCATGCTTTATTATAAACTTTAAAACCAAGTAGGAATGAGTGTGGACTTTATGGGCTGAAGGTTGATCTTCAGCTATTTATAATTTGATTAGCAGAAAAAGCTGAGAGAAGTGTAATGTGTAGACTAGTGTGCTCAGTAAAGCAAAATCACTTGGTTTATAGAAAAAGGAGACAGTTTTGTTGGATATTTGAAATAACAGTCTGTGTACGTTTAGTTAATGAGACTTGGCCTGCATTAATGCCTACAACTCTTCACCCTAATGTCTTGGAAAGTCACTTGGGCTTCCCGCTGTGAGGCTCCTCGTTAGCCCGCCTAGTCGTCTTGTTCCTGTCGGTTTTGGAAAATCGGGTTTGGACGGATTAGAAACTAGGCTTTAAGTTTTAGTCTTAGCCTTAATTTGATGTATATCTCCAGGCTGATAATAGTTAAACATGTCACAATATTAGCCCACACTTTACAGCAGTTAAACTCAGTTGTTGCTTTTTTGTTTTTGCCAGGGGTTACTGTGTTTTGCGGAGTCACATTGCCTTCCGGTGTCGGTTCACTTTGGCACTCCAGGAAAGTACGTTTCCTTGCTACTGTCATTACCTTGAGTGGAATTTATCTGTGGTGCTGTTCAACAAATTAACACCAGCTAGACTGCAAAATTCTTTAACGTTTATATATCACTAGTCACATCACTAAGTGAGCAGTTGTGGTGTGTTTGTTGCTAAAAAGTAAAAAGTGCTGACAAAAAAAAAAAAAAGAAGACACGGTGAAGGGATTTCTGCCATGGAAACGCACTTTGTTTGCAGGCCTGTGTGCTTCTCTGTGGAGGACATGGTCCTTGAGGCCACTGTGGTGCTGGCTACGCTGGCTGACTTTGAAAGCAGAGGCCCCTCACAGCCTACAGAGACCCCAGCCCCGACTACACACAGGTAACGACCACCCCTGGCTTCACTGGCAATACTTTTAATCATCAGTGCCTGGGGGGAAAGAAGGGTAAAATACTGCAGTACATTTTTTTAAAGCTATTTTTTAAAATTAATTTGAGCAAAATAAAAATCCTGAGAAAAATCACAGAACATAAAAGTAATTCATCTCAATGAAAACACAACAGACCACACAATCTAGTTAGAAAACAAGTCATTGCCAGATAAAAATGCTTAAAAAAAAAGATCAAAATCATTCAAAAAAACTGTCATAAACAAAAAATCTGCTAAATACTGCAACAGATAAATCATGCAGATTAACTTTCTACATAGTCCAGATATTTTATGACATAGAGAAAGGGTCCTCGGGCCTTTTTGAACAGCCTGTTTGTTTGTTTTTTTTTAGTGGAGTTTGATGTCATTCGTCTTACCCAGTCTATAATATCTGATAGCTTGAGCTTCCATTTATATTTTTAAGCTATTAGCCTAAAAGTTTGTTTGTAATTATGCCCCTGGATGGCAATCAATTAGAATCTGCACTCACCGGACACTTTATAGAACACCTTTTTGCCTTCAGAAATATTCCTTAGCTATTTTAGTCCATACTGACATGACAGCATCACATAGTTGCTGCAGGTGTCTTGGCTGCATATCCATGATGTGAAACTCCTGTTCCACCACATCCCAAAGATGCTCTGTTTTACTGAAGTCTGGTGACTGTGGAGCCCATTTGAATTCAGTGTCTCATTCAGGAAAGCAGTTTGAGATTATGAGACTTTGTGAGATGGTGCGATACCTGCTAGAAGCACATGTCAGAAGATGGAGACGTACACTGTGGTCATAAAGGGATGGATGTGGCCTGCAACTATAGTGTGGACTTTAAATGATGCTCAGTTTGATTAAGATCCCCAAAGTTTGCCAAGAAAATATCCCCCACACCTTTACAACACCATTACCAACTCAAACTATTGAAACAAGGCAGGAGGACATGCTTTCATGTTGTTTATTTTAAATTGTGGTCCTGCCATCTGAATGTTGCAGCACTTCTTAAATCATCAACATTTTTCGGTATTCTGTTGTTCAATATTTGTGAGTCAGCATGAATTGGATTCTCAGTTTCCTGTTTTTAGCAGACAGGAGTGCCACTTATTGTGGTCTTCTGCTGATGTAGGTTATTTGAATTACTGTTGACTTTCTATCAGCTTGAAGCAGTGATACATCCATCCATATATCTTGTATACGATTATTATTCTAACGATTTAAATTGGCAGGAGTTACATGGGTTAAGAAATTATGGCGTGTGAGGAGTGTATTTTATCGTTATGTTGACTAGCTGGTGTCATTGTCGCAGTCTTTGTGCGTCCAGTTTGTCAGGTCTGCAATCCAGTGTACTGAAGAGCAGAACTACCAGCAGAGCTCGACCTGAGCCTCTCTCCTGGCATTCAGTCAAGCTGGTTTGCCCTCATTGGCTGTTTTTAGCCTCTTAAGAGGCATCATGTTGCAGCAGCCAGCCTTGTGTCTGTAACGGAGATAAATAGGGCAAGGTCAGGGCACGCAGGGTTGGGTTAGAAGCCCGTCAGTGTGACAGTCTATAATCCCCTCCTCCACGCTATGCTAGCCAGAGTCTCTGTCCTGCTTTGCTAGCCTGCTCTCTCCCTATTGTCCTCTACTTGTGCGTCTAGTTGGATCTTATTACACCATTCCCAGCTGCACTGCTCAACATCTGGGTCATTTGTAGCTCGTTTTGCTTGTGTACACTGCTGGAAG
The DNA here is from genome assembly GCF_036321145.2 of Pelmatolapia mariae. Classification (NCBI taxonomy): domain Eukaryota; kingdom Metazoa; phylum Chordata; class Actinopteri; order Cichliformes; family Cichlidae; genus Pelmatolapia; species Pelmatolapia mariae. Next base: position 10,478,374 of record NC_086237.1, on the reverse strand, counting down.
TCTGCAGAGACATCACCAACCCCATGATTCGGCCCTCTGCAGTGCTCCTGTCCCTAATGCTCAGAAATGATCTACATTTTAATACTTTTTTTTTCCTGATGAAATTTATCATGCAGGATATTTCTGACTATATGCAATGTATTTGTGTTTTTTATGGTATGATAAGTACAATACTTGCTTGCCTGCAGACTCTGGGGCCTTGAGAAGTCTCTTTACTCCTTCCTGCTGTGCTCCTAATTACGTGTCTGGGTTACTTCTGAGGTTGACGTGTCGTGTGGTTGCATGCACGAGGTTGTTGTTTTGTTCCCTTTTACCGTGCTTAAGGCTGCTTTCACCATCTGCTGATACAATGCTAGGTACTGTTTTTGTAAAAGCAAATAACGGCTATGTTTTTAATATTTATATGGATTGGAAGGTACTACACAACATCCTAATTTCTAAAACTAGTAGATATGTTTATCAATACTGTCTGAATATATGTGTGTAAAAACACTCTGAATCTGTGTTGAGATACAAATTTGCACCCATGTACCTGCGTCATCTACAGCTTGCAGACACAAGCGTGTTCTGTCTGTTCCCAGCTGTGCAGATGCAGCTGCTCTGCCTGTGGGTATACATGAGACTCAGAGCAACAACCTCCAAGTTCTTCCTGATGTAACAGAGCTTGTTGAATCCAGCCAAGACAGCCCTATAACCTACCCACCTGTTCTGATGCAACTCCAATGCCAGGGCGACAGTGCTTGTGCTGGAATGACCCCACCTTCCAGCATGGTAACAAGAGCTCTCTCTTGATTTTTAAATCTTAACTGGGATCTGCAGATGGCCTGTGTGTTCCTTGTGGTTTGGATGCTCTACAGTCTTTCTGAGAAGTATGGTTCAGGGTGTGCTGTAATGGTTTACAATATCAGCTGAGACATGTCTTATGTTCTTTGTCACCCTTTTAGATTTAAAGACTTTTGCTGGAATCCCAGTTGAACCCAAAACCTTTTATCAAATGTCTTCTGTGCAACTTTCCCTGTTAACACAGGTTTATTGCTTAATAGTGTTTAAATTTAAGACTCCTCTGATGAGCCTTCAGGTCATCCTCCAAGCTTCAGACTGCACTGTGAGGACACCTCCGGTGCAGGCCCGGCTCCAGACAGGAAGCGTTGCCAAAATAAAGCATGCTAGTCGAAACTCCACCATCCAAAAAATATTTCAAATGCACAAGAAGATTATGAAGGCAGATGTGCAGCACTAAGTGAACTTAAATTTTTGCCTGTGTGCATGTGAAATAACTGACTGCTCCAATACTGTTCTGCATATCAGTTCTGTAGCATGTCATTATTTTGAGCAAATTAACTGTAATGATTTATCATAGGAATATATTTAGAAAAATTCCCCGCTCGCCCCTGCGGGCGGTCAATCCTTCAAGCTCGGGTCCTCTACCAGAGGCCTGTGAGCTTGAGGGTCCTGCGCAGTATCTTAGCTGTTCCTAGGACTGCGCTCTTCTGGACAGAGATCTTGGATGTTGTTCCCGGGATCTGCTGGAGCCACTCGCCTAGCTTGGGAGTCACTGCACCTAGTGCTCCGATTACCACTGGGACCACTGTTACATGTTCTCGAGCTCTTCTCTGAGCCCTTGGTATTTCTTGAGCTTCTCGTGTTCCTTCTTCCTGATGTTGTTGTCATTTGGTATCACTACATCGATCACTTCAACCGTTTTCTTCTGTTTGTCCACTACCACTATGTCCGGTTGGTTAGCCACAACCATTTTGTCTGTTTGTATCTGGAAGTCCCACAGGATCTTAGCTCGGTCATTCTCCATCACCCTTGGGGGCGTCTCCCATTTTGACCTCGGGACTTCCAGGCCATATTCGGCACAGATGTTCCTGTATACTATGCCGGCCACTTGGTTATGGCGTTCCATGTATGCCTTGCCTGCTAGCATCTTTCACCCTGCTTTTATGTGCTGGATTGTCTCAGGGGCATCTTTACACAGCCTGCACCTGGGGTCTTGCCTGGTGTGATAGACCCCAGCCTCTATGGATCTTGTACTCAGAGCTTGTTCCTGTGCTGTCATGATTAGTGCCTCTGTGCTGTCTTTCAGTCCAGCTTTGTCCAGCCACTGGTAGGATTTCTGGATATAGGCCACCTCCTCTATCTGCCGGTGGTACATACCGTGCAGGGGCCTGTCCTTCCATGATGTTTCCTCCTCTTTGTCCTCTTTCTTGGGTTTCTGCTGCCTGAGGTATTCACTGAGCACGCGGTCAGTTGGGGCCATCTTCCGGATGTATTCATGGATGTTCATTGTTTCATCCTGGACCGTGGTGCTGACACTCACTAGTCCCCAGCCTCCTTCCTTCCTCTTGGCGTACAGCCTCAGGGTGCTGGACTTGGGTGAAACCCTCCATGCATGGTCAGGAGCTTTCTTGTCTCGATGTCAGTGGCTTCTATCTCCTCCTTTGGCCAACTTATTATCCCAGCTGGGTACCTGATCATGGGCAGGGCGTAGGTGTTGATAGCCCGGATATTGTTCTTACTATTCAGCTGACTCCTCAGGACTTGCCTGACCCTCTGCAGGTACTTGGTGGTTGCAGCTTTCCTAGCGGCCTCTTCATGGTTTCTGTTTGCCTGTGGGATCCCCAGGTACTTGTAGCTGTCCTCAGTGTCTGCAATGTTGCCTTCTGGTAGCTCGATCCCCTCAGTTCTGACTACCTTCCCTCTATTTGTTATCATCCGACTACACTTCTCCAGTCCGAACGACATTCCGATGTCATTGCTGTATATCCTGGTGGGTTTGGATCAGTGAATCGATGTCTCGTTCACTCTTGGCATACAGCTTGATGTCATCCGTGTACAGTAGGTGGCTGACAACTGCTCCATTCCGTAGTCGGTATCCGTAGCCAGTCTTGTTAATGATCTCACTGAGGGGATTCAGGCCTATGCAGAACCGCAGTGGGGACAGAGCATCTCCTTGGTAGATCCCGCACTTGATGGTGACTTGTGCTATGGGCTTGAAGTTGGCCTCTAGTGTTGTACGCCACGTCGCCATTGAGTTTATGTTTATATGTATATATATATATATATATATAATATCTTTATTATTTTTGAAAGTGAAGGACATGATCATTGCCTGACGCAGTTCTGGGAACAGCTCTTTGATTTTACTTCCTGTCGTCAGAGCGGAGCTTGCAGCAGAGGTGTCCCCACACTCGAGATCTTGAGCCAGTCTCCCTGTGGACACTGTTTTTAAGTGACCCTCATGCAGTGTCCTCTGTTGTACTGAGATTTAACGTAGAAATTGACAGGTGGTCAGAGCAAATGCACAAGTGCTGTAAATCTAAAATGAGAAAAAAAATGGCAGAATGTTCTTGAATGTACTGCATACACTCATGTTTGGCTATTTGTATCCTGTAGATCTGCTCCCTGCTGTTCAAGACCTTGTCCTCAGAACCTGGTGATGACGATGATGATGGTGCTCCCAGACTACCTGTCCTGGCATATTTCAGTGATGAGGAAGACTATCCGAGAAGCCCGTCACTCTGAGGGAATAGCAGTCACTAATTAACAATATTCTTCTCTAAATAGTTATCAAAGTGTTAATCTCTCCAGGATAGTTTTTATTAAATATTGTTTATTGTTAAAATGTTTTTTTCCAGTTACTGTTCATTGGAACAATATACCATCCATGTTGTCTGTCAATAAAAATGTGCCATCTCGGAAGATGCCACACCCATCTGATGGTAACTGGCACGCATTGTGTCTGAGGAATGTGGTAGCACAAACAAAATGTACAAAGTGTTCCCAGACTGTAGAGCAGTGAGCCAAATGTCCTTCATGTGAACAAAACGCAGCCGCAGTGTTCAATACACATCAGAGCCATGAAATACAGCAGGTTAATAAATATTATAGTCTTTATTTAAACATTGTACACATGTGAAAATGTTTTTGTTTCTTCCACATAGACATGCTCTGGTTTAAACAGAAAGATGAGGTGGATGAAAAGGAGTCATCCAGGGAGGTGTGAAACAGGAAGCAGGGACCATGGAGCTTACAGTGGTAGAGCCAAATGACTGGGAGAAGTGCTTTATCATTTTTGTTAAGGCTGCTTGGATTGTCCTCAGTGCTGTAACACTTAGAAAAAAAAAATCATATCACATTTTGCCAACTCACACTGTTCACCGTCCTGAATCTGTTCTCATTTCAACATGACACCTGACAGGGTGTCACATTAAGGAAACTATCCTTTCGATTAGTGCAGATTGTAAACAGTGATCTAAAGATCCACGGGAAGGATTTTCTAAGTGTGGGATGGCTTTAGTACTATTCCTGATTGAGTGCAGAGAGGAAGCAGATTTCAGGAGAAAGGGGGAGGGGGGATAAAAAAAACAAAACAAAACACTGGCGTTAAAATGATGGTGTTAAGACAGCAGGGCATGATGGGAAAGCTCTCTTTTTCTAACTCTTATGGCTACTTAACAGTTTAATGCTTTGTGCTCAGTGCTGGCACATTTTTAGGGGGAAGGTTGAAGACTTATTTGCCAGTATCAATGACACATGATACAAGGCACATTTTAATATTACACAAAAATGTGGATTTTACCGTGAGATCTTCCTGTAGTGACGCAAAGAAACATACTGACCATTTTTCACATGAAACCTGCAGTGACATGACTTAAGAATGTGCCACTGGAGCTCTACAAGCAGGGGGAGAGGAGGGAGAGAGACAGGAAAAGCAAATGGTGACTGTGAACAAGAGTTTCTGTAAGCTACTTGACGCGGCGAACAATCCCCACGGAACAAAGAGGTTACAAAAATACATTTGGTCACCTGACCAATTTCCGCTGCGTTGAACTTTTTCAGATATGCTCCTTAAGCTTTGTGCGTTTAAGGCTGCGAGACCAATTCAGACCGGCGGATATGGAGAAGTCTCTAGCCTACACATCCATTTCATTGACACCAATTGCACATTACTCAATAGACACACACTGAGGAGCTCATGTGCATTCATCACCCATTCATACACACATCACACATAATCACAATCAAGACTTCAGCAGCAGCTGTGAGATTAAAGGGAGAACATCAGTTTGACACTATCATTTATACTATATATATATATATATTTATCTTGAGAGGCTTTTGAGCTACAAAATACTCTTAAGTTACAAAATATGTGCAATACTTGAACTGGTATGGAAAAGGCAGCTGCCACTCTTTATGAAATCTTGTTGGATTATCCTGCTATACCCATGTCACATCACACTTGTTTTGTTTCTTTTTTTGCAAACATTTAATGTAACATCCCAGAACAGCATACCATTCATATCAAACATATGCTCCCTGCCCTGTCGTACAAGTTTCCAGTCCCTTTCATAAAGGCTTCCTAAGTACCACTGTATTATTAAGTGCTTGCACAAGACAGACCCATTTATTGAGCCTTAATGCTGCCATTTCTCGTGCGCTTCCCTTCTTGAGGACTGTTTAGTTCTGTTCGGCAGGCCAGTACGTGGCCACATTCACACTCTAACACATACTCTTGGGCTATGTCAGCATCCGTCTTCTCTGAATTGCAGCTTCTTTCCTGCGGCAACTATCAGAAGAGGCTGACTTATCCTCATCAGCATGCCCAATGATCCCAGCCAATGGGATTATCTGGTGAGCATTGGAACACTGCAGCCTGGCCAACAGGGTGTCTGGCCTTTAGTTGGATTTATCTGGCCACTGTCTGATGTAGAAAACGACAGAGAAAAGGGCATGTTGAAGGATTTCTTTTGTTTGTTTTTAAATGTGTGGGGTTGGCCAAGTGGGGGAGACGGTGGGTGGATGAGGCAGAGTAGATCCTTTAGGTGTGGGGGAAGCAGACATTAGCTGTACATCCTGGCCAGCAGGAATCAAAGCAGTCCATCACCTGCAGCGGCAGATGGATACTCCGTGCAGACTCTAGTCAGTGTACTCAGCCACTATGGAGAGCAGTACTGTGATGTCATCTGGTTTTCCTCCTGCATGGACAGGAAACAGCAGCCAGTTAGGTTTGTTGCTTGAAAAAACACGTTTGTAACCGTTCAAATTACAAAAATACTCATCTTTTTTGTAATACTTGGACACTTACCTCTTACATTCAGTCCATTGTCACAGGCAAACTGTGCGAAAGGTGACATGTAGTTGGGGTCATAGGCCAACACATGCGCCTGCTCTGCGATGCTGCGGGCCGTCTGCTGAATGCTCTCATAGTTTGTGTTCTGAGGAACCAAACAAAGCAGGCATTAGGCGTTTATCGTGCCCTTTTCTGATTCTACGGCAGACATGTTTGCCACTCACCTTGAGTTTCTTCAGCTCTTGCAGTATCATGTAGTCTGGCATGTTGTCAAAGAGCCCATCAGTGGCAGTGAGGATGATGTCGCCCAGTTGTACGTCAAAGGAGGTGCTGTCTGCAGCGTCAGGGCTGAGGGACAGACACAGGTGAGTTTCAGGTAAGAGACAGGTGCAGTAATTTTTGTCATTAAACGTACCGACTGAGCTTAGCAACAGAAACTTGGTTGCTAATGGATAATGAAAAGTTCAGGTAATCATCACGTGAGGTTTTTTGTTTTGTTTGTTTTCTTGGAAAGGACAGTTGGGTCCAAGAAAAGGTGCTGCCATTATGAAGGCGCTTCAAATACACAGAGGCAGGAACCAAGTTAGTTTGCCAGTGTCGGGTTCAGTTCCTGGAAGATGTCCTTACCCCCTAAATCCAGTCAAGAATGTGATTCATTACAAACTGTCTGGACTGCATCATGACACAGTGAGCCAAAGCTCCCAGGAACAGCCTGTCCTGTGCTCTAATTTTTTTAATGTATTTTTTTTATGAAGCCAAAACTACAGTCACATGGGAAGAAAAAGCTGCTGTAGCGGCTGTTCTTGCAGCTAGTTAGCACTATGACTGCACAGCCACACTTACCAGAGCTCTTCCTCATACTTTGTTATCTGTGCACACTGGGTGATTCATCATTAACATATTCATAAGCCAAAGACATTTGTGACACTTGATAATTACACAGCCAGTATAATTATGAAGATAATCCTCAGGCAAGAAGGCAAAAATCTGTGGGCTTATAGCTATGAAGCAATGCATCGAGAACATAATGTTTCCCTTGTATATTATTGCTAATACAAAGACAGGCAATGAAAATGAATGTACAAACTGACTTGTGGCAAATAAAGAGCTGTGTGGCATTATCATAGAGAGTGCTTAGTGTTTAGCTCTATGTTTAAACATCTTTATCCAAACTTTTTAGTGCACTCTCAGGAATGCTGTAACTAGTTGTTAGCTTTGACCCTTGCACTCTTTTCTGTTGGTTGCTACATTAGTGACCGAAAGCTTAATCTGCTGATGCACTAGGACTAAATCCTTCAACCAAATGAAATGCTCGAATGTAAAAGGATTTCTCAAATCTATGGGCTGTCTGAAACAGAAGCAAGGTCAGCATTTAAGAAAAGTAAATACATATATCTATAGTAACAAGTAAGCTTTCTTGCAATCTTTTGTTTTTATTTATTTTTTTAAGAATAAATTGCTTAATTTAAGAGGAGTCTGCTGGTGCAGGATTGGCTGTGGACTTGTGGATTTGCCCCATCAGACCACACAGACTTTGACCTGAGGTAAGAGGGAAAGCTTGGCACACATCCAGGGCCTGTCCTGCATTCTGACATCTACTGTGCTGCTGCTTGGCACGCCACAGCAACGAGACACAGCAGCACGTGGCCTCAGACACAGTGGTACACTGCAGCGCAGTCGCTACATACGCTCAGTCTTGCAGCAGGCGCTACTGAATGTTCTGCAGTGCACGCTGTTTCTGCAAGCAGTCTGCCTTGTTATAAGTACAGTATCATGTATCACATCTGCTGTAAAGAACACATGAATGAGCAATGAAGTCTGCTGATGACACCCGTCCGTGTCACCGGCAGACTCGCTCAAATGAGTGTGGGAGAGCAGATGCACCAGGTGTTGCTCGTTAAGTGTTTCACCTGTCACTGAGGACGGCCCCCTCAGCCCCCGGAGGAGCAATGGACAGCTGGAAGGGGGTGTTGAAGTAGTGCTGCTGCTCATCTGAGCGGTGGACCACCTCCCCTCCCCGGACCACCAGGAAGCCCGAGTCTCCCAGGTTGGCCGTGTGCAGCCGATGACTCTGCCGGTCCAAAATCACAATGCAGGCCGTGCTGCTTCCTAAAAATAAAAAAACAAAAAACCCACGCGTCACTTTTTATTTTCAATGCAAAACAAAGAAAATGTTTAAGATTAAATAAACAAATAAAAATGGGTAAATGCAACACTATAGCACATTAACCATCTCTGCACCCAAATACGTGTTCAGCTCCCAAAAGAAGAAAGACAGCACAGATGCAACATTTAAAGCTGGAAACAGCCAAAAATCTTTCAGCTTCCAACAACAGTGGAGCTGTCCTCTCTGGTGCTGCAGACAAGACAGGACAACTAACTTATGAGTCTGTACTCAGAAGTTAGCAGGAAGCCAGTTAGTCGTCATGTAAAGATGCCCGACTTATTTTTATAAAAACACAAATGTATAGCATGACTTTACTCAAACACAGAACCACAATACCAGCAAGATGTATGGAGGTAGAAGGAAGACTAAATAGATTTTAGGACTAGGAAAACTATGATCACAGCACTCAGCATTCTGAAAATACACATCAACATCAGCCGCTGCAGAGGCTATATGTGGAAACGGGGTCAACAGATCTTCGCTTCATCAAGCGGCTAACTGATAAAAAACATTCTCAAGGCACATTTTAAAAAACAGGAGACAACACACCCGGTTAAGCTGAAAACAATGTGAAAGGTCGCACAGATTTAGATCAAGCGGCACAGTGCTTCAGTGTCTGCATGTCTGTTAGTTTACCAAGTAAGGTTTGTTCGTGTGTCCATCCATAAATAATGCATTTGCATTTTATTCATTTCCAATTAGAATAAACTGACCGAACATTTGCATTTGCATCGTTTTGCCCTTTTCAGAGAGGCCGAGTTGTAGGACAAGTACTGTGGTTGCTAATAAAAATAACAATTAACAACGCCTGAGTTCTTTTCCAGTATGGCGTGAAAGTGTGACAATAAGCCAGCATGCACAGCACTGGCCCACTGGAACTGAAAAGGTTTGAGCTGGAAACCATTTATTGATTATTTTTAATACCTGTGCTTCTACTATTGTCACTACTGTCAAATGTAAATTATCATCTCTAACAGCAGGAAGGACGGTCATTAGGGAGTACAGACTTTAATACATACATTTCTTTAAAAAACAAAAAAGCAACACTTTCTCTTACTTTCCTTTTAGTTTTACACAACTTCCAAGTGAAACTGGGAGAAAGACAAATGAGGTCAACTTAAAACCACAAACTTAACAATGAGAGAAGATTTTTTTAAAGTTTGTCCTTCTGTGATGAAAGGAGGAAACACGAGCTAGTGGAAGAGGCGGACAGCGTGTGATCACACCCTGCTGGTGATTCATCTGGCCCACCAAAATATGCTCTTTGGGGGGATCAACCTTCAAACCCCCTCACGCACTCTGACTCACTCCCTTTCTTCTCTCCAGCAGTACAAATTACTCACGCTACCGGCCTCAAGAACATTCCTTCTGCCATAAAAAAGCAACACAATACAGTGTTGTTTCCCCTGGTGCACATGTGATAACGGGATGGAAAAGTACTGACACGCGCCGAGACAGATCTGTTCCAAACACATTTGCTCACTGATGTTACGTGTTTGTACACGTTCTGTCGTCGGGAAGCGGCGCAGAGCAGGAAAGGGATCGGTGGAAGTGAAGTGCATGGAGCAGGTTGGGCCTAGTGACGTTACCAAGACTTCCTAATGGGAGCTGGCTGTTCTATTACTCATGATGCAAAAATCTCTAGCCAGCTACCATTAAACAAAACAGATATAAACACAGCCCAGCCCAAGAAAGCTGAACTCCATGGAAAGCCTCCTGTTTATTGCCTCTACACAGCAATGCTTTAAATCTACTGCCCTACACAGTGCAAGTATGTACCAGAGATGGAGCATAAAGATTTGTACACAGCAGCTGTCTGCAAAGACTTGTTGTTGTTTCTTGACAATTTTCAGTAAACCCACAACGCTGTGGGTTTGATCAGATTAAAAAAAACAAAAAAAGCTTTGGTGGCCTTTATCGTCAAATGGGCACATTAAGTTGTAGACGCGACTCAGATTTGAAGTCAGCAGATGTTCAGTGTTTTGACCTCTTCGACTACCAGCTCTCAAGGTAAATGTCTCTCATCTATGTGGCACCCTCACTTTGGTTGACCCATTTCCAGAAATGGCCTCAAGATATGAAATGATCTGATGAAGTTAATGAATTATGGACTATTTCCTATTAAGCCATGGCCTTTGAGGCTTTTAATAATGGCCACCATTATTTCAGAGCAATCTTTTCCTCTAACAGCAGAATTAGGTTTGTACCTCAATCCCAGACTGTTATAAACCAAATCTGATTTTTATAGTCAATTTTCAAAAAGTACATGTCACTTGATTCAATTTCACACTTTTAAAATTTGCTTTAAAAAAATAAAATAAAATAAAATCCTGCCAACCAGGCCTTTAAGATCCAAGAGATATTTTTTTGTAAAGCACAAGAATTTGTGGATGTTTTTCATCACCCAGAGAACATTTTGTACCAGTTTGTATTATGTCACTTGTTGTCTGTTTCTTCTGTGAAGTAATGAAGGACCAATTGCCTATTGCAAACCAAATCAATATGTACAATTGCACTACCCTAATACTTAAGATGCGAGTCTTTCAAAGACTCAATGTGGGAGCAATGGGCTTTTTCACCGTTTTGAACTGTTAATCATAGATCACCATTTGGGCCTACTGAAGGTTATTTTTAGAGAGCGTCTGCACATTGTTTCTAGCTGCAGTTCAGTGTCAGATTTCAAGGCAATCAGACTTACAGTGCAAGAGATGTGGCTTTTCTTATATTGAATTTGTTGTGCTGTAATCACCTTGATACCATCTAGCCGCCTGGGATCACATTACTTGGAAAGCATTTGCCCATCATTTCCAGCGACTGTGCCAAATTTTATGGTTGTAGCACATTTAAGCTCATGATTTGACAGATAATAAAAAAATGTATATAAATAAACTGATACAAGCTGAATATGGTTCTACGCTTTTGGGATTTGAACTCGACACAATGTAGTCTGTGATCTACAAAGCAAACAGAGTCCAGTCTGTGGAAGTGGGCACAGCTCTCTTTAAAAACTGAAACCCTGCGTTTACAGTGGCTGCACTCACCCAGTAGTGGCACTTTGTTCTGCAGTAGCTCATAGTAGCTGGTTGTGAGGACTCCCACCGGGTTGCTGGGTACAAAGCGTCCTTCCTTCACCAACCTCTCACATGTCTTCATCAGTGTACCCGAAAACTGTGACGGGTCCACGCCATAGTCCCTCCAACCACCTACACCATCCGCCACACCTAAAAGTCAAACAGGAGTTGATTTCATTATGGGAAATAATGATTAATCCCTTATTACATTAAAAAAAATCTTTCCTCATAACCATTAATTGTGTAATATGTACAATGTTTAAAAACAAAAACAAAACTGAAAGAAATCTGCAAACTGGAACTCCATGTTTCAGTTAAGAACATTGAGGATTAAACTAGCACCAAGATGCAGATATGATTTTTAACATTCCACAAGTAAGCCTGGAGGACAATGCCTCGCAGCTGCATGATGAACAACAACAATCACTTCCAGCAAGATGGAAAAAGACGCAAAAATGACAAAATGTACAAAGCTTTCAAATGTCCCATTACTCAATTCAAGCATTTCTCATGCTGATTGGTAGAGTCTCTGCTCATCTAACGAATTCAGAAAGTTGCTTCAAGTAGCTCCACATTGCCGTCCCGCTTTATGTTTGTTGTAATTTAACCCACCTTAAAATATGTCCCCTCAGTTAAATGCATTAAATCCATAAGGGAAACCTTCATTAACCTTTTTACAGAAACATGGCCTGCTTATTTGAGTTTCAGTAAGAGCTTTTATCCCCAAAGGAGCACTTAGCTAGGTCCAAGATTTTCCTAGGAAGGAAACTCTAGTCTTGTTACTCCCAGGGCGCAGACATCTGCTCCACTGACCATACATGGAGGAGTCTCACCACCCTGTGCCACAGCTAAGAAACAGGCCTCCTCAAGTCAGACACACAGTTCAACTGATGTGCCGAAAAACAACAACTTTGCGAAAGTATCACAGTAATCAATAGCAATCATTTAGAAATACCCAGACAGTCGTTAGATATGCATGAAAGCTGCTAAGGTCTTCAATAATAGGTTTACACGGGATCAAGGCTTCCGTGCTTAAGAGTCTTTTTCATCAGCCCCCAGTGGAGCAGGCTTTAAAGTCTGTATCGGTTTTGGCTGCTTAAGATATTCGTTATGTCATGAATGAATGCTGCACGCAATATGAACCCACTAAAAGTTCAAGCGTACAAAGAAGATGCAACAAGCACAAAAGTCTGAAAAATACACGTACAAATTTAACACTCAGAAGGCATTGATCCGTTTCATTCTGAAAAAAACAAACAAACAAACAAACACGTGCAACCCACGGAGGGGCTGACCCCTGACCTGTCAGTCACGTCATACCCAGTGTACATGGAGCAATGTCTTATTGTTTGGTTAAGGTTTCATCAGCAAACAGACATGGGATACTCACCCAAAACATCGGCAGATCTGTGTCGGGCAATGAAACACGCGTCGTCCCCATAGCACATCCCTTTCTTCAGGATGCCTCTGCGGAAATCCTTTCCAAAACCGCAGCTCGCTGTCACCAGACTGTAGTCACGGCTGTCTGTCTGAGAAAGTCCGCCGATGACAGCTCTGGCAACCAGTCTACCGTACGACAGCACGGACAACATCACCTACGACACCAGCTCCCACCGAAAAAACCGGCCAAGCTAGCAGTTCTGCTAGCTCAGCGTCGACGTGAGCACACTATTATATTGACTTGCTAGCTTGCTAACGAGGCTGGAGATGTGCGGCTGAGCTACCCAGACAGACAACAGCCGCCACGCACGCCCAGACAATGCCTCCCGCTGATATGACTACAGCCTCCGAGTGCTTTATTCTTCCGCTGTGATAACTAGGAGAAAGTTAAGGAAAAACGTCGCCCGTTCCCCTCCAGAAACCCTGTAAGCGTTGATTCTCGGCGGCCATGGCGCCACTTCTGCCTCGGAGACGCTACATAACACAAAATGTGGACCTACAGCCCTGCGGTCTCAACACACTCTGCTCCACGAACCCGGTCTTGTGACTGCTCTGACGTCAGACATCGTTACGCAACGTACACGTCCTGATATGGAAATATTATATTCAGTCAGCTTTTACTGTATAAAAAGGCCATAAAACTCCAGTAGTAGGCAGGTTTTACGCGTAGATACACATTTTAAGGACAAAAATACATTTACATGGCCTTTTTCTGAACAACTATAACACATGGAAATAGCTACGAATATATTACATTAAAATAAATAAAGAGAACGCAAATAAAAACGTTAAGACTTTTTATTCATGAATTTGTTACCCTGTACATATACAAGACTGCTCACATCTGGGATTATTTACCATTTCCCTAGATGCAACGTAGTTTACAGTATGTTCTATCTCCCCCTTGTGGGTATCCCTGGATGGAAACTACCCTTAACTATAAGATGTTCTTGAGGAAGATGGTTAAGTATTTTTGTTTACACTGTTGTTTTTTAAAAAGCTGTAATTTCTTTGGAATAAATACACTCAGACAGAAAATTTCCCCCTAAAATACACTCAAATGTTTATTAGAAAGATTTAGACATTACAAGAGTGTGTCTTTATTCGTTTAATTTAGCATGACTTGTTTAAAAATGTGATGCAGTGTACAGTCAGCGTTCTAAGACACTGACGGTTAAATGAACACAATATAAAGTTTACAGAAGTAAACAGGTGTTTGTGACTTTCTCCATAGTTGTATAGCCATTAATAACATTAATTATTGACAGTGGGGGGGAAAAAACAATGATAAAGGAATAAGACATGAACGAAACTGGAAAAAATTGTGCACAGCTTCAAACAAGGCATTCCTGTGCATAAGTAGCCATATTGTTACATTTTTCCTGATTGAACAGTCATATGTGGCAAAGACTAGCTGCAAAATGGGAGTGCAAAACACCTGAGGTTTTCATGGTGACATATCAATTTACCCCTGTGGACAAAACAACAAAAATATTTTGCTTTCATCGAGAAGGAGTGAACATCTTTTCAGTATTGGCAGCATGAAGGATAATCAATCCCTCAAATGCAGAAGAACAGAGCAGAACAAAGAAGTCAGAGTCTGGCCACCCCTTCATTTCTTGGCTTGCTTGGTGACCATGCTGCGGGGGGGAGTCACAGGACGGCTGCCGTTGGGCTTCTTCTTCTCAGCTGGTTTCAAAATCTATACCAGGTTGAAAACATTTAATGAATACATGTACACCGTCTGTACAAATAGCTTAGATCACTGCCACGAAAACACAATGCTTAAAATAAACAAAAGGTACCTGAAAAGAGCACATGAGAGTCTCATCCACGCTCATCATGGCACCAGCGTTGTCAAACTCCCCACAATAGTTAGGCGCTGAAAACAAAGTGACGAGCTGCCTCTTTGCGAAAAATTCATAGCCATCCTCGACAACCTGCCAGTGAGAAAATACAAATTGGAATGAGATGTTTACACATTTTCAAAATACATAAACTAGGATTCGCCTCGACTAAATCATGCAAGTAGACATTAAGGTGGTCAGATCTAAAGCCTAGTCTAGCAGTCTAATCTAATGGGTTATGGTTCACAGGATCTTTAACTCAATTTAAAAACTCAAAACATTTTGTCAGGTTTGTAAGTGGAGTCTGAGTGGAGTTTAAAATTAAAACCAGCAGGGTGTAAGTGAAATGAAGACTTGAAGCTTTAACTCAAGCACTCCAACAAATAACAAAAAAGATTCCATTTATTGCTAAAGGCATCTATTATTAGGCCTTACTGGCCTACCACTCCAAAATAACCTTTATGTATCTAATTGGTTTGAGAGGAAACTAGATTTCTGCACCTCCTTAATAGTGGCACTTCTACAAATGCACATGCATGTTCCCTTAGATGGTTTTAAGCCCAGAAATTCTGCAGGAAAAGTTGTTATTCCAAGCTTTGGCAACAACTGCAGACACTGGAAGGCAACCCATCAAAGACAAACTGATCAAAAACTCTGGCAATAAAACAAGTACCTGCAGAACCGGAGTTACCAGCAGTAACTACTTTATTCTGAGCTTGCCGTTCCTCTCTTGACAATGTAGGCTGCTCACTTGTGGTAGATAACAATGCAATCAGTCGATGAGTAGCCATACTGAATGTTGATAACAGCTTTTGGCCAAAGGCTAACGGTGCAGACTGATTCAATTTTATGTTTGTGGAGCAAATGAAGGGTGTGCTGCATCTGTCTGCGCTTGTCTGGTAGGAGAGGCTTATGACAAAGCACAGAGAGCTGCACGAAGTACCGCGAAACACCAGCCTATCAGTTTGCAGCACACAGATAAATCTGATTAGTCACTATACACTTCACAATTCATCTTGATACTTCTATCAGCAGCTACATCATCAAGTACATTAGTGGCGCAGGTTTACTGGTCACTATTAAAGTCTAGCCTGGCCTCTGGTCAGGAGTTTCAAGTAAAACTTGTGTATTTACGTTCACAATCACTTGTCTTAATTGTAGACTCAATATGCCTCAACAGTGTTTTTTATTAGTTGTCGACAACGTACTGACCAAACTCTATACTTACATTAATAAGCTACACTGTATTCTACTACTACAAGCTACTGTCTATTCTGACAAACATCTTTCCCACAAAATTACACAAGACTGCATTGAAAGCTGAGCTCTCTTATCTTTGCACTGGTATTAAGTGGCAGCATTAACGTAATTTGTGACTATTCTAACATCAATTTCTCTCCATATTCTTTAAGTCTCTACATATTTTTTTTTAAAGTAAAGCTTCAGTTGAACGGCTAACAACCTCTGGAAATACGCAAATAATTTTTACTTTGATGCAACCACAAGCCAAAAAGGTCAAAACCCACTGTCCACTACACACACCATGTGTGCTAGTATATCATGTCCTGTACCAAGTGTATCTTGCCTCTGGCCAGTACACGGCCACCTCCCACAGTGACGTTTCTGTTTGTGATGACGGAGGTGATTACCTGATGGGCACGACAGATCAGGTCCAGGTCATGCTTGTGCAGGAACTTGGCTACCACCTCTGAGCCAAAGGTAAATGACACACCCCTGTCGTTCTCCCCCCAGCCCAACACATCCTTGTCTGGATCAGACCAAAGTAAATCGCACAGCAGGCCCTGGTCAGGCACGTCAGTGGGACGCATGATGCGTCTGATCTGCTCCATGGACTGAAGGTCAGGGGACAGTCCTAAATGGAACAGTAAAGTAAAAGTACAAATAAACACACTGATACTGAGGTCAGCACCGATTGGAACTGGGTGAGCTCCATGTCAGGTAACAAACTGCAAAAACAGCATTTCTCAAGGACAAATAAGAAACACTAATATCAAATGTACACTACTTCTAACATCATGCATACAACCAAAACACTGTAGAGTTGATAGTACAGTTTTGTGCCAAAACATTCATTCTGCGCATTATAACCCACCGCCATGGCAGCAAAAGATCTTCTCATCAACAATGGCGGCAATCGGGAGGCAGTTAAAACAATCTGTGAAGGTCTTCCAGAGTTTGATGTTGTACCTTCTTTTACCTAACACAGTAAGACAAGAAATTATATTTCATTTTTTTCCATTATCTCATACCAACAACCTCCTCCAAACAGTTTAACTAGCAAAAGACAACGCAACAGAGTCTGACAGGTACCCTTAATGGACACAAGAGGCCCCATGTTGGACATTTCTAGTCATTCAACAATACTCACACTCATCATAAAAACCATATATTCTGTTGATTGAAGCACACTCATGGTTTCCCCTCAGCAGGAAGAAGTTTTCTGGGTATTTGATTTTGTAGGCCAGTAGAAGACAGATGGTCTCCAGTGACTGCTTCCCCCTGTCCACGTAGTCCCCCAGAAACAGGTAGTTGCTCTCAGGAGGGAAGCCCCCATACTCAAACAGCCTTAGCAGGTCATAGTATTGCCCATGGATGTCACCTGCAGGGCAAAGATACCAAGCTGAATTATACACATTGCTATTGAGTCATACACCACTTATCATACGTCAGTACATACTATCAGTCAATTGCTGAGTCAATCTTTTCTGGTGAGTAAGTGCACAGCTTTTCTTACCACAAATCTTGAGGGGGGCCTCCAGCTCCAGGAGAATGGGTTGACTGAGGAAGATCTCCCTGGACTTGAGGCATAATCCACGAATCTCGTTCTCCTGCAGCTGAACATTCTTGCCAGGTTTTGCTCCTCTGACTGGAACAAGAAGACAAAAATCAACAAAAGGCAGTAAGAATAACACCTAAACACTATTCCAGCTAACCCGGGCATGGCATCTCTGCCCGGACGCCAAGTGGGACAAACGGTGAGTGTAGAAGCCATATGCCGTGACGGAATTCGCGGTGTTTGTGTATGAGAACACAGTGTACGTGACATGTCATTTCACACCCTTCAGACACACCAATATTCTGACTCAAGAGACGCATTACATAAAGCTGGTAGCCGACATTAATTAAAATATTAAGTTATCTTGCAAATATTTCTGATTATTGTTACTAATTATTGCCACAAGATGAACACAAGCTAAAGCTAGCTATCTACTATTAGCATTTACCATAACATTTAAATAATAAAACAAGTGTTTCGTGGAAATTTTTGTATTTACTTACCTTCTAAAAGCCGCTGGATGATACTATCTATGTTGAGCTTGTCAACATCAGCCATTGCAAGCGTCGGTGTTACGAAAAAATCGCTCCAGTCAAATCTAGGTCTTCGCGTTGACACACTTGTGAAAGCTAGCCCGCTAGCTATCCTAGCATTAGCTTGCTAATGTTAGCTTCGTCTATTTTCCGGCTGAGGGTAAAAGATGTTGCCGCGACCCTGATACCGTTTAGCCACTCGCCGACACTTTTGACAGCCTAATACAATACTTAAGGATCGCAATTTTAAAAATGCCAACATCAATTGTTTCGTTTTGTTAAAAAAAATAAAAGGACGGGGACTATAAAAAATAAGCGTCAACCAACACAAACGGTTGCTAGCGACGGTGTCCCGTTTCTGTTTTTCCTTTGCCGCACCTTGTACTGCTAAGCCAGCGGCTTGTGCTGGTAGCTGCTACACTACTGCCCCCTACTGTGCTGGATGGGGACAGCTTCAGACCTTCTGAAGTCCTTTAATGTTTTTTTCTTTGGATATTTGTTGATTTTTTACTCATTTTCAGTCCAGTCCTTGTACCTGACAATTTTCAGAGGGATATTTTTTTTATTTGCGTGCTTTGTAAGCTACTTAACCCACAAAAGGGACCTAACTCAAGAAATGAATCAGTGTTGTTTCTACACATAACACACGACTTAGCACAGAACCAATTTTAAACTGTACGTTGAGCCACTTTGGTATAGCCACCTGACACAATACCTGAACGTCATGTCGTTTGGAGAACATGAAAATTATACCAAACACACTGCCAACACAGTACAAAGTATATCTGGATAGAAAAACACACACTGTGGTTTGGCCTCCTCAGTCACCAGCCAAGTCCTCAACATTATCGAAGCAGTGTGGGATCATCTCGACAGAAACCAGAATAACAGGCAGCCAACATCCAAAGAAGAGTTTTGATTGTCCTCCAAAAAGCCTGCAGAACTATTCCTGAAGACTGCTTAAAGAAATGCCAAGAAAACATCCCTAAAAAAGTTCAGCCTGTTGTGAAGAATAAAAGTATTCATATCAAATATTGACTTTGAAGTTCATTAGAAATTTCAAAACTTTTGGCTTATATAGTGTATTTCCATGTATGTTTGATCTCGTTTCAATAAATTGCTCCACTTATTTTCCATTTCCCTAGTAAAGTATAATGAAATTAGGTTTTTTCACCATACCGGATATTAATTTTACGCAGTTCCTGTTCTGTGTTATCTGATTAGGAAATAATTCAGTATGATGAACACTTTTGCTTCAATTTGAAAATCAGTTAACCAATAAAAACCTTAGAGATGCACCAATTTCTAGACAATCAAGAAATTGATTTACATGTAAAATAAAGAGATACATAAGTACAGTAAATGATACTGGGGTATACAGTAAGTGTAATTACATTTTAGCTTCACCATTAACAGAAGGTGAGCTATAATGGAGTAGCCACATAGAGCCTTTAAAGGACACACTGTCTACCTAGCAATCCTTTCCCTTATATTTATACACTTAAAGTACTCTTTAAGGCAAAATTGAACAAATGGGACTTGGAGCTTCTGGGTTCCAGTGTTCTTCTACTGATCAACAGCAAGCACTGAAATAAAATCACTATATACAGATAATTAAATATCACTACTTATGGAAGATGAAATACACTGAGATTTGTCTTCTTCAATGCATCTCTCTGAGATTGAATCTTTCTTTATTGATTTGTCAAAAACATCCGAGGTCAAACTTTTAATTTCACCTTTGAAGAGATTACTCATATATATTCAAATAATATACATACATATACATGTTATAATCATGAATGAATGAATGAACACATTGATCCATGTGCATATTCAAAAACTGAAGCTGAAGTTATTTATGTTTTTGCTTTCTGTTTTTGCTGTCATATGTGATCATATCTCAGCACAAATACGACCCGGTGAGGGAGGACGTGATTATTCCTGGTCTTTCTCTTCACCATGTGTGATGACATAGACAAGGTTCTTGTAGTCCAGGTTCCCTGCTACATCTGGAGGGAACGCCTGAAACATCTGCTCCATCTTTGGGTACGAAGTAAAAAAAAAAAAGGTTACAGAGCGTATCTGCATTTATAAAAACTCAAGGCTTCACTATCTGTTACATCGTCGGAGGTGGAGCACTAACCTCTTCAGCAGAGAATCTATCAGCCTGGGTCGTCAGCATCTCTGTCACACTGTGAAGACGAGCAGTGATGATGAGCAAACGAGACGCAAATATCACGAGTCGCTTAAGAACCAGACTATTACTCACAACTCTTTCTTTAGTGTTCCTTTTCCCTCAGGGTCAAAGACTTTAAAAGCATTAAGGATAGTCTCCTCTGGGTCAGCACCTGTAGATGAAAAGTGGCACTTCTGCATTGAAGAAAAATGATTTCATTTTTTGAACGTCATATAACAACATCTTCGTTTACCTTTTAGTTTCTCTCCAAACATGGTGAGAAAGACGGTGAAATTAATGGGCCCTGGTGCCTCCTTCAGCATGTCATCAATCTCTTCTTGTTTGACATTTAAACGGCCTGAAAAACATGGAATATATGGTGAAACAGGGGTTGCAATTAATGCTCATTTTTTAAACTGATATTTTATTTATTGAAAATAGTCCAATAAAGAGATTAAAACAAATCCACAAAAGCTCAATGGAACTATTAGATGGGTTGACCATGCCATCCAGCCCAAAATGACCAAGAAGGAATTGGAAGGGGATGCAATTGCTGAAAATTTGGAATAACAACAGTTTTCCAGCTTTGTATTAAAAAAAAAATCTATTGAGATTTTTTTCAAGGCACATTCAACACTTGGTCCTTTAAATATATTCTAAAACCACTGGAACATTTAAACAAATGTAGAACATGAAATCAGCAAGCTTGATGGATAGTACTCAATATAATACACAACATTTCCCCCAAAAAATAAACAAAATTGAATCCCAGGTCGATAAAGACTAGAACAGATTTGTTGCAGTAAGTTAAGGTTCTTCTTATACAAAATAAAAACTAAATGAACAATAATAAAGAAAAATGAGGTATGGCTTTTGATAAAACTCTTTTGAATGACTCTATCTAATCAAAGTATTGGAATAAAAATGGAAAATGGAATAAATCACACAACAAATGTCCAGAATAACTAGCTCAGGAAATAGCTATCATTATATTCAGAGGACATAATATTGTTTATTGCAAAATGACTCAGTTGCAGGTTTAATACATTTAGTAGAAACAGTTGGAGATACTTCCAGGTATGCAGTAAATATGTTGGCAGTAAACCCTAGGAAGGATAACATATGTATTAAAATAAAAACACGTGGAAAGGTTTTGAGACTCTTTGAAATATGTGGAAGACCAGGAGTCAATCAGTATCTGTTTGTTGTGAACCATGTGTTATTTGAAAAGATACAAATATTCTTTTTAATGTAAATATGATCATGTTTGTTTGCTGTGCTTTTCTTGTTTAGTCTGTGTTGTAATATGTTTAATAGGTTTGCTTGTTTATGTATAATATTAATAAGTCTTAGGTTGGGGGAAAAAGTCAGCTAATGATTAATCTCATGACTACTGCAGCTCAATTTATCACTTATCTGTTTGTTCAGACATTATTTTAAAAATGGCAATTATACATCCCAGAACTCAAGGTGAGTTCTACTAGCTGAGACAATGAAATTCTTACATGTGAGAAGCTGGAACCTGAGAATGCCTAAGGTTTTTTTTGTTTTTTGCTGGAATTGTGTAATGTAATCATGTGAAACCATCACAACAGAAACGTGACACACAGTGACTTTACCTAAAGCTGCAAAGGTGTCCCTGAGGTCGTTCTTGTCAATGAAGCCATCTCTGTTTTGGTCCATGATAGTGAACGCCTGCGGGAGTTTACAGAGAGAGCAGACATCGCAGTGAGTAAACTGCTCAAATTCAATGTGAAAGAAAACATTTGGCAGAGTACCGACTTCTTTGAACTCCTGGATCTGGGCCTGTTCAAACATGGAGAACACATTGGAGCTGGCTCCCTCCGCTCTCTTCTTTGCTTTCTTGGGTGCCTGTGGGGGGTTTAACGATGACACTCTTAATTAGATCCAATAGTAATGACACACGATCATCACCTGGCTCTTCCGTACAGCTTTACTCGTTATCGGTTTTACTGTCACACGTGGTAATGAGCCGACGATCAGCTCAATCTCACTAAGTGCGCGTGTGTGTGTGTGTGTGTGTGTGTGTGGGGGGGGGGGGGGGGGGGGTATGCATCTATTGCACAAGAGGAAAGGTTTATACTGGGGGGCACACATTTCATTACTGAGGATTACAAACACTGTCAGTTTGTTATGGAAATATTTATTCGAGCCTCCAGTTTTGGGAGCACACAGGGTAAGCCTAGGGAGGGTGTGGTCCACTGCCTGCACTCTCATAGTCCCAGGATCACATGAGGGATTATTCTATAGGGTCTATGTGATGACAGGAGGGTACACTGAGCCCTGTTTGATCAGAAATCCCTCAGAGGCAAGGATTATGTTGAGCTATTTACATGACTGCCAAGGAACTGAAAAACACTGTAAGGGGGATGCAGCGCAGTGACATCATGTTGCTCGGATTCAGGGTCCTCTCGACAGCTGCTGTCTAACCCTTGTTGTGGATTAGCTCTTGTATATCTCATGGAAGGGACCTCTGGCACTCAGACACATTTATTTAATTATTTATTTTGTTTTAAGAGGATTCATGTACTCATGGGCAATGAGGCAGAGTTTGCCATTTCTTGCTGTTGCCCAATGCACATCACTGTTGGACCAGCGGAAACTTTATTGGGCCAAATATTACGCGAATAACCACTGACCTCTTCATAGCCTGCACCTGTTGCTCATGTTTCTCTGCTGTCTGCTCCGCACTCCCTTTGTTTTGCTCTTTCCAACCCGGTTGGCTGCTCTTCTAAGTCTCTTCTCTGGTTTTTGCTGCCTTTCTCTCACCTCTCTCCTCTTCATCCCTCCCCTTTCCTCTCCTTAAATGTTGTGTGTGTTTTAAATGTCATTGCTCCATTTTATTGTAAACACGGAGGAAAAAGTTGCAAGTAAAATATATATTTTTTTAAGGTCAAGGCTTTCCTTACCGTCTCCTCCTTCTCCTCTTCGAAACAGTTAATTTGTTGTCATTTTGATGAAAATGTCTTCAAGTCGAGTAGACAAATATCTCATCAATAGGACAACGGGAGCATTGTCCGATTGATTATTTAAAGGGGAAAAAAGGCCTCACAACATATTGACATGGAGTACATTGGTGCATTATCTGTTGTTTGAAAAGAGCAGACTTTGACGGACTGTTATACAGATATCTACAGTAAACACATTAATCACACAGCAGAAACAGAGTGTCTCCTCACAGTCTGGCGCTTATTTTAAACAATGTTAAAGACAATAACAATGAGATCTGCATCCACTCACCATGTTTCAGTGTTAGCTGGATTTGGACCAAGCAGTATCCTCGCTGCTTTATGATGGAGCAGCCCCCAAAACAAGGGGCTGATATACTCACCCCTCTCCCATCTATAATGGCGCATGCTTATGGGCTATAAATACTCCAGTCCTTGTTTAGGCAGAGACACAGGTAAAGAGGTCTATTCTCTCACTGCCACCATTGTCTGAGTTCATGAGATTTAGGGATAATAGCCAAACACACATACCCCATTACTGAGCCCCCAGAATAACAACAGGACATAGCTCTGGCTCGGGAAGGACAGTTGTGTTTGTGACTGACAGTTGCACTTGATGGGATCCATCATCCAGCTGTCCTGTTACTGCTCCACAGAGACTGAGAGACAACCTCTGACTGGAGCCATTTCTTGGTAGCACAATAAACAGAACTGTTAGCTGAAGCTTTCTGAGCCCCCAATAAGAGTTGATCATAAACAGTATGTCATGCTGTGGAAAATAGGCAACCTTGTTCATATCATGTGTTTTTTCACAGCAGTGTTCAGTTTCTGTCCTGCGGCAGTGCTGGACATCCAGCAGTGAGACTGAGCTTCATTAGACAGTTAACAAGGTAGTGGACACACTTAACACACCATACTGCACAACACAGCGGTGTAAAGGTGAAGTTTTAGCACTAACTGACAGCAGCTTAAGTGGATTTTATGTTGGCAGTTTGCTTCTGAGATAGACCGGTGCTCTGGATCATGTCAGACTCGGGCCTTTGAGTATGTCTGCAAACTCCTCAAGTTCATACTGAGCTTGGAAAACTGCTTCCAGGTGCTCTGGTCCCACAACTTAGAACTCACCACAACACCACCTCTTTGGTATTTCTGAATTCATAATGAAAACTCATTTAGCTTCCATCTTTACCCATTTGTTTTGATTTGACTCTGACACTGGGCTCTTCCATCCCTAATCAATCACATTTGTATATTCTGTTCTTTTTTTTAATCCCCTTTTATTGTTCATTACGTATCTTTTATTTTTCATATTTAATGAAATCTGATTTATATTATTTATATTACTAGCTTTGCTGTGAAAATAGAGACAAATGCGTCACCTTTTACTAATTTACAAAGACTCCTCTTTTATTTCTTTGACCAGTCATTTACCCAGTTTGTCCAGTAGATAGTGCTAGCAACCCACAACATTCAGCATCCAGGCTGAACTAGTATAGAAGGCATTGTGGACCAGTTTCTGGAGCATTTAAGAGCTTTCTTAGGGTGTCTCCATACATTTTATAGTAAAATTGTCCCCAGATAAAATCTACAATAACCAATCATGGATGGAAGTGACAGCATCTGACTGCTCACTGTGTGTTTATTTATGGCACACTTGTTTGTATCCAGTTAAACAGCTGGATAGTGTTACATATGTTCATGGTTTTCCTGACTTTTGTTAAAATGTCTGATGTCACAAACAGGAATTATTATTTATTTATTAATAAATTATTGTAATTGTGGCTCAAATGGCATCGTGCTGTCCTCTTCTTACTTTTTGCACCATTCTGAACCTGTAATAAATTCAGAGCTGACTTCCACGAAGTCTGTGAGGGTTTAGCGATTTTGGCCTTAGGCGAGTGATGGGACTGGGACATTGCATCATTTTCAGCAACACTGAATCTGTTTACTTTTGTTGTCTCACGCAATTTCAAAACCTTTAGTGTTCTGGTGTTTCAAAAGTTTTATCTGCAATCAAAGTGCCTCAAATAGGGTATTTAATTATGTTGATATAATTTCTATTCATGGAAATTTTAGGATAATATCACATTTTCCAATGAATAAATCATCAAAACTTTGTGTGCTTGCTAATCACCTAACTGAGGTAAATTGCACATTTAATATAGTGCAGATGCATTGTGTGAACTCATATACTTCGTATGATAATCTCAAATAACAACATTAAAAAAAGAACTCCCAGGTATTAACAATGTTGTTCGCTTTCATGAGAATGCCAGCGGAAGGTTGCAACTAAAATGTAGCTGTAAAGTTATGATTTAGTCCAAGTGTTAGCTCTTATACCAAGTTAGCGCAGTTAATAAGTCAGTTATGAATAATGGGCTGTATTTAACACTTATTTATTTTACTGCATGCAACTACATTTCTTTCTTTCTTTTCTTTCTGCTCTCCTTTCTCTTCCCTCATCCCAAAACTGCTTTTGGAGATGTCTGCCCCTCCCTGAGCCTGTTCCTGAGCCTCTTCCTGTTGAGTTTTTCCTTTTCACTGTCGCCAAGTGTTAGCTCACAGTCTAATTGTTTTCCCTCTAAAATTATAAGATCTTAAGCACAAGAAGGTAATTGTTGAGAACTGGTACATTATAAACAAACCTGAATTGAATAGAATTATTTTTTCTTTAATAATTGGCTCATAATCACCTATTATTTTACAAAGGCAGCAACCTGGCAAAGAAATGGACTGGAATTTATATAGCACTTTAAAAAAAATCTTACTGACCACTCAAAGCTCTTCATACACACATTTATGCCAGGATTCATTCATGCACTATATGTAATTTAGGTATACCACACAGATTTTAGACCAGAAAATGACATTAGGCAACAGCATTAACCACTACACCACTGCATTGCCCTGAAAGCAGTCAGTATCACTGCATTTTAGAGATGAGCATTTGAACGTTCCTCACAGTCCAAAGATATGTACGTTTGCTCGACTGGTGATTCTAAGACTGGCCATGGTTGTGGATGTTAGCCCTGTGATGGAAACCCTATTCCGAGAGCACCATGGTTCTCAGCCAGTGACGGCTAGGATAGGCATTGTATAGGATAGGGTGAGGGGTTAAGAAAATGGTTAAATGCGTATTTAAATAAAACAGGCTACAGTTATAACCCTTAACCTTGCTCCTGCTGGGCACAGCCGAAGCTTCTCAGCAGCGTGCACGGGCCATCTTTCTGTTTTTTCATCTCTCTATATAAATGGTAAAACACTGTTAACATATAGGTATTCTGATCACACTGATAAATGTTCGATTCATCTAAAATGAATCTCCAATGAATTATTATCAGAGTAGCTGCAGAAACGTGCATGAGACACTCTCCTCTTCTGACTGAGACTTAGGTGGAGCTTTTAATCCGTAATAAAATCACCAAACAAGCTCGGAGAAGCTGCTATCATTCATCAAAAACCTGACACTTTATTAAACATACTGTCAGCATTTTCAAAGAAATGCCTCATTCAGCGACCTCATCAAAGCTATGATTTTATTGTTCCCATCTGTGCACACAGTCCTCATTTTAAGTAACTGTGGATTTCTTTTTAGATTAAGCTTTTACAGAAGAATGTATTAATTTGAATGAGGTGACGGGGGTTACTGGAAGAGGCCCGTAGTGCTTTGTTGATGATGGTGGTGAACGTGGGGTCAAGATTATATTCAGAGCTGATTGAGGCTGTGAGATTGAGCAATTTTTCAAAAGGCTGAATTTGGATTTAGGGACCTTGACAGACACAGTCTCAGCAACTGGAGCCACATTTAAGTCCAGCTGGGTCCCTGCAGAGCCTGGGCTCTCTCTATATGTTCCTGGTGAGCCAGAACAGTGTTCCTGGCCGGCTGGAAAATGTCTGCGATTGATACAATTTATTATATCTGCTGGCAGATAGAATTTCTCTAGCGTGAGCAGGTGATTGTGCACAGAGAAAACGTAAAAGATTCATCTAAGAATGTGTGTATGTACCATACAAACTTTATGTCCTTACTTAGTGAAGTGTGCTTGATCAGAGGTGGGCTTCATTCTCACTCCTGTTGGCTTGGGGTTCACAGGGAGGACACATTGGGGTGGTGTCCTTTCCCCTGAAATTTGGAGCATCGTACACTTATTTTCCTTACACTTTTTGATAAATTTTCATGCTCCAATTTGTGCATTTTCTGCATCAGTTTATTTATGTAAAGGAAAACACAATCATCAGGCTTCAACATATGCTGGGACCTCAGCGGCTCTCCGTCTTGCTTTCAAATAATCATTCTCAGCTTTTCTCATTTAGTGGTGTCCTTGCTAGGCGAGCACAAATCTAGACACGGTCTTCTGTGCTAGACATGGGAGTCAGGGTGTCTGATATCAGGCTACCTCTATGTCACTGATAAATTCATTCATTTTGATATATCAACCCCTAACCCCTCATTTTTAAGATCATGTACATATCAACTATGCCAATCAGGTTGAATGAAAACGATAAAGTCACACAGCAGCATTTTATAATAAAGAAAAACAAACAAACAACTTTTTGAGAAAATATATCAGATCTCTTGTTTTGCTCTGTCAGATAAATCTGTGGTTGCCTGTATCTAAGGTGTCACAGAAGATGCTGCAGAGCTGCTGACTGAGACCACAACACTGTGTGTCTTTAAATATGTGTGTTTGCATGCGGTGGTTATAACTGTGTTTGAAGAATTGCATTAACTTATAATTCATTCTTGTATTTTGGGGGTTAAAAAACAGACACTTTTTGGGAGGCATTCCTTTTCTGAGTGACGTTCCCGTGGTTCTCTTCCTCAGTAACTCCTCTGCTACTTTCAGGTTTTGTTTTTTGTTTTTTTATTGCGGTGGGGGTGAAATGACACAGATATTGAAATCTACACCTGTGCTCATTCCTTTGTTGAAGTGTGTGTCTCTGAGATTTATTTCTCTCCTCAAATGTAAATAAGAATAAATCATATATATATATATATATGCATTCTAAATATGTCAAAATGACAACAGAAGACGATTCAACATCATCAGGCTGGGACTGCTGCTGGTTCTAAATGTATTCATTACGTTTTTCATACATCCTAATGAGTTATAAGAATCACAGTGTTTTCTATAGCTCAACTGTGAATGCTGGTTTTCTGATAACTACCTTCCTTCTTACATATGAATCCATCACTTTAGCCTCACCCTAGAGCCAGAAATAAAATGCAATAAGCAAAACTTTTAATAATTTCCCTTCGCTCTCCCCCTTAGGTGTTTGTCTGTGGCAGAGAAATATGTCATCGTCCCTGGAGGTGCTTAGATTATGACTCGAGAGAATATAATTTTCTAACTGGGACTGATTTTTCATATAAGGGATATATCAGCGAGAAGCTACGTGGTGCAAACCATTTGGGTTTTACCTGTGCAAGGAATCACACAAAGCCCATCCGCACATAACCTTCCTTCTGACTCTGTGGTGTCAGCAGGGGGAGCACCTGACTCCAGTGTTGCAGCAGTACAGCAGCATCTCCAGACCAGAGGAATGAGTTATTTTAAGTAGACAAAGAGCACCCTCATGCTATAGTCAGCTAGACAGTCGATTTTGTGACAGTTTAACTCTTCCCAGCATTCTGCTGTTAGTAATAGGAAACGAGCCAATTTCCTAAAATCCATCTTTATGTTTTTATAGTCTTACAGTGAGCGCGTTTACATCCTAATTGCCTCCTCTTAATGTGAATGCACGATTAAACTCAATAGCCACCAAGTCACAGTGGCTCATTTCTATTCTATAGAAATTGATCCAGAAGAAAATCCAAATATGGTAAAATACTGTAAGTAGTACATCAAGTGGAATGTTTAATAACAAATGTGGGACTGAACTTTTGACAATAACACTGTCTGCCATCAGAAAGTGATTTAGGAAAATAGCGTAAAAACATAATTGAAATGTTCATCTTTGTGTACATTTTCCTTTAAATGTGGAGGAAGAGTTTCATAATGCGCAAGTTTGCTCTAATTTGCACGACAAGAAGGCGACATGCGGACTGATAAGTGGCATTCTAATAATAGTTGGACTACACGTATCGATAATGTAGCCCATTCTAATTTGCAACTCTGCCTCTAATTAGTCAGTCCCATGTGCTCGTGTAATAAACACGCTAAAAAAAAAGTAGGCTTGGCTAAATTCCCAGAACTCCACTAATCTGCACATCATCTCCT
Organism: Pelmatolapia mariae; assembly: GCF_036321145.2. NCBI lineage: Eukaryota > Metazoa > Chordata > Actinopteri > Cichliformes > Cichlidae > Pelmatolapia > Pelmatolapia mariae. The sequence goes on along the minus strand of NC_086237.1, from coordinate 10,449,071 downwards.
TTCCTTTTCCAGACACTATTGATCAAACTCGGGCTTTTTCGTCACTATTGATAACTTTGCCTAAGCGAAATCAAGTGCAATTGTCCAGTTAATGTCGGGGACAGAGGCACGGATACATTTTGCTCTTCTTTTTGTTCTTTCTTTCTTTCTTTCTTTTTTTTTTTTTAAGACGTGGGCACTTTTCCAGAAAAAAAGAACAACTCTACTTTTTTTTTTTTAATTCCTACTCCAACAAAAGACATGTTGGCAGACTTGTCAAACATACGTGCGGACTCTCGTGCTAAGTCTCTCCGTTACTTTTTTTAAAAAGTGGGACCGGTGATCGTAAACGTTGTTTAACGAGGGGGAATCCAGCCCACATATTTATTGCAGCCGCTGAAAAAAATCTCCTCAATATCCCCCAAGATGGCCGCCGATGTAGGATCGATGTTTCAATATTGGAAGAAATTTGATCTACGGCGGCTGCAGGTTAGTGCTATTCTCACCTTTCTCGCTTTATTTTTCAGCGGTATGCCTTGCTACTGTACTCCGGGGTGTGTTTGCTTGTTTTGGGCGGACGTGAAGCGAAAGGAAGCGCTGTTTGCATTGATAGTTATTAGAAATTGATCTCTCTCCTGCCTTTGTTCAGTTCAATCATTGATCAGCGGTGGAGCGACCGCGGAGCAGCACAGCCTTCTGTGCCACACCGATCTGGGATCAGCACCGCGGACAGCACTGATGTTTATGCATTAGCTTTTCTTCTTCTTCTTCTTCTTTTTTTTTACTCTTTATTGTCCGCGACGAGCACAGCCGTACTTACATGTACGGAAACTTTTAATGCGCCTCCGAATCGCTGTCCTTGGACGTAGGCTGTAACTTTTTCTCCCAGCTTAATGTTTTATGCGGTTTGTGTCGACGGTCGTTGCGTTGCTGCTGCACCTTTCAGCAGGCTACAGTGCATTTCTTTGAATTTTACATTTTCTGCTCCGAAGGATTTGCATGTCGGGAAGTTTTTAAGTGTGACGTGGAAAGTTAATTTAGTCGTTTTGCTCGAACATTTTTTTTATGATAAAATATTTAATGTGCGGACTAGTGTATTGACACAGTAGACTACTGTTAGGCTACATTCACACAGCGTTTATTCGCGGTTCACAGACGACCTTTTTCTTGTTCTTTTAATTTTTAAAACATTTTTTGGACTGTCATGTCGCTGGCACCAAAATGTTTGTGATTAATAGCGAGGAGAATGTGGCAGGTGAGCGGTTTGTTTGTATCACAGCCATAACATGTAGTCCCGTTAAATAGCATGTCAGCCTCCGTAGCCTTTGGCTACAGCTTGAGCCACTCAAACTCAAAGTTGGATTTATGAAGCACGGCGCTGACGGGCTCGTAGCTCGCTCCTGGTCCTGGAAGCAAACGTTGAAATAAGGTCGAGGAAAGCTAAACGCTGTTTTCAGTGTCCACTCCGCCCCCCACCCCTGCTCCTCTCTTCTCCCCCCTCTCTCTCTCCATCCTGAAGCCGCATAGGGCTGCTCGGCCGGGGGAAGCTGTGTAATTGTATTCCCCGCTAATGTTTGTAAATCAGCCTCGGCCGGCGCAAGGGCACCGTCTCTCTCGTTTGACTGATGTTCTGTAACATGAGAGATGACAGGGGCATGGCAGTCCGGCTCTGTCGGAAAAGCCTGCCGAGGAGCAGAAATCAGATCTTAGTGGCTCTCCGGTTGGTCGAGTGTTATTCCAGCTCCCGGCCGCTGGACACCTCTCACACATCCAGGCTGGGGATCCAGAGGGGCGAGGGAGCTATTGTTGTTGGCGGCTTCATGCAGCGTCCTCCCTGCTGGCTCTCACCATGTCACCACGGCACCAGATTTATGATAGACGTATACATGCAATATTTTTTTATTATTATTATTAAATGCGTCTCAGTAGGCGAGGAGCTAAATGTAAAGTGCCCCTTAAGGATGCCCTCTGTCAGGAGCACTAATGTGGCGGTATATAATAATAAAAGGTATCCCCCATTCGGTAACTGATGATAATAAGGCTTATAATAACCAGCTGTATAAGTTAAATTCATGGTACCTGTAGAAAAGTGTTAACTCATACTTGTTAAATGAGGCACCCTTTGCTATAAAGTAGTAAATCCCTTTCAGGACGTTTATTATCAGCTTATTAATAAATAACACCTCTAGTAGTGAATGCCTTGAAGGTAGATGGCATTTGAACTAGAAGTATGTGGTGCATATTATAAACAATAAGCCAATCAGGTGGAAACAGGTCAATGTGTGCAAAGGCAGAAATACAGGTGTGTTAGACTGCAACTAAGCTGAGATCCATATGTTGCTACCTGTCTTGTATTTTAGCACCTGTGATAGGTGCACATTCACTTTCACTCATTAGAGTGTTAAAACTCATTGCACGCATGCATGTGATGAAAGTTGTGGCCGTGTTGAAAATTAATCTTTTCTTCTTCTATTCGTTTTTTTTAACCCCGAAACCTTTATAATATTTTTCCACAAATTTGATCACATTATCCTGCAGAAAGCTGCTTCGGTAATGTAAAATCATTACAGCCGTTTCGCCATCTATTCCCATATAGAACCCGAGTTTTTGCTCTAGCAGAGTACAACTGCAAGCTATTTATTTGAACAGTTCACACTGGAACATTTATTTTCTCATTACAAGTTATTATATCAGTAAACCGAGTGTGCGTTTTTTTTTCAGTGTTTGTGCAGTGGATTTGTGCCTCTTGAGTTGCACAGGATGAATAATTCACCTGCAGGCTGATGAAAAGAGGGCAGGGAAAGTGCGAAGTGCTGAGGTGGAGTGACCTTGGTTCCTGCTGGCTGCAGGTCACCCGGCCGTTGCTGTGGTAATCATTCACACCAGCCAGATGGCATTTCCGTGGGCGAGCATGAAAAGGACGGGTCAGGGTCTGTCCTGCCAGGTCCTGCCAGGCTCAGAAGCAACTCTGGGCCAGTGTGGTACCTGAGGAGTAAGAGAGTGTTTTTGGATGGTCTGGCGATGAGAAGCTGCGGTGAAACCAGGTGGAAATGCAGCTTGATTACAGTCACGGTTTGTTTAGTTATCACACATAATGTTACCTTTAATTGCCCTTTGAGAAGTCGGAGAAAAGGCTATCGTCAAAGCCGACTTAAAAGGCCAATTAGATTTTCCTTCAGCAAACTTGGGCTCTGTGCCTTTACTACCAGTCACTGTAATCCCTCTGTTGATCTATTATTTTTTTTTTAGTAATGTCGCAACGCTGTGCTCATATGGTGAAATAATACTCTGCTTATTTGTTACCGTTTCTCAGCGTTGTTTCCAAACTCTCTTGCATGAATCGAAGAGGCAGCGGCGTTTTAGATCAGGAACAAAAGCTTGTGATTGTACTACATTTAGCATGACTCAGTTGCTCTGGTGTCAGCTCTAATCCACACACAGAGACAACAGTATTGCCAAACAGTGAAATTGCTTTGCAGCCTGTGAGCCTGGCTGCCTCCGCTGCCAGCCTGCTCTGTGTGCTGTTTGCCAGTAGCTCCTCCACACACACATGCACGCACGCACGCACGCACACACACACACACACACACACACACACACACACACACACACACACACACACACACACCCTGCAATCTCAAATTGGCTGTGAAAATCGGTCTCTGTCTCCCTTTCATTCATGCTTTCATATATTTGTTTGCAGATATTGTTAATGTCACATGCGTCACCATAATCTCATTGTAGTGGAGAGTAAGTCCAGAGCGCCTCAGATCTTGTGTTATTTATCATAATGGCTGTATCATTTTATTCACATACCGCGATTGATGTAAAAGGATTTGAAGCTGACCTCCACGGTGGCTGCTAAAAGTGCTCATTAGCTCATTTTTCAAGACTTGTCTTTCAAATCTTTGCAAGATTAAGTGCAAACGTAAAAGCCAGCTCACTTGTGCTCGCCTCTCATATAAACATTTCTTAACGCGGTTTTGTTATTCCCACTTCTGTGAATCGATGGGTGGGGCATGCCTGTCACGGTCCCCGGTATCCTTCAGCTTGCCCCTCTCTTCCTTTTGACAGTGACAACAAAGCAAATAAGAAAGAAGGGGAGCTTTTACACGACTATCTGGGGCAAATTGAGATGTGAAATCCAAGAGCCATAACCCCCGGTACATAAAACGGAGGGGAACATTAGAGAGCGAGAGGAGTGAAACAGACTTCAGCATTAAGCTATTTAACCTCTCTGTGTAGCATTAGTGGTAGAGACTTCAAAGCAGATGCTTCAGCGTTGGAAGCAGAATGACAAATGGGTTTAGAGACAGCTACGGTGAGCATTCTCACAGGAAGACTAGGCCTGTCATTAATGTCAGCTTAATCACTTTGACCTTCCTTCAAGTAGATTTCCATACCTATCCAATCATTTTGCCTTGCTTGGGCTCCTGTTTGCAGACTGTTTCTCTTTTTCTTGGTTGATAAGCCCTGGTGTGATGATGTTACTGTTTATGTAAACTTGAAATGTCCTGAAAGCTGTAAAATGGAAGGTTTGGATAATACCAGCTACAAACATAGTGCTGTTCTCAAATAGCTCCTCCATGGAAATAAAGTGTTGTTGATTGTGATGTCCTTCGCAGTCTTTATAGCTTTGAGGAGAAAAATGACATCTGCAATCTATCTCTACTATTCTATGCCTCATAGTTTATCTCCGTCTTTTGGAAATCGCACATTTCATCATCCGTACGAAAACGTTTAGTAGCAATGTGGTAACGAAGCCTCCAGCCACTACTGGCAGCACTGAGTGCGTCGCTGCTCACAGCACTTAAGCAAAAAAAGAGATACTATGAAATTAATGATTGTTGTAGTCTAAACCATTCCAGTACTGATGCTAGCATGCTGTATGTATGTTAGTAGCATCAGTTTTTTTTCAATATGTCCGAAAATATTTCATATGTGCTATTTATGCTCCATCCAGCCATCCATCCATCCATTCGCTTCCGCTTATCCTTTTTCAGGGTCATGGGGGGGCTGGAGCCCATCCCAGCTGTGTGTGTCTTAGGGCGAGAGGAGGGTGCACCCTGGACAGGTTGCCAGTGTGTTGCAGGGTTAACACATGGACACAGACAACCATTCACACTCACATTCACTTCTCCATTCACACCTATGGGCAGTTTAGAGTTTCCAATTATGCTACAGTCACTGGGAAAACAGTGGTTGGACACTGCAGCACAACCAGAATTATCGTGACCATAGCCAACGAACTTGTGATTTTTCTGTCTTTGAAATGCTTTGAAGATGGAAGTTTCCATCTTGGCGATTTTGGTCTGTCAGTCTATCAGTTTGCAATTGAATGGGGTAAAAAAAATTTCTGGTGCAGGTAGAGTCTCTCTCATGTCTTTTTTGCACTTTTAGTAGTATTATAGCAGGTGTCAACCAGTGTTAAGGTGTACTACTTCCATTATGATGGTTATTGTCAACATTGGTCCCAGTATGTCATATGTAATGCTTTTGTTTTTGCATTTTCCAGCGTGCAAGCCAGCGTGCCTTCCTGGCTATTCTGGCCATTCTGGCCCACAATCCTTTGTGGTGAATGTGACGAAGTCATATATCCCAGTTGTATGTTTGCAGTCCTGTGAAACTTTCAACATGGAATAACAATTAGCTGGCTCCATACTTCAAGTAGTCACAGAAATAGATGACTTAAAAGTTCTATGTTTAAATAAACAGGCTCTATAATGTCTGTGTACACAGAGCTGTTCACAACCATTTAGTAACCAAATTAGTTGTCAGTCATATATAGTTTTACTGTAAAAAAAGACACACATTTAATTTTTTCATTGTTTTAATCTGATTGGTATTTCTTGCTTTCTCTGGCCGGATATGTTATTCGTGGTAAAGACGTCCACATCCGTGTGTCTGTGGTCCTGTTTTTGGTGCCATACTTTGACCAGTTTTGGAGATAATTTGTCTGTTTCAGGCGTGTTTGCTGGGAGTCATTTGTAAAGGCAGCTGCAATACTGAAAGTAAAGAAGCATTTTAAATAATGGATCTGAGGTTACTCTGCTGGACGCTATTGTTAAATGACTTGTGCCAGACGTTTTTTTGCTTCAACCTTAGCTCGCTTAGAGGATTGTGACAAATTTTATGAGGCGCCGCGCTCAGCGACTGAAATGCTGTGTGATGCAGAACTGTAATATGGAGGTATGGTGGTCTAAGGTTGGGCTTAGAAAACACAACCTCTCCGTGAGTGATTTGTAATTTTTTTTAATGTATTTTTTATTGGAAGTATTTTCTACCAAAGAAAGGTTTGCTTTTATTCACTCAGGTTTTGAGTCTCTGATTCTTCCCTATCTCCAAGAATAGATACCACTAGAGGTAAGTGAGAAATCAGATGAGTGTGTGTGTGTTATGTGAGTAGACCCTTTTCAGTCACAGCAACAGAAATTGACATACCTCACACATGATTTCATAGCACTGATCCCAAATTACTGTGGCTAATGACTACTAAGATTATTTTCCATTTACCTGTGTTGTAATTTGTTACCTTCTTGAAGTTATGAATATTAGCTGTTTTCTCTCGTGTGGTATTGTGGGTAAAAACATAAAAAACCCCACAGTACTTCCAATGTTTCAACAAGAATGCCCCCTTGGTAGTTGACAGTGCTTCATAGCAAGAGACGCCAGATTTTTCATAGCAGTGTGTTCTTCATACTGCCGCCCCTAGGCTGGAGCAATTGTTTTGCAGGAGTAAATAACCAGCTTTAACAAAACTTCAGGGACACATTAGTGTGCTGGAGGATGGCTCCATGGCGGTAGGGCAGCCTCTTCTTCGCTCGCAGTGAGGCAGGCGGAAGCATCGGGAGGAGAGAGAGCTAATGGCTCATCGGCATTGGTATAAAGCTGTGTCCTCTCCCTGCTGACAGCCAGTCCCCTGCCCAGTAAGTCCATATTGAGCTGCGTTTCTCCACCGCGGCCTTGGCTTTATTTGTTTTGACTGTCTGACGCCACTGCAGACGTATTGAGCAGCAGTCCTTTCTTGTTCATTTTACCAGGCTTACAATGAATCCTGCTGCCCTCTCTCTCTCTCGCTCGCTCTCTCTGTGTCTCCATCTCTCTAAATAACGTGCCTCAGCTGTATTTGGGAGGGTTTCACTTGCTGTAGTTTATTCCCCTATTGTCCATTTTGTCCTTCATGAAGGAAGAAAAAACACATTTTTGTTTTGTTGTGTTTTGTTTTTTAACCCTCCAAATGTGCAGCTGCCAGGTTTTCTGTGTTCTGATGCTGGTTGTCTGGTAACGTGGGTTCGCGTGGTGTGAAGGGTGCCCCTGAGCTCGGCGCGCACTCATGAGATCAATGCTTCACTAACCTTCTCCAGGTTGTCTTCGGGGATCTCAGCTACTCTCATTATGTGCCAGTGCTCAGGGTGTGTTTACCAGACTGGAGGAATACTAGTCTTATGCATGCCACCGATTTGTAAGGCCCATTTGTCCTCATTTAAGTGGGAAGAGAGAAGAACCACGAAAGACAGTCTTTTGAGTATTAAAGCAGCGTTTGTTATTACTAAGCAGATGTGCTCTTATTTATCAAAATAACACAAAGGTGTGTTATAGCAAAAGCAGATGGATCGGGCTTGTTGTGTTAGCCAGTCTCGTCTTTGTGCAGCTGCTACCCCCACACAGTTAATTACTCCCTTATTCATCTCCAACAATGGGAGGGGATGGAATAAATCTGAGCCGCGCACTCTGCCCGCTTCTTCCACCAGGAAGGTGCAGACCGGGACCCTAAAGCGAGCGAGCGGCTTCAAGAGGTACAGTTTATCATTTTTAATGGAGAGGAACAGGAAGTGGAGACGTGAAGCTGGGCTCTTGATTTATACGTCGCCTCAGTCGGGGGAGAGAAAAGAGCAGGTCTGCCTCCCTGTCCACACCTCTGGTTTGCTCCCACTAGAGTCATACCCCTGTGGTGTTCTCTGCTCCTCTTCAGCGCCGCCAAAATACACTTGCACTTTGTCCAAGCCACTCTGGAGAAATGGGTAAACAGTGGGAGAATTTGCTTCACCTAACCATAAGATTGTTGGGAAAGGAGATTGCCCTTCTTTTCTTTTTTTTAATCATCAGTTATTAATATCGGCAATTATACAGGTTAATAAATGCATTTTTTTTTCTGGCGTGTGGGAGCTACCCAGAAATCACTTTTCATCTTTCCGCTGCTTCCTGCCTCTCACTTTCTCGAGCTTTGTTGTTCCCTGAAAAGCCCAGTGATGTCATGCTTCCATTGTCACCTGTTCATTTACTTTCGTGGAGGAGAGCATCGGGGTATTGATTAGGGTTTGCAACTGTGTTAGCAGCTCTGCCGGTGTGTAATATAGGCCTTGAGGCTATTCTGTCTTTCCCTTCAGTCTCACGAGTGCTTTCCAGACCTTGTAATCTTAATTAAATATGCAACTTTTGATCGCAACAGGGTCACTATTTTTGAATTTAAATGTGGTCACCCCCCCTACACGCACACACACCTCCTTGTCTGAGAATAAAGGCAGACATTTTGAATATTAATGACAAAAAATAGAGGAAAGAACAAAGAACTGAATTGAGACTCACTTTTTTCAATTTCCCTTGTTAGCCTCCTGCTGCATTCCCCCTATAGTTTTTCCGATTTTTTTTTCCAGATGAATTTTATGATATTTTCCTCCTACCCCTCACTCCCCCCACACTCTATCGTTCTCCCTCTTTCTCGCTCTCTCACTTCTCGGCAGTTTTCCCCAGACAGGTTCCACAGTGTTTTAGAGGGGATGGATTTAATTGCTCTGTGGGGATTGGTTGGCTGTGCCGGGCTCGGCTGTTTAATTAGTGTACCCTGCCGGAATTGGTTTAATGCTTCATGATCTTGAAATTGTCTGATTGTTCAGCCCTCTGGGGACTCTCACTGCCTACGTAGGCCAGCAGGTTTAGCTAAACATTGCTCCAGGCTTTTGCTGTATGCGGCAGGAGGAACAGTATGCCTGAGGAACTGGAATGTGGCTAAGGTGGTGGTGGAGGAGTGGGGGGGACAAATCAGAGGACATGTATGTGAAGTGGACAGTCTTCTCATTCTCCTTCACTGCAGGAGGTCTGCACAGACCTCACAGGAATTTATATCTTTACATTACTTTCATCTCCGCTTGACACTGTATGGAAATCATCCAATTGACTATTAATGCAGTACCAATATTTAGACTGCAATTCAGGCTTTCTGTATGATAAGCATATGATTTTTAGCTCTGGCCAAGCAAAATAATTGCTTTGCTCCTCTGTTTGCGCTCACAGTTTCTTGAAGAAGCTTTTTTTTCTGCATGCTTTGGCAAGATTGTTTTAATGCAAGCCATTCTCTGCTGCGACAAGTCCATCAGGATCATCTCACATGGGTCTCTGAATTATGTGCTTGGTCACCTTGAGTGAGGGGAGATGGTGGGAAATTACATTTGTGCAAATGGGCGCGGGGTGTGTCTGTGTCCCCTCGGTAGCCTTCTGCAGGATGCCCTTGGTTTGGCGCAATCATGGCAGCGATGTTGACCTCAACAGTAATAACGCTTGGTATCCTGAATAAGGGAAGAGCTTCTGTTGTGTGGCCATACAGTCAGGTACATATAGTACCCACTGAAGGCTAAACTCATTGCGCTTCATCAGACTGATCGAGCCCACTCGCTCAAAGAACTCAACCTTGAAGTGCATAAATCTCTAGTGGATGATAATAAGAATACCTTCCTCTGCCTCTCTGCCTGGACTTCATAATGTGTTTGTCCTCACAGTGAATGATGACTGAGTGCAAAAATGATTACTGTTTGTCTGAGAGCTTCCTCTATTAGGAATCTCCAGGTAGACGCCACACGGATCATATACTCGGCAGTTGTTGACTGGATCCTCCACGCTGCACCCAGGGGGTAATATCTTTCATTGGTCCTGCGTTTATTTTTTTGTTTACATCTTCCGAGGCACCGAGCGGATGCATACGATCACCACGGTGATGGAGCACATGGCAGCTGAGCTGCTCCCAAATGAGTCGCACCCTGAGCGTCATCCCCTTTGCTCTCTGGGGGAGATGCCCTGATTACAGAGTGACTTTGTGTTAGAGTTGAGGGGCCTCTCCAGCTGTTGGCATTGTTTGTGCAATGATGATAAGGGTTAGCAAGTAATCAGAGTTGGGTTGTGCCGACAGTTCTTTAATCTCTCTGTTATGAACGTTGTTCAGCTACGTCTGTACATTTTATCCATTTGTGATAAATGCTACTCTTCATGCTTCCTTTTCATTTAGCATTAAATAACAGGAGGACTACCGGAACATAACATGAAGCCGAGTCATATCAGCGGGATTGGAGATATTCATTGTTCTCTGTTATTTTTAAAGGGACACCCTCAAGTCAATTGCGGATCATGGCCAAAGTCAACAACGCCGCTCCTTCATAAATAAGCCTCAAGACTTAATATTGCAGGGCTGGTTCTCCTTCAAAGATAAAAATATTATTGCATCCCACCCCCATTCCCCGCTGCCTTTTGGGCAGGGTGTGAGTCCAGCGTCCGTCTAGACGTGCGGCATCATTAACCTGCCGCGACCTCGGCCTCTGATGAATTCACTCTCACATCCCCTGAAGCCTAGCGTTAGCAGCCCTTCTCGCATCCACTGGGAACTGGGGCTTTTCCGGGCTGGCCATTAGAGCCACTAGCCTCTACTGGCAGGCATTAATAGGCCAAGTGGCCGGAGCTTCTCTCAGACTGCTGAATAATTCAGACCGTCTGGTCCCTGTCTGGTCCCGGGGCGCAGGGGGAGGTGATGTGGGGATCAGGGTGCACAGGGCTGCGTGGAGGTGCAGGGGTTAATAACAGGTCTCCCTCCCTGTGTCAGCAGCTGCTCAATCCCCCCCCTCTGCAACCCCCTCAACAAAAGCACCTAACCCCACCCCACGTATGAAGGAAACCTATTCAGTTGATTAGATTTTTCAAAATGGATCAATTTTTAATCAGTGGAGCATCTGACTATGGTCAATAGCATTGTCGCTGGGAAGACAGTTGTTGGACAGCCGTCTTTATTTACAGGAATGTTTGTTTTTTACACTATGCAGATGGGAAGGCAGGAAATGGCTTAGGCAGATCATTGCACCACTGCAGTCCTGGGCCTGTCCAGACAGAGGCCTGTAACAACAGCAACAACAACACCATCAAGGCCACAGCAAATCCAGTGCTCTCTGATCAGACTCTTTGGAAGATCACATCGAATATGAATTCACATCAGAGCAGAAAGGTGGATTAGTCTAGTATCTTTTCCTGTGTGAAACATGGGTCTGTCCAAAGAGACATCTCTTACACATTTACATCTGCCTAAGTAGTGAGTAGGAGTGAAGAGCCAACAAACTAGCTGTAATACTGCCATCAAAATTTCATTGGGCTGTGGGGAGACCCTAACATGTTAAATAATGAGGAGCCCATAAACTTAATGTTCAGAACCTCTCTGCAACTGCTGACGATGTCTAGTTATGACTCGATATGTAGGCAGAATTATGGGGAGATCATCCTTCTTCAGAGTGCACCTCATTTTTGCACATCTGGTCTTTAAACACCCGACTCCCAATATTATTTGTGTGATCGCTTCAAAGACGTGTATGTTGAGAATGAAAATGTTTAGAGTGGGCTGCAGCATTACCAGCCTTTTTTTAAATTATTAACATTTGAAATATAAATGCTGTATTCTTGAAACTTTAATATGTAGCGTGGCATTTATGAGAGGAAGTTGACACAGCCTTGCTCGGTAACGCACTCTAAATAACCGAGTGTACTGGAAACAAGAAGTTAACAAACATGTCAAAATCAAAAGCAAGTATATAAAAAAAGTTTAAAATATATTGAAAGATATACATTTGCTCACACGGCATTCTTTTCAAACCACAAAATGTTTCTGTAAGCAAAGTGGGATGGTGCAATATCTTATCGAATCAATAGTGTTCTCTGCTGACTGGATTAAATCAGTTAATCAAAGTTTAAATAATTATAAGCATAGTATGATTTTGTATGTACAGCCGTGCGCAAGTTCTAGACTAATTCATGGTCACAGAAGCTAAAGACTGAGCGGGTGATGTGGAGTAGAAGGACAAAAGAAGACAGAAGGTAGTGATGGGAGAGGGAGGAAAACGCAAAACAAAGACGAAAGTTCTAGCTACAAGGATAAAAAGACAATAGACTAAAATCAGAGGGAACATATTCTCTTCACAGTTCTAAACACTGACTGTAGGTAGAGTAAGCAGTGGAGTGGGTGGCTGGACAAAAGCAGTAAGATTCCTAGGACGTAGCTCGGCAAGCAGTGACTAAATTCCATTTACAAAGGCTGACATTGAGGTTTGTCAGGTTGTTTTTTTTCTAGAGAAGAACTGCATTGTGCATATATACAAACAGATATAAATGCTATTTACAGATTATTGACAGACACAGAAGGTGAAATATTTTTCTGCTTTTACATGATAACATGGCACTGTGCCACGTGCACAGTAGTTTCACAACATACTGGCATCACTGCATGTCGAATCGGTGGTATTATGAGATACTGACATAACGTGGCATACGCTGGCATGATATTATCCTCTAATTTGTATCACAGTGTAATGACATGGGCATCATTGCAGTGACCCTTTGGCGTAATGATATCACACTCAGATAATGACTTACCGCTGTACTGACATAATGACATTTTGGCTTATTTACATATTTGTATATTGAGCATATCGTGACATAATGACATTTTGACATATTGACCATATCATGATGTAATGATGTTGCTGTCATTGCACTGGCCTCCATAGGGATCTGGGTCCCACTGCTTTGCTGGCATATTGACTGTGATATATGACATAAGGACACACCGAATGACAAATTGGCATATTGACTTATTCAAAATATTGGCAAATGGCACTGGCATGACTTGGTGACATGCCTGCCTTATTACCAAGATGGTGTTAGTGTGGCTTGTTGGCATCATGGCAATGCAACACTGGCACATAGTTGTATAAGTACACACTGACATACGGTTGCTTAAAACCAGTGCGATGATGCTTCCTTGCGTCGTAATATTTGTGCACCACCATGCAGCCCTGAATTGCCAGGCTGTTCCTTAATGTCAGCGTAGAAATGTTTCTGACTTTATATATTTTTAATGGAGAGCACAACCAAGAGTAACCTGACGTTTCTGCATTACCCTGCCCTGGATATAATCAACTTGGGTTACAGTTACTTGTTACAGCTTTATTTTTGCTTTATATTTTTGATGCTCCAGTTTCCATCCGATGGATGAAACACTCGGGATAACAAGAGTCTTAATCAGATGGTGTAACTAGTGAGAAAGGCTCTTGCAGAGCTTAGACTTGACATAAAACCCCCTGTCCTCCATCTAATCTACCCTCTTAAACATCAAACTTATGCAAAAAGAAGCAATGCTCTCTGTAAGAAGTACTTATTTTTTGCTCACTAATGAAAATGTTTTGAATCTCTTTGGTGCGCCGCCAATGGCGTTGTTTTCCTTCTTTGCTCTCTGATTATAGAACTGTATAAACTGGGCGAGATTTTGAATTCTTAGTTGATTGCATGCCTGTAGCCATGCACTTTCTCTGCTTTCCTCTCTAGACCTATTTCTACTGATAGCCTTTTTTTCCCTGGTACAGAGAGATGTAGTGCACTTTATATGCAGTTATGCTGAATAGGTGCTGATGTATGTTGAAAACAGTTTTGCAGGTGCCTTGTCAAAATGTGCAGTGGATAGGCAGTAACACAATTCTGTTTAATATGCTATCAATCACCCGGTAGATTCCCATTTGTACATACAGCATTATGAGTCTGCCTCTCCCCAGACTGTCATGACATTGCTGGTGTTTAGCTGCTCTCATGTCCTCTAACAGTCTGTCCCTATTGTCTGTTTGTCTGTTTAATATGCGAAGGTGGTCATTCAGGGAGTCATTTTGGAACAGTGTAAACGAAATCGGCAACAATGATTAGCTGGCGCTGCAGAGGAAGTGTCCGTCTTTGTGCGAGTGCATTTTGAGACCATCAGGCCTCCCTCAGGTCATCTCGCTGCTGCTCTCTCAGCCTCGTGGAAGACACTCTAAGAAAAAACCCAAACAGCTCTAGAGTAAATACACTGTAAATGGAGTTACTTAATGGGAGATTTTGCATGCTTAATTGCAAGTATGGATTGAAGGTCCATTAAAAGACATCAGTGTCAGACATCGGAGTCCAGCATACAGTTTGAATATACTTGAGATGGATTGATCCATTGACTTCCTTTTCTATCTGAGAGGAGTAATTACAGGCAAAGAGTACTTAATATTTTTCAATACTTTTCTGAATTTGAAAAACAAGAAATAAACCTTTGTTATTGTCCAGGCAGTCCAGTTTCTGATGCGGGAACTTTATTTTTTTTGTTTTGTTTGTTTGTTCAGTGTATGCAAGCATGCTTCAGGGTGGCACCGTAGAAGTCCAGAGGGAAATATCAGGCTTATTTATTGGAGCCTTTTTAGCCCCAGCTCAATAGCAGCAGTCTGATGGCTGGGGTACAGAGGGACTATCTGGCAGAGGAGGAGGTGGGGGAGGAGCCGGGCTTGGCGTCAGCCCCACTGACAAGCTCTTATTTACCGTTCAGATCTATGACTCATTTTATGTACCTAATCGTAAAGCACAGAGATTTATTGGTGGTAACGGGACAGTGGGGGAACACCCCAGGAGACTGCCAGATTCAGCCCCACACTACCTGCTACCCTGGCTTCAGGTTTAGTCTACCTGGCCCAACATCTTCTGGGAAAAGGAAGATGAGGAAGTCCATAATTCTGTCAGGTATGGACAGCTGATAGCACATCTAATAAAAAAGAGGGTCATAAAAATTGGATGCCTAATGGATGACTCTGTGAGGATTAATAACAGCTTATTGGTCAGGTGCAGTGACCTCTTGCAGAGCTAACAATGCATTGGCCAACTGGGCTATCGCTGCAAGCAGCACAGCAGTAGATGACCCGGCCAATAAACAGTAAGGAAGATTATGAGAATTATATTACTCATACTATTTCTGATACCTGCTGTATTCCCTTATGTTTTTTTCCTGGTTTGTGAAGTGCATTTGAATTTTGTTGGTTTATAAATAATGCATTAACTTCTGGGAGGAAAAAACCCCCTAAAGGTTGACATCCTCACTTACCATCATATTTTCTCATGTCTGCCACTCCAGAAATGGCAAACGGGGAGGCGGGGGGGCAAAAACAAGAAGGTATTGTAATACTGCCTTTGTTCTGACAGGAGCGCTCTTAGAGCCTATTTTATATTCCTGCTGAAAATTAAAATTAAACTTTCATTGTTGTGCATGCTGTTTAATCCAATAACGATCTGATGTAACAAACTGCCGTAATATCTCTCAGCATACTTAATCGGAGCGGACTTAGCCCTGTCACTTTATATTAACCTCTGCTGCAACAAGAGAAGGGCTTCACTAATCTGCCATTGTTGGGTTTGGCAGTGTGTAGCTGGTGCAAAACAGATTTGGCAGTCAGCGCAAAAAGTAAAGGCTTTATAATGACAGTGGGGCCTCTCTGCTATTTGGGCTAATAATGTCAAAATCTAATAATGCTGTGGCCCTTGGAATTAGATGGGAGGTGAAATGGGTGGGAATGGAGGTAATGTGGAAAAGGATTTCGGTGGGGATCGGGTTTGGCCTCCCCACCGCATCTCGTTATGTCGTTCGCTTTTAAAATGGCAAATTAGGAAGCAATTTAATCCCTAATGACCTTTTAAATTCTCCCAGTGTGGGTCTGCGCATGTGTTTGTCTTGTTGTCGATTAAAAATGTATGGTTGTAAGGAGGACGGCTGAAAGAGCCTACTGTCCTGACACATGACAACATAGTTGGATGCAATTGTGTTAACAGGATATTAGATTCGCCAGGAAGCATCCGAGCAAAGGGACCTCAAGAGTCTCGGCTAACGCGGTGATCTCACAGTGCTCAGCAAGGCGGCATCTGCAGCGTCATCAAAGCGCTCGACTCCTGTGTTTCCCCCCTGAACGCAGCCTTGTAACCAAAAACAAAAAGCTGATTGGATGCTCTCCCAGCCTCCCCTCATCCCCTCTGCTTTGGATGAGGTCTCAGCCCGGGAGATAAAATAGCAGTTATTTCTCATGTGCTATGCCATTTTGTCAGTTTGACTGTTCCACTTATTCAGTGTTTTTTGACTTGCTGAGCTTGAGGGGATGCGAGTGCCATTTCGCAGCTAGATCTGAGTTGTGTTGATTGAATTAGACAAAGTCGGAAGATAATTAAGAACCGCAAGGCACTGCAAAACTGTCTGCTTCCAAACTGGTGAAAATGAGACGCTGCCACATCAATGAGCTAGCTGGCTCTGCTTGATGTCAGTGGTGGGTTATATCAGTTGACACCCTTACCTCCTAGTGCTGGAGCCAGTTTCCCTCCTTTTCCCTTTAATGTTTCTCCAAATATGATTAATCACAAGCCGTTAAAACCGTTGCTTCTGACAGCGCACCACGTTTGCACAGCTTTGTTTGTTTCTTTCACGCTAGTAATATGATCCTCAGCTGCCAAGTGTGGTTTTATGGCATAAACACAACCCCAAAGAGGTGTGTCTGGGAGTCAAATGGGAACAGCAGCAACATCTCTTAGACTTAACTCACTTAGTCACATTAAGTGTTTGCAGTTGTGTTTGAGAATTTTATGGAACTTTTGGACATTGATCTCTTGATATCTCGCAATAATCAGATTAAATAATTGTACTGGCAGCTAGATTGCTAGCTTGTATTTTACATGGCACCTACTGTAATCTTAATAAAGTGTTTTTACTACTAAAACATGAAGGTACCGTAAAGTATATTATAGTCATATTTATCTATATTTACAATTTGGCACCGATGTCTCTTGTCTACTTTGAACTATAACAACATAGCAGCTTTTGTTTTGTTTCCACAAGACACTCCTTACACTCCAAGGTTATGGGAACTCTGCCGAATGCCACATTTTACCAAATGCAGCCGTGACTAACGTCTAGTCTAAACTTAAAGTAAACTTTAACAGTATTTTTGGTTATGCAAAAAAACTCCCACAAACAAATAAGCCAAAACGATCAATGATTTGAATGTAGACATGGACATTATGGCATCATTAAAAGAAGTATTGTAGTTTATTGTAAAAGCACTGCATGTACAAAATGCCATGTAGTTCTACAGTAGTTTGTTACAGTTCACTGGTCCATCTGCACGGTGAACTCCACTCTTGACTAAAAAGCAAATCTGTATTTTTTGACAGATGTAACTTTTTCACAAAGTCATTTAAGAAATGGGGAGCGGAGGGGTCAAACAGCTGGATCTGTCTGGTAATGTGCTGGCAGCTCATGTGCAGTCAGGCACCTCTCAGCCTTTCTCTTTCAGTTTCAGCCGTTGTATTTTTCACCCCGTTTTTATGGATGCCGGCTGAGTCGTGCTTCTCTTTCATTTCCATTGGCGGATAGGTAATGTAGCTGTGAGGTTAATGTTGAGAATCATATAGCTCAGGCACAATAAAACTGACACCGCGAGACCCTAAAGAAGTATGTTTATAGTAGCGCGCAGAGTCTGCTTTTGTTTGTGTGAGGCTGAATGCGGAGAAGGATCGGGATTGTTCCGAGGCCTCCCCAAAGGGTCTGGACTGCATGCGAGGAGGGTGGGAGCGCAGTGGAACACGGGGTGTCAAAGGCTAATTTTCAAAGCCCCTCACGGGCGCTCATCTCTCACTGTGAAGTGGCAAGCGTGGCAAGTGGCTTGCATGTTGTCATGGATACTAAAGCATGGGACCCCAGAGATGGGGAGCGGGGGACGAATGGCTGCCCTGTCTATAGGATTCCTGTCAACTCTGGCCTGATAGATGGCATTGACGGATCATTTTTCATACTGTAATTGTTCTTAGCAAACACAGAATACCCTCTAGTATAAACAGTGGTGTGCCGGCGGGCTAATAAAGTGGGAAAATGGAAAGGGATTCACTGATCCACAGCCTCTTTCACTTTAAGAGACAATGCCTCTGTTGTCCAGGCGAGGCTTTCTGATTAGAGCTGTGAAGGCTGAGGAAAAAGCCCGGCCGAGAGAATAAAACAAGGCAATCATAAAGCAAACGGCAGTCACTTCTCTGTATCGATGTGGCTAGGCGGGGGTGAAGTCTGTGAGAAGTGTTGACAGCTGAAGGAACAACAGGAGTAGGTCTAGGAGTGATTCGTTTTCTCCCCCCTCTCTATTTGGCCAGTGAAACGGTGAGGGAGAATGCTTGTCCAAGATAACAAATACAGCACAAGTGCAGATGCATAGCAGGGACTGGGAGCTCTATCTGCCAAGCTCTGAGATAGCCAAGCGCCTGAGCTGGGTGCAAATGACTCTGGGTACAAAGGTACTATTTGTTCACCCTTGTTTTTGTATGGGCCCCGTGTCTCTGCTATTACTATTGGGATTGACCCAGTGCCATCTTGGAATGCTCTGCCTGTGCACAGGGCTGCCGAGGTATGTAAGGGACATGACCTGGGACTTATGATGTCAACTGGAATCAGCGGAGCTCCGATCCAGCTTTCATTAGTTGTGATTCTTTAAGAAATCCTTTCAGAGGTGCAGATTAATGGTGATGGCGGAGAGCCAGGGCACCAGCTGGACACAATACTTTGGAATTCTCACCAGAGCAGAGGGTGTAATGTATCCATCATATCCTGGGTGATTAAAATTTTAGCAAATTACATCAAACTTTTGAGATGCCCACACTTTTGCTCACTCATTTGCTCTCTTCATAGCTATTGAGGGAGCCCGTTTCTCTCTCGCCGCCGCTTCATAGTCCAGCTGTAAGCATTTTTGTTTTTGTTGGGGTTTTTTTTAATGCAGGAGGAGGTCGGTAGGTGGATGATTCGTTGACTAATGTGTGTGTTGGAGGGGAACCTGCAGATGTTGTGTGGCGAGGCGAGCAGTCCTGGCACTCCTCGTGGAGCACCTCGCCCTTCTGACTGCACTGTGACACACCGTGACGCCCGAAACACTTTAGGCTGACCCGGCCGCTCACCTCCTGCCTGATGGACAGATTAAAGGACCATTAAACATAATTACTGTTTCAGTTGGAGAGGCCAACTCATCCTGTCAGAAATGGTTACAAATTGCTTTACCTCTGCTCCCCCCCGCACGGCTCTTAAATTCTGAATTTCATTACATTTGTCTACTTTCTTGCCATCAACAAGTTCGGGCTTTGAAAGCAGAAATGGGTTTAGCGAGGAGAATTGAAAAGGCAAATGGTGATTAATGGAAGGGTTTGAGAAATGTATTTTTGGAGCTTGCTTTGTAAAGGTTTTTCAGCTTCTGTGGCTCTAAGCCAATCAAAGCGAGCGTGATGGCTGTGGAGAGGAGTGTGACAGGTAGTTGATGTGATCTGGAGTGGAGCGGTGTGAGTGTGTGGTCTGCTGCGCTGTCTGTCTGATTATGTAAAATGTGGTGAGGTGGTGTAACGTTGGCTGGCTGTTGCAGTGGTTTTTGCCAGCTTCACAAGGCCTGTTGCCAGTTTTACATGAGAATGTGCAGCAGTGCCTCGTAATGCTCTCTCTGCTCTCGGTATCCATAAGAAAACCCACACTGCCGCCCTAGGGAAATTGGTCGATACCATCATCCCAGCTGGAGGCCCAGGCGGCAGACAGAGTTTCCCCATTTTTTTCTTTCTTTTTTTTTTTTTTAAAAACATCAACACTGATGTTTACTATGAGATCTTCCTCTACTGTAACCTGCCCCTCTTGCGCCCCTTCTCTTCCTCATTTAGCTGATTATTACACCCATGGTGAGAACAAACAGTTTCCTTACTTAATAATTCACATCACTTTCATCTGATACTCAGTTACCATGGGCAATTTAGTAGTTGAATAATTTTGTGAAAAATTCATTTATTATCGCTGTGCGTTATGAATCTGCAGAGACGGAGAGTGGAGTAGTGGAGGATTTTAAATTGCGTCTGTGGAGCGAGAGATCCGAGGGTAGGTAATGTGTTCTAATGTTCTCAGCCATATGCATTGTTTTCAGGGCTCATCGGTTTTACATCGATTCCCACTGAAGTGTTTAATTGCATCATGAATATGATCTAATTCTGTCCTTTTCACTGAAACTGGAGCACTCTCTGTAAATGATGTACGGCCTTGACAGCACCACATCAGGATGTATTTTATATGGAATGTAAATTATAGTGTTAAATTAGCCTGGAAAGATAACTAGCTGGCACGGGGGAATGGACTCAACAGTTTAATTTAGTGTCAAAAGGCCGTGAAGGGATAAATCACCTCTCTCTCCCCTCTCTGCTGTGCCATATTAGGCTTTAATCATTCTCTTTTCTTGTAATATCACTTGTTTCTCACTGCTGCCTAAGGAGTTCTTGAGAACTACACTGCATTTCTTGCAGCATCAGTCGGCTGCTTACAAATGCTTCAATTTGAGCATATAGAAGACAATGCTTGTCTTTCACTTTCACAGTCCCCCCCCCCTACTTCAAATACAAGCAATTTAGCTTTCCCCTGAAGATCCCAAATGGCTCCTAAAGACCTAAACTAGCTCTCTTTACTCATAGCAGCATCTTTTTGTCACATGAGAAAGGACTCAGTTGTAATCTATAGGGCCTGAAAAATTAGGCCAGCACGGAACTGCTGGAAACCGCAGTCCCTGGAGTGGCCACTGGAGGCTGCCTCCAAAACTGAGCCAGTCCCCACAGTCTCTTATGTTAAAATGCCCATATTAACAGCATTAAATGGTGTGTTTATAGCCTAGTACAAAAACGTGCTTTGGTCTCCATGGGTAGTTTCCTGCTTCAGCTGTACTATGGGTGATTTGGTATCCTTTCTGGTAGAGAAAGTCACTGGTTCGAGTCCAGCTGGAGACGCAAATCCCCTTTGGGGTTGCACCAGGAAGGACATCCGGCATAAACCTGCCAAACCAAACATCTGGAGCTACCCCTGTGGCAAGCATTTGTTTCCATTTGGGTCCTGGTAAAGCTAAAGTTGGGGCTCTTGCTGCTTTGATTTGATTTTAAGTCACCCAGACACAAGCAGCTATAGCTCCCAGAGGTCTGCTGGGCATCACCTCCACTACAGTGAGTTGATTTGGTGCCTTTTGGAGTATTCTTAACCTCCTAAGACCCGAACTCTTTCATGGCATGCATTTTCACTTTCTCTTTGCTATTTGGGCTGATTGGGCCCTGATGAGTGTAAAAACAAAGAATTACCTGATTTTTTTATTTATTTATTTATTTATTTTTTAACCTGATTTTTGTTTCTGAGAAAAATGAGATCCACATAAGAGGACATTTGTTTTAAATTTCGATAGAACAGTAGCAGTATAATGTCCTCATAAGTGGATATCAGGCCCTTGTAGAGCAAAATTTAGTATTTTGGTCTAGACAACCCAAAATGTGATGTCCACATATGTGGATGCGAGGTCCTAGGAGGTTAATGTACATATCTGACAAATCAATTTTTTTTATTTTATACTTTTTTTTCTTACTTGGCAGACTGTTTATATATGTGCATTGAATCCTTGGAGCTCGCTAGCCTTAGCCAATAACTTACACTACATCATAAAAAACAACAACATTATAGCCAACACTAAAAACCTAACTTTGAGACTATAAAATGCAGAATCCAGAAACCAATGGGTGATGTCAAGGTGTCTAGGTCCATCTTTTATATTCTTTCTATGGAACAGACAAAAGCAGGTTAGGAGTGTAAGGCGTCACTGCGTAGGTGGGGGTATTCTTAAACAGATAAAAGCTGTTAGGAGATAGACTTGAGCTTTATAACAAGGATCTCCCCCCGTTTCCTGTCCTCAAGGCTGGAGTGTTTGTCTGAGTGGCCTTCGCTATTATCCAGAGCTACCCTCCATAGGCCGCTGTGCCTGGGAGCAGCCCTCTTGCAGCCCGGCCCTATCTACTATGATTGTGTCCTTGACAACAACTACAAGAATCCACCTGGCCAAGATCTGGGTTTTAATGTGAGAACTCGTTTGGCTTTGTGTTCCCAGAGCCCTCGTTGTGAATTGACATTCACTTTAATTCACTTCTTACCCACTTGATGGGAATGGGTACATAGATGGAGGAAGACGGGCTCGAGGAAGAGTTGAATTGGTACCTCAGGTGACTCAAATTCCTATATGTTTAAAAAAAATACGTGGTGAGTCACAGACATCCCAAAAAACCAACTACTGCTCACTCAGGGTACCTCCTCACACTTTGAATTCCTCTCAGTATACCGCTGAATCTGACAGCTCTCTGGAGAAAAGAGCCCTTAAATTATCAAGTGGGGCTCTAGTTGTTTTCCTTGTTGTTTTCAACTCCTAAAAGGAGGGGGGTAGGGTGGGCTTTGGGGATGAATTGGTATGTTAAATGAGCTATGGGAGGTCTGCTGAGTTTTTTTTTTTTTTTTTTTTGAGTAGGGGGGAGTTCAGTCAGACGAGAATTGCTGCGTTGGGTGTTTGAGGCAGCTGTGTGAAGTCATTTTCCGGGAGTGCAAGCGGGAGAGAGGTGCGGATTAGGCAGCGCCTCTGAGCCGGAACAAGTCTGTCTGGGAAGGGATGAAGGCTACAAACCATAGATCTAATTCCCTCTCACGCTGCTAGACAGCAGAGACACTCACACATAGCCAGTGTGAATTAGGCCCATTTGCTCCCCTCAGTCTGAAGCGAGCGAACACGGGGAGCAGACAGGGAGAAGTTGACATACTCCTCACATCCTGCCCTCGCTCCCGACTCCCCGCGCTGCTTCCAGCCCACCTCCAAAAGCTGTCTCCAGCTTACGCTGTTTTTTTTTTTTTGTTTTTTTTTTATTGTTTCTTGTGCTGCAGGTCTTTATTATTGCTGACATTAACATGAACACAGTGCAAAAACAGGCTCCAGTGTAATCCTATGAGAGGGGGTGGAAAAAGGGCATTCCACTGGCAGTGCAGAAAATGTTTGCACCTGTGGCCCCATTGATCGCGTGCTTGAAACTCCAATGCTCTGAAGTTCATGTCTTTTTAATGTGTGTAATGCCTCGCCTCAGGTCATGCGATTGCCCCGAGGTTACGGAAGGTCCACGAGGCTGCGTGCAGTGGTGGATTAGCTGTCCTCCTTCCTCCCTGCCTACCTTGATAAACAGGGCACCCTCTCTTTGGCTCTGCGTGCACGGAGCCAAACCTAGTGCCCTCTCGTCCACACACAAAAACCTGACCCCAGAGCTCAGATCAATGCGGCTGACCCAGATACACTGTCCCCCTGTCTCTTTGTGATTGGACATACAGTGGTTTGCTTGTGGGTCAGAGGCAGCAGGGGAAGTTACAATTCAGAGCTGAATGCTATCCACCATGTAAAGCAGGCACACAGTGGCCTTCAGGCTGTTTGAATTTCACCCAAAGTGTGAGCAGTATTTCTGTTTTTTCTTGCAATTCCACCGGCATGGAAAAACACGGGTGGCTTTAGTTATTAAGCTTTTGTTTAAGAGCTTTGCTAGTTGTGAAGAAAGATGGAGATGTTGGTGTAAGAGGCTCCCCCTACCCCCCGTCCTCTCCCTGTTGTGCTTGTCTCTCCCATCACAGCCCTCTCCACCCTGCGTGCCCAGTAATGAGTTGTATTACATGCTCTGTGGTGGGCATGTCTTGTGTTAGGGGCCTGTATTCAATCTTTGTACTGTGAATGCAGGGGAAGGCTCTTTGTGTGTCTTTGAGATGCGCTGAATTGAGACGGTGTGCACCGAGTGAAGCTGATGAGGAGAGAGCGAGTCCTGAGAGGAACATGTGGATGCCTGGCAGGCAGCGAAACGCTCTTGTATGTTTGTGCGCGCTTGTGCGTAGACGCCGTGTTTACGCCGTGTGCGTTCGCTTGTGGAGGGGCGGATTTCAAGGAAGTGTGCTGCTGAGCTGGATGCGAGTTGAATTAGTCTTAGTAATTCAGTTTACTTATCCCCACATTTTCAAATGGCACGCCAAGAGGTAGTGTATATTATATGAATGAAAATCTACTCCAGTCGGCTCATTCATCACTTGAGCCTCTCATTGTAACCCGCTCTGTGGACTGGCGAGGGGCCTAGCTATGGGCTAAGTGATTTTTATGAGGGAGCATCATGGGGCTCAGGTCTTATTCCTTTTTGTAGGAATGCATTTTCTACTTAGATGGCAACAAACTGCATTTGCACTTAAAACATATTCTGTAATCTTCTGTTATTTTACATACAAATTGCATCCTGGGCGATGCATTCATCATTGCTCATATCCAGCCCACTCTTAAATGAAAAATGTATCTGAGATGAATAATGGATCCTTCCATAGTATAATTTTATGTTTCTTGAATATACTCGAGAGTTCCTCCTCTGCTATATCCTCTAAATTTTTCTGCCTTGCCTGGATGAAGTTTTAGATATGAAGAAAAATTACTTATTTACCGTGGTTATTGTTTACCTGAGAAAATTTTACAATATGAATCCTCTTCAGTACAGATAATATGTGGAGTATGGCGTCAAAGGAAGAAAAAGAAGCACTCTGCCGTTGTACAACTCCAGGATACTTCATATTTGAACGGCAGTCAGTCACGATCGTGTAGCGTCTTAAATGTTTAGTGTGTGGAACTCTCGGTCGGGAGATGATGGGGTTTGTAGACAGCTAGCGTACACGGCTGCTGATGTAGTGGCAGTGTGGTGGGGTTTCCTCTTGGGGGGGCTATGGGTGGGCAGCCGTGTGTGAAGCTGGGAGAATTGAGGTTGAGTAGCCGAGCCCTCTGTCTTTATCTCTAATTACATGGTGAGTCTTGGGGAGATTGGGCAGCACTGTAAAGCCCCGGCAGATAGCTTTGCGGCACCCTCCCCCTGGCTGTTACAGCGCAGGATCTAGGGGTGTGAAGCAGAACCAGGTCTGGTGGGGCCCTAATGCCCCTACAGATTTTCTCTCTGGGGAGCCCCGGGTGTTCTTTCCTCTCCATGGCAGCGCCGCAGTCTGCCGCATTCCAACCTGCCGCTCGGGGAGAAGCACACCGAGGCTCCGGGAGCCCACTCTGTCGTGCTCTACTTGCTCCTGTCGGTTTTTTGTCGTCCCCGAAGTTTCGCAGCCCGTCCTGGGAGACGTCTTGACACAGAGTTGCAGATGGGAGGCACTGGACCGAGGCAGCTGGTGTCACAATGTGGATTGGAATTCACAGTTGGGATAAAATATGAAACAAATATGTCATTACACATATGTTTTCCGCTGTTTGTTCACCCAGCTGTTTCCTAGCTCAGCTCCCCCCACTCCCCCTTGCCTTGCCATATAAACCTGGGTAGGGCTGACTACTAATAATCCATGATTTGTCCCATTGTGCCCCATTTATTTTATTTTTTTCCCCCAGTTACTTATGAGCGTTATCCTCTGTAGCTGTCACTTCAGTCTGCTCAAAAGAGCTGTGCATGCTGGAATTTAATGTTTACACTTGTTTTTGATGATACGAGGCGACGCCATCAAAAGACGGCACAGAACATACTTCACTACAAATGAAGGCAGAATAATTCCCAGTCAGTTAAGTGTCCTTTGATTCTTTTGCAAGTTTAATCTGCAGAAATCAATAAAAGGATGCACGTTGGGCCTGGGAGTCAACAGCAGCCGTGTTTGATGGGTAAACGGACAGCCAAATGGATGATGCGGGGGAGCATTCATCTTTCTGTAGGCAAATTGGGCCGCTAGGTCCCGACTAATTGATTGATCGCATGGACTTGCTGATACAATCAAAGCCTGGCCTGATTTATGGCGATAAATCGATTGATTAATAAGGTTTTCTCGGATGGGTTTGGTCCGTGATGGTGGCGAGAAGCAGTGGCGGAGGGGGAAGACACCTCCGAGTCACACATCCGTCTTGGAGCCGTCAGCCGTGTTGGTTTAGTGTGGTAATAAGAGAGGCCCGGATCTCCCAGCTGACATTTACAAAGAGCCGCTTGGCTATGACCCGCTCCCTAGATTAACCTCCACTTGTTCTCATAAGTATCCCTGATATTAAAAGATGGGAAGCAGCATCAGGCGACAGCGGAGGGGGGCAAAAAAAAGAAAAAGAAGTGTGACTTTTTTCAGTACACCGTTTGCATACATCATTAGGGAGAACAACAAAAATCAATTGCACATTCCAGAATAAATAAAAACAAATATCTTGAGCGGGCCCTCTTGTTGACTCATTCCAGATTACATTTAGTCGGCTGTTTAAATGCTGATTTACAGCAAGATGGAGTCCATTCCCCGCACTCGCCTGCCTGTCTGCCTGCCTGTTCAGAATATGAAATGGAAGTTAAACACTGTGAATCTCCAGCGTGAGGAGGAGGGCTCTGGACGTGTGGGCAGTGTAGCATCAAATAGATTGTGTTTCCTCCCGTGTAAACGCCTAATGTGTGCCGAGCGCTCTGACACAGATGAATGTAAAGAATTTGCTGTAAAGACTTTACGGCCCTTTTGAGAGACATGGCTGGAAACCGGCAGCGTGGAACCTCCTCCACGCCCCCCTGAGCACATGTCCGCACAACACGCGCACGTTGGCGAGCACTTGCACTTGCACACGTGTCGAGGCGCACGGCCCTCTGAGGAGAGAGGCTACATCAAACTGGCGAAGCTGGTGCAGGCATCAGGGATGCTTTTTATTTGCTTTGGGTCAGAAATGGTGGCCCTGACGATGTGATGAGAATCATCCCACAGACCTGCTCGACGCTGTGCGCCGTATTACGGCAGGAAACAATCTCCTGACCGAGCTTATCATTTAATATACGAGCGCTACCTTCTGTTGCACAACAGGGCAAATTTTAAAGCGACTGAAGTATAAACTGGCCTTTCAAGTGGCTGCTCCCATTTTGTGACAACAGAACTCGCCTGCCAGTTCCCCGAGCCTTTTGTGACGGAGCTCAAAGCTCTCGGCTGCTTGTTGTCAGCTCCGGTTTTATTCCCACTCTCACCGCTCTATTTAGATTCATTTATTTTTGGTTCAAATGCTGTAAAATGAAAGTGTGATGCCGAGAGGGAGGGTAAAGGGAGTGTTCCCTCTCTCTCAGACAGGTGGCCCCGGTTTATGTCGCCGGGCCCCAGGGGCCCCACTAACTGAGTCTGAGCGAGAGGAGGGACCCGTCTCTCGGCGCTACACAGGTGGTGTGAAACGCAGCCCTCTCTCCACACCTGAAATATTCAGATTCTTCCAGCGGCTTCGCTTTGATCTCGCCGCAATCGACAAGGGAAAACGGAGAGGATGGGGTGGTGGGGGGTAGAGAAAACAACAAAAACAAGAGGAAGAGCAGCACACCTGAGAGCGAACAGATTGACATTTCTTAAGAGAGAATAAACAATCGCAGGTTAGCTGTGCTGCATCGCTGCAGCTCGTCGTTTCAGGTGAAAGTGGGCCACGGCAGCGATGGCTGCGTCTGCGGAGCCTTCCTCCTCTTCGTGCAAACTGACCTCAATGGTGGAGCTTCACAGGAACGAGTCCCCCGCAGCACGCTCCTCTGTTTCCACTTTGAAAGTTATTAGAAACCAGAAAGCAAAACCTGTCCCCAATTTTATTCAAGTGCGACACTGTTGCCGCTCTCCTAATTTTTCACGCATACCCCAGAAAAGAAAAAAGCCCAACTTATTTTGGACGGTTATTGTGTTTGAAGCACCGGGCTCTCTCTCTTTTTTCTAATTCTCAACTATTGTAACACCTCCCCGTTGCTCTTTCATATTCACATCTCCATTTGAGCCGATCATTTTGGCCGACTGAGGTTATCGTGTCTTCGCTCAGGTTTCAACCCACTAGTCTGCTAATGAATCATAGGACTGTGTAATTAGTCACCCTGCATGTACAACACAATGACAATAGACACCCTGATTGTAACCACAGAGTTTGAAAGGAGCAGAACAATGCTCGGCCTTAATGATGATATATAAGGTGTTGTAATTGGCCTTCGTTTGGAGCGCTCAGTCATGGATTGTAATTTGAAGTTTCTAATTGGAGGGCATTTAAAGTTATTCATTGGTTTCAGAGTGGATACAGGATTGTTTGAAAGAGCTGTAATAAGATGTTTTCATGATACCTCTTGATACTATTTTTGAATAAGACTTGACAATAAATGGAATTAGGGCCTCCCTGGTCATACTGAGATGAATTACCAGTGCATTAGTGTGAAAAAAAGAGGGAAAAAAAGCGCGTTTGTGTGTACATGTGTGTCCAAGCGTGCATGTTGGATTTAAAGAGAGAGAAGTGTTGACAAGTAGGCTGTGCTCTGGCGCATCAGGCGCCAAAAACTCTCTAAATGAAGCAGGGTATGACGAATAATGGCTGACAACACCAGTCACACCTTTTGCTGATGGTTGTAACGCTCACGCGCTTCTCCTTCCTTTTGTAAGATTTAGCATGCTGTTTGAAGACAGCCTGACTGACTGGGGATTAATTATTTTGGATGATTTATCAGACTTTCCAGTCCAGAGTTGAGCGAGGTGTCAAAATGAAACGTGATTTTTAAAAAACATTTATTTATTTATTTTCCCTCCCCATTCGCCGGTAAGTCCTCACACACAGTCTGTACACTATACACCTTTACCTGTTTATGCACAATGCAGTCAGCATTGCTGCTACACGGTGGATGGAGCTAGGGTTCCCAACCTCGGTGTCAGGACCTCACAAGGAGATACAAAATGTATCAGAGGAGGTGAAAGGAGTGGAATTTCTAGTGTTTTTCTAGACTTATTGGACACTCGGAGCACACATGCTTATTATATACAGTTCCTGCGTGACTGCTGCAGCATTTTTCAGCTGCTGCAGCTTGTACGCTTTTATATGACATGCGCAATGAACATGGGATCAAACCTCCAATCCTGTGATTACTCTACTCCCACAAATGTAATAAGGCAATGGCAAGGGAAAAGGAAAGGAACAACAGGCCTCGCATCATGTCTTCATATCATTCGAAGTCTGTTTAAGCTGCAGAATTTCCTATCGCCTCCTCAGACATGTCAGGCCTGCTGCTGTCCTGCATCGCTGCCCCTCCACTACCCCAGCATTCACCTGTGGGCTCTGAGGGATAATTACTTATCATGTCCCAGATTCTACGTGTGTCATATTTTTGGGAAGAGATGATTTCAGAGCTGAATTCTCGCTATATTCTGTTGCTTTAACAAATCAGTAAATTCAAATATGAGCTCTCTGACTGAAATAGGCATGGATTGTGATTTTCTGGGCAGATACAAAAATTCTGATTTGGCTGATAGCTGATGCTTTATTCTCTCTCGTCTTTATTTTTTTGTGGTCAGTCATTCTGCCTTTTTTCCCATGAAAACAAGGAAATTGTCTTTACAGATGATGCTTTAACAGATTTATTGCCCACAGACTTTCATGTTTGTCCTGTCTTCCTCTGCTAACTGCTAACCTGTCACGGCACATAGCTGCCCCTCCCTGAGCCTGATTGTGTTGGAGGGTTCTTCCTATTAAAAAGGAGTTTTTCCTTCCCACTGTCGCCAGGTGCTTGCTCATAGCAGGTCGTTTGATTGTTGGGGTTTTGTCTGTATTATTGTAGGGTATTTACCTGTTGTTGTGATTTGTCACTAAATTGAATTGAATTGAATATATAGTTGAGGCAAGTCTGTGTTACCTTACCTAACAGATGTGTATGCAAATAGCTGTGTGTGGAAGCTGCTTATTTGCCCCTTATTTCTCTTTAATTAGCCGTTGGCAGTCAGTGTTTGGCAGATTTTCAGTGCAGACCTCTTCATAACCATGTTTAGATAATATTTTTTTGGGTAGACCGTATACTTTGTAACTTTTTCTAAATCTTTATCTTGGGTTAAGCTCAACCCCATGTGGCACTCACAGTTGTTTAAACGAACTCGAAACTATTGGGTAATAGTGGGTATTGGGTAGTTTGGTTGAACCGCAGTGTGATGGTGACATGAAATGATGTAGAGCAAAACTAACGAAGCATCAGTTCGGGGAATAAACAGATGGAGGGGGATGCCAGGTGATAGCATCCCGCCCCCCCACAGCATCCCTGTCAGAAGCTGCATGCTCAGCTCGCATTCCAAGTGTGGGGTCGCGGAGGTCAGAAGCTCCTCCCTGCTGGGTCTGTCTGGGCGGTCTAGCACCCACATAGACACACGCTGTCTGTTTGTGCCCTTAACTGATGCTCAGCTCAAGGAGGCCAGATAAGAGTTCATTTTGGATCTTTCATATGGACAGGCGCCAACGTGCGCCTCTCCCCGAGCTCCTCTAACCCCTTCAGCCAAACCACTCCCTTCTCCCTTAGCGGCTGGGAGCGTTTGCCAATCATAATGTTGAGGCCAGACTAGACTGCAGTGATTGGGGCCATTGATTGTAGTGATTTGATTTATTGATCAGTCTGCCCTCTCGAATGTGGCGTCTCAGATGCGGGGCTAATCTGAGGCTGCTATGGACAATCTTGTGCCTCACAGAGAATGAGAAGCGATAAGGAAAGTATGAAAGGGAACTACACTTATCTTAATCACATACTGGTCCCCGCTCTGCCTCGCTCGCTGCAGCCCCCCGTGTGCAGATGTCAGCGCACATGTGTCTGTGCGCACACATGTGTGCCAAATCGCTCTTTTGTGCAAGACCTTGCGTGCAAAGAGTGTGTGTTGTTGTGTCAGTGTGCGTATGCGGTGGGGGTTGTGAGGCAGTACAGTCACCAGGCAGAACAGAGTGGATCTATAAATTGATGGAATTCAAAGCCTCCAGCATCGATTACCATTATAACAAACAGCAGCACACAGAATGTCTGATTATTTTTAGACAAAGATTCTGTGCTCTCAGCAGCAATTCTGCTGATGCTGTCACACTTTCAGACATCTGCCTATGATTGCAATTAGATGGGATACAAAAAGAAAAATAATACCCCCATCTGCATTTTCCCCTCTCTCCTCCTCCTTCCTATTTTTTCCCTCTTTAATTTGTGCTGTCCAAGCCCACTGCACACAATAGTGATTTTGACTCAGTCTACCTCAATGCAGTACCTTGCTAGTTTTTTTTTTTTTTGCACAGTTGTCAACATTTTCCACCACGGCTTGTCTTTGTGAAAGGCCAGAAAATAGCTTACCACCACAGATGTAATCAAGATGAGCTAGGTTTAATGAATCAATGTCAAATCTACTCCAACATAACACATTAGCGAGTCCCGGATTTTACCTAAAACATTCCTGCTTGCACAGATTGCTACAGCACATCATTTTGCTCCACTTTTTTTTTTGTCAAGAACAATTGTGTTAATTAGCTTTTATCCAACTTCCCTTTGCCTAGAATCATCATTTAAAGAAACATAACATACTCTACAACCAGCTCGCTTTGTCTTTTTTTTTTTTTTTGTCAGATTTCTTGCCACCTCTAACCTCCAGTTTCTTGCCTGCTTCTCTCACCCTATGGAGTCTGAAAGGATCTGTGCCTGCAGCCTTCGCTGCAACACGCTTTGCATAAACCTCAGACCTCTTAATGTAGTATAAACAGCTGCTTTATCATATCATCTGATGGCTCCACTATGGGGTCCGTCTTTGGTCAGTGTCAGAAGGCCACAGTCTGCTTTTGTAAGCCAAAGGATATGTGAGTCATGGTTTCACAGCTATTTTTTCCTTCCCTTGTGTTTAGCTGGTCATTGAGCCGCTAGTCCGTTTACAGACTGCCAATAGGGTGCAGATCTAGCCTGTTAAAACCACTAAGCTCCTTCTTTCTTGGTCTTTGTTTTCGAGTCAGAAGTCACCAAGATTGCCTTCTCCTCGCGTATCGATGGGAGCACACCAGGACTGGTTCCATTCTCAAAATCCCTCTTTCCTGCCTCCTCTGGTCCCAGTGACAGCTCCGCCCTCCCAGGGGAAACTCATCAATTATGGCTGGATGTTTGACTGGCAGAGGCTTAATGACAGGAGCTCTGTATTGACCTGACTGCCACACACTGAAAATTTGGTCCCAATCGCCCTTTTTAAAACCTGTCAAATGATTACTGAGAAACTCCTCTTTGCACAGCTTGTTGCAACTTGCCTTTTCTTCCTCTTTTTTTAAGACGAGGAAATCTACATGTTCATGCAATTGATCCTGTGAAGGATGAAGCCCAACATAATGAAGGGAGATAAGTGAATTTTATCAGGGATCTTGAAGGTCCCCTGGTTGTAGGTTGAAACGGATCACATCTGATTAGGAAGCAGAGGAAAAGTCTTCCTCAGTATCTTTTGTCTCCAGAGATAGCATTGCTATTTCAGCAACACTATATTGTGAGTTTCTCCCATCATCAGTCTGAACAAGACAACCAAAGTAGCAAACCGTCTGTTCTGCCTCACTTCTTTCCAGAAAGACAGGCAGTAGGTTTCATTTGATGGGCTGTTGCCCAGGCTCCCCTCCCTCGTAATGGTCTAGAAACTGTGGGGATGCTTTCAAAATAACCGTGCCATAATGACTGCACTGTTTGACTTGCATACTGCATGAGTATCCACCATTCTCATCAGCTGAGCTGCAATAAAAGTGAGCCCAGCTTTACGGCGAAGCCACTGACGCACAGGCAGACTCAGAAAAACCACACTGTTATATCTTAAGTACTTATAAAATCCACTCAAAGTCACTTCTTGAGGAATTTTCTCTTGGCAAGATTAGCCAGTCTAGGGCCATTTGAATCTAGTGGAGGTTGGCCGGCTTCTGAAAGCCGACTCGCTAATCTCCAGGAAGGCTCATCCCAGATGGACTGTGAGGACTAACAGGAATTTATAAAGTCCTGTCGCCTTATCCTGTACAGCCATGCCCTTTTTCTTTCTTTTTTTTTTCCTTCTGTGACAGCACGATTTACAAGGAAAGACACATTTCCTTCTCACCAAACGTATCATGAATATTGGAACGCTTTGACAAGGGTAGATGTTCAAACATGTTACGTTGGTCTTTGGTATAAATACAAGGCACGCAGCCTTTTAGGCGTGATTGACTTCAACTTGACCTGTCATTACTTGAAAACTACACATTGCATTGCTGCAGTTTAAGTTTTTCTTTAGTTTTTTTTGTATTAATGCAAAGCAATTTCACACAGACCCACACACACAGAAAATAACCGCAGTGAGCTATGAAAACAACTGACCCAGAATAAAATGGGTGGCAATGTCTATTATTCGTATTGTTAGCAGTCTTCTTTAAAAGACAAAACTACACTTGATTAATCTGACTTACCGTATTGCATTATGTATCTTCTAGCTCGTCTTATTTCTTTATTTGCGTGCCACTAATCTGTTCAGTTGGCCACTGGTTTATATGTTGCATATATACCACATGAGAACAGTCTCATCTAAGGCTTTGTGAACAGTGAAAAAAGATAATTTTATATGCTTTTATATATTTATGGCATCACCTGTAGTGAAACTCTGGGCTGATGCTAATGCCAATGTTTAAAATAACTTGGTCGATTGTCTATACCAGTGCTTTTACTTTATGTCCAAGGTAGCAAATACATTTTCTTTATAAATTTTTTTTTGTTGATATTTAGCTTTTGTTAAAGTGACACAAATGATAAATATCAATCTCAATATGCGATGCATATGGGGAAAAATGAGCAAAGACGCTAACAGAGAATGGCTGCTGCCACAAAAACAACCAAGAAATGATGCAGTCGAGAACAACCAGACTTTCCAATATTTGCAATATTTGTTAACTTCACTATTTTGTTGAAAATCTTCATCCAGCAAACCTCTTGGCTATGAGCGGAAGACTGCAGCTTAGCACAGCAACACATGCCTGGAGGTGCAACCTGGCCAGTCAGGAACATTTGCCCCCTTGTAGTGATGCTTGTGACTTTTCCGTCTTTAGCCTGTGGCAATAACACTCTGTGTTCAGTGATCAATCACCGATTTCTTGGAAAGTGAAGTTTTTGTCAGAAATTAAATCCTTTACAAACATGTTACACATGACTATCCATGTGCGTTGTTATTAAATTACTATAATTCAACAACTGGACACAGTTCGACAGTTCAAGTTAAAGATCTATAGAAAATAAACAAAGCTGCATAAATTAAATCTGTTTATTTTTTATTTTTATTTACATGTTAGGGCACACAAAAAAGTTAAATTGAAAGTTTTAGGCCTCAGCTTGGCTTTCGCTTGTTTCATTGCATATGTCAACTGGGCTGATAAATGGGCTGATAGTGATATTGGAGTGATGGATCAGCACATCCTTAGTTGTATGGTTTTTAACCTTTTAATGACTGAAAGTGTTGTTTTGATTGAACAAATTTGAAGATTCAGTGTGTTGCACTGAGGCTGAACGCCAATGAAAGAGTCAGGAAGTCAGAAAGAATAAAATGCTGTTATAGTTTTGTGACATACAATAATGCCAGACCCAACATTTAAATGGACTTCTGTGAAACATTTTATAGGCTAAGATGGTTGGAGAAGAAAGAGTTAGTGTGATAAGTTTAATATAACCTCCTGTAGAGGATCCTAGGGTGGATTGATGGGCATTAAAGCTGTAGCTTTGACATTGGACGCTGCTCGTTACATCTCAGGAGCATGGACCTTGGCCAATACAGCACCAAGGTTGTAAATGTCCTCAAGGCTTGCATGCTGTCACAACAAACTTTTACTGCCAAGGCGATAGCATCAGTCAGGTACCTTTCTTGTAGACTAATTGGTAAAGTTGTGGCGTTAGAGTCTCAGTGTATAGCATCTCGCCTAAGACAGTGCACATTCCTACTTTAGCCCCTTTTTGACTCGCCAGTCCAGGGACTTGAACCAGCAGCCCTTCAATTAACAGACCGCTTCTCCGACCGACAGGCTGTCACCATCCCACGAGGCCACGGCTGGTTGGAAGCTTCATCCTTCCATTATCTGCCTTTTTTCCCTCTCCTCCTCGTCGTGTTATGATTTATTAAATTGCCTTTAAGTAAGACTGCAGATTAATTAAAACACAGTCAATTTAATTTCCCGGCGTCATATATAAATTCGCAGTGGTAATTGAATCCCCTACTCCACTTTTTATATTGTAACCCAGCAGTTACAAGAGAAGAAGATCCTCGTCAATTACTGATAATCACAGTCCAAACTAAGAGGAATACACTGCTGTCTGTTTCACTGCTCGGTGTAGGAAAGCAGAGTTCGAATCTGCTTTCTCCCTTTTTTTTCTGTTTGCTGAAAGAGCCGGGAATTGGATGACTGATCGATAATATTGGATTTGCGGATGGCATGTGGTGCAGCTGAGTCCACAGTGAATGCAAGGTTCTGATGAAGGGGCCTGCTGCACAGGCAGCTTTGCATAGCGGATCAGACATGTCGGCAGGGCGGAGCTCTCGTTTTGCTATGACTACAGATATGTAAGCGACCAATGTGACATTAATGGAATAGCGATTGGGGCCCGTTGTTGTAGCAAAAAGGGTAATGTGGTTTAAAGCTATGGAGGCTGCTGTCACGTATTGAAAATCTGAGCGGGATCAATATAAAGATTGGTGCAGGCGATGGGGGAGAGAGATGGAAAAGAGGCTGAAAATAGATCTGACCTGTGGTAATTACTACAGCATGTGAGGCGCTCGTGTGTTTGAATCAGGTCTCGGCCGGGCTTAAAAAACAGCCACTCATTTCAGAAGGAAGCTCCATTTGTTTATAAGGGTGTTTGTCAGGTTATTGGGCCTTAACACGTGACACCCCCCCTCTCTCTCCCTTTCTCTCTCACCCTCCACCCTCTCACCCCATTCGCTCACTGGCGCTCTATAGCCGTTGCAAGCGTATTGATTATTTCAAATACTGATTATCTAAAAGGCCTTCTGCTACTGTAGGCATTGGATTTATTTTGGCTTAATTATTTATGGGCCAGGGCTAGCTGTAAGTATTACTGCTGTGAGATCATGAAGGATTACATTGTTAATATTCAGCAGTGTATTTTTATTTATGTACACTCTTAAGCTTTACTGGATGAGCTTTGGCCGGCTCCCTAAAGTACCGTCTCTCTCTCTCTCTCTGTCTCGCTCTGTTTCTCTCTCCCCCCGTCTCACCGTTTGTCTGTCTTTTGTGTGTTTTGTAGAGGGAGCTAAACTCTGTAGCGTCTGAACTGGCGGGTCGACAAGAGGAGAGTGAACATTCCCACAAGCACCTGGTAGAGCTGAGCAGAGAGTTCAAGAGAAATGTCCCTGAGGTGAGTCTGGCACCGCCACCCCCCCTTACACTCTCTCACACATACACACATATGACCCCCCCCCCCCCCCCCCCCCCCACACATTATTTCAACTATGTGTCATTTTGCTCATCTTCACCTCAGCAGGTACTGACTGTCTGCATCACTGCAGCTACTCAAGCCCCCGCACATACCTTTTTGAACAGGGAATTATTTATTTCTCTTGTAAAGCCTGCATTAGCATACTGTATGTTAACAGTGCACAGCACTTGCGAGAAATCAGGGTTAGCCTCCTCCCTTCCCCTTTCCAGTAGATCAGTTAATATTTAAATGCTGAGGCCTTGCAGTATTAGCCTCTGGCTTGGTGAGATGAGAGGTGAGGGGGCTCATTTGCAAAAAAGGTAAGCACGACTGTGCTGGTTGCTTTCAACTCCAAAGCTAAAGCACCACTTTATGAAAAAAGTTATCTTGGTGTCAGAGTTGGCAGTGGATGTTGATATATCTCCAGGTTTATGTGATGGATCAGGAACAGGTGTCTCTCCAAACCCATTAAGGAAAGGGATTCTGACTAAACAATGCTGATTAGGATGCATCCCCCTCTGCACCATCCCGCCTGTTAGGGTTCACTACTTTGTCTCTGGTTCTATGTTACAATACAGAACCAGACATAAGTTGTGATATACACTGAGCTATCAAAGCAGCTACTTTCCTTTCCTTTAACAACAAGTGAACTCCGTTAGTCTGATGTATCTTCAGTTCATTCTTTTTCTGAACTCTCTTCTAACAGCTTTCACTAGACTAGCATGTTTTGCAGCCTCTTAAAACAAAGCTCCACATGGCTAATTACCATAACCAAGCACATGGCTAATTAGAATATTATTACATATACACATTACCCAAGCTATTTCTCAACATATGTTTACACACATGCTGTACACAAACGTGAAATGTGCTCATGCTAAAAAAAAGTCTAAACAGATGCTCAGATAAATTGTGTATTTTACTCCAAAGCTAGGCTAACATACAAGTAGCATCCCTATAGTTGGCTAGAGTGACGAAGCAGGTCCTTTTAGCTTTTTAGCCATAATCTCACACGTAATCTCATAGCTTTGTTTTTCCTTACATTCACTGTTTGTCTTCAGCTGAAGCGGTGTGGACCACTGACTCTGCATTGATCTTTTCATATAGCCTCTTGCTACTTCCTTCTGCTGCTGCCTTGCCACCAGCACTATTTTTCCCTCTTTATTTTATTTCTTAATTAATAGTTAATCTGTAATTCTTAGATTCTTTTTGTTGAGGGACACACAAAAAAATTTCTACCTTAAGCCAAAGTCAAATTTAAATGCTGAAGTTGTTGTTTGCCAATGATGAGATTCCTTAATTAAGACTTTAAAGCGAATGATACGGTGGCCCTGAGAGTCAAAGCACAACAGATGTTTTGGGGTTGGGTTTTTTTGGAGGGGGGGGGGGACATTAAGGTGACAATACAGCTGCAGAAGTGACAGAAACCAAAACATGTGAAGGACTGCGCTGAGACACGCTTAAAAGAAGGATTAATCAGTGCCGTGAGGGAGGAAGGTAAAGTCACATGGTTCATGTAATACTGTAGCTACGTGTTTGCTATTAGCCGTTTATTGTTAGCTTGTCACTTTCCCAGCTTGTCACGTTATCGTCTCCACAGAAACACTTGAGTTGTATTTTATCTTTTCTCTTTCCGTTGTGTTTTGTGTGTGTAGTTTTTTTTTATTTATTTATTTATTTTTTTTAGCTTTTCTATGTGCTGACGTTTTCTTAAGTTGCAATGCATTTGACCTCTCAGGGCTGCCGTAGAATGAGGACTGGCGATAGATATTGATAAGACTTTATGATACCAATACTGTTATTGATTCTTCTTAGCTCAGCCACAACAAAACAGTTTTTATTATGTTAAAGTTTTGAACAGTGTAGAAACTAAAGGAGGAAAAAAAGTGACGTATTTGAGGTGTGCCCCACTTATTAAAAGCTAATGTTGATTATTTTTCAATATGTAGCTGTCAAAAGAAACATGTTGGCACTGGTAAAAAGGAGTGATGCACTTGGAGCCATATGATTCTGATGAACTGGACAATCTGGAACCAGTTCTGAATAGCTTTCCTTAATGAAATTTCATTGCATTAACTACAGTGTAGTCAGATATGAGATCTCTTTGTGGTTAGCACGACCGAGAGAAACTATTAAACACAAGCAATGCATCTTTCAGTGTAAGTACTGGAATGTGAATGTCATTTGAAGTGAACGTAAGCTATAATATTTCTTCTGTTTACGATCAGTTCTTGTCTTGTCATTATTTAGAGGTACTAAAAATATCTTATTTAACCAGGACCCGTTATGCTCATTTTCTAGCTCCATATTTGTGTTCTTGGACCTGAATAGCTTTGCATAATTCACAGTTAAAATATAATCTTTATTGAGCTCGTCTTAGCTTCTGTCTGAAGCGAGCTGCTTCAGCTTCCTTTCCCCTCCCTTTAAGCAAACTTTCTTCTGACTACAAGAGGTTTGAACATCAGGTGGGTGGGCTTGAATTCCCACATCCAGAGGTGTGTGGTTCAGGTGACTACAACAGGGATATCCCCTCGCATTGACATCATGCAGGACCAAGAGTAGAAAAAGCGAAAGAGAGCATTTTTTTGTCACATCCTGACTAATCATACTTTCAGACGCTACAAAATTCTACTAAAAGGGGCGGATGTCAAACTATCCTAACCATTACACTTAATACATCACAATAAGATTTTAACAACATGTAGAATTTCATGTGTCATTATTTATGTTCTGGGCTATTTTTAATACCTACTAAGAAGCTATATAGACATCACTTATTTTCATGTTCTTCTGCTTTACATTAAAAATGTGCTGAGACCTCGATGCACCTTGCTTTTGTAAAGCAAAATGGCAATTAAGGTAGATTGAACCGAGTACATGAAAAGCAAAACCTAAGAGAGATACAGATATGATTTAGTCCTTTTTCATCATCTTCCTTTGAAATGATCAACTATTGACATGTAGGCTGAATTCAAAGAGAATATTTTTATATTTTATAAATTAACCTCCAGGCTATTTGCCATGCTGCCTGCCTATCTCAGCCTGTAGTGCGCTGCTGTAATCTTGTCAGTATAATACAGGCGTTTAAGACAGGATCAGGCTGTCACCACTGGCAGCACAATCCCCTTACCTGAGGCTGCGAGAGCTCGCACACGTCTGGATCTCTAGCTAGTGGAAAGCCCCACTTTTGAAACATGCCCACTCAAACTCTTCAGGTTTAACCACTAATACTCACACCCCATTACGACGTAACTCACCGGCAGCACACGTGCAATGTGAGGGAAGCTGTGGTGAGAATCCATTAACGTGCTCTTTCTTATGTTTGTGCCGCACTGGGACTGGCAGACAGGTGGAGTGTGTGCAAAAACGACAAAGTGCTGAGACAGAGTTTACTTTTTTTTGTCTGTACACAGGAAGTCCGGGAGATGGTGGCACCTGTTCTCAAGAGTTTCCAAGCCCAGGTGAGTCGCACGACTTTTGCATGTTACAGATCACTGATTCAGCAGCGGATTTAGCAGATTCAGCGCTTTTATCGACGATGTCTGAGGCTTTGTCTGCACAACATTATAATCTACTGAAAGGAGACACTCTTGCTTAGCACACTGACCAAAGCAGACCGCTGTGCTCCTGGAAAGAAACACTTGATTGATAGGGCAAGGAATCCATGGCGTGCTTTTCATGTTACTGCTCATCTGGTGCTTATTGACTGATGCCTTTTCTGTCAAAGTGAAGTAGCATCTATCTGCCATTAGATGATCAGATATCTGGCTTCTCATATTTTCTTGGCTGAGACAAGCCCTCATTTCCTGTTGTGATGGTGCATTCAGCGTGCCCCCTCTGACGTCGCCATATTGAAAAAGTCATCTGATACCTACCAAGACTCTGCTCTAGCCATTAAACCAAGGTCATAAATCACATTTGTGAGCTGCATTATGGTCCACGAAGCAGAGGCTTATGGAAATGATACCACAAATATGTTTCCAGTCTCGTTCTCCCCCTTCTAAACTCCCGCTCAGCGCTAACCTGAAAGCCTCATCATCGGTAAACATTAGAACACTCGGCATGGATTGTTCAGATCTCTTGGAAGCGATTATTGGCAGCTTCTTTTTAATGCTTTATAATTGACTATGCCCAAGTAAGCGTGTTCTCTGGCAGGAGCTATCACATTCAGCACCCTGTGGTTGATTTCTGTGCTAATTCAATTACTCCGACTGTAAAGTTCCACAAATATCAGAAG
The DNA here is from genome assembly GCF_036321145.2 of Pelmatolapia mariae. Lineage (NCBI taxonomy): Eukaryota > Metazoa > Chordata > Actinopteri > Cichliformes > Cichlidae > Pelmatolapia > Pelmatolapia mariae. The sequence goes on along the minus strand of NC_086237.1, from coordinate 10,408,684 downwards.
CACCCTTCCATATCTTTATTGTGCAAACAGGAACCCAAAGGATTAATTTAAGCACCATTGATGTCTGACAACTGGGAGTCTCGAGATGTTTCATAGTAGATAAAATAGATGGCTGATAATGAGCAATGATTTTTTTCTTTTTTTTCATGTTAGCTGCAGGCCTCTCTGGGTACCTCTTGGTCTCTCTTGTGTAACTACCACAGGCTCGTGTTCTGCACATTTATAAGTAAGCCAGCTTGCAGAGCAAAAAAAGCTATTTTTTGATCGCAGGGTGCAGCAGGCAACTCGGCACACCATAATAATCTAATCCTCTGGTGTTTTTCTGATACACTTTGACCTTATTGGTAATGTCAAACAGCTTGCAGAGGCTTGTGAACTTTACCCAGCGGTAGTCTGCTCGACCTCAGTGTAAGCCGTGGGACCTCGACCTGCTGCTGCTGCAGGGGGAGAAAGTGGAAGGGAAGGTTGGAGTTGGATGTGCTTATTTGGCTGTGTGGTTTGGGATAGACCGAAGCTCCCCTGCAGGTGCACTGTACAGGTGGTGAACTGTAGAAAAGTCCCGGCGTGTTCTGCGTGTGCGTGTGTGAGGATGCATACTTGCGAGGAGGAAAAAAAACTGGGTCCCTGCCCCCCTTTTCCTCCCCTCCCTCATTGCAGTTCGGAGGCCCAGAGGAGTGCCTCTTGGTATTTGGACCCTCATCATGCCACTTCTAAAGGAGAAGTCGGCTCCTTTGAAGTGTTTGCGACATGACAGGTTCCCTTTCTTTTCTTTTTTCATTTCAATGTTCCCCACCCACTTTCCCTCTCTTCTCCCGTCCAATCTCGCCTTCTAATTATCACTAACCAGGCGACTGATTAGAAACACGTTGCCGACCTAGTTTTTCCGCAGAGCTGGAGGAGGAGAAAGGGTTAATCCCAGAGCTGGTGGCTGTCATTGGTCGCTTCCCTCCTTCTTCTCCTCTCTCTTTTTTTTCTCCTTTCGTTCTGCTCTCCTCTTTTCTTTCCCTGGAAGTTTGCTAATGAGGTCCCGTCAGAGCTGAGGAGAGGTGTTAATTTGGCCTTGTGAAGTAGGAAGGAGATTAAGGACAGTGAGGAGCTGAGTTTACGGCTTAAAATACACCGCTGTCCTTATTAATCCACAGGGCCCTGGGAGACCGGCGTTTTTGGTTTTATAATGAACACTGTCTTATTAAGAAGGTAATTTTAATAAAAATTTACGGCGAAGAAGAGGAGATGGTACACGTCTCCATGGTCTCAGGCACACCTTTGGGGCTGAGGGATATGACAGTTATTTCTCAAATAACCGATCGCTGGAGAGCCGGGGCCCGTTGGACCACGCTGTTCACACAGCTCTCTCTCTCAGAGCTCTCGCTGCCACCTAACATACAGGAAAAACAGACTTTGCCGACTCTCACCGAGACTTCGCGGGCTTCTCAGTGCAATTTACACCTCCCTCTCACTTTAGAGTATAAACTCCCCTCAGGACGAACCTTGATTCCTGGTATGTTTGCAGGAGAGAGGCAGATTCCTCCTCACATCCGGACAATCTGAATATCAGGCCCAAATTAAGCACTCATTCTATTTTTCTCTCCTCTCCTCTTGATGTCGTTCGGCGCTCTCGGAAAAAGAAAACAGCAGTATGGGTCCCTAATTACTGAAACTTGCTTTACAATGATAATCCGTAGAGTAATTTAGCGTGCACAATGAGAGTTGTGGTGCTTGCGCAGATGGAGATTCTGATAAATAGTTTGTAACGTGTAATTAGCAGCTCTGCCGGTTACATGCCATTAACCCCTCAAGCTCAGGAATCATTATTGGCCCTCATTATCAAGCAGTAAGGTACGATCGAGCTGACTAGACATCAGAAACATCAAACAGCTATTAAAGCAGTGCGAGCTGGGGGCCGGTGGACACCTGTTTATGAGTCTAACTGTGCCATTTCTTCCCCTGAGGTGCTAAAAGTGATGATGTGAGGGAAGACAATGTTTTCATGTATATTGTTGTTGTTGTGGTTGCTTGTTTTTCTGTGTGAGCTTCGGAGGTCTTTTTCAAATGAATTAAGACATCTCAAAATGGCTGCTGTGTCTTGTCTGGAAAGGTGGACTGTGCTGGTAATATGACCTTTCATGCTGGAGAGCGGCACCAGAAATGTGCAATAAAAAAGACAAAACAGTTGTTTGGATTGTCATATCTGCTTTAGTGCTTTTTTTTGTTGTCGTTAAAAGCTTCTGCAACTGTATTTTCATCCTTGTTTAAGGCTTCTTGCAGATAATTTGTCCACGAGTATAAGAGCTGAGTGGAGACCTTTGCCCATAATGCCTCGCCCTGAGCTGCCCTCCCGTACTCCACGCGGCGAGGTAGACGACCACCATCTTTGATCATCCATCGAGAGCCGACCAGTTTTTCCTCCTTTTTGATTAATTCCTGAAGGAAATGATAATTTCTCTTGAATGTATGAATATGTTATGAATAGTGGAATGAATCAAAGAGTAAAGGATGATAATTAATTACAGCGCTATGATAAAAGGCTGTGGGTGTTATGACGCAAGCTTCCTCTGTGTCATTATGAGAGGCTCCGTAATTACCTTTCTGCACGAGCCAGCGCTCCTGGCGGTGCTGGCAGTGAGAGTGCCGCTCGCTGAGTGAGTCTAACGGTCATAAAGCTTTTCCCTGCCTAATTGTCTGAGGGGCTCTATGGCACTTTCATAGATGAGGGACTGCGCCGTTAGGAAAAATGCTCGGCGACGCTACAGCTTTTCCAGCTCAATGAAGACAGATCTTCATCATGGGCTAAACCTTGCGGTTATTAGGTACAGATTGCTTGAGTGGATGGCTAACTTGGGAAGGTGGTGTCGGAATGAGTGAGCAGCAGAGTCATACAGTCTGATAAAAAGCTGCTAGTAGACTACGTACAGTTTTAAAAGCAAGCTAGTGTGGATTTCTTTGTACATTATAGGCTCATATTTCTGTGCCAGTAAACCAGATCTGTGCCTCCCAGGTACCTCTGAATATTCCCTTTGTGTTATTATTCATGCCCTACCTTATGTAAGGGGCATTTACGACACCCTCCTACTCACTCCCACTCGCCCATCCTCCCATGCTTCCCCCCCGGCTATGACCAGGCTGCTCCATACTGGGCCGACGAGGTATCTCTAATGCCTGTCTCCTGCTCGGCTGTCTTAGGCTCATTGAGCAGCAGGCCAGGCCCAGGATCTCCAGGCCATTACCTATTCATAGCACGCACCGGCCTCCAGCCTATTGTGGGGAACATAATGGGCTCCGGGGCCATGTAAACCACCGGCTTTCTGCTCCCAGTTTATCGCTTGTGTCCTTTTCATGCTAAGGAGAGGGAATGAAGGTGAGAGTAAGGAAGTTAGGAGAGAGAAGGGAGAGCCAAGAGGGAGAGGGATGTGAGGGGGCGTGGGAGTGTAATTGGACATTAGATAATACCTTACTCGAGTCTTCTACGTCCTTTGCATCTCCTGTGGGTGAATGGCCTTGCATGTTCTCCACATCAGTGCAGAAAAGCTGCTTTGAGCCAAACGTAATGCACCTCGATTCACTCACTGTTTCAGTTTCTATTACTTTAAAGTTTACTTTTATCGATCACGATTAATCAGAGATGAACAAGCTTATATGTGGATGTTGGATCAAATGCTCTGTATCTTGCTGTAACAATGCAACTTCATTTCGTCTAATGCCAAGTCCTGTACATGAGCAGTGAATAAATAGCCTTTTTCTGAAGATACTGATATTTCTTAGAGATAGTCTAGTTTAAGTTGACACATCACTTTACATTCTAAACTAATTCAGCAGATTATTTTCAGATAGTGTCCTCTATGCATTCACTCATGTATTGAACTGTTTTCCTTTTTTTTTGGGGGGGGGGGGGGCAGTGCAAGACACGTGGTGGCCTCGGGGCGAATTTGCACTATACCAACATCCTTGTTTGTTGGCTTTAAAGTGGCCTGTGTAACTTCTGCCAGGTACTGTGGGCACAACTGACAAAATACAGAATAATAAATGTGAAAATATTGTAATCACCAAGTTAATTTTAAGTTGGTATATTTACAGATAAATTTAATATAAAGCCAGGACGATGCCACCCACAGGTTTGTGAACTTTTACTTTTGAAGCCAAAAAACCCCAGAAAAAAGTAGAATTACCCTCACCCAAAAGCATGCACTTCCTGGGTGGTTTGTTGGTACAAAAAGACATTCAGCTGTGTCAGCATTCACCTTTCACTCAAAGAGGGCATGCTGTTAATGTGCAATGTAAAAATGTAAGGCTTGTGAAGGATTTAAATGAACGAGAAAAATAAAAATCTACCTGCTATGAAGTACATTAGTTATAAAGACTAAAAATGTTTATTGTAATTGTCATTTTAACATGGAAGTTTATTCAATTCAATTTAATTTAATTTAATTTACTTTAGCGCCAAATCACAACAACAGTTGCCTCAAGGTGCTTTATATTGTAAGGTAGACCCTACAATAATACATACAGAGAAAAACCCAACAGTCAAATGACCCCCTATGAGCAAGCACTTTGGTGACAGTGGGAAGGAAAAACTCCCTTTTAACAGGAAGAAACCTCCGGCAGAACCAGGCTGAGGGAGGGGCGGGGCCATCTGCTGCGACCGGTTGGGGTGAGAGAAGGAAAACAGGATAAAAGACATGCCCCGTTTCTCAATATGCGTACTCGTGCGTACTTGCGTTCTCGTGTACTCGTGATACGTCATCAGTTGGAGACCAAGTACTGTTCCAATTCGAAGTACGCATCAAGCCGAGAATGCGAAAAAGTCCCGGATGTGTTCTCGCTCCGCCCGTTTTATCGAGCATGCATCGGTGGTGACTTGTGTGGACTTGGTACAGCTAAATATCCCAGAATGCATTTCGTCCAAAACTCAACAGCGGACTCCCGGCACATCATTTTCAACCCCCCCCCCCCCGCTCGCTGTCTTCTCACTACTCAGGTTAAAGAAACCCCAGCAGCTGTCTATAGTATTGAGTGTCCACTAAAATAAAAATAGAAGCGTTCCAACATCTCACCTGCTTGTTTTTATTAAGGTATGTACACGTATGTACATGTACACTATTTTTATTGATAGAGGTTTCACTACTGAGGTTAAAAATGATATATAAGTCACTTAGATCACTTCTAAATGTTAATGTTTGGTTTATTTCAGTGTTTTATTTGTTCCTGAGTAAACCGGTTTGGCTGTGATTAAAGTTAGGCTTCATAACATGTTACTCACAGTTAAATTAAGAGGGGACGGCAGTAGAAACTCCGGACCTGTGACATCATCACGTACGCAGGTGTTCCAATTGTACAAATCGCGAGTCCGTGCTCGCGTTCTCGCGTTCTCGGCGAGTCCGTACTCCCGTGCGTTCTCGGCCAGTACGTACTCGCCGAGAACGCGAGTACGTACTTGCGTACTTGAGAATTGAGAAACACCCATTCTGTGGAAGAGAGCCGCAGCTTCCTTAAAGATAGCCTCAAGTGGCCACTAGAGGAACTGCAGTTTTGACAAGCGCTTCATTTCCCAGAACTGGAGGTTAATGCTTGATATGGACAAATTACTTTTTCTAGGTGACTCGTATAGGTCGGGATTTGTTGCTAGCTACAAGTAAATATTGAATTGGTGAACACTGCCAGTTTTGTACCAAACCAGTTTGTTCTCATAAAATAAAACTGAGGGCTATAACAGAAAAAGCCTTCCACGAGAAGGACAAAAATAGAAATCATTATCTCGCAGATCCAAACAGAAAACACAGGTTGTGTTTTCGTTTTAAATATGCTTGCTACGTATGTTTTCTGTCTGCAGAGGTGAGCACTTTTTTTTTTTTTCTGGCCAAATTTATAGCTTAAGAATTTGCCATCCGTCTGCTTGGCAGAAGCTCAGACAGTACCTTTTTAAAATGAAATATCATTAATTCAGTAAATGACAGCATAAACAAACCCAGTAGTTGGGTGGCAGCGTTTCACCAGCGCTACACCATCTTTCAGCTCCATATTGGGCCTTTTGTAGAAGTTTAATATATCTGACTGCCCTTGTTTGTTTCCTGTGTGGTGACTGATTGTTGTGATTCTGCCGGGTGTTTTTATGCTGAGACGCCTCAACCTTTCCATCAGCCTTCCCAGTGTCAGTCTTATCCCTCCTCTGCTGTGCTGTGATCTGATGGCGTGTGTATGTGTGTGTGTTGGCGTGTTTGTTTTCCTGTCCTGACTGATGCCCTGTCGTAGCGTCCCAGTTGGGTGTATTCATCATTATGGATGCGTGTTTAGAGTCAGGGATGCACACCAGGTAAAGAAGAGAAAATGGGGGGGGGTTGTTATAAATAGGCACTTGGCTCTCTAGCCATGTGGAATTGATGAGTTTCAGCACATTCTGCTCTGCAGTGCCAGGTTTAATTTCTACCGTCCTGACAGCACAAACCTCAGAGCCCAGAGACATCACGCCTGACTGCCGCTGCTGTGCAAATGTTAGCCATGTTTGAGGATGGACGCACGCATAGCGCCGGCTGCAGCGCTCCTATTGGATATCTGACTGGGTGTACATCCCCTCCTCTAAACCCCTGTCACCTTAACAGACAGGCAATCACATCCCTGACTGGACACTCACCAGCAGCACACAGTAACTAATCCAAGAGGCAGTTTCTAAGACTGAGCTCGCCTCGGTCTTAACATGGTCAGCTACTGGTTACGAGGCAGGTGAACGCCTCTGTTTCCTCATCTGCTCCCTCCAGGCACCCTAAGTCAGACAGCAGCAGCAGCAGTAGGACGAACCACAGCAGCAGCACTGTCTCTGAGATTCTCCGAGTCCTGGCTCACTCTCAGCTGCTGGCAAGAGCACAGTCAAATTAGCCAATAAAAATGTGTGAAATCGGTGGCTCAGTGCCGGCGAGGACGTGCCAGGAGAAATAAACATCAGTGCTCGCACAACGAGGAAAAGCTCGTGTGAAGAGGAAAAAGGCGGAACGGGAGAGCTGCTCCGTCGATTCTACGGCACGACTCTCTGATTTCAGGCGCAGAATCGGAGCTGCACAGACACAGTCGGAGTAAAGTTGTTTCTCCCCTCCACTGAACACAGAGACCCGGCACCGGATCAGGCCGGTGTCAGCACAAGTCACAAGAACATGAGCTTCTGTCAGAGGATACACAGGCCTCACGTGCCGAAATGATTTAATTCCCACTGTTCATCTGCGGTGGCCTCCCCCCTCACCCCCCACCATCCCCACCCCCACACCTGAAGCCTGGGAATACCAGTCTTCATTTCACATGATGCTCGGCTGTGAAGTTTAATTTCAGCAAAATCTAAACACGCTAATTAAATATCATAACTTTCTGAAGAAGGCTCTTGTAAAGGTACCTGAAATTTTAATTTAGACTTCAAAAGAGTGAAGACTTTAAAGCAAATCTATTGTTTTTCATTTAGACTTGCAATTTTCTTTTCTCTGCAGTGCTGCAGTACGTAGTTATGATTGATCTGGTAATTAAAATATGCAGAGAGGGAAAAATATTAACTGCTCCTTTTTTCACTTTCTTTTTGTTTTAGAAAACAGCCGACACATTTTCTCTGCTCTTTCCAGCACAGATAATTAAATTTTGCACATTGATGTTCTTTACACAGCATTCATCGGCCTCATTATTTTTCCATTTTCATCTTTCTGGTGCGAGATCGATAGATTGATAAAATGATGGAGCCTATCTTAAATAATGCAAGCGGTGAAAAGTTACACTTACTTTGCTGCTGGCTAAGTGTTTGAACTTTTTATTCTTCTTTCAAATTGTATTTAATATCCCATGAAGGTAGATCTCGCAGTATTACATGCTAGCATAAAACATTTATTCCCATTTTTGCTGTACCTCTGCAAAAAAAAAAAGAAGGAGAAAAAGATGCACCTCATCTCCAGTTTTAGTGAGCCTATGGTATATGAGATGATGCTTGTCAAGGCTAATATCCTAAATGATAAAGAAACTGGCAATTCAAAGAAAGACAGCGTAAAGTAGGCCAATTAGTACCTAGGGAACATTTTGCTAGAAGAGATAGCAGCTCCAAATGTCACATGCACGAACATTAGGACCGATTGTTTATAATGTGACCTGACAGTTTGGGTCTCTTTAATATGGGATTAGCTACAATGCTAATTAACATGCGGCTCTATTAAAACTAGCAGCTGCAAGTGAAGTAACTCTCTTCTGATGCACGCCCCACATTAAAGTGTCGCGTCCTGATCACAAATCAGCGCCAACACTTTTAAGAGACCTCCTCGTTTCCTTTCCTATTTTCTACTGGAAATGCGACCTCCTAAATCACCCCCCCGCACACACACCCCCACCCCCACCCCCACCCCCAAAAAATATCTTAAGCCCACAGATCAGAGCCTGCTTTGCCTTTGTCACAAACAGATATATGTTTTAAAGTCCCACTGCAGGGCTCTGTGTTTCATCAGAGACGTAAGCCACGGTGGCCTGAGGAGAATGTTAAACACATTCTCAATTAAAGCAGAGTAACTTTGCATCTCCTCGTCATTTCTCCTGCAGTCCCTGTAATTGGGTCTCTGTGGATTTAGCGGGAGAGTTCCAGCTCTTCTTGTGGAGTGGGGCTAAGGGGACAGCCAAAGAGGATAAAGCTGCTGGTCGTCTGGCTCTGGACGCTAGCAGCTGGCAGGAAGGAACAGGAGTCAGATGCAGCCAAACGGGAGCACAGGTGGAATGAAGGCGCTCGACCGTGCTCCAGTCCCAAACAGAGAGGCACTGTTAGTCAGTCAGGACGAGATAAGGAGACGGGAGAACCGACTGGGTGGCCTGGTTTTCCTGCAGTTGGTTGCTATAACCAAGAAGTTGTAAACATTTCATTACAGCAAAATAATAGCTGCAGTAATTTGAATCCAATACATGAATAGTGAATCAATAGAGTGCATTAGATTATAATACTGTAATGAGATTAAGACAATTAAAGAAATGGTTAATCCTTTGACAAAACTTTTAATTGGCCAACCTGTGACAATAGGACCTGTGAGTAATTGGAGATTCCAGAATGTCTTGTTACGTATGGAGTTGGGGCCTCTGTTCTTCCCACAGACGTTGAGCCGAATTGAGATCTTGGGTATGTGGAGACCAAGACAGACACGTTGAAACTATTCCCGAATAGTGTTTCCAGTATCCTGATGAAAGAATCCACCGAATACTATTGCCAGGATGAAAGGATGCATAATCTTTAATAATGTTTTAGTAGGTGGTACATATCAGAAAAATATTCATGTGCTTGCCAGACACAAAGGCTTCCTAGGAGAACGATGCTCAGCACCTCTACCGTCTCTCCATAGTGCATCCTGGTGCCATCTGTCCCCCCTATAAACAGTAACAAAGATACAAGGAGCAATGGAATATGACCAGTGGAACCAGTGTAGGCCCTTCCAGCTGTGGACAAAGCTCAGCGTGGGCACGCTGACTGGTTTATGGATATGAAGCCCCAAGGGCGGCAAGCTGTGAGGCACTGCATGATCTAGTAGCCCTCTGTTGCTAGCATCAAGGTTTGCAGCATTTAACCACTGCAGCACCCCACATGACCTACCATGTTGGAAATGCAACATGAGAATCGGAATCCTTTATTAATCCAAGAGGAAATTATATGGTCACTGTTGCTCCAAGACAGTGAGACAGTAATTAGCAAAAGTAAATTAAATAATACACTATATTACAAAGTAACAAAATATAACAAAAAAGCTTGAACGAGTCAAACTGGTGTTTGGGTGACAAAGTCAGAATCATGTGGATTCTAAAGCTTGGCCATTTTCATCCATCCATCCATCCATTCGCTTCCGCTTATCCTTTTCAGGGTCGCTGGAGCCTATCCCAGCTGTCATGGGGCGAGGGACAGAGCACACCCTGGACAGGTCACCAGTTTGTCGCAGGGCTAACACACAAAGACAGACAACCATTGGCACTCACATTCACTCCCGCATTCACACCTATGGGCAATTTAGATTAATCAATTAACCTATCCCCACTAACTGTGGGGATAGGTTAATTGAGTGGCCATTTTTAGTTCTTCCAAAATATCAACTTAAATAATGGATTTTTCACTTGTTGCCTGATAATATCTCAGTCCTGAACGAGAACAGCGAGAGGTAAATAATCACTTCATTCACCAGCTTGTTTAGATTGAAGATATATATGTATGTACATTAGATGAATTTAGATCCTTTTTTTTGTACTTTAAATGTTTTTTGAACAGGTCTCTCTTGCAAATGAGACACTGGGTCTCAATGGGACTACCTGTATAAATAAAGGTCAAATAAAAAATAAAGTAAAATCTTCATGGATATTCAGTTGGCATTAGTTAAATTGTAGCTATTGATGGTGGTGATCAACAAATGACAAACACACTGCAGGCAAACCAAAGTAACTGGAAAAACCAGCAATTGTTCTGCTGTTTTCTGAACTCTTATAGGTCTTTTTATATATAAAGGCTCTCAAACTCGAATGTGTGTGTGTTTGTGTGTCAGCGTGTGTATGTGTATATATTTGTGGGTGTGTGTCTTCTTCTGGAGAGACATGTGAAGGACAGCCGAAGGTGCAGCGAGATCCAGTGATGGGCTTGTTTTATTACATCTCATATTGAGACCAATCTCTGTCCGTTCACCCGAAGGACAGCCAGCTATTCCCTAACTAAATTAGCCAGCCGCTGTGGTGTGAGAGGGCCTCCACAGGCACACACACACAATCACAGAGGCAGGTACAGGCAGTCATGCAATATTGTGCATGGTTCTCCTCCCCCTCTACTCTCACGCAAACTTCCATACATATTTGCACGTCCTGTTGCTCGCTTTCCCTCTCTCACACTTACACACGCTCACACACTCCCCTGGTGAAGGCAGTGGATGTGGGGTAATTGCAGTCATTGTGGTAGGTTGCGTGTGTGCCCCTGTCATGGAGGTCTGCAGACCTCCTTGTGGGACCAGGCAGCACAGATGCAGCTACCTTAAGTGTAGCAAACGCGTGGAGTTTAGCTTGAGCCGCGCGGTAGCTGGAAGGGTGAACGTTGTCTTTATGCGCTCTTGTCCCTAATGAAATGTCTTTTGTAGATTCAGTTACACACATACACACACACACACACACACACACACACACACACACATATATATACACACATATATATATTTTCACTCACAGTGGATGTTCTAATGAGGCAGAGCCTGAAATAGCAGTGGGGCTAGCACTGCAGAACTATGACATCCCAAGTGAGAACTTGCCCAAATCACAGTGGCTGCAGCCGTGCGTCAGGTTTCTTTATTTATAACCCGTACGGTATTGTCCTACACTCTGAGCATATGGAGGATTATGTAACACTCAGCATCCAGTAGATAACCACTAAAGTGAGGGCCTATATATAAAGCTCGCTGAAGACTTGTTTCTGAGGCTGCTTAAGATTGATTTGGCACTCCTGAACGTCTGCCTCACAATGATGTAACAAAAAGCATATTTTTCCTGGCTCTTTCTTTAATGGGTCGGTTCACTCAGGTAAAAAAGGAAAAAAAAAAGAAGTATTTTGTCTCTTAACTTTAGTGATTTTTATTTACACAGGTTTTCAAATATCTACAATGTTTTTGTTTTATTTTAAAGGCTCTAGGCACTTCCGATTTTTATATTCCATTAGGCACGCCATCAGGGAGACATCTAATCAAAACTCATTGTTCGACATGACCTCAGAAATATGGCCGGGTTCTAATGTCATTTCCACACATGCTGTGCGGCTCTGAAGTTTTCGAAACATTACCTCGCAGAGGTGCCAGCGCAAATTTCTGACTCAGTCACGTAGGACAATAGCCCGTGTTTAACCTGGCAGCTCACTAGTTCACAGCCTGTGTGTGTGAAGCTAATAGTCTGGTGCATTCACTGCCTTTGAGTGGGCGTCGTGTGTGCTGCCTCCTGCACGCTCTGTCCAGGCAGGAGCGTTTTCTGTAGCGTGAACCCGTCTGAAGTGCACTACTTCCTCTTGTGTGTTATGTGTGATAAAGGAAAATTGTGGTATTTTCTCCCAGCTTGATTTTTCTGAAATCGTTCAAAGCTGATGCGTGAAAACACGTCTGAAGAAGTACGTTGATGGATGTTGTGGGGAGTCCGGTGAGGAGAGGAGACAGAATACACTGAGAAAGCCGTAATCCATAACAAAAACTGTGGCATGTTATTCAAGATGCCTAGGGGTAAAAAAACAAACCTATGTGCCCTCTACCGTGGAAAACAGTGCAAGAGTGCCGAGGAAGACTAGTACTGTTTTAAAGGCAATGGGTGGGGGGGGGGGGGCTCATCAAGGTTGAGCTTATCTTTTGTTCATGTTTGCTGCACTTTGTATGAGGTTATTTGATCAATAAAAACTATTCATGGAATTATTTTTGAAAGTATCTTCGCTTTCCTCTTAGTATCTAAATGCTTTGCACAGTTGTTGGTTTGTGAGATTTGCCTCCGCCCCTTCATACAATGGATGAGGAAGGAATTTCGTTGGTGGTCCTCAAAGCGAAGAAATATTAAAAAAGAAGCGATGTCCTTATTACTCAGGATAATCCAAGGACCTCACTCTCGTTATTTTTATTTCACATTCTTTTTATTGAGGAGAGGACAAAAAAAGTTGCTGAAATGAAAAAACACTGGTAAGAAAACTGTTGAATCTGTGGCTCAGTGGTTTCCAACCTCGCGGTCAGGACTTCTGCAATGGGTTCATGGATGAATCCGAGAGGTCAGGGTTGGCAGATGCCTCCTGGAGTAAGATAAACTCTCTAAATCTGTGATATTGGCTTCTTTCTTTTGAAATGCTGTATAGTTTTAGTTTAAAACTTAACTTAAGTCATGCTTCGATCAAACTGTCAAGCACTAATGCAAATGCTCCACGAGATTAAAGAGTCAAGTAGAAATTTTATCTGTCAAAAAGGTGTGAAACTGCAGAATTTTATTAAATGAAATACTACATTTCTTCAGCTATGCCTCACAAATGTACCTGCAAATATATCGCAACCTAATGCCTTTAACAACTTCTGTTGACTGATATCAGAATATCTGTTTATGTTATGTCCATAGTGTGCTGAACGACTTTCCAACTTCCATGGCACAAAAAGGGAGAACAACCAATAACAAAACAAAAGAATCCGTGTCGCTATCTGCTGGCAGCCAGATTGCACCTTGAAAGGGGAGTATTAGAAAATCGGTGCATCCCTAAAAAAAATCATAATTTTTGGTTAACTGACCTTTAAGAAATATCAACTAATAAAATGTGACCGCTGTCATTTTGTCGATCGTCGCCGAGATCTGCTTTTGCAAACATCATCTGTGCCGCTATAGCCATCTCCTCTGATTAGTCCTCATTCACTCAAATAGAAACGCCACCTCACGCTTGTCACATTGTATATGAGTGATCAGGCAGAAAGCTGGTCATTACAATCATGACATCAAATGCCTGGCAGCGGAGGTCAATCAGTGTACATTAACCAAACAGAGCTCGTTTGTTTTACAGCTTTTAGTGGCATGTTGGCACCAGCGTACATGAGCTTTAGGCTGGCATCCAGCGGGCACGAAGGGCCTCCCAGCAGAGCGGGAGTAAGATGGGTCTTGGCCAGCCCTCTAACGGAGGAATATGAAGGAGACAGAGTGTGGGGTGTTAATGTGCCCCCCCTCCTTTTCAAGCATTCAGCCACTCGGGTGATTTATGTAGCTGAAATTAACTACTTTCACATTTGGCATTCATAAATATCTAAAAGGTATACAGTGATGGACAGGTAACTGCCAGAAAGATGCCTTTTTTTCCTTTCTTTTTGACCCTCCACACTTTTTTGGTCTTTGACACGTCATTACATTTGTGTATGAGTTGGTGCATAGACAAACACACACACACAGGGAACCCAACCCCCACCTGGTCCTAATTATAGCAGATGAAGCCACATTTCAGTGGCACTCTGGTGATCTGTCATCGACAGGCCCTCACCAGTCTGGCTGGGAGTGATATCTCTCTGTAAAATATGTATGACATCAAAAAGCCTTAAAGGTTATTACAAATTAATAATGAGTAGTGGGCTGGGAGCAGTAAAAAATAGCCTTCCCTTGGTGTCGTGTTTAAATGTTTAATTTAACATGCTCCAGTATAAATGTGGACTGCCTCCCAGCAAGATGTGCAAAGGGCCCCGAGGCCTCGCCAGACTGCCGGAGGTCTGCGGCGTACAAACCCAGACTCCTACGCCGGACTCACGTGTATTAAAAGCGACATTCAGATTAGACTGATTCATGCAGATGTGAATGATCGCCCGTCTGGAGCCGTCAAGTGTTTTTGAAAAGGCGCCTCTTCATCTGCGCCTCTCTAAGAGCATACAGAATGAAAAAAAAAAAAAAAAAAAACACTAAAGGAAGTAGTTTTACTCGCATCAAGCGCAAATTCTCGGAAGACTCGGAGACACAGAAAAGCTCTTTCTGAGCGTTTCTCTGAAGCAAGTCGAATCATTGGCCCTGAACCCCCCTCACAGTAATGTCTGAAGACACTGTACAAAATTGCCTTATTTATGCCTGTAATGTAAGCTGTCTGTTCTACTGTCGCTCATTCTCTGTGGAACCAACGATGGTGGCAGCCGAGTCTGGAGTGAATTTGCCGGGCGACTACCTAGGAAACATCAACAGTCATTAATTATGTAAAAACTCTTCTCATAGTGGGAGCAGAAAAAAGCTGCATACAACTGCAGCGCCTGCTTCTATTAGACTCAATGTACTCTACAATGAGCCCTCGCTGCCTGGGGGCGTGGAGGGATTATCAGCCTACCACCACGACCCCCACACAGACACACACATGGGCTGTACAGTACGCTCACACTGGCACACTAAATGTGACGTTCCATTAAGTTCTGCACAAATGTATGCTTGTGTTTAGCTGCGGCGGAGAGGAGCACAAATCTCTGTGCTTGTCTCTCCTCCCTAGTCACCCCATCATTCACTCCTCTCCTTCGCAGGTCCCGTTTCTTTTCCCCGGCAATTGTCTACTTTCCGGCTTTTTCACTACAATGAATGAGATCGGCAAATCTGACAGGACAAATGATACGGCGTGTTTGTCAGGGAAGGCTGGGTGAAGGGGGCCGTTTGATTGTTGATAGTGCCGCCACCAACGTCGCGCTCGTTCTTCCTCTACTTGGAGCCAAATTAACCGCAGAGCCGTCCTACGCGGGGCCTACCTGAGATCTTCCTCCGAGCTCTTGCGATTGACAACAGCAGATTTATCAAGCAAATAATGGACCTAATTTCTGCACCATGTGTTTCCGATCCATCTTCTGCCTGCAACAGACGCCGGATTGTTTGGCAGACTTCAAGCCATCTCCACACCGTTCGCTCCTCTGTCAGCTGCGCTCTTCTAACCGTGGTTCAAGGCTCGTTCATCAGCGCTGTTCTTTTTAGCGGATGCGGCTTTGGCATGATGTTCCTCCATGCTGAAACAAAGGCAGCGCTGACACCTGTAATTAATTAGGCTATTATGCATTCCGCAATGATAATTGCCTCACTGGAAAGTCACCAGCCTTCTAAGAGGGAGAGAGAGGAGAGGTGGCTGGAGAGCGCTATCCATCATAGAGGAGCACTCGCACTCCCTCTTTCGCTGCCTCCCTCTCCTCTCGTGTCATGCTGTCTCACCTTGACTAGTGTAGGCAGGGCTAGAGAAACACTGTCAACATGTGTCTGGGGGGGCGAGATATGCAGCTGTGCCTCCCCCTTGCCAGAGCTGCTCCACCAGCGGCCTGCCAGGGTCCATCCACTCCAGGGCTTTGGCTCACATTGGCACAGTTACCCGTGACACCCCATCTGTTGTAGCTCTGTTCACCAGGGCAGTACAGTGCCGGGATAATGGGGGCACTTTATTTTTATAATTAGCCCTTACCTACACTTCTCCTCTCTTCTCTTCTCTCCTCTTAACAGTTCTCCCAGCACAGAAATCTAGTCCAGGTGCACTCATTACTACTTTTCGCAGCCCTCCCTCTCAGCACATCAACCGGTGCCTTCATCTTACCCTCAGCACGCCCGCGCTCCCTCCCATCATGCCGTGATGGATACATTTTCAGGAGACACACTTTCCTCAAGGTTTAGGTCACTCGGTGCTTGAAACATTTGAAAGAGCAAACTCAAAGAAAATGACAACTCCCGTCTTTTGAACTACAAAGACGTTCAAAAAAGATTTGTTTTCTCTTCTCCGTTTGTCTCTCGTCGGCTCTTGACTTTGACTTTGCTGTGACTTTGAGGTGTTAGTACGGAGGCTGGTGCTTTTGAATTTTGTTGAGAGGGTGGGAAACACAGTGGTTCTACCGCCTGTTGATGATGACTGGGGGGGGGGTACCCAGAAGGCACCTGCTGCCTAGCGGAGACAGCAGGCCCTTTGATCTCGGTTTAATGTCGTGCCATGTTCTCTGTCTCTCATGCAGCGACACGTGCCACGTCCGTCAGGATTACGTCAGCCCCACCTTGATCTGTAGAGGTTTGCTGTTTCTCTCTCTCTATGTCTGGGTCATTATCAGCATACTACACTGGGGCATTGACCTGAAGTCGCTCTCCTCTTACACAGTATATGTAGATTTGCAGTTTTAGCCATGTTAGCTGCTGTAGAGAAAATGATGTTGGTGTATCCACCTTTAGGCTCCAACTGAAGTATCTTGCAACTATTAGATGCAAACCTTAAGTCTTCAAAGGATGACATGTGTCTTTATATCTAGCATGATTCTGAATTATTAATTTGGCAAATCTTATATATGATTGTATATAAAAGATTAATGTAGCCATCCTGAGGTTATCCATTGGTTTTATTTTAAAGCCTTGAGTTTAGTCTTTTGGCTGTCGCCATCTTGGTTATTTGAACCAAGCAGGTGTAGAAGTAAGCGTGTTTGGGTGAGAGGAGTGCTAACACTAGCAAGCCATACTAATAAGATGCGCTGACCCACTTGCATATATGTTTCTGGGAGTTTTTCTGAAATTTGCAAAAAAAGGCACAAAAATAGGAAAAAACTGAATTACTAATGTTTGCAACATGCAATTTGCTGCTAATTAAACAATGCAAAACTAAAATTAAACTAAAACAATGCAACTTTTGCAAATCACTCGTAAAACTAACTTCAACTATAAGCATTATTTGGGGATTGTGCTCACACAGTAGTTTGTTGCGTTCAGTCAATCTGTCCCTGTGTTGGCATATTACCCAGACATGCATATGGACAAAAGTACTGGGCCACGGTACACCTACAGGAGCTGCGTGGATATAAAAACCCAAACCATGAAGCTCCCAGCAGACAGTTTCTGTGCTGATGTTAAAGCCAGAGGAGGGCTGGAACCCTGCAGTTATTGAGTCAGTTGAGCGTTGGTGACTATGTGCCTCAGCACTCAGTGACACCGCTCTAAGTTTGCGTGGCCTGGCACTTTGTGGATGAGTTGCTGTCGTTATTAAATGTTTGCACTTTGTATCAATACCATTTACAATTTAATGTGGAATTAAACTGTAAATGGCTCATTAGAATGTCAAGTCTGCCTTTATGATCATAAAGGCAGACTTGACTGTATGGGTAGGTGCTTGATATTATACACCTGTGGCAATAGGTGTGAAAAGACCTGTATTCAAAGAAAAAAGCTAATTATTACTGAGTAACATATATAAAATGGTAGAATTTACTTAGAAAAACTGGAGCACAGATTTCTTGGATGGGCTGCTCTGTATAATTAACTGCACAGCAGGCTCTAATATTCGTCAGATAATTCCATTAAAAATGCTCCAAATGGCACCGAGAGAGTTGAGAGGTCAGGTGCAGTGGATTGAATTAGTGGATGTAAAGCCGAGCTGATAGCTTTCAGCCGCAGACACCTGTGTCAGCACACCTGTAAAAGTGGCCACACCTCAAATAATGCATAACTTTAAGCCTTAGAACAGGGGTGTCGAACTCCAAGCCTCGAGGGCCGATGTCCTGCAGGTTTCAGATAACACACCTGAATCAAATGATCAGTTTATTACCAGGCTTCTGGAGAACTTCAAGGTATGTTCAGGAGGTAATTTAGCCATTTAAATCAGCTGTGTTGGATCAAGGACTCATCTAAAACCTGCAGGACACCGGCCCTCGAGGCCTGGAATTTGACACCTGTGCCCCAGAATAATTTAAATTGATTAGTTATTTTAAAAAAAAAACCTTCATAACACAAATTTTTGCATTAGGATATAAACATGTTTATTTTGTTTGTTTTTTCTGCTTTAAATTTGTTCCTTGTAACACTTAATTTTGGGGGGACTATTCAAGGAACTGCGGTAGTTCTGGCTTCAGTTTCAGTCCCTGAGTTTGAGCATTAAAACCTAACAAAGCTTATTATATCTCATCATTCAGACATGTGTTTTTTTTTGTTAACTGCCGTATAAAATATCTGTGGTAGTGAACGTGGTCAGTGCTAACATGTATGTTAATGTTAACAAGCCCCCAGCAAACAGTTTCTCTCA
Source organism: Pelmatolapia mariae (assembly GCF_036321145.2). Classification (NCBI taxonomy): domain Eukaryota; kingdom Metazoa; phylum Chordata; class Actinopteri; order Cichliformes; family Cichlidae; genus Pelmatolapia; species Pelmatolapia mariae. The sequence continues at coordinate 10,390,197 of NC_086237.1, read as the reverse complement.
CATTACGGTGAGCATGCTGACGTTAGGATATAGCTCAAAGCATGACTTCCTGTACAGGGTTGCCTGCTAAAGCCTACATGATACTCCATTGTGGACGCAGACTGTAGAAGCCCCGACAGCCAAATTCCTGCTATGCTTCTTCGATGTCCGCCAACTGGATCACATGCATAGTTGGTGCATTCTAATGTAAATTCTCTATTGATGAGTCTTTAAAAAAAGGCTGGCCTTCGAACATCTGCACAGACCCTTGAACTCTCTGTTTGATGACTAAGTTTGCATCACTGAGACCCGAGTGCAGCTCAGCAGACTCACGAACACGGAACGTATATAACCACAGCCTAATCCAGTAGCAGCTGTAAAATGCTATATGAAAACCTTTCTGCCTTCTTCTCCTCAGGTTAATAGGGTCTTGAAACCTATATTGGATTTTTTTCTGGTGTATACTTTATAAGGTCCTAGTCTGCCTCCATTCATTGTACCATTCAAATATCATTCAACTATTCCAATACAGTTGAGCCTCTCCCCTTGGGCTTACAGGCTACCATGAATGTTGTCAAAGTTTCACATTGAATTTGTCATTGCTTTTGTTACAGCATGTATTCACATGAGGAGCGGATAAGTGGTTCAGAAGAATATTGGTTTGGTCAGCTTTGGCCATTTATTTGGCTGAGACGGCAGCTCTGCAGTGGCTGAGTGGCGGCAGCGTCAGTCTTTTGTGAGCGCGGCGCATTGACTGACAGGCACCGCTGATTGGAATTGACGTGGCGACGAGATGTGTGTCAGTACTCTGACTGCTCATCTCACCGGGCACCCAAAGATGGCCGCAGCCACCGCCATGCTGCCACCACCGCTCCAAGATGGGTGTCACCATGATTAAATCTGCCCTCAAACACAGGCTGAATGAGAGCAACTTGATGTATGTGTGTGTGTGTGTGTGTACGTGGGAGTGCATGTGTGGGTGTACACGGGTCCCTCAATGTCCAGACTGTATTGCAATAGTGTTTACCTCTGACTCTCTCCTCCACCCACTCATCAGTCACTCCTCACCAACTCATCTCTGCGCTCCCGCCTCTCCTGTGAACCTACTCTCAAAGCAAAACAACCGCCTGCAGTGACAGCTGCACAAGTGCTGGGCCTGCATGGCTAAGATCAGATCTCTTTCCTGCTTCTGAGGAGAAAATGATGATAGTTTTCTCTTTTTTTTGCATTTGTTTTTGTTTTAACATACAGATCACATAAAAGAAACTGAAAGCAGATAACTCACAGGTTTCCTCCTTGAATTGTCTTTTACAATCGAAATTTTGTGGTGTTTCACAGAGGCATTCCTGTGACCAGTCAGTCATTAAAAAGTCATCTTGAAATTATTTTAACTCTTTTGACCTTTATTTAAGGCCTCCTTAATACTCAGCTATAAATTACCGAGTGAGATGCTGAATAATTTTGCTGGCTTTAAATGATGATTTACAGATGAAGGACCCACTGACCAGGAAATCTGCACTGGTGCCGATGTCTGAAATAGCAATTTGGCTGATGGATGATACCAATATTTTTTTTGTTTACCAGTTTTTGGTTATTTATTTATTTATTTATTCATTTTTTTGGCGCTAGGGAAACAAAGAAATTTTGCATTGAAGCCACTATGAGATACTTTGTCAAAGTAATTTTACTCAGGACAGGTCAGAATGAATGTTGTTTATAGGGATGCACCGCTGGGTATCTCTATAAACAACATGCATAGCACAGATAATTATCAGCCACAGCCACGGGTAAATGTCACCTTATTTCCAGAGTGGTAGTCAACAAGTGCACCCCTAAAATAGTATTACCTGCAGACTGGGAGAAGTCAGTCCACTAAAACCAATGTTTGGAAATGTAAAGAAAAATCAAACAATCACTGGGGGTTATATACTGAATATATGTTATAGAAATGTATCTCAGGAAAGAATAATATCGATCATATTTTGGCTTATCTCCTGTATCAGCTCCAAGGAGCAAATATTTGTCACATATCCAGCAGATTCTTCCGGAAATTCTGGTGACAAGTGGTGCTGTGGTGGTAGTGGGCTTCCCACTGTTTTGTTCTAATAAGCATGGAGCGGGACCGGGGTTGTTGTGACATCCTGTCAGCCTGTGGGCTGGACTGGAGCTCAGTGAGCAGCACAGTAGGATGGACTCCCTCTGATTGTGCGCTGACCTTTGCATCATGGGGAAGATGACAGGTAATTTAGAGGCCTCAGGGACTGTGGAACCATACATTTTCTGTCCCCAAACCACCCCCAGCGACGACCACATTCACCTTGAGATGGAGGCGGCGCATCGGTGAATACACACATGCACACACTAACTCAGAGAGAATGAAATGGCACGCTGCTCACACGGAGGCACAGATGCATATGCAGACATGCTCCAAGCATTCACACATTTATTTGCACACTCTCCGCGTTGACACCCGCCCAACACCCCCATCATTGTCGCACACTCTAATCACCTGCATCATCACAACCCATCCTCAAACAACCAAATCACAGGGGGTGGCAAACTGGTAAGGCAGAGGGGGGAAACGATGATTTAGTGTGATAATTGCATAATCACCAGTTGTGATAATTGTAATTGATGACTGCATAATTGCTAATTGCGCTCTTTATGGGAACCTCTCTTTTCTGTTGTCTCTCTGTCTCTCTCTCTCAGTATTGCTCAGTAGCCCTTCACGCTGCCTCCTCTACTTCATTCTTGACTTGTTCTCCTTTATTTATTCCTCTCTCTTCAGCACATGCTAGCTATTTCTCACATACACACGTAGACACTCACTAGTGGGCACTGTAAGTATTCTCAAAGGCTTATCAGTAAGTATTTCCCAGCAGCCTTGTCCCAGAGGCTGTGCTCTGCCCACTCCGCTGCTGCGTGAAGAGTTATGGAGGAGCGTTAACAGGTTTCCTTTGTCTCTCTTTTGCTGCTCTGCCTCAGGCTTTATTCCTCTTTGGAAAATCAACCTGCGGCCAAGCCCATTCCCTTGGTAGCCATATCCTTAATCATGAAATGGGTGAAAACAAAGAAAGAAATGTGAGCCAAACCCAGGGCAAGAGCCATATCACACAGCCAAAAGAGGAGAAGTGATTTGGTAGTTATAGACCTACCTTGAGCTGCACCTGTTCTTACAGCGCATGTCCTGATTTTTGGCAAGCTGTTGTCATCCTGAGACCAACAACACGCCCGGAATAACTGCCTCAGACCAAAAAAAAAAGAAGAAGGATAAAGAAAAACAAGCTATCCGGGACTTAAGAGCAGTGTGAAGGTTTTTTCTCCACACTGCTGCTACAGCTTCACTAATATCATGATATTATAAAAGCACAAGTTTGGGCAGTTTGTGCGTGCGTGCGTGCGTGCGTGTGTGTGTGTGTGTGTGTTAACACAATGCCAAGGAGGAAAACATCAGTTTAAATAAGCAACTGTGGCTGCCATTCAAAATCTTGGAAGGGTTATAAGCCCATTTCCAGACAGGTTGCAGTCCTGGGCACCTGCAATGAGAGATGATTCACAAGTGGTAAACCTTCAAGGCAGATGCCAATCTTTACAGGAGTGAATGTTCCAGCAAATTCACCCCAAGATTAAACCATGCAGTGCTGAGAGAAACTAAATAAACCCCAAACATTACATCTCACATTTACATCTCAGACCTCGGTTAGCGTTTTAAAATTCATAACATTAAAATTAAAAAGAGGATGAACAATTATGGCTTTGTGCCTAGTAGTCGTAGCAGCTACTTTTGGCTGTTCCCTTAATCACAATTGGCGACCACAGCTGTAGCTCCCTGCATATCTGGCAGATTTTTATGCCAACTTCACTTCCTGATGTGTCCCCCAAGAGATTTGTCTGCTCCCAGGATTGAATCGGGGTCTTTAACTTGTTAGGCAAATGCGTAAATCATACACTACGGAGCCACTTGCCAGGAGAAAGTCTCTTCTCACTAAAACGACATGGCATCATATCTTAGGTTTGTAAAGTTGCATTTGAACAAACCATGACACTTCTGGAAAAATGTCCTTCGGACAGATGAGACCAAAGTGTAGATGTTTGGCTTTAATGCACAGTTCTAGGTTTGGTGAAAAGAACATGCAGAATATTAGCGCAAAGAGCTCATACCAACTGCCAACCACAGTGGTGATGTGGTGATGATTTGGGCTTGTATTCTTGGGTCAAATGTAAGCCATCTGTCTGACAGAGCTTGGCTGAAAGTAGGTTATGCAACAGGACAACAGCAGCAAAATAAAAGAATCAAGATGATCTCAATTCTCCACAGCATTTTAGCGTTGGTAAAATTAAACAGAAAATGGTTCTTTCTAACTCCAAAAAGTTGATTCTGTTCATCTGGATGTGGCGTTTTCAGTGGAGGAAACGTTTCGTCACTCATCCAAGTCTCAGCTGATTGCAGGTTTCCCCAATCTTATAAACAGTACATTTGCACAATGATTGAAACTAGCACCACTGATGAACAATGGGCTGTGAGGTCAGCTTTTTGATCATTAATATGCAAATTGTCATGACCATCGATCAACAACCATTTCTTCAAGTTATTTCTGCTAAAGGTGATTCTACAAGCTACTAAATAATGGTCCTGTAGTTTTTCCACAATCTGCTTCTGCATGTTGGCTTAGTTTTTATTATATAAACAATGATGTGGTGTAATGTCAAATGAGCTGTTGTTCAAGTGAGTTTGCATATAAATAATTGTAAGATTTGGTACGGACATAGAATTTTTTGGTTTATGTCCTGGTGTGCAAAACCATAGTATTAAGAGGGTTTTACTGTAAATTTAAGTTGAAAAGAATGTGATTCATATGGATAAGTGTACGAGCAAAATATATATTTTTATTTAACAAAGCAGAATTTTTAGTTACATATTACGTTGGTGACATATCTGTCAGTTTAATATCTAAGCTAAAACTTGGGTAACAATGAAATTGCACGTTAGCAAGTTACAAAGCAAAGTTAAATGAGCAGCATAAACACAGATATTTGACTCAAACATAATTTTGAGTCAAATAAAATTTATCTCTATATTTAAAGGATGCTAGAAAAAGTTTGGGTTAGCTAACAAAGCAGAAACTTAGCTGTATTATTCATGTTTATACTTCTAACATTTCTCAAATGTCCCAATGCATTCCTAAACATAGCAAGTTGTCCATAATACTGTTGTGTTTGTCGCTATCCAGGAGTTCAGGATAGTCTTGGACAGGTTTTTCTGGTAATATTTGCCTAGCTCACCTGTGCAAGCTAATGTTTTCATGGTATAACAATGCAAATGCAAGAAGCAATTCCACATTTTAGTGTCATCAAAGAGTAGTCAATATAATAATACTGTAGTAGCAGACTGTGAACTAATGCTGGCACTGGATCTTTGTGATGTCATCATAAACATTGATCGGCTGAGGTACTTGTGATCCCAGGGGTATCATACAAATGCTGGTCCCTGTGCACCAGCTCCATCTGCTCATATCAGTTAGACTTGTGGCTTGAAAATCCCACGTGCTTGACTGGAGGTGGATTATCGTGGTCCTGAGGATGACTCTGAGGTGTCGTGCATAATCACAAAGTGCTTTGATGATAGGAAAGGCAGATTTGGGTGGGGGTGTCTTTACGCAGAGCGGACACTAACGTGAGAAGGCATCAGACGGGCGTGTGATTGATGTCTTTGCTAGCGTCTGTAGGCAGGTTAATGGTGTGATTGTGAAGGTAATCTCCGTGTTCTCTCATTAAAGGATGATGGAGGGCCAGCAGACCCTGGAAGATGGAGCCCTGGCTGGTGCCTTCACAAGGAGCTCGGGCTTTTTACATATGCAGTTGGGAGCCTCGTTTGATGTATATGCTTTGAGGAAGGCACGCCAGCCAGCAGACTGTCAGTGAAAAGTTGATGACTAGCTGTGGGATCAGCCACCCTGCTGTAGTGGCCATGTAGATGAGGTGTAAGCTCAGGTTGGTGATACTTTGTCTTGGTGTCACAGAGTGGTGTTGTTGGTTTGCTCATTGTCACGCTGAAGAGAGGAGAAGGAGACTTTTTAGTTACTGGCTCAAAAACAAGCTCTGGGTCACCAAACTGCTCCTCCTCGGGAAGCAAGCATAAAAACAGTGTCTCATCATTGGGAATAAAGCCCGCCTCAGCTGACGCAGCTCAGTTGTTGATGTACTCATAAGCAAAAGATAAAGCCGGAACGTTATTTATGGTGCCACTGAGCTTCACGCATTTTCACTGTTTGTGCACCAACATGCCAACATTAATGTCATGTTCCAAAGGGACAGGGGAGACTGGGGGAGGAGGGGGGGCAAATGGAGGGTGGTGGGAGGGTTAAATATGGGTAGAGCTGAGTGAAACAGAACAGCATAGTGTAGCAGGCAGCTGACTGAGAGCGGCAGACTATTGCATCTGTATTGATTGGGCTCCAGCCTTTTCCATTTTCCATGAACTCCTCGGAGCTGCTCCAAGTGGGAGTGATGGGGGGGATTTGCCTGATCTTTATGATATTTCTTTAAACATGATGCTGTCGTTATGCCTCCCTGGGGAAGACACCAGCCATTTCCAGTAAATCAAAGGCTCTGCGTCCCTCGCTGTTTTCCACACACCTTATTTATAACCCCACTAAACCGCCCCCAACACATTGCCACCATTCTCATAAGTGTTTTCTGCCTTTGCAAAATGAATGTTTTCTTTTTTTTCCCCCTTCGAGTGCAGCCGTACTCTGAGGAGGGGCCCCGGCTTAGCCATACTGCACACTTGACCCACTGTTGTGGAGTCCATTGAGTCTGTAATCAACAGTGACAGAAATGACACGGACAATAGATGACAATAATTTGAATTCTATCTGCTTTTGGAGTGGGGGGCCGTTTGAACAAGCCTGATCTGATTTACTGTTGCATGAGGACATGGAGAGGCAGATTCTGACTTACAAAAACAGGCCTGAGGTCTTAGCGGGAGCTGGGAGCAGAGTAACCCACATACCCACTAGTGCAGGTGCCCTCTCCATGGGGCCAGGTGGTAGCTAATTCACTTTCTTTGTCCCTCCTAATGAATCGTTAATTGGTTTGCATCACCCGCAGCGCCAAGGATAGCAGGTGCTGAGTGCTGCTGGTGATGGAGGCCACTGGCAAGTCTCCTCGCACACACCAGCACCTACATTTAACAGGCCAAATGTCACCTCGCAACATGTAGCATCTTGGCAGTGAAACAGCAAGGACGTGGTCGTAGTTTATACCTTGTTTCTCTAGTTGTCACAGATTATGTACAGTAGAAGCCACGGAGCATTTTTCCGGTATGCACATATAAAAGACAAGCAGAAATGTTTGATTTATCGGCAGGATGCTGTGAGGCTGACCTTTGCTCTCGGTACCATTCATTTATTGCAAGCAATAGGAGAGTTTGCATGCTTTCTGCTCTGTGTAAAAGCGTCAATTTAATGCCTGCAGTGCAAATATTCTGTGCATTGTGAGTTAGGCGTGTGCCAGGATCGTATCAGTCCGTGTTTTCCTTAATGGCATCTTCTCCCCTGCAGGTGGTTGCTCTGAACAAGCGCAGTAAGGAGGCAGAGTCTGCGTTCCTGGGAATCTACAAACAGCTTATCGAGGCCCCAGGTGAGTCTCCCACTAAGACCTGAGATGTGCATCTTCACAAACAACAGCAGCGGCAGCAGCATAAACACCGGCGTTACTCCTAGAATTATCTCTCTCCCTTCCAAGATCCCTCCCCAGAGATCAATTCCCTATCACTGGACCAGGCCTCTAAGTGTACACGCAGAGACATATCATGCATATGTGAAGAAAAAAAGTAATTTTCTTACCATAGATAGATATGGTGGAACAGTATATGATACAAGATGCATAAAACCCTATAGCCTGTGGCTCTTATCTGTTTTTCAAAGTCTACGCTCTCAGAGTGGTTTCCAAAACTCTGCGTGAGGCCACTTCAAAACCCAGCACTGGTCCTTGAGTGTAGCCTGGCTGAGGAGCGAACACATCCTTGAGGAGCTTTGCTGTTGATTGTGGAGGGCCAATTAAAATCCCAACTGAAGTCTGGCTCTGTGCGGAACGCAGGTCTGATGAGGCCAATGGGGGGAAAAAGGGGGGAAAGACAGTAAGTTAGAGCAGAGGAAAGACATATTGCGTGTTTATTTAGTTGTTATTTCAATGCCACGCAGGGCACATGTACTGTATTGCTCTTTGTTGCAGGAGACGGCAGCAAAACGCAGCCCAATCTCAGTCTAGATCAGAGAAACACTTGTGGCAGGAGTAGAGAATGCTGTTTACAGATTCAATGAATACAAGATAAAAGTCTGCGTCAGAGAAATAGCGACGGCGGCAACTGACTTTTAAAGGTCTCCATTTTTCCTTGAAGTCCCCTGCTTGATATTGCACCACCACACACATGCACACACCCACACACATACACTCTCACACACTTTGAATGGAGTTATTTCCTTGATAAAAGATAGCTTTCTTTGAAGATGTATTCAGTTTGATTTTCTGACCTATACCTTTTATATCGAGGCCTTAATTCAAGCCCAGGAGGGTCTTGTGAGATATATATTGTCACAAAACTCTCTCAAGTAGCAAATAGAGTCAACTAAGAGTTATGTTATGTTCAAGAACAAAGACTGATAAATTAAAAACAAAAACAAAAAACAAAGGCTGCTGTCATCCAACACCTGCTGTTAAGAAAAAGCATTCGTTTGCAGGGTAACGACTATTTTTTTCTCTCCGTGTTTCTTTATATCGAGTGTGTTTATTCACCCCGCCTGTGGTCATTATATCGAGTATGCAGGAGTAGACATTCCTGTATCAGGTTACATCAGGTGACGTAGCGCAGCCAGCCTCCTACCTCCATTTGACCTTACATTTACAAAGGGAGTCTGTTTCACTGTAGCACTGCGACTCATACAGAGTGAAGCGAGTTGTTTTCACTCTCAGCACTCAGCAAAGGTCAGGGAGTTAGCTATGGTACTGAACACCATGAGGCAGTCATTGCTTGTAACTCCACGGGAGCATGATTTAATACTGTAATAACTACTCAATGAAAACTGTAATAACAGCGTAATGATAAACCAGAGATCCTTACGTTTAGTGCAACATTGATTTTTATTACTCAGCTGAGCAGAGGTGACAAAATTACAGAATGAAGCTGACAGAAAAACTACTACTTGCTTTTTTTAACTTAAAAGTAATTTTTAAGAATTTTCAGAATTTGGATTACATGCTATATGTACTACTAGTATTACTATCAATGAGCATTAAATTGTCATTTTCAGACAATACAAATTAATATTACATTACTCTCAAATTAAGGTGTAGCCTCCTCAGTATTCATTAAAGGTCCTGCTTTTTTACACTCTCAAAAGCATCACTCTCTACACGGCTGTCTGCACTTTTTTTTACCACAGTGACAGTCACCGTGCTACCCACTGCACTCATGGTGTCACAGCTTTGCTTTTTTAACTTGTAGGTAAATTGTGACTAGCAATCAAGGTACTAATTGGGGCAAAATCAGAAGAGCACTCGTGAAAAATAATACTACTTAAAAAAATAAACAATTTTGAAATATCTGTCAAATATCAATTCAGGAAAGCTCTGTATGCTCATCTGTTTGTCTGTTATTCACCACAATAACCTTGTCATTTGGATGACCCGTTTTCATATTTTGATGTATTGCCTTTTGTTATTGCCTGGTCTGTGAGTAGCGCCATACATGCACACAGAGCCATGTTTTTGTTTGGCTGTCTTTGTGAGGACAGCCTCTTACCTCCAAGTTTAACAGTTGAACAAAGTGACAGGACTGTACCCGAACCAAATTTTAACTTTCCCTTTAAAATTAAGCTCTTAAAGTTGTCTGGATGCTCCAGCTCGCTGTCTTCCCATTCTGCACAGCTACATTCTTAACAGGCACAGTCACATAACTGTTCTCAGTAACATCTGACACATTTATAGGGCATCTGTAAATTGTAACTGTGACCAAAGGAAGCTAGGTTACACTGAATACAGAGGCTTTTTAAAGGAGAATTAAATAACTTATTTGGAACCTCCCTCTAATCATTTTTTTGCTCCACTTGCCACTCATAAAATATTACATTATCCTGTAATGATGTGGCCAGGGTCTCCATGTCTGTCTGCTAGAATGTCTCACTCTGCAGTTGCCTACTCACTGTCACATGGTGTGGTTTGATCTCAGCAGCCAAATCAGTCAGAGCACTGAGTGCTTATGTTTTTGGGCCTTCCAGTATCTGCCATCTGTGAGAAGGGCCTACAGTATCCTGTGCGTGTTTGTCACTGTACATCTTGCTGCTTGTGTCCAAGGTCAACCCCCCCCCCTCCCTCCCCGCCCACCTCTCGCTAGAATGGATGACTCCAGGTACACCGGAGGACAGTCATTTGGCTGTGGCCCCACTTCATTTCTCTCTGCCCCTCAAACACAACAGTGAGCTTTCCCACCATTCCCCCAACAAACGCTACAGCTCATGTATTTTTAATCTTTTGACAGATGCAATTATTCTTTACACGCCGTGCTCGTTAATCTTAATGCAGTTATTACTATTCATTGCAGGACGTTTTTCCCCTCCTATTATTTTATTTGAAAGTGCCTCTCCCTCAGTGTGTGTGTGTGCGTCTGTGTGCACGCTCAGTGTGTGCCGGCACCAAGCCTGTGGTCCAATCAGAGCGGGCCGACAGCAGAGTTAATGAATGCAAGAGGAGAACAAGGAAAGAAGGGGGGAGGGGCCCACAGTGCAGAGGCTCAATAAGTGACCTGTTGTATATGGATATCATTAACATGTGGTCACATATCAGTTATTCACTTTGCCACGCACGCTATCGGATCCAAAAAGCCGTATCCATTACAGTTGTGAGATTCCAGCGTGATAATGCTGCGGTTTGTTAATGCTCCTGTTCAGATTGCAACAGTAAACTCAGAGCAGAAATAACTTTTTGATGCGAGTGATTGAAGTGATTTTTTTCGTCTCCTTTCATGAGGCCCCTAAGCCGAGATGTCAATCCGCTGGAGTGTTTCATTAGCGTTCTATATTTTGATTTGCCTGTGACATCTCCCCATGCTGTGCAGTGTAACTCCTACCCAGTCTGGGGCTTGAAAGAGGCCTGTTAACAGTGTTTCCCTAACAATGTTTATATCACCTCCACATGGTTTTGATCAGCGCACATAAACACCTCCTGATCACTGAATGCTGAAAAACAGTGGCAGCTTCTGCCCGAATTCATCGGTTTCCCAGAGATGCTCCCGACTTCGTCTCTGTCTTCTTCTTCCTCGCCTTCTCTCCTGGAGTGTGCGAGTGCGCGTGCGTGCGTGTTCGAGTGGCGTTTGAACGTCTGCGTTTGTTGCCACCTCTGTGAGAGCAAGGAGGCCCTGTCGCCAGGGGCGTAGCCCTGAGACTGACGCTCCAGGTGTTTGCTCTTCCTCTCCTCCTCACAGTTCACACACTCATCCCTCAGGATCCACCCCGCTCCCCCTCTCCTTTAGAACACATCGCCTTTTATCTGAGCGGGGAGCTCACTGAGACTTTCTGAAGATTCTGATCTGAATACACCCCTCTAAGTGTGTATGTGTGTCTGTGTTGGGGCCTACGGCGTGTCTGATGTGTGTGTCTATTTATGTGGAAATGTTATGACAACAGCGCTTGCTAGTGGTGACCGCGAGCACTGCAGACGAGAGCCCAGGCACAAGCAGCTTTTTTGCCACATTAAGGCGCACGTCGTCTTGTGTTAAGAGATGCTTGTAAGTGCCTCACATATTCGCATCAGATGTTTCCCTCGGCTATGAGATTATCTGAACGCAGCACGCTGACCTTAGTAATTCAGAGTCGTTCAGATGCATAAAGAATAGTTGTCCTTCTTCAACCTCCCATATACAAATGCGAGCACCAGCAAGAGAGGCCTGCAAGGCACGGCGAGTTGGCTTTATTGTAATTGTGCAGCTGAGTACCTACAGTCAGGAGGAGAGCGAAGGAGAAGTGCCTTGTGCATTTGTGGCAGTCCTGTTGGAAAATAAGGGCATATAAAAGCTGATGGAAAAATGAAAGCTCTCTGGGCGGGACGAGATTATGCACAAGTGATTAATAAGAGCAGTTATAAACAAAGGCCCAGGAGATGTTTGAGGTGCTTAATAATGCATTATGTTCATAAAAGAGCCGGGGCCTCTCCAACTGATCCCTGTGGAGTAGGAGACCCCAGAGGGACCAGGAGAGTGTGCTCTTAAAAGACAGCAGCGTGTGTGTGTTTGTGTGCATGTGTGTAGGAATGCATGTGTGTGCGTGCGTGTCTAACCAAAGTATTCAAAAAAAAATTTAAACAATAGGCCGGTATATTTGATGAGGTTAAATCATTGTGATTTGTCTTACAAGTCTAATAAAACAAGACTGGGAGGTAGGTGGTTTTATCATTGTCACATTTCCAGTGAAGTTTGGTTTGGATGTTATTGGCACATCTTTTTTTTTCACTGCAGCATCTCGTGTTAATTTTAAATGCTGTCTAGCTCTACTCTTTGTTCCAAAGCCCCGGTCTTTGTTCTGAGCTTTAAAATGTCTCGGTATTGATGTCATTCCTTCTTCGTCCTTCAGTCTGTCAAACAAAGACGCAGAACGGCAATGAAAAAGAACAGGTTAAAAAGTTTCTCTTTCAGCTTTGTTTTGTTCGCGCACACAAAAGCCTCCGCTTCCCACAATCATATTTTTTCATTCCACCTTCTATCTTTTTTCATTATTTTTTTCATTATTTATTTTTTATTTTAGCGTTTTCTCACTCCTGCCACATCAAGGTAAAGCGAGACTTGGGTTTGCTATCTGAATATCAAATGCTCGTTGGTTTAAAATACGCCACAAAAGGAACAAAGTTATGTTTCTGAATTTGCTGCAAGTGGTTTGTGTTTCTTCTAATCAAAACTAATCCTTGACTGGTTGCGGGAAAGAGGCACCGTTTTATTCGATACATCTTATGTCACGATGCATTGTGTGCGAAGGTGAGAGCGAAGCTTTAGTGTTCTGTCAACCTAGTTTTAATCCTTGACAACAATATTACAGCAGTCTTGCTGTTTGTTGCAGCAGCACCAGAGCATGTTTATGGACCTTGAAGTCCACTCAGAGGGAAAAAAAAAACAAGACTGTTTTGAATGAAAAGAAAAAACCTTGGAGCACAGCCTTGTAAATTAATTTGTTCGTGTTGTATGATGGGAACACAGCTGGCCTCATTAACATGCGCACAACAAATAATTATAGCTTTTTTTTTTTCCTCTCTCTTCAGCCAGCCAATGCTTGGCTAATGGGCTTGCTGGGTTAATTATGTCAGAGCGTAATTACACAGGGCCCAGGGAGACATAATGGTGCACCCTACTGCGCCCACACCGCCTAATGATGGTGTATCGCTGACAGGGCCAAGACGGACCGCCCCGACACACCTGCTTGTCTTGGCGCACGCCACGCTCGTCCACCCCCACCCACCTAGACGCGCAGCCTGAACCTGTGCACCCTCCTCTTGTGCACCCTCCTCCTCCCCCCCGGTGCCACACGCCATCCGCCGAGCCAGGCTCTGACTGCTGGACCGAAGGCTCACCCAGACACACAGTAGCTGCTTTGAGATGTGTAACTGCACAGAAACAGCAGCACAGTGACCACAAGCAAGAAGCTACAGGGTGGTAACCTCATTATCGCTCAGCTAAAGTGATGAAACTCAATATCAACATAGCGAGTGAGGCGGCGTGAAAACTTTAAAAAGTCACGCTAACCTTTTGTTGAGGATCAGTTGGGGTTACATTAATCAAATGGGTATTGTTTATGTAGTTTGGCCTTCTCTTATGTTGGTATTAATTACATTGTAATTTCTAATTAAGGATGCACACACAGCAAGATGAGCGAGACAGCCAGAATGAAAATCTGCAGCACGCCCATGCATCTTCTCTACTTCCAGTTTTCTCGCATACAGTTAACGATTAGTGGCAACTTCTTATGGATGCGGACGATTAAGAAAGAAACCGAGTACAACATCATCAATAATGTGGCGACATCAGTGTGAAACAGTATTTTATGTTAACCTGTTGTTTTTTTCATACTTATATCCAAGTTTTGCAGAGCACCTGACCTGTTCAGGGTTTAAAATAAGGTTCTTTACCACAGACTGTATATAAAAGATGGATGTATTCACTGTGAACTTCCCAACCCATTCTCAATCCCAAAGCGTAATATGTTGTGCTAGGTGACAAATCGTCAACATATTACGCTTGCAGACACCCATCACGTCCCTAAATGACGAGATCGGAAAAATTAGAAAACATGAGAACCGTTTGGAATCAATCTACACATTCATTTTACTTAAATCGCTTTGGAAAACACTATTTAACGTCATTAAAGTGCTGGTTAAGGTTAGGGATAAGGTTATGGTTAGGGTTAGGGCTGGAATGCATGGCTGGAGCGTGTATTACCACGTGTATACCATTATCATTCTACTGGATTTCACCCATATCCCGGCGCATAGCATAACAACAGGGAAGGTCACCTTTCGCGTTCCTCAGGAACACCGCGGGATGTGACAAATTGTCGGGATGTTACGCCTCGGGAGTGAGAATGGGCTGGAACTTCCCCCTTATGCTTTATTGTTTTTCCGAGTCAGAAGTTACCACATGTGGATGAGATGGAGGCGTTCAGCAAGTTGCATTCATAGCCTTTATGGGTGGATGCCAAATTTGTGTTTGGCATATTAAAAATTCTGTCATTTCACACACCAAAATTGGCTAATGGTGCAGTTAAGCTCATAGCCAGTCAGTGATATTTAAAATTAAAATTTAAAATTGCATGTGAAAATGCTCCAAAAGGCATCAACAGCACAGACGATGAGAGACCAAGTCCAGGGACTTCAGGTGATGTCAGACAGATGTCTAGCAGCTGCCATCTGTCACTCAAAAATGGCCTGTTAGACATAAATAATATTTTTAGAAGTTTAAATAATGAATGCATAAATAATTCACCCTGGTGCATCTGTCATCTACTTGGAGACTAACACAATATTATGTATATTTCACTTGTAAAGTTGGGTATTTTAACATGGTAGTTGATGTGGAGTGACTTATTTTTGGAGCAAACCTCAAGTTGTCATTTGAGGAACTGCAGTTTTTGATACCTGGAAGTTTCTGCTCGGGCTTTACACATTCTTACTGTTTTGACAGTTTGCATATAATGAAATTTACAAAACTCTTTTTAAAAATGTCTTGATGTTAACTAAAAAAGGAGTTGACTGGATCAAGAAACACAAGAAGTCAGACAGGCCGACATATTATTACCAGCCTCCCTTATTTAGAAGAGGAAGAAAATCTCACTCTGTTCAGTGGCTGCGATTTCAGTGGTTGCACACTTGGACCTATATTAACCAGAGAAAACGATGCATTAAATGTCCTGTGATTTATTAGCTGAAACGACCCGCTGTTGCCCAGTCACTTACCACGACCTGAGAGCGCACATCCAATCATCCATAATTAAGATAAGGGATGAATTAAATGGAAGCATTTATTTGGGCAGACTCTGGTGTGACTCGCACAAAGTACATAATGCCTCATCAGCTGCATTATATTTCTTGATTGGCGGGAATGTGAACTTTAAGGTTAGTGTTGAATTCCTCTCCAGTTCCAGTTTTTTAATGGTGGATTTAGGACCAGAGCTGCTCTAAGAAGAACCTCCATCAATTAGTAGCTCTATTTTCCAAAGTTAGCCGCAGTCTTTCTGGACTCTCCTTGAGTAACTGTAGATCCGAGCCCCTTGGAGAATACCCTCTCTGCTCTACTTTGATGGGGGTTAATTTTGTATACAGACTTAAGTTATATCCCTTCACTTTAAATTTGACTTTACTTTACTCCCCTGCCACTGATTGATAATCCTGGCTTGTCCATGCGTGAAAGATCCCTTACTATAATCTCTGTCCTTTGATCATTAAAAGTTGAAAGGATATAAAATGGAAAGAGGCTGATAAAGTGATTTCTGTGACAGTGGGTCGATGGAATAGCAGTGCTTTAAGTCATCCTGTTTGTCTTAGAAGAGCTGTGCTCTTAATAGTGATGTCCCTCGTGACTGATGCAATATCTCTACAGTTGGTGTAACAATGAATGCAGACAATGTTTGACTGTAAACGGTCCTGGGAAAAATAGCTCAATCAATTAAATGGCCCAAAATGTTTGTCTGATGAAAATGCAGATATGGCGAGCTGCAATGTTCGAGCAGGATTTCAACAAATTGCACGTTGCAGAAGTTTTCGGCTCTTTGATGAGCGTTTATTATTTCGTGGCCTGCTGGTTCAGAGTTTGCATTCTCTCGGTGGCATCTGGCAAAGTTTAAACGTCTGTGGCTCCAACTTCTTATGAAAAGTCACTTCAGTCAGTGCCCATACTGAAGAAGGGATCCAATTGGGTTCCACACAGAAGTCTAAGATGAGTGGATGAAAGCTGTGGGAGAAAAGTTTGTGCAGCAAAGCAGCGATTTTCCTCCTCTTTTAGAGTTTTGAAGGGCTGCGGTGTGTCTGTGCATCTGCGTGTGTGTGTGTGTGTGTGTGGGTGAGTGTGAATGTGTGCGCGTGGCTCTTGCTCCCCCCCCCCCACTTGTCAAGGAGCTCCCCTGAGCTTCCTTCTCTGTGCTTTGGCACTAGAAGTCACCTCCTTTGGTGTTCGGCAGGCAGGTACACAACAGGAGCAGCTCTCTCTCTCTGAGCTGTTGAACTTTTCGGGAGGGGAAAAAAGGGAAGGGGAAGATTAAAAACAGCCCTGTGATGTGGAGTGCCGAGCTGCCTCCTGAGAATTCCTGGCATAATAATTTAAATGATCAAATGATACAGAGGAGACTTGTTAGCTGAGAAACAGCCTCCTAGTTGGCCCCATGGGCCTGGTGCTGCCGCGCATGCATTGCAAAACAGCTCCTCTGTTGTGCTAAAGAATCCCGCTTTTTTTTTAACCTCCTTTTCAGGAGCAGAGTTTTTCTACACTTTGCCTAGGTGTATACATGGGACTTAAGTCTCCGTCACATATTCATTGTAATCTCTCTTTTTTTTTTGTCGTCTTTGCCATTCATCAGCATGTGAGAGGACTCATTAGATTAGATTTTTGAACATGTGAAGGGTCGGAACAGCACTTGTGTCATTAGGTCCAGGCTGTGAAATTTTCAAAGGCGGCTGAGTGGGGAAAGTCTAAGAGTCACTCTTTGGAAACAAGTCTCAGCGGAATAGCCTGCTTCTGTTGAAAGTGCGAAGCAGAAAACTCTGTAATGTGCTTCACAGACAGTGCACACAGTTAAACAGCTATTTTGCTTTTTTTGAAAAGTAGAAGTGTATGGGTATCATGTGAATCTCAGTTGTTCTTCCTGCACAGATTTGTTTGCGCGTGTTTCCACAGATCCCGCTCCTGTGCTGGAGGCCTCACATTCCCTGGAGGAAAGGCTGCAGCAGCTTCAGAGTTCAGCCCCAGACAGCGAGGCCCTGGTACGAGAGATCAGTGGGCACTGGAAGAAACACCTGGAGTGCCTTGAAAAGACAGGTCAGCCTCAAATCATCTACATTAAGCGGCTGCTGCAGTACGTGTCTGCAGGTATATGAAGCTTCATTAAAATACACCTGGACTTGAAATATATCTGAGTATCGGAGGAAGTGTGTACAAGCAACATCGTTAAATAAAATAAACTGTCGTGTTTCATTTCTGAGCCCTCACTTTACCAACTCATGGCTCTTCATTTACACAGAGCCCGCAGAGGACGATCAGGCAATCTCAGACACAGCAGTGAATAAAGAGGCCCCAGAATCCAGCCCTCCAGCCTCCCTGATGACCCCAAACAGCACCCCGGCTCCTGGGGCCCCAGACTCCCCACAGCAGAACCACCGGGATCGTGCTAATGATGGCGGGTGAGAGCTAGTTTTTAATTTATAATAATAATAAATTGTTGTTATAACCTGTGCACACAATGGTTTGCAATTCTTAAAGAAATATGTAATTGAAGATTATAGAAATGTTATAAACATTTTCCAGCTCATGCTGACTTTAAACTGACTTTATTATTCTCATGTAGAGGTTTGTTATTTTGGGAATCTGCTTGAATACATGCTTTAATATTCCATCTTACACAGCTGCACCTTTTCTCACCCTGTCTGAAATACACCTTTTTAGCTCCCATCCCTTTTTCACAAGGGATTGCCACAGCAGGTAGCTCCACATATTTGATTTGTCAGACTTTTACCCCAAAGTATTTCTAGTACTTCCAGAAATGAACCAGTCTATTCTTTTTGCTGTTTTTGAGGCAAGACTGTTGACTGCTAACAAATCCATTTTGGCTTCTGTGCCTTCTAACATTGTCTCTGGGTGATAATTTTAAACATAAATGTAGACAATATCACTACACAGTCATTTCTGTAACTTATGTGAAGGCATTTACGGTTTAAAAAATGACTCTAATGGCCGTGTTTTCACCACATAATGCTGCAGAAACATAAAAATATGTTCATACACCTTACATACACATAATGTAAATTTGGCTGTATAAAGATATAGTGTATGTGAGCCCAGCGAGTGGGAGAGAAGCAAACAGATGGTAAAATTACCCAGATTAGCCACGCACCATGCTAACACTAAGCGCATAGGGATTTTCCTTTTATGGTGGGGATATTACCGTCAGAACTTAAAGTTATATACTGGGTCTTCAGTTCCTCAGATGTTGGGAATACATGAAAATGCTTGGGTCCACTCCTGCAGCACACAGCGGAACATTTTGTGTACCTTGCTAACATATTTTAAAGTTAGCAAAAGCAGCTCTAGCATGGCGGTAATGGCAGCTCACTGCATCTGGATTTTTTAAGGCAGCTGCTCATTCTTTATCTGAAAGTTTGCAAAATTAGTTGCTCTAAGGGTATCATGTTAGCATGCTGCATAGTGAAATGGATAGGGAACAGAAGAAAAGCCTGGTCGTATACTAGCAGTGTTTCCAGATTGGGATGGACTACTCTGTATACTGGAAAACTTTTTATAGTGGGCAAAAACAAACAACGCAGTAAAACAGGCAAAAGAATGTGGCTAACCTGAAAAAGCTAATAAAATGATTTTAAACTTGAGCTAAAACTGGCTTCTTGTGTGTGTGTGGTGTGGAGGAATGGTTGCAAACATCCCACTTTATCTATACGCATCAAATGTGGCCCAAAACACGTCAGCATTTCAGTAATTTAAAGCATTTTCCCTTTGCTCTTTCTACTTGGTTTTGATTAACATATTAAAAGTGCGCATTAACGTATGGCCATGATGTAGGCAGGAACTGACAAGAGTTTCTTTTCTCAGGGAGGAGGAGGAGAGCGCTGATGTTAGCTTGGCTGACAGACTATCAGAGGCCGAGGAGAAGATCAAAGTTCTGCATTCATGTAAGTGGTTTAAACACTGGCATGTGCTGTAGCTGTTAGATTTAATATCAACCCATTAAAGAACCATTGCTTGTCTAATTGCAGTATGGTGCCACCTGCTGCAACACTGCTCCCTGATTGGTGCTCGTGTTTACATAAATAAAAATGGGAAGTTGATATATTTTGTCAGTGTAAGTTGTCAGCTGTTAAACTTATAACAAGCTGTGTTTTGACTCTGGAACGGATATTGATCCATCCTGAAATTGGACCTGTACAATGTAGCTTTAAGGTAAAAGTTCATGTGTCTTTTTTTTTTCTTTTAACATGAATTTCTGACTCCCCCCTGTGTGTTTCTCATTAGCTTTGAACACTGCACAGACAGAGCTGCTGGAGCTGCGGTGTAAATACAACCAGGAGATGACGAACAAGTAAGAGTCTGCCTCTCATCTCACGTTTTCTGTTTACTTTGGCACACATTTCCAAATTTCAGAGGTTTTTCCCCGCTCCCTCCCACAGTCGTGACGGCTGCACGCCAGCATCACCGTAGCATTTCGAGTGCTCGAGCCGCTCTTATTTTACCTACATAAACTCGCGTCCAGTGTAGAGCTGAGGAATGCCATTGTAAAAGCAGAGTGAGAGTGACTCAGCCACTAATGCAGGTCGATGAGAGAGGTCTGTGTTTGCTTTCACTGGCAGCTGGGCCTTGACAGCCCTCAAGAAGAATTGCTTCATTTAAAGATTGCTTCAGAAAACACTCTACCTTATCCTGGTCTTTGAGCGCAATGTATCCACCACACGGCTGAAATGAATCTGAGCTTGTATGAAGGATGTCGATAGACATTCAAAGTAAACACTCCTTTGTTTGGGTTGTGCTCTAGAGCACAGTCAGCCGCTGCTAATGGATTTTCTCCCAGGCTTAATCCTTGGCGCAATTGAACTGATGTCTCCAGACCCGCTGCCATCCATTTTGTCGGATTGGACACATTTTCAGTTTGGCCTTACCTTTTTGCAAAGAGCTGCGATGTGAAAGAGCATCTCTGTCATGTAGTTTGTCATACTGTGTGTGCGTGTTGCCCCGGTCGCATTCCTCAAGGCCGACAGTAGCAGCAGCGACCCCGCAGCTCAAGCTGCAGCTATCCCGCCCTGACCCCAAGCGTCTGAGCGCCGGGCAGGGCCTCTATTAGTCTCACTGACTGTTTCCTCGGTGCTGATAAGAAAAACTATTTGTCTGCCTCGGCTTGAGTAGCTGAACAGGTAATCAATACAAAACATTTTCCGTAGTGCACAAGTTCATTAAACGTAGAACTGACACCTGTTAGTGTTTACTGTCAGGAGGACGCCATCTATACAGGCCTTATTGGGCAAGCCCAGGACCCTTTAAAACTGGGGCTGCACCAACTGCAAGAACGGGATTGGTCAGAGGCATCATCTGACAGATAGCTGCACTACAGCCACGTTCACACATGCGTTGCATTCCTGAACTTTGCTCATACATACCTGACAGAAGTGCATGTGAGAAGGTAGATGTCCAATCAGACATTTGCATTCATACCTGCACTAGCTTGCTTCTCTTGCAAAGCCACATCAAGTTGATGAGTGAATAACGCAGCTTATCTCCTGGTGCATGGATGCCATGTGTGCTGCCTCCTGCACGCTCAAGCCACAAGTCTAGCTCCTCCAAACTTTGCAGAAGTGTGCACCACATATGAGAGAGAGCAGCTGATTCTCCCAAAATTGTCAAGTTCATTTGTCTTAATGTCTTATGCACAAGTATTGAAAGATTGTATTTGTGCGTTCTTGTGATCCCATTGGATTAATAATTTTTCAGGTAATCACAGCTTTTGATGTGAGACAATGGAGCAGATAGGCGCAAACATGAAAGATAATGAGGGTTTGGCTGAATATAGTTAGTTTAATAAGGATTTAAAAAGTCTGATGTGTTCTTTGAACAGTTTTATTTCCTTTGGTTAAAAAGGACTGCTGTGTCCCGAAACTTGAGAAACCTATGTGCATATTTAAATCAATCACAGCGTTCTCGTTAATTCATCCTTATCTACCTTTTGAAAATCTGATCCCATGTGTGCAAAATGAAACTGTTGAACTTCAAACACACCTCATGAATAATCCTGCTGAGCTTCTGTTTAAATTAGACTTCTCTGATTGTTAGATGTATGGAGGCTGGAAGTTGGAGTTCAGCCTCAAGAGTTCTGAGGGGAAAAAAACACGATTCGTGTATGCATCCGCTCGCTTGGCCGCTGACGTTGTGCCATCAGAGCTGTTCTTGGGGTATCTAGGATTATTAATGACCTGGGTTTACATAGACACTGATTACACCTGGTGGATTAAAAAAATCCATTATATTGAGAATATTTCCATGATTTTGAGGGAATAAACAGTTCGGGAGTTAATTTTTTGTTATTGTGGACTTTGCTTTGAAAATATGTCTCTCAAATTATAATTGATAGGTTTTTTTTTAATGCTTGGTAACATATTAGCTGTAGGGGGTGGGAATTTAAACTCACTTTTTCCAAAATCCCAGCTGAGTTTCTAATTTGAGGTACTGAAATGCCAGAATACAGACAGTGATAAAACTCAATTGCCAGTTCATTAGGGACTTTTAGCCTCTAGTGTGTTGAACAGTTTTTTCCCCAAATATTCTGTGCATAATGATTTATGCGTAGTAAGTGTTAGAACGTCCTTTGACTATGAAGTATATGTGTGAAACAAAACTCTGCAAAACTCTATTGTGCATTTCCTGTTGTTGGTCAGTATGTGGTTATAGGGCCATAGCTTTCCTGAAATATGACTGTCACGCTACAGCTTTGTTTCGTGTGTAGCAGAATGTGTAATAGCAGTTGGTTTTGTTTTTTTGTTTATTTGAAAGTGAAAATATGTCGCCAGTAAACCTTCTCTGTCTGGATGTGCATGTGCTGCAGGGCGGAGGAGGTCGACGGCATCATGGCGAGTCTTGAGAAAGCAAACCAGGTGAGTTCGGTCTTCCTGTGCACTCCTCTGATTGAGATGCTCCTTCATTAAGGTAATCACTCCTGTAATCAAGCCTCGGCTTTAATTAGGCACCCTCCGCCCTGTGCCCCCCCCCCAACCCTCTCCTCTTCCTCCCCCCTTCTGCCTCCCGTGCCCTGAGAGTGTGATTAGTGAATGTAAACCCGAAGCCCCGTCGGTGGGCGTGCTACGGCAGCACGGCTCCACTCAGCAGAGAACAGGAGACTGCCGAGCGCGATTGATGCCGGAGTGCCGAACGCCGGGGTTCTTAGTTATCTCATTGCCTTGATTGCTTCCTGTCCTGGTGATACTTCTTTTCTTCTGCTTCCCTCTTCTCTGCTCTGATTTTCTCCCTCGCTCTCGTTCTCTCCCTCTCTCTGCTGCTGCTGCTCTCTGCCAACCGCTCCCAGATAAATGTTCTCAAAATGAATCATTAATTAGCAGGCCGGGTGTGACAGAGCAGGTAAACAGTTTGGGGAATAAAGTGGGCTGACTAAACACCCCTCGCAGCAGAATAAACCAGTGGCTGCACTCACCTCCTTGGGCCCCTGCTCAGGTTTTTGCTAAATTTTCTGAGCGAGGGCGCCTTTTTTTTTCTTTTTTTTTGATTTACTGTGTGAGTGTTCTCTCGCTGTGATCAACTCATTAGCCAATTGATGTGGCCGGTGTATGAAAACTGTAACGCTGTGATGCCGTGTCTGTGCGCAGAGAGCGGAAATGGCTCAGAGGGAAGTGGAAAGGCTAAAGGAACAGCTATCCAGTGGCCACAGCGTCACCGCAGGGAGCTGCCATCCAGCAGAGGGCACTAGCAGGGTAAGAACTGTTACATGTTGGGTGTAAAATACTTTTATTTTTATTTTTCTTATTATTATTTTTTTCTTTTTGTTTTTTTTTAATGGCCACAAATAATGTATTACTCAACTGCAGGTATCATTTTGAGATATTTTACTTTATTTTCATTCATTTTCAATCCAGTCCTTGTACCTGACCATAGTATTGAATAGTATTGTATATAAACATTATGTAGGAGTAGATAGTGGATAATAGGTATTGATTTGTAAATAACTGGACATGAATAACTTCAGTTTATAATATAATATTAGACTCTAACTGGGAAGCTCGTTCTCTTTCTTTTCACGTGACTTTGTTTAAAGATGGAACAGATTTTTGGGTCAACTTGAAAGAAAGGCACAGGTGGAAACGAGAGAGCAGAGGTCAAATGTGATATAGATGTGATTAGATTTCATTCAAATATTTTCAAGCTATGGTGTTTATATATCATAAAATACACAGCTCAGCAAAGAATCCATTTTAAGTTTTATCTTTAGACACGTTGTTACTAGCAGCCACACTCACATGTTCTCATTTCTTAAGTTGAATCCATTAAAACAAGGTGATTTACAAATGTTACAGCTGTTAGTCGAAAGCCTGGCATATCTGAGCATGCTGGGCAGTGTGTCCTTAGAAAATAGAGGAAATGGGTGCAGAACAAAAGTACTAGTTGGTCTAAAAAACCTACAACAAAAAATCTACAACAGATGAACGGTGTCTGAAAGTGATGTCCTTCAGAAATAGGAACAAATCCAGCAAAGTCTGACATAAGACCTCAGAGATAAACTTGGCCTTTTGGCTGATTGTTCACTGAAGCCTCAACAGAAACGGTCTCAGTGGAAGGATGGCTGTCAAGAAGCCCGTTTGAGGAACGCAAACCAGGAGAAAAGGCTGAGGTTAGCTAAATTACACTAGAACTGGACTACTGAACTGAAATTCATGGAGTGATGAATGATCCCAAACACACTACCAGCATACCTGGATTTAAAAAAACAAACAAAGGAACACTATCGGACATGGATTAGACTCCCCAGAGCGCCGCCCTCAAAATTGCAACTTAGAAAAGATAACAAACAGCCATAAATGCCTTCATAAGAATAAGTTAATACCACATGTAACATTTCTGGTGAAAAATACAGTGAAAAGTCTAAAAGTAACTCCATGTGTTTTGTCCAATTGTTTCACTCTGCAAAGCCTTCCAATTGGCTGGATTTTTGCCTGTGGGTCTTATGTTTGACACCATTGAACTGTAACTTTCAGTTCACATGTTAGCACATCAATCAAATAATGTTGATATAATACTACTACTAATAAAATAACCACAAATTTGTTAAATCCATTTTTTTTTTACAGTTTATACCATAACATGTAACACAACAGCTAGATAAACATACACACATCAGTACACCTTTATTCTTCATGGCATAGATTCAACAAGGCACTGGAAACATTCATCAGAGACTTTGGTCCATATTGACAACGAATCACACAGTTGCTGCAAATTTGTTGGCTGCAGATCTATGATGTGAATCTCTCATTCCACCAGATCCCAAAGGTGCTCTATTGGACTGGGATCTGCTGACTTCTGAGCGCAGATAACTCATTGTTGTTTTCAAGAAAGCAGTTTGAGGTGATTTTAAGTTTGGGCAATGGCGTTTTTTATTCTGCTGGAAGCAGCCATCAGAAATGTCTCCCACACCAACACCACCAGCACCAACCTAAACCAATGATGCAAGGCACCATGGTCCATCCTTGCTTTCATGGTGTTCGTGCCAAATTCTGACCCTACCATCCAAATATCGCATCTAACTTGAGACTGGTCAGATTAGGCAATGTTGTTTTCAATCTTCTGTTATCTTCTTCAAGCTCGACATTCTCTTCTGCATTGGTTGTAACAAGTGGTTATTTGAGTTACTGTTGCCGCCTTATCATTTTGAAGCAGTCTGGACATTCTCCTGTGACATCAATAAAGCATATTCACCCACTGCCACTCTCTAGGGTTTACAGAGAATGACCCTAAAGTTAGTTGTGTAGAAAAATTACCAGTAGAGCGTCATTCTGAAATACTCAGACCAGCCCGTCTGCAACCAACAACGATGTCATGGTCAAAGTCACTTAAATCATGTTTCTTCCCCAGGCTGATGGTCAGTTTGTACTTCAGCAGGTCATCTTGACCAAATGTCTAAATGCACTGAGTTGCTGCAATGTTATTAATTGATTAATTCATTTGTATTAGCAAACAGTTGGACAGGTGTACCTAACAAAGTGGTCATTAACTAGATATTAGAGCATCTTAAAAACGTATTATGTACACGTACCTTTTTAAAAATTTCAAACCACATTTGACGTTTTGTTCTGTACAAATCACCAGATTATGAAATTATGAAATCCCTGCCAGAGGGCTTTTTAATTGGTGTAGAAATATTGAATGTGTTGTCTTTTATCAGTCTCTGAGATAAATTAGAATATGCTATTAATTGTGACCTCATCATCTTTGCAGAAGTCATATTCTCTCACCTTTCATTACCACAGCAGAGGTTGTGATTCACGGGCTGCCCTCACTCCCTTTATCACTTTTTCCCTCTCCCTCACTCTCACACCTTTTGTCACATCTTCCTGTCACCCTGTCAGGAGAAGAACGAGAAGGGAGAGGTGTTGCCCTCCCAGCTGGAGGCTGCCTTGCTGGCTAAAGACCGTGAAATCCTCCGCCTTCTCGAAAACATTCAGCGGCTGCAGTTCACACTGCAGGAAGTTCAAGAAACCTCAGCCAATCAGATTCTAGAGCTGGAGCGCCAGCTAGCCTATAAGACAGAAGCTATAGAGGTGAGTGGCTGGGACACATGATGGGAAATGTGGGTAAGAGTCCTCTGTCCGCAGAATCTCTTATTAATTCAGAGGAAAATATTATCCTTCTGTGTTTTCGTTTCAGAGATTAGAAGCTAAACTGCAATCCCAGATGGACTATGAAGAGATTAAAACTGAACTCAGGTGGTTGATTGATATCGAACGTGTCAGTAATTCATAGTAATGTTAATGTACATCTAAATATATGACTGTGCTTCTTTTGGTTTTCGCCGTAGTATCCTAAAGGTAATGAAGCTGGCTTCAGCCAATGGCAGCTCATCCCAGGTACGCATGTTCCTGCACTTTGTACTTTTGTGTTACTCGCAGCAACAACTCCACCTCATTGTTAGTCCGTTTAAAAAACTCAGTGCTTTTCCTCAACATTTTGCCGTGACGTTTCAGAGAGCGGGAAAGTAAATAAGCGGCACACAGAAATGAGGCAGGTCAAATCTTCTTGCGTTTCACGCATGCGCAGTACTGGAACGTAAGCGTTTTCGGCCGTTTCAGTGTGGATGCACAACTCTGTGAAAACAACTGAAAAGGGTAGTGTGGACATGACAGTTTTCAGACAAAAACGCCGTTTTCAAATCTATCCGGGCTAGTGTGGACGTAGCCTTAGTGCCAGAGAAGAAAAACTACAGCAGTGCAATTGAATGCATCACTGGTCCATCATCCATTATATCCAATATAAGGATATCGGCAGCCACTACAATTGATTAATCTAGAATTAACAGCTTTTGTGTGTGGGTGTGTGTGTGGGTGTGTGTGTAGGATTCTGCTAAGGCTGCAGAGGCTCTTTTGCTGGATAAAGAGGCCTTTCTTCCATCTCACAAGTACCTGGTGGATAAGACCCGAATACTACACAGCAATGGTAAAATAAATGTCTCGTTTTTTTTAGCCTATAAAGTTAAAAGAAAACTAGTACTAAGAGATTGTTAGTTTCTAAAAGGTGTTGAGTTTTGTCATCTACCAAATACTGCCTGTTTGTTTGGCACTCACTGGGCAGCTGATTCTGTAGTTGATTACTTCCACATTTAAATCTCTGTGCTTAAACTGAGTTTGCATAATGTAGTCTGGATTTGCAAGGGTATAAAGTAAGCGATTTAATTCAGGAAATATCTTTTATAAGCTGAATAATAGTTAGGTCTTCATTGTTAAAGCCATGTAGCTGTACACATCCCATGTATCCTGAGTGAGATGGCTTTTCTGTCACCAGATGATGACCATTCTGAGGATGCAGGCAGGGAGATAGGCAGGCCGCCCGGATCCCACTCATCCTCCTCTCAGGTGGACAGTCGTGCCTCCCCCAGCCCCGGTCCCCCCACCCTGGACCGCTCCTCCTCCAGCCACGATCTCCCCCGGCCTTTCTCAGTGTCGCCGTGCTCCGGGGACCGGCTGTCAGGAGACCACATCCTCCACAAACAGCTGTTATCTCCACACTTTAAAAAGGATGGCCTCATGGCTTTCCCTACCGCCCTCTATGCAGCCAAAGTCGCGCTTATGTCAGCCTCACAAGGGCCTGTGGGGGCGGGCAGCGTTGATGCCGGCTTGCCCAGCGACCAGTCAGAAAGCGGCAGCTCGACCGCAGGAGACGATGACCAACTGGACACGGCGGAGATCGCCTTCCAGGTGAAGGAGCAGCTGCTAAAGCATAATATCGGCCAGCGAGTGTTTGGCCACTATGTGCTGGGCCTGTCCCAGGGTTCGGTCAGCGAGATCCTGGCAAGACCCAAACCCTGGAGGAAGCTGACTGTGAAAGGCAAAGAACCTTTTATTAAGATGAAGCAGTTTCTGTCTGATGAACAGAACATTCTGGCACTCAGAACCATCCAGGTCCGACAGAGAGGTGAGTGCTAAATACTTTGTGTCACAGCCTGGGTGTCTGACCCATCGCTCTGAGTTTATTTTTGTATTCTTCTCATGTTAGCTTTGTGATCATGTGTTATTCCTGTCTAGCTTAGGTTAAAGGCAGCCATTATTTATTGTTTCCTTGGTTTCCATGTTTGGATTCTTGCCTAGTTTATCATGTGTTTTAGGTCTGTAAGCTTAGTGTTGTCATGTTTAGTTTCCTGTTTTATTTTGAAGTTGTGTGTGTGTGTGTGTGTGTGTGTGTGTGTGTGTGTGTGTGGTTAGTTTTACTCTCCCCTGTGTTTTCATTATGTTTAATTCTAGTCAGCTGTGTCCTCATGTGTTTCCACCTCCCCTGATCACCTCATGTGTGTATTTCAGTCCTCAGTCTTCCTGTGTTCAGCGTCGCATCGTCTGTTATCCACATCATAGTAAATCATAGTCTGTCATTCAAGTCATTGTTTATCATAGTTTTCTTAGTTTTCATGTTTCCATCAGCCATCAGCCAAATAAAGGCTCGCTTTTTGTTTGAATTCAAGCTCTGTTCTCCTGTGTCTGCATTTGGGTTCGCATCTGAAGCACATCGGCTGCTCAGCCGTGACACTGTGACAGGACACGGACTAAATGAAAACCGTGCTGCAACACACAGATGTATAAAGTGCAATACACAATACCATTACAGCACATAACAACAGCTGACATAGCGTCGGAAAGTTTGGCAATTTAAGTTTGTTTTAAGCATAATTTAAAGACCGCTGGCTTGCAAATCAAACGTTAGAAGGACAGTGATTTTCATCCACTGCACTGATACATGACGATACATGAAGCACAATGAAGGTCATATTTTACAGTAACGATGAAATAATCAAATTAATTAAACAAGTACCAGTCTGGAAACCATTAGGCTAGTCTGCTGACTGCCGGCAGCCAGCGGATATGTGTGCTAAGACTTCTGTTCTGTGCTCTGTTCATTGTTTTTGAATGCAGATAAATGGGGGGAAAAAGCTAATAAAAAGTGAAATCATCATCAGATAACTGTGGTTATTAAAGGCATTTTGGTACAGCCATTCCTCTTTGGCTCTCCATACAGACGGTTTACTTGCATGCAGCCAAAGCTTGAACATGCACTGCAAGCAGACTACAAATGGTATCCAGAAATATTCTTAATAAAATAAGTTTTTAGACAAAGTTAATTTCAGAATGCTTAGCGGGGACCTATTGCACTAATTTGCAAGTCCCTGTTTTTATTCCTAGACTAACTTTGTATAATTCAAAATAATCCTTATTTAGCTTCCCCTTCCCTTTAAGCCAGCTGTCTTCTGATTGGTTGCTGTTTCCAATCAAAATCTTTGAAAGACATGTTGTCTGGGCTTAGTGGTCACAAGCAGAGCTGTGTACCTATGATGACCATATTAGGCAAATATTCTCTCACTGACATCAATGAGAGGCAGAAGTAGAAAAAACTGTCTGAAGGCTTCACACAACTGGATAGTCTGACCTCATTATTTGAAACTTGGCTGATGTTTGGTATGAGCATTCGTATACAATATATGGCTGAAAAGCTTCATCAGTTCTGTGGTACTATGTACGCAGAGGTTTTTAAAGCAGATGTATTGGTGGCTTAGCTCCTGGACCTGTGCACATTTAAACCTTCTACATTTAAATCTACTTGGCCCTCATCCTTGACTTCATCACGGTTTCCTCTGCCATGTTTATAGTGTTACTTTTAAACTTTGTTTTCTCCCTAGATTCACAGCTTTTGAAAGTTGAGCTTCCCGTATACTGCAACCTCAGACAGCACGCGCTCAAAGGCAGCCATTGATCTACCAGTCAAAAGCAAAGCCTTGGAACTGCTCTCTGATCAACCATCCCACTCACCCCCTCCTCTCTCCTCCCTCTCTCTCTATCTCCATCTCTTTCTGTTACCCTCTGTGGCAGGGAGCATCACTCCACGCATCCGAACTCCTGAAACTGGGTCAGACGACGCCATTAGGAATATCCTGGAGCAGGCTAAGAAGGAGATCCAGTCCCAGAGGGGTGAGGATGAAGCTTCGAGTCATAAGTCATAGTTAAAAGCCCTGTTGATTGTTTTTTTTGGTTTTTTTTCTATGCACAATGAATTCTATTATGTATTTTGATCAGTACTTGAATGCATCTAGATTAGAAAGGAAAGGTGATTTGAGTGTGCGTCAGTGTCAGTGTGTGTGTTTTTCTTGTTTAGGTGATGGCAAGTCCTCTCTAAACAGCTCATCAGGCAGAAGCAGTAACGGGCCTGGCAGCAGCTCTGACGACACCATAAAGAGCATCCTCGAACAGGCCAGGAGGGAGATGGAAGCTCAGCAGCAGGCCCTGATGGAGATGGAAGTGTGCGGCAGGGCTTCGACTGCTAGCTCAGGAGTTCAGGTGGAACGTCTGGGGCCCCCCGAGCGCTCCAGGGGCCTGCCTTTACCCATCTCCATCAAGCAGGAGGAAGGGGGCTGCATTACAGTGTGCACAGCCAACCCCGTGAGCAGCCCCCAGACACCCCTCAGCGTCCTCTCCCCTGCCGCTTTCGTCCAGAACATCATCCGCAAAGTCAAATCAGAAATCGGCGAAGCGGGCACCTACTTCGATCAGCACTGGTCTCAGGAGCGGGGATCTATGGTGCTCGGCGGTGGAAGCAGCTCTCGGCCCTTCAGCTCGGTCTCCCCTTCCTTGTCTTCCTCCTCCTCCGGGCCCTCCACCTTACCCCGGCCGTGGCTGCGTCTGGAGAACGGCGAGGGTCTACCCAACAGTGAGGAGGCCTCTGCTGCCGAGGACGAGCTGGGCCTGAGCCGGCCGGTGGAGGTGAAGGTGGAGTCAGATACCTCGGTAAGCGGGGAGTCCCCAGGACCCGGCCCGGGACGCCTTTCCTATTATCCAGCATATATCCCCCGTGCACTGAAGCCCACCGTGCCCCCGCTGACACCAGAGCAGTATGAGATGTACATGTACCGGGAGGTGGACACCATCGAGCTGACTCGGCAGGTGAAGGAGAAGCTGGCAAAGAACGGCATCTGTCAGAGGATCTTTGGTGAAAAGGTCAGATGTTGGCCTTTCACATTAACGCATACTGCAAATGAAACAGCCTGCAAATACAAAAGAAGAAAAATGATATTAAAGATAGAATTTTAGTTTAAATTTTTCAGATTTTCAGAGCATGTGAAATATTAGACTGAGGTGATCTCAGTAAACATAAAACACATTTTAATTATGTTAAAAAAAGAACATGAAACTCATCCATGTGGAAAAGTAATGGACTCCTTTTAAACCTAATAACAGGTCCCGGCACTTTAGTAGCCATATCTGCAGCTCAGAGCTTTGCATAATACGGTGCTGGTATTTGACATCGCTGTGAAAGAATTTTAGCCCGCTCTTTAGAATTTCTTGCAGCAGACTTGACATAATGATGTGAAGTCTTGACATTATATGCCCTGTAAAAAAACGGTTAAAAGTTTGCCGTTTTATTACTTTCTGCATACAACATTGTCCTAAAAAGCCTTCAGGTGCTTTTCCCCATATGTCAGACAGCAATAGATTCTGCTTTGCTGCTCTTCCTTTGAATCCTAGTTTCTCGCATCTCTTTCTTAACCATCAACATTTTTAGCTGAGAGGCTTGCGTTTGGTTGAGCTGTCATTCGTGCCCTTGAAAAACCTTTTAGAGGCTGCCCGCAAGTTTTACCATACCACATTATTCTCCCTAGCTGTCACAGTGGTTTGGGAGGGCTTTCCAGAATGAGGCATCTGAGCAGCTCATCTCTTTCAGAGTTACGTTTGTGGTGCAATGTGCTTGTGGGACTTTTGTGGTGTGAACCTGAGGGAAATACAGCTATTTTTTATTAATTAATTCATTTTTATCGGGTGTTCCTTAAATGAATAACATTATAATCTCAGTCTCTTATCAAATCCCACTGAGCATCAAATGTCCAATGTTTTCTGGGGTTTCTGATTAGCGTCTCTGTTATATCTGAATTTGGTTGAAGAGTGAAATGTAAATTTTTGGTTATCCACTGAGAATTTTTCTAAATTTAGTTAAATTTGGTTGTTAAATGGTTGTGATAAACCAGCCATAAAGCATTAACTCAAGGTTCTTAGACTAAAAAATATATATATATTATAGAGGCCTCAGTGCAATCAAACTTTACTGCTGGGACAGCCCGGTGGTGCAGTGGTTTTTACTGCTGCATAGCTGGAAGGTTCTGAGTTTGGATCTGTTGCTGGAACGTTCTTTCACTTTTCAGCCAAAGTCATCTTTTCAACAACTCTTTGCTGAGCGGAACGTGTTACTTTTCCTTCACCCAGGTGTTATATTTTCTGTGACAAACACACAGAAGATTAAATCTTTTTTTTTTTAAAACGGTGTGTTCAGAACACTGTGTTTTTATTTGCATTTTCCCTGAAATGAGCTACTGAAGACTCTGTATCGGTTTTGTTAGTTCAAGCCCCAGAAAGTGTGCCTTTATTGTCGGTAAAATCCCTCTGGGTGTCTTCCTAGGCAGCCTTTGTGATATATCACTTTATTCTGTCTGGAGTGGATAAAATATAACGGGTGTCACAAAGGTTTTTCAGAGTAATATGAAAGGTGCTGTCTTCCTTCTCTGCTGTGTTGATATGACTGTTGTAAAATATCTTTAACGCAAGTCCCACTAAAGCTGAAGACGGTGCAGCAGTTTTTTTATTTTTCTAATATACGATCATGTGGAAAAAAAGGAAGAAAATTTGTCACTATAGAAATTTCCGCATTTGATTCGCATAAATATAAATCACATATGAAAATTCATAATAATCAAATATGAGGTGTGCTGCAAATCGAACTTAAACCATTAAACATGACGATTTATCGTACATTGTCTCCCTCCAGTGGTTGTATGGGGAAAGTGCATGACCAAACAGATTTCCATCTTTCACAATAATAACTTGGAGCTTCAGTCGTTTCTGTGCAACATATACATTTGATGTGAGCAATGACATAGATAGTGTGTCTAATTAAAAGGTAAATATATCAACCAGTGTTTGTGTTCCAGGTGCTGGGGCTTTCTCAGGGCAGCGTGAGTGATATGCTGTCTCGGCCCAAACCCTGGAGCAAGCTGACCCAGAAAGGCAGGGAGCCCTTCATCCGTATGCAGCTGTGGTTACTGGATCAGCTAGGACAGAGCCTTAACCAGCCCCCAAACCAGTGCCACACTCAGGGTGAGTCTGCATTTCACAACACACGCTTGAGAATATCTAGACTGCTTGAGAAACTTTCCAACTGAAAAAACCAAACAAAAACACACACAGCTTACATAGTCAACTGCGTGTATTTATTTGATTGGTGTGGCTATTCTTTCCTACTTACAGATAAAAGCCCAGTGACGGCCCAGTCCTCACCATCCCCACCTCCCAGCCCAGCAGACAGCCACCCAAGTCCCCTGGTAGAGCCTGTGAGTCTCTCCCTGGAGAGCAGTAAAGAGAACCAGCAGCCAGAGGGCCTGAGCTTGGGGTTGTCCACCCACCCAGAGGGAGTGAAATCCACTCCCAGCCTCATGACCTTGCATCAGCCCACAAACCCACTGGGCATCCAGGAGCTGGTGGCCATGTCTCCAGAGCTAGATACCTATGCCATCACCAAGAAGGTCAAAGAGGTGCTAACAGATAATAACTTAGGTGGGTCTGAGTTCACAACTTGGGATAAAAAACTCCCCAAAACACTTCTTAAAGACACCACAGCAACTATACACCTGTGTATATTTGTTCTCCACAGGCCAGCGTCTTTTTGGGGAGACCATCCTGGGCCTGACGCAGGGCTCGGTGTCTGACCTGCTCTCCAGACCCAAACCATGGCACAAGCTCAGTCTGAAAGGCAGGGAGCCCTTCGTCCGCATGCAGCTGTGGCTCAACGATCCTCACAATGTAGACAAGCTGAGGGCCATGAAAAAGATGGAGAAGAAAGGTGGGAACCAGAGTCTACTCTGTAATATGACGGAGGACATGATTCTGACACGTTTGTACTCTGCATGTCATACTCTGCATGTCTCTGTCTGCCCTCCAGCCTATTTGAAGAGGCGATACGGCCTGCTGAGCACCGGCTCGGACAGCGACTCGCCCAGCACTCGCTCTGAGTGTGTGAGTCCGGCTTTGGCCTCTCTGGACTTGTGCCCCTACAGCCAGGCGAAGAAGCCTCGGGTGGTGCTGGGAGCCGAAGAGAAAGATGCCCTGAGGAAGGCCTACCTTTTAGAGCCCTACCCTTCTCAAAACACCATCGAGATGCTGGCGTCGCAGCTCAACCTCAAAACCAACACCGTCATCAACTGGTTTCATAACTACAGGCCAGTCCTTTGTAACCTTTACAAATGGCTGTTTTTATTATTACTGTACATTTACTTTAGGTGGACAGCTCACACTACAATCAAAATCTGTTTTTTCTTCTCTGGCCTCCAGAGCTGTGTTGTCCAGTGTTGAAGAGAACTGCTATAGAGCCATTTCTTGAATAATATGGCAAGAGACATTACAGAAATTTCATTTAGGAACTATTTTCTTTCTATTGTCTACATCCAGTAGAAAGAAAATAGGCAAATAGACGTGTATTTTTTATTTTCTTTGGAGTAATCAAGTCCTGATTTCTGAAATGTAAAACCTAAAGAGCCAAAGGAAGAATATGTAAATCTAATTTTGTGATAAACTGTCTCTTACACTTCAACTGAAATCTGATTTAGAAAGTAAACTTTAGTCTCTAAAGTCTCTTTCAGTCAATGTCTAACTGTGGTATTTGTGTGCAGGTCCAGGATGCGACGGGAGGTGCTGATGGAGGGTCTGCCAGACAACGACACGGATGCTGAGCACCACAGCTACTCCCCCTCAGTGACACGGAGCCCTCACTCTGACGGAGAGGAGAGGAGGCTGCAGCAGCCCTCAGGACACATCCATTCCAGCCTTCCTCTTAGTGCCAACACCTCACTGCCTCATGTCAAACAGGAGGCATTAGACAGGGAAGACGACGCAGAGGAGGGAAGGGAAAGCTCGGCGAAACAGTCCAGGGTTCAGTGTTTTCCAACAGCCGTGCCGCTGCCGCAGTTGAAAAGTGAGCACGAGGACTCCGTCGCGGGCTGTCGCGAGCCCCACTTGGCAGGCCAGAGCCTGAGGCAGGAAGAAGGTCAGGGTCTCTACCCTGGAGGGCTCTCCGTAGACGGCCCACAGAGAACCAATCAGACCAGGCACGAGGGGGAAGACTCCGGAAAGTCACCCGTCGACCCGGTCAGTTTCAAGGCTTCGTCAGAGCCCTGCCGCAGCAGCCTGGAGGTCTCCCTCAACTCGCCCTCTGCTGCATCCTCACCGGGCCTCATGATGTCAGTCTCGCCCGTTCCCTCCTCCTCTGCGCCCATATCGCCCTCGCTGCCCAACCCTCCATCGACGAGCACCAGTCACAGCCTGGACCCTAACCCGCCCCCTCCCTTCCAAAGTCCCAAACTCAACAGGAGCACTCAGAGACGCACGGAGAAAATGGCCAACCTCAATAACATCATCCACAGGTTAGAGAGAGCAGCCAATCGAGAAGAGACTCTGGAATGGGAGTTTTAAGTCCACTTTAGGTGTATCCAAACCTTTGCGCCACACAGGAGAGTCTCAGAAGCTTCCTGACGTCTTTAAATGGAGCGTGGCTCCTGAAGGCCTGTCCTCCAAGAATGATAACTCACAGGAAATGGGAACACGGAGCTAATCATACGGTTGAATTCCCTACAAGAACTTGAGAGTTGAAAAAAAATTTATAAATGTGTATTAGTTCGTTTGTTTTTTTTCCTTTTGATAATGCATACTACT
Source organism: Pelmatolapia mariae (assembly GCF_036321145.2). Lineage (NCBI taxonomy): Eukaryota > Metazoa > Chordata > Actinopteri > Cichliformes > Cichlidae > Pelmatolapia > Pelmatolapia mariae. The sequence continues at coordinate 10,354,473 of NC_086237.1, read as the reverse complement.
TTGAAATATATGTGACAGCACTAGCTGTCGTTTTACCTATTGGACTTGACATGAAGACTTTTGCAGCTATGGTGTCATCAAATGTACACTGAAGTTCTGTAGATTGCCACTGGGTGAGATTAAAAGAAGACCCCTGTCTTAAGCCATTAAAAGCACTATAACTATTTGAAAAGAGACACTGACCAAATTTGCTACTTTTTGAATAGCAATTTTTCAGATTTTGTCTGTAAAACTGGACAGTTTAAGTCAAGTAACATGAAATCCTATTACTGACTGAGGGATAGTCCTTTAAGACTCTAAATATTCAACATCTTGTATGTACTTAGTTTCCTGGTGATATGTTTTGAAATATTTGTAACTCACTCGTATAAAATGTGGTTGTACATGTTGTAGAATTGTCTGCAATAGCCTTCTCTAAACCTGATGTAGCATGGTACTCACCTGACCCTGTTTATCCTCTGTAGTTAGTCACCTGTGATTATACTTGAGCGAAAACACGAGAAAAAAGAAAAAAGTTGAAAACCCTGCAAAAAATGAGAAAAAAAAAGGAAATGTTAAACCTAATGAGTAGAGTACTTTTGAAGTGTTTTTCGTTTCTTTAGTTTGCTTTGAATAATCCTCGAGGTTTACAGTTTAGGGCCCTTGTGCTTTTGGTAGTGAGTGCAACAGTCACTTCGCACGAGCACAGTTTACACGATTTCTTTCAGACTTACCTCTCTGACTCTCTAAGGCACTGGTTCTCAGACTGTAACGGGCCAAGACACAGGACACCCAGTTTACCTCAGATTATGTTGATGCACATCATGCGACGACCATGCGTTCCATTCTTTTGCATAAACATGACGCACACTTGTTTGGACCGAGGGAGGGAAGGCGCTGGCGTATCATGCTTCGGGTGCGAGCTCACGCCTCAGAGGGTCAAACAATGAAGCGAGTGGTGGTGGTGATTGGGGGGCTGGGGGGTTATGAGATAAATCTGCTGCTGTTTGTCCCTTTGTATGTGTTATGGAGTAACACCTGCTTGATTGCACATTCTGAAAATGTGCATTTTACTGTAAATTATACGGAACAAAACACCTCAAGCACTGAGATGCTGTTTAGCTAGGCCACCCCTGCTCTGCGTTGATCTACTTTGAGGCTGAAGCTCCCAGTGTTTAAAAGCATGATACGTACAGTGTGACCTCTCATCAGTCTGTAAGTACGCTATATTCAAGAACACAAAAGGTTACAGGTATCCCCTCATATTATCTTTGACCACGTGTGTATTGTGTCTGTAGACGTTTCTTTGTCATGCTTGCAAGATGTTCTTTATGTATTTTGCCTCTATTTTATACTCAGAACAGTTAACTAGATATTCAATACCTCGTGTATGAAGTACTTACAGCACTTAGATTTTTTTGATAATTGTGAGGACTCAAGAAAAATTTCAAATATCAACATTATCCTAACTTAGTGTCCACAAGTCTTTGCCTTTACTGTATCGTTGAAGTTGGTAGTGAACACTTGCACATGTCTACATAGTTCAGAGGACTTGGATTGTATTATGTAGAGATATATATTACACAATTACTAAAAAAAAATACTATCTTACATTCTTGGAACAAAAATGTGCTGATTATATTGAAATAGAGTGTACAGATTTAATAAACCAAACCCATTCAAGCCAGTTCTGGTCTGGCAAGCTTGCCCACGTTTTAGACCTTCTCTCAGGGTAGTCTTGCTTTTTAAAGCTTTATTGAAACAGTTGCTCTCATCAGTGGTGTTGAATATGAAAACTATGTGATGTGGAGAATGACTCCGTTAAATATTCGACGAACATGTGAAAGTTGTATGATTACGGGATTTTCGACACTCACACGGAGGGGAAAAAAAGCGGATTGTTAGAAAGTCGTGGCTGTTTTGTAATTCCTTACATGGATGTGTCAAAGTACAGTGTCGAGCGGAACCACCAGGATGAGGCTAAATGGGTTGCATTTTTTAGATCAGTAGACTTTGCTCTTGGAAATACTGTTTTGTTGTGTTTTTTTTGTTTTGTTTTGTTTTTGTTTTTTTTCTTGGAGCCACAGAAGATTTCTCTCTGGTTTTCTTACCATCATATTTTGTGCATAATATACTGTATGATTAGAAGTGGCATTTCTTATGTGAAAGCTTCATTGTTTCTCAAGGTAACATGGACATATGACTGAAAATGAAATGTATTTACCCAGACCATTATCTCTTCATGTAAAGCTCATCTCATTGTTTTGCATGCAAATCCATTCTGCTCACACAACAAGGGATAGACTGTTTTTGTGTTATTGTTCTTGCACAGGGACATTGAATCAGCACTTGAAGTCTTTTTGCATTAGGGAAGTCCACACATGGTGCAGCTGAGAAATTTGGCTCTCACAAACTTGTCAGGATTACGGTCAAATCAGAACCTGAGACTGGCCCTACAAACGTTATACTTCCAGATTTATTTTGTGCCATATCACCTCCCCCATGCATTATCCTCATGGAGAAATGCCTTGTGGTGAAGTCTGATCTGAGAGCGGTGTAGGGCTTTTTGTAAGTACAGAAAAAAGCAAAGCTTTTTCTATATCACAATAGCCCTGCACAGTAGATGTTTTAATTTTATAACTGACTTCAGTCACTAAATAATGGAGAAACTGATTGATTGGCAAAACTTGAATAAATGCATTAAGATTTGCTTATATAAAACAAAATCTGGCACCGAGGGTTTGTCACCAAGGGAAGTTGTCATTTATAAGTCAGCTGTGGGCCAATCGAAAGAAGCATCTTTCAGGCTTAGATAACTGTCTGATGCCTCACTTCAGGCTATTAAATGTTAAACAATGGACAATGATATGCCAAGCATCTTGGAAATGAAATTGCATAGGCTGTGTAAGCCATCAGTCAATACATAATTGTTTAAGATCCTGCTGTGTTGTGTTTTTATTTATTTTTTTATTTTATAATGAGCAATGAGCGCTCCACACATTAACATACAAAAGTTACTGCAAATTCATGTGCATATATAAAACCTTACACTGTAGTGTGCACCCCTAACTAAGTGTAATCATTTTCACATCGCACTCTTCTCTGGCAGTCTTTCAGTGAAGCAAACACTTCATCTTTCCTATTGAATTCAGGGTCATTCATGTCCACTACATTAAGCATACAATGATACTTGGGCAATTGTGAATCTTATAAATATGACAATAAACACCACTGGATTTTCAAAGAAAAGCCAGTCAAACAAAGTAGACTGAATGTTTATTTATTTAGGAAAATGACTCACTATTACATTCATTAATATGAACCTCTAGGAATAAGAATAATGGTTTTGGATTTCTTCAGATTGAATGAATGTCACTGATGACTAAATGTCATTGAGTTCAAACATCTGACTTCTAATTTCATTCACCAATCAGATATATAACTACATATTTTACTTTAGTGTGTAAAATGAGCATATATAATATAGTGTCCCATTTGTTTAATTAGATATTCTCTATCTGCTTATAAGACGTTTGAAAATCGATGATAATTGAAATCGCATTTCTACCTAAATACAAAAAAGAAAAGAAAAAAAAACCCGTTTTAAAGCTGTTGTAATATTAATTTATCAGGCATCCCACTTGCCAGTGTTTACATGACTTACCGTGTGGCTGAGCCCCTCCCCTTTTCCAGAGAACCGCTCTGACGCGATGACGTCACTCACACGTAGGGCTCTTTAGACGGGAGAGTTCGCGGCGATGGCGACGACGGCTCGGTGTTGGAAAGGGACGCAGTGAAGCTGGCCTCGGCTCTGGTATGATTCATGTTAATGTTGGACACGTTGTTTTAATGTTTGGTAATTGCACAAGTTTCGGATGAGTCTTTGTCGTCTAACACCTCAGCACTCGGTTGACTGGTGAGTCCGCCGGTTGTAGTCGTTGCTCGGTGTGTTTTGACAGAGGCCTCCGCTCTGGGGTCCGCCCTCCATCTCATAACAACAAAAACAGTTGCAGAAAGCAGCTTCAGCCTAACCAGCTAGTGCTAGCTAGCAGGTCTACGCGCTGCTCTGTGTCACGGCTTTTAATGCCAAACGTCGAGTGTTAAGAGACCGCTGCACAACAGTTCACTGCCTGCCAGCAAATGTTAATTTCCACTGTTTGCATGTAAATAGCTCTTCGACTGAGCGTTAGCTCGCTAGCATTATTTTACGCTGTCGAGTGGTTGTTGATGAACACTGGTTAGCCAACAGTTTACGTTACATAGCTGCAGAAAAACTAGCTAACCACTATTCAAATATAAAAGAAAAAAACGAAAGAGGAGTTATTTGACTTAACAACCTGTTAGTACAAGAAACGTTAGCTATTTTCTTTTTTTTTCCCCTTGCAAACGGCTTTTCGTCAACTAGCAACGTGTTAATGTAACGTTGCAGAGCACTTGCGAGAAGCATTTGTTTTTGGGTTGACCGTAGCTTATTTTTTAGTGGCCAAAACTACCGGTATCTTTACATCGAATACTAACTAGTTGAAATAACATTAACTGGTGATTAATTAAGTCTAGTTTACGTTTTATTCGCCCTAGTGAAGTAAAAGGTAACGACAAAGTGTTAAAATTGAGCTGGGAAATCCTTTTCTCCCAAATACGAAGTTAGCCGAGGCTTTTGCGTTTATATATTGTTTAGCAGCGGTGTTCAGTATGGCTACCCGGCTGTAAACGTAAAGCTCCGCTGTCAAACGTGTTGGTTCATTGTCTCGTTTCTTGTTTTTTCCTTATATCATTTCGACGCTAGAGTGTCGATAATGTTACCACTTGTGAAAATGACTGGCCTGTCACGGGATAGGAGTAAGGTTAAGGCTCTAAGGGGCTTAGACTTTTCTGTGTGACTGCTGAACTGAGAGCCAGACTGAGCCGTAGCCACGGGTCACGAGCGGGCTGCAGTAAACAGAGCCGTGTGTTGGGCAGATATGCTTTATCAGGTAGCAGCAGCAGTAAAAGTTGGCCTCTACTCTCAGTGAAGTAATGACCTCGTTTGCCTCCTTCACAACTCTCTCAATGACCGGAGATGCTTTTGGCAGTACAGTGGGATATTTTGTCTTCTTTCTGTCTCCAGGCTGCTTAAATGTTCCTGAGAAGGTGTGTTGCTCTCCTGAGCTGCCCCTCTACTGACCCTCTTAGATCAAGTTTCAGTCTTTGCAAGCGTAGCTGACCTTTACAACTACTTGTGGGCCTGTTTGCTGAGAGATCCTAACAGGTTGCCTTTTGAAAAGTGATGTTAGAGGATATCGATAATGGAATGTAAGAAAAAGCTCTTTATAGATGGTTTACATGATCTGACCAACAAAGCTGCTGCTGCTTTTACTGTTTTTGATAAGTTGCATTTCTTTTGCTCTTTCAAGGGCAACCTGGGTAGGAACTTCCAGTCAGCCACTGGACAAGTCCTGCAAGGTCTTTGGCTCTGCTTGGCCAACCATTTGGGCAAATTACCAACCATTGTTGGGTAGTTGAACCACAAAGCACAATTCATTGAACACTAACATTTCTGATGTCTTTCACTACCCTTTAAGAACCTCAAAATGTGACTGTATGTTCTTAAATATGTATTGTGCACATAATTGTTTTGGTTTTTTTTTTTTTTGTTTGTTTTTTTTGTTTTTTTTTTGAAGGTGAACATTAGCCGATCAGTTCACGTGCCTGAACCATGTCTTTATGCAAGCTAAACTGTAGGCTCGGAGAACCAGCTGTCTTATTTTCCAGTCTGCAGTACAGTTTTAAGTGGTATCTGAGCTCCCATGCAAGCCACTGTGACCACCAGGGCATCTATATTTGCCAGTGAATCAAAAGAGCTTCTGTAGCTTGTGTGTCTCAGTACGGAGAAGCATTTTCTCATTATTCACTTTCATTTCCACAGATTTCCATGTCTTACTTGTGAGAGTTTCCACACAGGATCATCAGGTCTGCTTATCATCCATTAGTGATTGTTTGTGGTAAGTCTAAAAATCTGTGTTTTCACATTTTGTTCATTTTCTTCGATTTTAACCATGTAAATCCAACCATTGGATTTCCCCCATACTGCCATTTTTCTGACTGCCCAACATATCATAGATGATCATCATTTACAGTCTTCCCAATGCCTGGACACATTGCATGGGAAAGGCATTTGTGCATCCAGGTGCTCATGTACAGCCTCAACGTATTATGAGCCACTCCCTGGATCCTTCCTTTTTCTCTGCTGCTTCTACTACTACTGCTTCTTTTATATGTGTAAACTTAAAAATATGCTCACATGCTTTCTAATGCCAACAGAAACACTTAAAATTTATGTAGAAAATGCTGTTAGTCTGTTCATGTCAGAGAAATGAGAGGAAATGAGGTTGGTCAGAGATGAGACTGATATGCAGCAGAGATCTGGTCTGGAGTCAGACTGGGGATATTGTAGTTTGTGGTTGGTGTCTTAACCCCTCAACCACCCTGGTGTCTGCACAAACATGTATTTACATACAGGATTGGGCCAGCTTCGAGAACAAGGTTTGAAACCTTAAAAGTGGATTTCAGTTTATTTCTAGCACACCCACACCATCAAGAACCAGGGTTGTATGTGGGCAAAGGTGAGGGTTTCTGGTTTAAATAATTAAATACATGTTGAACTGAATTGCAAACCTAATTGTGGATGCATTCACTTCTGGCGAAATGACAGTTTAGTAGTGTCCCGAAATGACAATGAAATTCTTACTAGGGATATTGGCCAACTAGTCAGACCAATTTGCTAATTTGTTTTTCCATAAATTCTATTTTTTACAATGGAGATCCATGGTCAGGATTCATAGTGAAATGCTTTGAGAAAGTTGATTAGCCAATTGCTAGTTCATTTGATTTTGTGCCAGTAGTTCTGACAATCATCTGTGATGCTGACAGGCTGAAGTAAACCCTAGATCAGGGGTCCCCAATCCCAGTCCACAAGGGCTGGTGTCCCTGCAGGTTTTAGATGTGTCCTTGATCCATCACAGCTGATTTTAAATGGATAAATTACCTTCTCAACATGTCTTGAAGGCCGTTTATCAATGCCCAAGTACGCGAGTACGTACTCGCGTTCTCGGTGAGTACGTACTCGCCGAGAACGCACGGGAGTACGTACCCGCCGAGAACGCGAGCACGGACTCGCGATATGTACAATTGGAACACCTGCGTGATGATGTCACAGGTCCGGAGTTTTTACTGCCGTCCCCTCTTAATTTAACTGTGAGTAACATGTTATGAAGCCTAACTTTAATCACAGCCAAACTGGTTTACTCAGGAACAAATAAAACACTGAAATAAACCAAACATTAACATTTAGAAGTGATCTAAGTGACTTATATATCATTTTTAACCTCAGTAGTGAAACCTCTATTAATAAAAATAGTGTACATGTACATACGTGTACATACCTTAATAAAAACAAGCAGGTGAGATGTTAGAACGCTTTTATTTCTATTCTAGTGGACACTCAATACTATAGACAGCTGCTGGTTTCTTTAACCTGAGTAGTGAGAAGTCCGCGAGCGGGGGGGGGGGGGGGGGGGGGTTGAAAACGATGTGCCGGGAGTCCGCTGTTGACATTTGGACGAAATGCATTCTGGGATATATAGCTGTCCCAAGTCCACACCGATGCATGCTCGATAAAACGGGCGGATCGAGAACACATCCGGGACTTTTTCGCGTTCTCGGCTTGATGCGTACTTCGAATTGGAACAGTACTTGGTCTCCGACTGATGACGTATCACGAGTACACGAGAACGCAAGTACGCACAAGTACGCATATTGATAAACGCCCGAAGTTCTCCAGAGGCCTGGTAATGAACTAATCATGTGATTCAGGTGTGTTGACCCAGGGTGAGATCTAAAACCTGCAGGGACACCGGCCCTCGTGGACTGGGATTGGGGACCCCTGCCCTAGATCAATGTGTTGAAAGAGATGACTCTGTTCACTCTTATTTTTGGGGGAGGGGGGGGTACCTTGCCTGTGTTACTGGTAATATGTACTACTCAGTTTGCAGGTGACAATGCATATCTATGATAGATTCCTCGATAGTCCATCCCCCGTTTAGACATGTTGCATGCTGCAAGGGCAAAGCATCAGAGAGAGGATGTTGCTGTCAGCCTGCAGCAAAGTTTACGATAAATCTGCCAGAATTAAAGCTCATGGTAGACTATAAAATTGGACACAATTTTGAAGCTTTGTCTCTGTGTAAAACAAAAAATGAGCATGGGTAGGAGCAGGTGGTATTTAAGCTTCTTGATCTTTTTTCTTTTAATAAAACTTTTTTTTTCTTTTTTTTTTTTTTTAAACCAGCAAAGGATCTGACTATTACTGACAGTGTTATCAACTCCAGCATTTTAACTCTTCTTTAAATGCATCTTTGCTGCCCGTGTGTGGGTTCAGCTCTTCAGTAAACTACAACAGCCCCTCCACCTCCCAAAAAACCCCAAAATCTTGTCCCAGGGAGTTCTCAAGTTTGTTCAGGTGGTGAATGGAGATTTACTGGACTAGGTTATGTTTAAAAATGTTTCTGATATCTATTGACCTGGGGTAGCCTGTGGGTTGGAGAATTTCCATTAATAATTTGATTAACTCTTGGAAGGCCTGAGTTTAAAACATTACCAGCTATAACAAGATAACTTGATATTAAATGAGCCATTTTCTCCTGAAGTTACTGGCATTTTTTTAATTTATTTTTTTATTTTATATATTTTTTTTAATTTAAAAAAGGAAAAAAAAATTACTTGTCTCTTTGTTTTTCTACAGACAGATCCAGGCCGGAGTTCCTTGTTGGGTGACCCACACTCCTTGACAGGGGCCATGGTAATGTATTATCATTCCAGGCGTGCTTTTGATAATAACTGTTGTGTGGCCTGAGTACTGTCTCTATAATCGGAACTCTCAATTGATTTTTACCCTTAATCAGCACGGTTTACCAGGAGGCAGACAGTTACGTCAGTGTCAGCAGTATCAAAGGTCCTCCAAGTTTGCCATCTATGCAGGAACACTTTCAGTTTCCACTGCAGAAATGAGTTGTTGCATTGCACTATGACATAACCTCTGGATCTGATGCATTGCCTTTTTTGAACCTGGCTTTTCTTTTTTTTTTTTTCTTCTTCTGTTCCCATTTTTGGCATGCTGCTATGTTGTGCCTGTCCCTGTCTGGCCTAGGCATGGTGCTCTTCTAGCTGTGGCAACTATTCATATTAGCTCTGCTCGTGTTCAGACAAGATCTCGGAGGAAGTTCTTCCACTGTGTGATATCTATCATCTCTTTCAAACGAACTTAGATTGAAAACTGAGCAAAGAAAGACTAAAATCTGTTAATGGCCAAACAAGAATGCTACAGAGTCTGTTACTGTCAGCACAAGATCATTGTGTGGCTGTATAAGCATAAAATACAGTTAGTTTTGACCACAGCCACTACATTACAAAAATATACTGCGTGCATCTTCCAAACAGACTAGAAAGTAGTCAGACAAAAAAGGAATGTGTGTGAAGAGGAATGTCATAGTTAAAGTTGTTAGTACTAGTTAACTAGAAACATTAACAGACTGTTGCTCTGTAGGAGGAGGAGGGGCAGCAGAGCTTGGAGTGTATCCAGGCCAATCAGATCTTCCCCAAGAAGTCCCCCGTCCTGGAGGAGGAAAACATGCAGGTAAGAAAACCACTGCAACTAGCTGCTTGTTTTGTGCAGTATGAGGGCAAAAACAAACTTGGTGACAGTTGTGTAAATCTTTCCTAATCAGTTACACAACCCTGATGACATATGGGACTTTTGCTTGCTTGCTTCTGCTTACCCTTTATGCTCAAGAGTTTGTGTTGAGGATAAAGTGTTTCTTCAGAACACTTCAATAAACTTTTACCACCTCTTCAGATACTCATTGTTGCCTAGTTGGACACTCTGACTCTTTCTGGTTACTTATTTTTCTTTTTGTTGCTTTGAGTCAGCTGGATTCTGGCTTCTTTTTTTTTTTTTTTTTGCTTTTTTTTTTTTTTTTAAATGGGCAAAATGTTGACACAACTTTCAAGTTGTCATATGACTCATGACTTTTCCCACTATATTTGTGTCTGTGATCTGTGTAGCTCTGCAGTTTATTTGAAATGTTTTCTCTCCTGTTGTCAGGTGCCCTTTCCTGAGCTGCACGGGGAGTTCACAGAATATGTGGGGAGAGCAGAGGATGCCATTATTGCAATGTCCAACTACCGCTTACACATAAAGTTCAAAAAGTCAGTTGTCAATGTAAGTATCTCTAAGTGACAAGTGCGCTTCAGTGTTGTAGCTTCAGAGAGAAAATCTTTCACGTGGCACAAAATCACTGCAAAATGAACCACATTGTCTCCATTGGAGGCTGTATCAGTATGTGTGTATTTTGTGAATGGACAGAGCTAGGGCCAGCACTGTGGTGACCAGGCCATTCAAAGCTGCTCTCCACTGGCAGCAGTGCCATGTGACTCTTCATCACCTCTCTTTCTACACTCGTCTGCTCGCTTTGGCTTCTCTCTGGAACTTGCTGTTGCCATGGATGCAGTTGGCCCACAGGGTCCTGCATAACAGCCAGGGCCCTTCTTTCAGTCTCTTTTCACTATGTTAGAGACAAGCTTTGTTAACAAAGTATGGTCTTCATTTACCATCACACTGGCCTTGTATGGATCTTTACTTTTTTTTTTCAGAAAAAGATGATTTATTAGAGCCTAAAGTTACACAGTACCCTTTACACTACCAGTGGTAGTCACCCTGTCATGACTACTACTCTGTGAATTTCATTGGCTTTTCATGGTTACTTGTCATCATATTGCAGCTAGCCTCTTGCTTGCCTTAAAAGACCTAAACTCACCAGGGTCTTGGTGCCTGCTGGCCACCTTTACCTCGTATTACCAGCCTGTTAAAGCCCAGTAGTCCTGGATTTTTAGTTTATTTAAACTGTTTTCTATGTTGTGTAGTATTTAAAAAGTTATTAATATTTTTTTTTTATTTCTGTTGTTTATCTTAGTTGAGCATCTGCCGTCATTTGATAAAGCTAATCTGCTAGTGACGTACAACCACAAGACAGTTTTGCAATGTGCAATCATGTGCTACAGAAGTTTTTGTTGTTTCACTTCCGCCTCAATGAAAAAGTTTAATCATCTATAGAGAAGTTTATTTGCTCATTGTTGAAATGTTTTTATTTCATTTGTGTCATTTCAAATCTCATTAAAAGACCAAACGCACAAAGAATCTCATCAACAAGTAATATCTTTCTGAAAAGTTGAAAGTGTGACTGGCTTTTTTTTTTTTTTTTCTTATTTCCAAGTCATACAAGCTGTAGTTATTCAGTAAATGAAGGTATGAATACACCAGTTTTAGTCTCAAAGACAACTTATCCAAATAACTGGAACATTTATTTATTTATTTTTTTGGTGTATTTACTCCAGTGTGTGCATCCATCAGTGTTTCCTGTTGACCTCAGGAGCCCTCTGGTTCATGCCTTACACAGTGCCTCCCTGTGCCCATGTCACACAGCCAGCATTTTCCTCACACATATTTGGATGTGTTGCATCACATGGCAAATCTGTCGGAGCTCACAAATCAGGGGTGGGATGTGCTGCAAGAGAGCGAGAGGTTGTTAACAAGCAGCCCAGGAATTTTCATGGTGGCTAGATTAGGGTTGCAGATTAGAAAGTGGAAATTAAGTTGTGACAGCAAGATGCATGAATGTCTGGAATGTGCGGTGACACCAGCCTCACATAAATCGACGTGCATCGCTTACATGAGTATTCTCTTTGTTTTGCATAGAGTTGTTGTTGTGAGATGTCAGTAAGTACCCAGAAGAGCTGCATGGTGTGGTTAAACTGCACAGTTTTGTGTGTATCTGCCTGTTAACAAGCTGGCCTCAGACTAGAAAACTGCTTGTTAGTTTTGCACAAGGTGCTGGATTAAACTAAACATGACAAAAAATGCGTATGGGGGGAAATCTATCCTCACAGCATTTAGGTTGCCAACCTCTAAATACTACAATAAAATCTCCATATGGCTGTGACTCTGCCACTGTGCATATGTCTGGAGAGCTTGACGTGCTGATGACTGGCTGATGATCATGCATGACTCCAGACTGTGTGAACATCAACTTTTTATCCCGCAGAGCTACTGAAATATTATCTAATTAACAAAGCTTAGTCAAAGGCAGCATAGGTATTTCCCTGCAGTATTTAAAGTATGCTGTTAAGTCATAAGCACAAGCCAGTTCTGTACTTTGCTATGTGCCAGGGAGAGGGGAAAAATGGCTTTGTGCCAAAGGGAAATGCAGATACAACTGTAAGATCTAGGATGATTGCTTTTTTCTTTCTCCTTGCAAATGGGGAACCAAAAAGAAAGTTAAGAGGATTATGTGCTGTCTGTTTGGAAAGTTTTCAGACTCTTTCAAGTTTTCCACATCTTGTGTGGACTCATCCTAAGATGTTTCCCCCTTTTTTTTTTTTTTTTCTTTTTTTTTTTTTTCTTTTTTTTTTTAATTTTATTTAATCTACACTTAATTTTTTTATTTTAATTTTTAAATTTTTTTTTTTTATGGGGGGTGATTATATAAATAGTTTTCCCATGAAAATTTTAATAAACACTGCGTTATTCTGACTCTTCAGCACTCTTAAGCAACGGCCTCAGTTGTTCCTAGGTGTGCTGTGTAGGTCACTCCTTTCTCTAAGAGTTTTGAAGGATTGGAGTAAAACTGAAATAAGATTTGAAAGAGTCTGAATTTTCTGACAGCAGTGTATATTTGCAGAGCAGAATGGGATGTGATTTATGATAATGTGATTAAAATGTACTTCAACAAATAACCTTAACTTTGAATTTTTAGCACTGACTGATGGTTTAGTTTTTATTTATACTTTAAACTGCTCTTGCACATCAGCACATACTTTGTGTGTTGTTGGCATGAAGCCACTATTCAGCCACCACTAATTTGCTTAAAGGATTGTTGGAGTCTGCCACACTACCTGTACTGACTGCATGGGTTTGAGATTTTTTTTTTAAGGCTATACACTGCAACACTAGTGTATAAAGTGATGTGATGGTTCCTTGTTTTTCCCCCCTCTTCAGGTTCCTCTTCAGCTCATTGAGTGTGTGGAGTGTAGAGAGATGTTCCAGCTTCATGTCACCTGTAAGGATTGTAAAGTCATCAGGTATGACCATTGAAGCTTCCTGTCTCTGTCTAGATGAGAAACTTTGAGTCATGTCATTTCCATATGAAATTGTAGTTAAACCTGAGAGTAAAAAGAGAAAGCTTGCCTGTATTAATCACTGCAGTATCCAAAAAAGACATTAGGTGATTACAGTGTGAGCCTGCTTTGTATGACAAAATGACAGTAAACAGGTTTGAAATGTTCTCTTGAAAACTGAGGATAACATTTAAGATAAAATTTGTAGTATTAATAAAGATTAATATATATTTTTGTTTTTGAGTACTAGACTCCTGCATTTGGTACTTTTTGAAAAATCACATTTTAAATTTTATCCCCAGATGTCAGATCTCCACCTTTGAGCAGTGCCAGGAATGGTTGAAACGTCTGAACACAGCAGTGAGGCCTCCGTCTCGCTTGGAAGACCTCTTTGCCTTTGCCTTCCATGCCTGGTGCATGGAGGTGTACGCAGGAGAGAAAGAGCAGCATGGCGAGCTGTGCAGACCAGGTACCCTTTTAATTGCTCGCTTGTCTTCACAGAAACTTACCCAAACCTGTATTTTGCTCTTATCGGACATCTCTGCTGTCACTGTAGGTGAACACGTGACCTCATGGTTCAAGAATGAGGTGGAGAGGATGGGCTTTGACACTCAAAATGCTTGGAGGATATCTGACATCAACAGCAAGTTCAGGTAGATGCGGCTTTCTTTCAGGATACTGCTTCAGTGTTGATTTCAGAATTGCAGCTAGAAGATGGATCCCATCCTTTGCTTTCATTGGCAAACAGCACAAGTCAGTATGTGTTAAACAGTGGGTGGTTGTGTTATTGTACTCCATGAGTGCTGAACCCTGGACAGATAAGGGGCCGGCCCAGGATTAGGTGTCTGCAGACAGAGACTTTTGTTGAGCCATCACAATCCTTTGGTGTTCCCTCTCCTTGTTTAACTTTGCTCTTTGTGCCCTTCTGCACTGCCAGGCTTTGCCCCAGCTATCCTCAGCAACTCCTAGTGCCAGCCTGGATTACTGACAAAGAGCTAGAAAATGTGGCAGCCTTCCGCTCCTGGAAGAGGTTTCCTGCTGTAGTTTACAGGTTTGTGTTTATTTCTTCCGCAGCTATTCAAAGCAGACACTTGGCCTGTTTATCATTAGAGAGGTAAAAAGCTTCCTTATGCAGCAGAAACGAAGCAATTGTTGGATAAAATCTTGACTGTTCTATATCAGTGCCACAAACCCTCCTAGCTTCAGATTTATTTTTTTTGTTTAGAGTGTGCTACCCGACTAAAAGCACTGACGTCACCAATTTTGGAAGTGCTTCAAGCATTTTTGGCTCTTTTTGTTTAATAATGCTTGGCACTGTTTAGGCAACTTAACGCTTGAACCAATCAGAAGTGAAGACTTTGTATGCCTGTTTTGTGCATCATAGAACATAAAATAAATTTCAGTTTTTTAGTATTTTAGTATATTAAATTGCATAAACTGGCATTTCCCAAGCTTTGTGCCTAAGAAAAACTAAAAGGTCTACCTCATACATGTGACACACTGAGTTGTGGTAATGAAGTTCTATTTTTAATATACTTATGTGTTCTAAGTCTGGTATTTTTTTGGAAATCTAAGAAAAGTTAAAAGTAGTATAAAATGCTGTGAAAGGGAATAAATTGTTGTCTTTTTCTGTAGGATTTGTACTGGTATTACTATCATTAAATTGATTACTTCCATTAAATAAACTCTACCCTGGCCAGACATTACCAGTCTAACTTCTCCTCACTTGCCCTTCACATAGGCATACAACTACTGGGGCTGTAATTGCCCGCTGTGGCCAGCCAGAGGTCAGCTGGTGGGGCTGGAGGAACGCTGATGATGAGCACCTGGTTCAGTCCATTGCTAAGGCCTGTGCCGTGGACAGCAGCTCCCAAAAACATGTTCCCAACGGTAGCTACACCAATAGCTCAGACCTGCCTGACACTGATTTTGGTAAGAGCTCTCACTCAGACACTTTTATACTGCCCACTCAGGGTAGGATATGTTATATTCTGCTTTATTTGGCAGCAGAGGTTTTTCCCCCTTCTTTCTCAAAGTCTGTTCACCTGCTTGCTATTGTTTTGAAAGCAGAACCCATATGTTTGAAATTTGGGTCCCTGTGTTGCATCATACTAGAAACTACTGTTACATCATGTTCGCCCAGCTTTCATTCATAACACTCCTCACTGCTGCAGTGTTGTGCTGGCTCTATTTAGTTCAGTGTAAACAAGCAAAGCTATCACAAGGAGGGGCCTTAGTGGTGCAGTGAGATCTGTGTAAAATGGCCTTCAGTCAGCCTCACTGACATGCCGTGTACGCCCACAGACAAATGCATGTTTTCAGCTGAACATAAACCTACCACTGCACATTTTCTTGAAGTGTTGCTGTCTTTATGAATTTGCAGCAGACACTGTTGACTTGTCTGATTTGTTGGTGCTTGTCTGAAGCTGCAAACTACAGTAAACTTCTGTTAAAGACATGTTTGATGTGCCTGAAAGAATCTCACTTATGCCCCCAGAAGGTGCTTTATACAACCTGAGCTGTAACTCTTTTGTTTTTTTGTGCGTGTGCGCCTGTCAGAATCCTCCATGACCAACAGCTCAGAGGTGGAGACACTGGCCAGCCAACCTCAGAAGTTACTGATCTTAGATGCCAGGTCCTATGCAGCTGCTGTAGCTAACAGGGCCAAAGGTGGAGGCTGTGAATGCCCAGGTAAGTCCCGTCTGTTTGGTCCCAAGTTGCATACAGAATTGGGTCAGTGTGTGTCTTTGATTTAGCAGCTCAGTTTAGCTTAAAGACATCCATTTTTTGCTTATACAAAGTGTTACTTTCATCTTATTTCAGAATACTATCCCAACTGCGAGGTGGTTTTCATGGGAATGGCTAACATCCACTCCATTCGCAAGAGTTTCCAGTCTCTACGATTCCTCTGCACTCAGATGCCTGACCCAGCCAAGTATGTGTGTGTGTTTGTAAATATGCCTCCGGCAGTACACCCAGATTTCCCAAGTCAAGACTTTATGACACAACACTAACACTAAACTATTAAAACTCAAAACCCCCGACAACCTTTAGTAGTAGCTGGATGTAACTAGTAATCATAGCCGTTTTGACTTTGGCCTTACAGCTGCGCCTGATACTGAGAACTTGGCCCAAACCCTCTTTCCCTCTGCACTGCCATATTCAACACTGCAGTGATGTGTAGCTGAATTGTCAGCTTTAAGTGTTTGTGTGGAGTTTTTTTCTTCTTCTTATGGTTTGCAGATCAAGATGGAGATAAAACTGAGTCTGAAGCAGGGTGTTTATTAAGTGTGTGTGTGTGTGTGTGTGTGTGTGTGTTGATCTAGAAAACACAGTTGCGGTTAGATTTATATAAACTATGTAATGTGAAAGAGTCATAATTTATGTGGGTCAGGGTGTATGTATGTGTCCTACTAGTCACACAACATGGTGTTGTTGGACTTTTTTTTTGTTCTTTTCTAAGATTATATTCATTTCAGCGCTTCAGCTTTAATAAACTGGGCACTATGGGCTTTTGCTGTCTATGTCTGCAGCTGGCTTTCTGCACTTGAGAGCACAAAGTGGTTGCAACACCTGTCCCTGCTACTGAAGGCAGCTCTGCTGGTGGTCAACGCTGTGAACAGAGACCACAGGCCTGTTCTTGTGCACTGCTCTGACGGCTGGGACCGCACACCACAGATTGTTGCTTTGTCCAAGCTACTGCTGGACCCTTACTACCGCACTATTGAGGTATGGATGGAGATGACAGTGTTGTTGTATTCAAATAAAATGTAAAAATGATAAAAGCATTTATTGGATTGTCTCATGATATCTCATGCAGGGCTTCCAAGTTTTGGTGGAGACAGAATGGCTGGACTTTGGCCACAAGTTTGCTGACCGATGTGGCCATGGAGAAAATTCAGAGGACCTGAATGAGCGCTGCCCTGTTTTCTTGCAGTGGCTGGACTGTGTTCACCAACTGCAGAGGCAGTTTCCATGCTCATTTGAGTTCAATGAAGCCTTCCTGGTATGTACATTCAATGTTTTTAAAAAAAACAACAACAAAACAATCCTTAAAAATGAGCAATTTATCTACAGACATAATGGTGTCTCTGATTAAAGTGTAGTTACATTCAGGATCCAGATGTGAGAGATTGATATGCATTTACCTTCATGGTGTGCTAAAATGTAATATGAGGAACTTTTTATCCATGCTTTTGTTATACTTGATAATGTGTATACAAGTGTTTGTGTCACATTTGTGCAGGTGAAACTGGTGCAGCACACCTACTCCTGCCTCTTCGGCACTTTCCTGTGTAACAGCGGCAAGGACAGGGAGGATCGTCACGTTCAGGAGAGGACCTGCTCGGTCTGGTCACTCCTGAGGCCAGCCAACCGCTCTCTGAGGAACATGCTCTACTCCTCACACTCCGAAATTGTACGTCAACACTTTTAATCATTCAGTCCTGCTAAAAGAAAGCAAAGATACTCGTGTCTTTGTTGTCTTTTCTGACTTTAACATTTAATGTTTAAACTTAAAGACAACTGGGGCTGTACCAAGCTATTGGACAGAATTGATCGGCTCCCAGCTCAGAAAGCTGGATGGGGATGTCAGTGACAGAATGTCACTATATTCAGTTGTGTAGTTACTACACTGCGTCAGCAGCAGTTCACTAGTTCAGAGGTATTACACAGTGAAGCCGACAGCTTTTCTCTTGGCATGTTTACATAAATGTAAAAGTTGCATAGACTTACTTGACCAAAGTGAAAAGCTCAGACAGCAATACTTTTACTATGAGCTTTGCTGACTCAGTCTCACACTCATTATGCTGTCATTAACATATCAGCTCTACTCAACACGTGGTGTTAGTGAGTGTAAGTAGGTGCACTAAGAGTGAGGACAAGGAATAGAGAAACTAGTGTCTGACGGCATCATGTAGCAGCCTGATTGGGTGCTCTGATATGAGAAAAGTATAAATAAAGTGAATAACATAACTGTATTTCAGTTTTAGTAAAGCAGTTCCTTAAAACCCTTATTACTGATCTAACTGCATCAGTAATTTCGATCCACTTTTTGCCCTTCCTGTCATATGGAGTGCAGCTAGCAAGTGCTCCAGTGATGCTCTCTGTCTCAGACATACCTCAGCTTTTCTTGTTGTTGCGTACACTACGGAACAAAAACATGTAGAATTACTATAGAGATATAGTGAACTTTGGTGAAACTTAGGTGTCTGGATTGTTCATGAGTGGAAAGTCAGTCAGATCGATTCCTGCAGTTAAATGAAAGATTTCCTGAAGCTCATTCAAAGGTTTTCTGCTTTCAACAAAACTGACTAGAAGTGAACAGGATACAGTATAAAAGGAAGCTTCTAAAGAGATCGTCCTGTTTGAAACTGTCAAATCTAAGTATCTCAGAATCAAGATCTGTGCTTCTTGCCATTCCATACAGCATGTCTTCACATGCTGCTACTTTTTTTTTTTTTTTTTTTTTTTTTTTTTTTTTTCTTAAAGGCGCCCAAGAGTGCTGTAGATTTTTGTACATAACAATTGGCAATAAATCTAAAATACTGTGAAATACCAGTGCTTTTGACACCCTTCTGAGAATTGCATTTTTGTGGTTACTACTTTTGCATTTGCTTTGTGTGGGTGGAGACGGGCAGACATAAATATTGTCCTCTTGGTATGAACAGGTTTAGTTTAGATTTTCTTGACAAATCTTATAAAACTTTACTCATCCCAGATTTAGGCACTTCTTGTTCGTTCATTTATTCTATTCCACTCCCTTCTAAAGATTTGCATTCAGATAACTTTTGTCATCGTCATGTCTGATTATATCTTGAGTTAAGTTTGCAGCTCTTGTTGCAGGTTCTCCATCCAGTGTGTCATGTACGGAATTTGATGCTGTGGACGGCCGTCTATCTGCCCAGCTCCTCCCCTACCACTCCTTCCGATGATTCCTGCGCTCCCTACCCAGTGCCCGGTGCCAACCCGGAAGATGCACCCCTGGGCAGGTGAGCCTGGCGCGCTGGCACCCGACCCCTTCCCACTCTTCTCCCTATCGTGTAAGATGAAACACAAGCCACAGACTACCCACAGCCAGAGGGGGCTGGCTTTTCCACTCTGCTGGTCACATGCTCTGCTTAGATGCAGTCTATGCTCTTATCTTGTGTCACGACAGTCAAAACATCTTGGAAGTGCAACAGGAAGTAGTCTTTAAGGCTGTCATTAAAGCGCTTCAGGTGGTCGATAGGACTAGAAGTGCTGTGAATGCCCGTTCATTTACATAGTTTGTGACAGCCAGGTCAGAATTAAAGAGATGGTCTGGATACTTTGCTGAAATGTCTGTTTTACTTCTCTTGTCTTGATGAGACAGACGTGAGTGGTTTGTTAGGCAAACATTTTATAATTGTTTGCAGTTTCTCATTAAATTATAGGCTGTCAAGCATACTAGGCTATTGTTATGTAATGAAATGCCGCTTGTTTGTAATTATTTTTCTCCTTTCCTGTTAAGGCGAACAAAGACGCGCTCCTTTGACAACTTGCCTAGTGCGTGTGAGCTGGGAAGCTCACTGGCTCCCAACCGTCGCTCCAGTGACCCAAGCCTGAATGAGAAGTGGCAGGACCACCGGCGGTCTCTGGAGCTCAATGTGGCAGTGGGGCCTGAAGGAGGGGAGAACCAGGATGAGGTGCAGCCATATCATGACAGACTGGACTCTGAGATGGATCACAGCAAGCAGCAATCCCAGGGCTCAAATACTGAACGTAGAGAAGAGTCCTCTGTGAACCCAGCAGGAGATAAAGCGGAGGAGGCAGAGCTCTCTGTGGCAGTGGGTGTGGCTGAGGGACAAATGGTGAACATCCTTCAGGAAGCCACAAAGGAGGAGGCAGGATGCGACATGCCAAGAGAGGACCATGCTGATGCTGCTCAGGTTTTTAATGCTGTAGACCAGGAGGTGGATGGACATGTAGAGCAGCATCAGATGGTGGATGTCAGTGAGACTGTCATGAAGAGAGACATGTTCGCTAATGGTCAGCTCCCAGAAAATGGTGAGATGAAGGCTCAGGAGAACGGTGACTCTTTTTCTGCGCCCACACAGAAGGAAGAGGAACAGGATCAACAGGAAGCCAATGAGTCTCAGAGAACTGAGGACTTGGTGACGGAGAATGTAGAGGAATCTTCTGTACAAGAAGAACTTGCACATGTACCGAAGGAGTGTAGCACAGGTGAGCCAGAAGAGCCTGCAGCTCATAGAACTAGAAGTAGCGACTTAATGTACAGGTCACCTGAAAAACTAGGCTTAGATGAGAGAAGTTGCCCTGACTCTGAATCTGACCACAGTGTCCCTGAGTCAGTGGAGTTGGTAGATAAAAGGGCCTCCTTGATGGAAAGCTCCACAGAGACTTTAACTGAAGAGGCCTGTGGCAGGGTGGAGCTCCCTGTGCAGCCACCTGTTGGTTTAAACCATCACCTCATGAGTGATGGCAGGAGCCCAGTTCCCTGTTCCAAGAAAGAGAAGGGGCTGGAGACCAGTGAGCATGGCTTGATCAGAACTTTAAGCGAGGGCAGCAAGCGGCCCTCTGTCAGTGCCTTTCAGTCAGTTCGTGCTGACCTTAGCAGGGATGGACTTTGTAATGGGGACAACTCCGAAGGGGAGCCATGTGGAGCACCTTACTGGGCCAAAGGGAATGTGGAGAGGGCCCCTTTGAGCCGTCAGGTATCCGTAGCAAGCTGCAACTCTCTGATCTTCCACCCACGAGGCAGCTGCTCTCAGCACCGCTGGTGTCACGCCTTGCTAGGCCGGGTCACCATGAGCCCTGAGCAGCCAACTCGCAGCCATCTGGATGACGATGGGCTGACGCTGCACAATGATGCTATCCAGCAAAGACTGAGGCAGATTGAAGCGGGGCACCAGATGGAGGTGGAGACGCTGAAGAAGCAAGTCCAGGAGCTCTGGAGCCGCCTGGAGAGTCAACAGCACATTAGCTCCCACCGGATCAACGGAGACATTGGAGATGAAGTGGTAAGCCACTGAAAGTTAACTGACCCTCTGATCTGTTTACAACTTGTAAATGGAAGCGATCCACTTCAGACTGCCCTGCTTACCGTTGCAAGTTAAAGTGAACCTTACTGTGATCATCTGTCTCCCTCCATTCAGACCTCAATGACGGACTCTGAGTACAACTTGGACCCAAACTGTTTGTCGCGCTGCAGCACAGAGCTCTTCTCTGAGGCCAGCTGGGAGCAGGTGGACAAGCAGGACACTGAGGTGAGCAGCTGCAGCCATATAAAGACCCTCGTCAGGGAGGGATGGCACAAGGCTCACAAAGCGGTCTTTTAGCAGCATTTATGCAATGCAGAAGAACCTGGATGAGCTGCTCGGTATATGGAAACTGAACTGATACTTTCCCCAAACATTGCAGGTCACCCGCTGGTACCCTGATCATTTGGCAGCCCAGTGTTATGGCTGTGAAAGCAGGTTCTGGCTTGCTACCAGGAAACATCACTGCAGGTGAGAACAGCTTTGTTTTTGCAGAATCTCAGGCCTTCACTCTCAGTTGTCACAAACCAATTCTTTCTCTCCTGTTGAGGCCTTTGCTGTTTAGCTCACTCCTCTTCGGGTCAGATGAGCTTCTTGTATGTAGGTTCAGCTGAGGCTGTTCATGCTTGGTACCTGAAGATGAACTTGAGAATCTTTGTCAACCCGTTTGTGACGAGGTTTACTTCCTCTCTGTGGACCAAAGCTTAAAATCAGTTTGCGTTGAAAGCCAAAATAAGACTTTCTCACTTGATGCATTTTTCTCAAAGTATGCATTCTGTGCAGGGACACAGACATGTATGGATGATAAACATGATGTAATCTGTGACTGCTCAAAATATTTCAAGGAAGCACTAAGCAGTACTTGGAACTGGTATAATGTTGGCAGCTATTAATCAGCTATGTCTACTATTAATAAAACAAAGGGTTTTGTTTTGTGAATTAAAGACTTATATAGGAGAAATCTGTCTTATACACTTCCTGCCTGATTTATTTGGATGGATGCTGGTTCACTGCCACTGGGGCAGCCAGTCTTATTTCCAGCATCCACATAAAATGCAACAGGTACCACTTAAATGGGCACCATCATTAAACCCTCTAAATAAGGTAAAAAATCAGAATAACAGATGGCGTACTTGAATGCTTAAGAATACTGTAGTGCGGGTCTTTCAAAGGAATACCATGTGCCCCTGTTGACATGATGCCCAACTATTCTAAATGCAGCCACTTAAGTGACCCAGATTTGCCTTTTTGATCCAAGTGTTACTCTCTAATGTATGAAATCTTTATAAAATCTTTAAGCATGCCCTTTGTGCAAATGTAAGAAGTCTGTTGTACTGTGTGGAAGTAGCCTTCCAAAGAAAGTGTACTGCATGCTCTCTACACCTGCTGTGGATGAACAGTCAGGATAGTTGCACGATTTAAGGCTTTTGGTCCCAGTATCATGTCTTTCATTCAGGAGAGGAAAAGTTATTTTTAAAATTTGAGGACCTAATTTGCATTTCATTTGCCGATGGAATGAGGCGCCACTCTCTCTGGTTGTCTCTACTATGTCAATCTATAAACAAGAGCCAGGGAGCCAAGGAAACTGTTGATTGGTTGTTTAATTTATTGTAGACGCCCTTTGTTTTGCACCGATGTGTCCACACAAAACTGGGTCAGGTTGATAATCATGTGGTGAATTAGCTCGTGGACACTTCCTCCTGGTGTCATCACTTCCTTTTATACTGCTGACTGCTCTGTACTTCCCTTTTTGTCAGTGGATCACATAAGTCACTCAGGAGAACTTTGAGGTTGAATCTTTTAGGATGTTTAGTTGTAAATGTAATTTGTGTGAATCCTGTGAATGCAACTTAAACACAACACATCTCCATCAGGACTTTTTTTTTTTTTTTTTTTTTTTAAGTGTTATGTTTTCTCTGCTGTTCAGCAGTACTTATCCATTTTCTGCCCCTCTCCTCCTCTACAGTGGCAGGGAGCCTGTTCAGGAGGTCTGGTGAGATCCGGCTCCCCTGTCCCACCCACCCTCCAGCCTTTTCAACCCAGCATCCTTCAGTTTCCTCCTCATCCTAACCCAATCCCACACCCTTTCCCTTACTCACCTGCTGATTTGAATCCCCTCATTCTGTTTTGGCAATCAGCAAGTTCTCAGGGAAACCTCTTCATTTCTGAGATGGGTTGATTTGTGTGTGTCCTCCAGCAGTAGCAGTGTGTTTTCATACAGCAGTTTTGAATTGGCTGTGACAGTGAGCATGGTGCTGTCACTCGGTCAGAGGCTGCCCGTTTCATTGGAAAATTTGTAAATCTTTACTAAATTGATCCCTCAGCCTCGACCATCCTAGTATAGCATCACATCAGCACCCTGCCCCCGACTCACCCACAACATTAGGGTTGTAACGATTCTCCAAATCCACCGTGGCACGTCTGGAGACCATGGACGTTTGTTACTGCAGATTCTGTCTCTGAACCGTTACACCCCTACACGGCACACACCCTGGCAGCATGCTGCCCCTAACCAACCCTGCATCCCACTTCCCAGCAGCACAGCATGGTGTAAGACACCTCTCAGGCCACTTGGTGGCATAAAAGGGTAAAGAGTTGGAAGAACAACAGAATCTAATTCACTTTCTGCTCTGTGTGGTTACAAACAATTGAAAGGGAGCGCTGTGTGTGTGAGCATGGCCTTACATCAGAATTAGAGCATGGGTGTTTGAAATCTTCAGTGTGACCTGTCTGTCAAGTGATCACAGCAGTGTTTTGAGTTGAATAATCAACATGTTCTGTTTGGAGCACCTCTGCTAAGCGGCATGTAGTAAACATCACAGCAGAGCTGCACTGTAAACTGGATGGGTGGGGTCTGCCCACAACTCTCAAATCATGTTTTAAATAAAAGTTTATCATGCGTCACACGTGGTTGAATCATAGATCAACGTCACTTCAGCAGGTGTGGGGTTTATTTTTTTTATTTTTTTTAAAAAAAAAATGAGTAGCACCTAAGTCCTGTTTTTAAAATCAGTGTTCAGTATTTCCCTGTGTGGACCTCCTAGATAAGTGAATGTTTGTAGTTTAATATAAACTTGATCCAGATAAGCTAGCCCACACGCCAACTTGATATTTTTTCTTAATTTATTTCTTCCCCTGAAAGGCTTTTTTTTTTTTTTTTTTTTTTTTTTTTTTTTTTTTTTTTTTTAAACCAACTCCTCACATCAGTCCAGTTTAAGTAAACTGTTTTAAATGGGGTGTTATTTTCTAAGAATCTACCACAGGGACGCATGGTAACTTGAGGTGTAAAGAATGTGAGAGTCCCCCAAATAATATCTCCGTGTTCCTTGGCAGGAACTGCGGTAACGTGTTCTGCGCCAGCTGTTGCGACCAGAGGATCCCAGTGCCAAGCCAGCAGCTGTTTGAGCCCAGTCGCGTCTGTAAGACCTGCTACAGCAATCTCCAGCATGGCTCAGCTACCCTGGAGCTGGAGAAGCCCATTACAGCCAGCTCCAACTGAGGTCCAGAGGACCAGGACAGACAGGGGTCGGGCTGAGCTGCAAGTCGCTGATGCGGAAGCACTGCTGAAGAGCACAGGAGCTAAAGAATGTCCCACCAACTTTGAGTGCTGCTGCACTTTGGAGTGTGAGTGTATGTGTGAAAGAGAAGCTGAGTGGCATGTTGGTGAGATGGGACTGCGCACAAAGGAATGAAACTGGACATCCTGGTGCCTTGGACCAGGCAGGCAGAGGAGGTTGTCTCACTGTATTTGCTGAAGTTTCCTGGAGGACTTTGGTCTGTGAAAGATTCTCCTGAAGATCCTGAAAAAAATCATAAAGGTTTCTCATCTCCTAGCCTGGAGCATGGACTCATCTCCGCAGGGGATTCTGACATCCTGGCAATCACGAGACTGTCCCTCAGCATTGGAAATATCCACATAGCAAGCCAATGTCTCAGTGAAAGATTAAAGGAACAATTCATCCAGATCACCAGAGGAGATGGTAGTCATATGCCCTCACTTCCTATGGTACCAACAATCCAGCAAAATTTATTATGATTCGACCTTATCTGAGATTTCTGCTGCCAGTTAGTCTGCAGGTCATGTTATCAGTTCAGCATATTTTTGTGTAAATTGTTAATGCTGTAAGGTTGGGCTGTTTTTACCAGAAAACTTGGTTACATATTCAAACAGTCCAAAATGAAACCTAAACTCGTTTATATCTGAATACATGTAACAAGCAAATTTGAGAAGCCTGATCCAGTGTGAGATTCATCCCCCAATCAAACTATCAACTTTGCAATGCTACACTTGCAGGTATGATTTCCACATTAAAATAAGACTGATCTGACTGAGAGGCACATACCCATTGAACCTGTTACACTTTAGAATTGTCAAAGGTCCTAAAAGTGCAGGAAACTAGTTTTTAAAATTACTACTAATACTTCCGGCTATGTAACTCAGAATCTCGTTTAAAAATGCTGCTTTCTAATGGTAATGACTTGATAACATGACCGCAGACTGATCAGTTGGTAATAAACTACATGAAGTCCTCTGTGGAAAAACTGACTTCATGCTTTTCAGACATTGGTTGATCATCAGCTAAAGTGACTGAAGTGATAGCATCCTATTTAAAGATGGGTCACTTAAATGTTGATGTTCCCCACTGCTCAAGAACCACTGTAAGCAGGTGATATTTACCATACATTTTTATTGTCACCATCAACTAGTAATACCACACTTGGGAATATTTGGTCCTCTCTACCATTGTGTGCAAGAGCTCAGTACATTTGAAAACCCCATTCCTCCCTCTCCTGGACTGGGAATGCTGAAGTGCATCATATTCCAAATTAAACCAGAGTGCCTAAGAAGCTTGTTTAGGCTCCATATATTCAGACTTGTTGAGAGTGAGGCAAGTTTTGCCTTTTTGACTTGGTAAGAGTGCTGTGAGGATGCTTGCATACAGACACTCAGTCACATGTTCAGTCTAGAGGAGAGCTTTTCTGAAAAGTGTGTAAAACAGTGAAGTATCTCTTAAAGAAACTGGCTGCAGCTTTTGTTTGCAGTGTCATTACTCTGGATAACTGGGTGAATTGAGCCTTTAACTTTCTGTGGGCCGAGTCTCAACTGTGCTTGCTTTGTTTGGGTGAGCTTTTAAGCAGCTTTTCAGAAGAGAGACGCACAAATGTGGTGGCGAACAAGTGATGTACAAATCAAAAAGCCCTTGATGCTTTGTTGTGAACATCACATTTAGTTATGGTTGAGATTCAGTCCAGAGTACAGAAGGGAGGCTGGACTCCTGGAGTTTGTGAATTTGTAAAATTCTGTGTTGTTCACATATTTAAATGCACTTTTTTTTTTCTTTTTTTTTCCCCCTTTCTAATTGCTTTTTATTTTTTCAGTAGTTTGGCATCCTTATCCTGACCACGGTGAGGATGGTGAATCATTTTGTTGTGTTTGAAGCCCCCGTGTAGACAAGTCATGCAGCAAGTTAGTGAGAGGAAAAGGCTTGTGGCTATTTGATCTTTTAACAGCTCGTGCTGCGCTGCTCCTCCATACCAACAGACTGTTTATTACTCGTGTGCAGGGAGCACTCACTGTGAGACTCTGCTGATTTCAGGTTTTGGTTTTTTGGTTTTCTTTTTTGGTTTTGGTTTGTTTCAAAGCATTAACAGCACACAGGTTTGGCTGATAGACCTGCATCAATACCAACGTGTGTGGGGTTTTTTTTTTTTGTTTGTTTTGTTTTTTTTTTTTTTTTTTTCCCCTTCAGTTTGTCTGCCGTGGACAAACTGAAGCACACGAGGGTGCGGCCAACCGCTGCCAAAAGATCCAGTTTTGTTTTACCCAGCAGGCACTGGGACGGAACAACAGCCTGTTTTGTTTTTTCTCCCCTCAGTCTTCTGGTACTAATCAGACGGGCTCGCAACAAGACATCTTTTTTTTTTTTTTTTTTTTTTTCCTTTCAGGTGGCTGTCAGCCACTACGAAACAAATTCCACTTTGTCTAAATCACAGAGGAGCACAGCAGCAGTAGAAAGGGCTTTCTGCATTTTCCCAGGTCTGTAACGCCACATGAAATCTGTCAAAGCATCGCTGAGACGCCTGCTCAGCCTCACACCCATTCACAAACTACTTGTGCACACACAGACACAACTTTTGTACAGTAAATGAGAGGAATAATATATTCAGATACCTACATAGCATTTAAGAAAAATGTATAGAATCTTTGAATAGTGGCACGTAATTAGTCACCAAAGTTTGTTTTGTTTTTTTTTTCTTTTTGAAATTGCATAAAATACCTATATTTTGCAATCTGTTTAAGGCAGTTTGTTTGTTTTTTTTGTTGTTTTTTTTTGAATAAATGGAGAAGCAGGGTGACCTGATTTGATGCTGCAGTGGTTCTCTCTCCTCCCCCTACTTGGATTTTATTTATTGATATTTGTATTGTTGACTTGCTGTTAAAACTCCAGTTAACTCAGTTTTTGCCACAGGATAATCAGAAACGGAGACTGAGCGGTGGTTCTGAACTTTGGCTACAGCATCCCGTCAGAATATTTTGTGTTGGCCAATCACAGCATGTGTGGATGTAAAGATTTCAGCATCATGAGGGGGTGAGCAGTCAAAGGTAGCCAACGAGATGTCTATGCACTGAGTGAACAGTGGTCCAAAACAAGCAGCCTGAACCCAAAATGAAGCCCTGCCCCCTTTAAAGCTCTCATACATTTATACCATTCACACCCATCTACAAACACTACCTCTACTTGCATCCACACTTGTTCATGTAGACACACATACATTCACATACTGAGCTTCTAGTTGCTGAGTGACTCTTGCTTTTCAGATTTACAGCGCGAATGGGTTGTTGTGTTGCAAATCTTTTTGTAAACCCCTCCCCTGATTACTGTTCAGCTGGAACATTTAAAGGTACAGCACAGAAGCGTAGACTAGGTTGATAATCTTTGTTCAGACTGCCGATCTCTATTCCCCATGATCCAGCTCGCTGTGTCAGATGGCTGCTGTAGATATAAACACAGCAAGTTTTGGACTAAGGGAGGAAACACAGACATTTAACTGTGATTGACAACCTGATGCTACTTAATTATCCTAAAGCTGTTTGACTGAGCCCATGTTCCTGTCACTTCCTGTTGGATTTGTGCATGATGCTGAGTCGAGAGTGTTGCTATCTGGTGGTGGAGCTGCTGTTTTAGGTGGTCAAAACAACAGGCTTCAAGTGTGTGTGCTTTTTAATGTCGACCTCCTGTGGAAGTGTTTAATTCGACAGCCTGACCTTTAGTCTTTCAAAGAGAACTGAAATATATTATTTTGGCCCTCTCGCGAAAGATGAGTCAATTCCACAAACTACATCCGATGGCAACAAAATGGAGCAATTGTGTCCAAATAGACAATTTATTCTAAGACTCCACACTCCCTTGTGAAGCCAAAGCTTTTTGACCTTCCCCACATTGACGACCAGCAGCGTGAGTTCCCTTTTTCGAGTTTCACCACCGTCACAGGGACGTCTTGTTAAACAATCCATGAATGTGAATGGTCTCACAGGAGAGGAAAGGCTGTTTATTTGCACATGACATTAAGTAAACACTGCCACAGGGTGCATCTGAGTAAAGTGAGACTGAAAGTGTGCTTTTCAGTATTGCAACAGCATGATGGAGTTATGGACAGATCTGTGTGTGTGGGAGGGGCTGGTAATGTGGGCTTCAGTTAACACGTTGCTGTGTCCCCACCCCCAGTATGCATATGTTGGGGTTTTGGTTTGGTTTTTTGGGGGGGTTTTTTTTTTTTTTGGTTTTTCCACTCACGCTGACTTGCTTTTAGAGGCATCACTGCAATGGCCCAGTAGTCACATGAGGTGTGAGTGTATAAATGCATCAAGCATTAGTGTGACTGCGTGTCTCTTTGGTGGAGCCTGGTGCCAAGCAGTTTTTATTACGGGTCTCTCACAAAGGGATCACTCGTGCTTTTTTTTTTTTTTTTTTTTTTTTTTTTTTTTCCTTTTCTTTTCTTTCTCACCCCCTCTGTTAAGCACTTTGAACCTTCTCACGTCTGTCGAGTGTATGGCTGTACATAGCAAATTCCTGTAACAACAAGTGCTCCTTGTTCAGTCTGAATATTTTGTTCTGTTTTGGATTTCCTTTTAAAGAGCATTACATTGTTGTAGAATTAAAGGAATAAATAAACTAGAAGATGAAGCTCTGTTGTGACTGTTTGCTTGCTAGATGATACCTGCTTCCACTGACACAAGTTGCTGTGGTGGAGAATCTGCAACTGAGAGCGCACAAAGAAGAAAACAGACACTAGAATCATGTTTAATGCGTGTACTGGTATACAGCTCTAAAAATCAAGAAAATCTTAAGTTACACTGTCTAACATCAATTTCTACTTATAGAATGCAAATCCAAGTGAGTACATGACAGAAAAGAACAACCAAGAGAATCGATCAAAAAGCGACAGTGCTGCTCTAAGTTAGTCATGCTCACTGATGTGATGAGTGGAGGTGGTCTTGCTGCCTCTAAAGAAACGATACTAGCAAGTGACGACCCCTGACGGTTACTAGACTTCATATCACTGCACAGAAACGGGACATCTGTACCATAATCGGCAGCAGCGGACTAAGAGCAAGCTGAGGCGCTTTGAGCCAGCCTGACAGCACGGCGTCCGGCTTCGGAGGCAGAGCTGTGTGTTTCTTTCTTAGGTTTGCTAAAAACAACACGAGGAACACTTGGAGCGAAACACTGCTTAATAATTGTTTTACAAAGTATGGCCGGACAACGACGGTCGAAGCACTCGTATGCAGTTATATATCAAAGGCTATTCAGTCAAGAAGACCACGCAGTTGATCTGGTCGCGTAACAAAAATGAGCTTTTAAACTCCTGATCAAATCCAGTCTCGTGTGCAAAGTCTTGCCTCCTCAGATCTCCCTTCCATTAGTGAGCTATGAAAGTAATTAAATGTCAGTTTAATTCTCTTAACGGAGAAAAAACCCTGTGATATTTCAGATTCTTATGTAAGGTTGATATTGTACGTCCTAGCCAGCGACAGCGTTAATCTCCCTGCAACATCTTTAGAAACTCATTTTTTAAAAAAAATAGACATGGCTTTACCAGCCGACTCTTCCCTTTTATCTATAAAAACTCCGACAGCAATATTTACAACTTTGAGGAGATAGAAAGAAAGTAGCTTCTGTAGATCAGCGTAGGCTCCCTGCCACCAAATCTACTGTGGGATAACTCCCATCAAAGCACGTGTCAAGAGGATTGTCACAGGAGATGTCTCCCGTTGCAGGTTTTTGTGAGGTTGAACGAGGAACTGACGCTGCACTATGTACAGGCAATGGTGCTGTGTGTGTGTGTGTGTGTGTGTGTGTGTGTGTGTGTGCGCGTGCGCGTGCTTCTGTGCTTGCACTCAGGGTGGAATAAGGGCTTTTCCAGTTGGTTCTCTACAACCTCCATTCAGGAGCAGCAAGTGGACTCACACTGACGACTGATCCCACACCTGCAAACACAGATTAAGAGTAAAGGTCAAAGCGTGTTAGTTTGGTGTTGTCTGTATTTACTAAAGAGCTGCAGCATCAGTTGTGGACTAAAGGTGAGTGGCCTTACTGGATATGTATTTAAATGAATCGTACAAACATGATTTACTGAAATTTACAGCAAACTGCTAAATTTAACAACAAAGCTTGTCTTATTTTGCACCTGATCGCTGCTGCTAGGAATATTTATTTGGAACAGCAGGAGGGAAGCAGGGAATCCCAGTACAAGGTGCATATTATAGGGTTTTTTCCTCAGCAGTGTGCACACACTTTGAAGGGTTTTTTTCCCCTGTTTGTTTGATTTTGACTTCTATTATCAGATTTATTACACACTATATAAAAATGTCCCAAGAGGCAGCTCATGATGTCTGCATGTTACAATACTTAATATTATCTATCCTCAAACAGGACAACTGAGCCTCGTTCACATTAACCTTAAAAAATGAGAAAGTCTAATTTAGTTTTTTGAATTCATTTTTTAAAAATTAGTTCTTTACCTGCTCTCACACCACTGGGGTTGCAGATGAATTTGTCTTACACAGCCTGGAGTATTTTAATAAGATTTGCAACTCTAATCAGAGGTGATCCTTTTCCTGATGCTGGGCAGTGACACAGCTTTTAAATTCACGTGGCTTTCTCCCAGTCTTACTGAACCCAGCGCTTAAAGCACAAACACATTCATGTAGTATTTCTCTGCATCCCCACACATCAGCTGTTTTGCCTTTAGCCTGTGTTGTGTATTTCACCTATAGTTCAGCACTTCATCTGCAGACAGTAACTTGTTAGATATGGAAAAAAATATCCAGCCTATTTAATTCATTCATTCATTCATTCATTCATTTCAATTCAGTTTTATTGATAGAGACCCTATAACGATTAACCTTCCTCATAGCACAGGCATGTGTACACCTGTCTGCAGAGTCACTTTGTTAAAGTCAAAATAACCTACTGTGTGTGGTTATGTGCATAATTGTTTTAACATAAATGATCCCAAATGTATCTGTGCTGAGAAAGAGGTTTGTGAAAAATCTAGAGTCTGAAACTCCAGCAGCAACACTGCAGCATAAAGAGCAAGGTTTTTGCTTGCAGTCTTCATCAGGATGACTTCAAACGTGCTGACTAAGCAGTAAGGTTGCTCTCTATAGCACGAGCACTGCTGGAGCTTCAGCCTCTTCAGAAGACTTTGTGAAAGTGCGACATTCTCCACACTTTACAGATATAAACTGTGTTTTTCTGCACATTGACAGAAATAACCGGGGAGAAGACATCTGGAGACAAAACATGTCAGAATGATGTATCCACATTCAGCAGAACAGCTTTGTGTTACCATATCAAGAATAGGACTGTTTGTGATCAAATCCAAGGCAGAACACACTCATTAAATATTTGGATGCCCTTTCTACCAGAAGGGCAGCTTGATTTTGGTCATAATTTCTCCTTAGCACATCCACAGGCCGACCGGAAACTTCTGCATACCTTGTTAACAGGTGCGAGCTGGGTTCGGACAGAACCAGCGTGGAGTCGAGTGCTGTCTCCGAATCTGCCAGGAGACCTCTCCCTGCGGCTGTCCAACACCCTGCCCGGTGACTTCTCCCGCTCCAGAGGCCGGGCAGGAGACTTGTCTCTTCTGAACTCTGTGCGGCCCTCCCGATAACGATGTGGGGTGCTCGGCTCCCGATGCAAGCCGTCATGGCTGCCGGGGCCTGAGGTCAGACGCTTAGAGATGTGCTCTGTGTAGGTGGGTGGACACCGCTTACTGGGACTACTGTTAACAACAACAACAAAAAAAAACACAGTGGATGGTAGCAGACATAGCAAAGCCAACCTTCCAGTGATTTTTAACAGACACTACAAGCGCTCAGGAGTTTTTAGGTGATTTATTTTGTGTTTGAATGCTTTACTCACTCCGACTGTCACTGAAATATTTTCTTTCTTTGTTTAAACTGGATTAAAGTGAGCAAACATGACAGAGTGAACTGACCCTCGACTGGACCCGGTCCTCTGGAGCTCCCCAGACTCTCTGATCAGACTTCCCTTACAGCAGATGACCCGCAGTTTGTTCTGGTAGGAGGAGGCGAGGTAAATTGCCCCAGAGGAAATAGCTGGGCCCAGGTAACGTGGATTTGGGATATCTAGGTGTGCCAGCACTGCAGGACTGGAAGAAAAGACCAAATTGAGGGAAATGCAGCTGAGAAGTAAACTCAACGAGTGTAAGTTGTGACACAAAGAGGCCACTGTGTCTCACCCCAGAGCAGCGTGCCCCTGCACCTCGATGACATCCAAGGAGTTGAAGTAGGTGACAAACAGGTAGGGCTCTCTGTAGGCTGCAACAGACAACACAGACACAATTATTTAGTCTTATAAAAGGTACCTTTACAAAGTGGATTTGGTACGGTTTAATGTTTTGGGGTTTTTTTAATCCAATGAGAGAATTAAGATGAAAGAAGCAGCAGTTACCAAACGACAGCGGCAAACGGCTCCACTTGATTTCCTCAGTGCGGCTTCTTCGTCCATACGAGTCCACGAACACTCCAAACTCTGCCACAGAAACATTTGCTGCACTCTTCATCATACTCTTACAGATAAAACACTGTGTGCAGACAGCAGTATTTTAAGCACACTTTTACATTTATAATAGCTTTAATCCCCAAAACTGTTATTCAGCTTATATTTATATACCTACTAGCACAACAGGATGCATGTGTAAAACACATTCACCCAGCTGAAAATGTAAAACACTTGGAGCCTGAAACATGTTTCGATCTAGCCAGGTTAGAAGGGAAAAACCCCTTCTGTTGCGCTGACTTGGCTAATCGTATCTCATAAGCTCATAGAGCTCAGTTCCTATGGATTTACCGTGAAAACACAGAAGATATTCCTCCTTCTGCATGCTGCTGGCCACCTGCATGATGGCGATGGGAAAACTGTGAGACGAGGCTGCAAACACAGCCGGGGCCAGCGAAACGTCGTTCTTGTCCAAGAATTCTGCAGCGGAAAAAGCTGAGGTTAAAAGCCACACAGTGATCCAACAACCGTAAAATATCATCCTGTGACTGGCTGGTAACTGATTTGATCCTGGAAGCATTAAAGGCATAAAGAAATACTTCACCCTCAAGTACAAATTGCTTCATTTCAATCTCGTAGAACTTGTTTGTGCCGATGATGATGCTGTAACTGGTCAGATGGATGCAGCTGCAGGGCTCCAGAGTTTCAATTTCCTGTGAGGTAAAGAATTAGGAGGTGAGGGAAAGCCAGTACTTTGAAGCACATCTAGTAGTAGAAAATGTTTTGAAGGTAGAAGATTTATCCACTTTAAAACCAAACGTTACCTTTGTTTGGTCAAAAGAAAAAAAGCATGACATACTTTCAACAGTATAAAAGACTGTACTGTGAACCCCAGTCATACTCACCTTACGAATGCAGTATTTGCTAAGATTTTCATTGTAGCGCAGAATGGTTATTTTGTTTGGCATTGCAGCACATATACAAGGCGTGTTGTCTATCTGTAAAGAGAATGCGCACGCTCGTATGTACGATCACATTTCAACCATGAAAACAGCATTCATGCAAAGACAGAAGAACTACCTTTCCTGCAGCAAACAGATGGCAGCCTTTCACAGTCTCAAAGATGTATGGAGCCAGTTCAGACTGGCTAGGCAGGTGGGACTGGGCCAGAGACTGCTTCACTCTTTTAATCTCCACCAGACACAGCGCTCGCTCATCCCCTGCAGCACACAGACATTACACATAGCTGATGTTCAAGGATAAAGACATTAGTCACTTTTAAGCCACCCTGCTGTCTTGTGTAACAAGATATTTACAAGTTTCTCCAAAGTTATTAGTATGGCAGAGCGACCTTTCAGTTTAAATGATGCATAATAATTGCACTTCATCAATTATGCCAATTATTTGTAATGGCAGCTTGTTATGGCAGCAGATATTAACCTTTTGATTTACGACCGACACTGTGAATGTCTGAGCGAACGAAAATCTAGAGTCGACTCCTGCTGCTCAGCAGACATTTATTTTCTACTGAAAATACCAAAGCTGGGCCTCTTACCAACAATCATCAGCAGTTTCTCCTGCTCTTTGATGATGTAGATCTGAAAGACTGACCCCAGGCCAGGAATGTGAGTCAGGGAGTTCTTGATAACATTCAGCGCATACAGCCCCTCTTCAGAGCCCACCAGAACGATCTGCAGCACAGCAGCGAAACACAAAAAAAACATAAATATTCAGGTGAACGTGGTGACATTTCAAACTGGAGCAACATGCGGCAAATCCTGGCAGAGAGCCCCGAGCATCTGCTCCATGCTCCAATACATCGTTCTTCTCCTAAATACACCTGCAACTGCAGATCATGTAATTTTCTAATGCTTAAAATGCACAATTAAAAAGTAAACATATTTTCTAATAAATATATATGTAGTTACATATGAATATCATTTTATAGCATATAAAACATATTCCTACCTGATCTGTGAGCGGAAGGGTGCAGTTAATGTCCAGTCTGTCATCTCCCTCCAGCTTCAGCAGAGAGTTTCCCAGCAGCTTCTGAAAGAACAGAGAGAGGTGAGGGGTCAGCTGGATCACGACCTCCACGTGACCTTGAGTAGGAGGGAACAGAGGAGCAGGACGGGAGGGGCTGGATGGCTGGAGGACTGGGTTCAGAGTCACAGTGTCAGACGTGGGACCAAGTCACAAGCGGTCTTCAGCTTCAGGTCACGGATAGAAAGTTATACTTGTTAGACCTTTAATAGCACGCTGTTCTATTCAGAGGCTCTACAGTACCAAAGAGACAATGCTTTCATTTGTAATAAAGTAATTTTGTACCACTTGTCAGCATTAAAGCGAATAAAAGATACTTTTAATAAACATGTGCAACTCCTACGAAGCTGAGAACAAGATTTTACATTTGAAATGAATAAATGAAGTAAATATTTTACCAGTGGTCAAGTACAGATCGCAAAAATGTAATGTTTACACAAATGATCAGAGTGAAAGGATCAAAGTCTACAAGCTCTACTGCGTTTAAACAAGAGTCATTATTAACACTGTAATCAGCATCACCGCCGGCTTCCTCATTACTGAGTCAGTGTTCCAGCTCATACGCTGCTGATATCTTCTACACATATACAACAGAATTACATCAGATACATACAGCCTGCAAGTTGAGATGAGAGGGTCAAGCAGATTAGGACAGTCGCCATAGCAACTTAAACTATTAATATTAAAATCTACCCAATCTCTTAAGTGCAGTAGCAAGCTTTAGGCCTCACTCGCCTGTGTACCCAATCAGCATCTGTGCTGATTTATATGGATGACAGATGTACTAAGCTCATGTCCATCACATTCATAGTGCTTATACAATTTCAGTGATTGGTCTATAAATAGAGTAAATTATGAAAAATGAGCATTGCCGTTTACAGAGTCAGCCATAAAGTGACTTCAGATGAACTCCGTGACTGACACATGAGGTTTCACTCGTCGTTTCACTCATATCAACCTGAATTCACAAGTTAATGAGGATGAGAAAAAATTACTTGGACAACATTAGTTTCAAGTAATTTTAATATTACCACATTCAGCTCTAGATCCTGTTGTTGCTCTTTTTTAAAGATTAGTAAGAATATGACTTGCGTCTCTTGGTTAAGTCAAGTGACTTGAGTCCCAGCCTCAGAAGAGTGTGCAGAAAGGGCAGAGGTAACAACGCAGACAAGTACACAAACAGGTAAAACTCGGCAGTGCGATCCCTGCTCCTCCGGACAGGACAGCTGCAGAGATTCAACCCAAAGATGATCAGACATCTTGGCGAATATTTGTGTACTGTGGTTAGAAAAAAGGACATCAGAGACAGGGAAGAATATTTGAGAGTTTGTACAGGATACAGCAAAGGATAGTGAAAGTGAGAAGTGGTCACAGCAAGTGAAGTGACAGCAGGGTGGGGGGCAGGTGACAGCCAACGAAATGACAGACTCATGCACTACAGCGTGCCTCGTGTAGGATGTGCAGTGCTCGTGTGTGTCAGAATGTCTCATGTCTAACTGTTTACCTGGACCAGTGGAGACAGAACCATTTGTCTTTTGGACACAGCAGCCTATGTGTGCAGTGACACATGGGTAGGAATAGAGCAAATCGACAAAACACGCCCATATGCCGGACATACAATGTGTCATGATGAAAAAGCAACAAACACAGGCGAGAGAGACAAAGAGAGAGGAGAGAAAGAGAAAAGAAGAGAGAAGAAAGGGACAATTAATGACGCACGTAAGCGAAACTACCCGTTAAACTTTAAGCTCGAAACCTATGTCTTAAATAGACTACGGAGGGGAAATCTGCTCATGGTGAATAGCACCAACACAGTCAAATATCAAGTTTACGACCACAGACGCGACAGCTGTGACCACGGCCGGATATGAATTGAGTCAGGAGACATTAAAGACAGAGAGCGAGCTGCTCCGGGTTGCGTTCACCTGCTCCAGAGATACTCACTGCGTCAGCCTCTGCCTTCTCCCGGGAGGCTCGGCCCGCAGCCACCACAGACTCCATCACAGCCACCCAGCGCTGTTTGTCTGGGAAACTGGGAGCCATGAAGTAAACAGCCTGACCAGGCCAACAGGGAGTGTGACAGCGTGACTCCAGCTTTAGGACATAAGGAACATCTGACACACAGAGAGAATAAAGTATGACACGACTTCAAATGATTAATATTTGACAGACTTTTGAACAACATTGGGAAGACAAAGGCTGCCTGGTACACTTCACATCTACCTGACTTGGCAGTGTTTGGTAGTTCAGATGCTCCCACTGCTCCATGAACCACCACCTCCCCATCTGACAGACACAGATCAAACTCCTCCAGTGGTTTCACTGAGTCTGAGCAACACACATAAGGAGATTCATAAGCACAGGTGCCCACTCTAATAACTTTCCATCTATCTAAAAATCCAGACAGCTAAACATGTCACCTTCTCTGGGCTCTATCTCATAGATGGATATTTTAGTCCCATCCAGGACCACATATTTCCTCTCCCAGCCCTGGCCTCGTTTGCCATTCCTGCAAAAACATAAGACGACAACAATACCACTGTGAAGACAGATGATGGTTTAGTTCAAACAGGCTCAAGTACCAAATGAGTGGATTTTACCAGACGGAGTATTATTGTGAGGGCCTATGAGGAGTTGTTCTCAGTAACATCAGGCCACCTGATCAGTTAGAGCAGCGGTCCCCAACCTTTTTTGCGCCACGGACCGGTTTATGCCCGACAATATTTTCACGGACCGGCCTTTAAGGTGGCGCGGATAAATACAACAAAATAAAACTAGTACCGGTACCGAAAAAAAGAAGATTTATTCATAACACACGTGAAAAGACCCAGGAAAACCGAGTTAACGATAAAAACGATAACAAAATAACGCTGAAAACCGATAAAAACCCTGAAAACCATACATTTCACACCTGAGCCTCAACTCTCGCGGCCCGGTACCAAACGACTCACGGACCGGTACCGGTCCGAGGCCCGGGGGTTGGGGACCGCTGAGTTAGAGGACATGGGTGCATATAGCTCCCTCACTGTAGAATGACAGACTCCATATTGTATGGAAATGTATGTAACTTGTGGCCCTTCCCAGATTGGCAGGTACTAACGATTGCTTCTTTAAGATCATCACTGATGTCTTTCCTCCTTGACACTGTAACACACACCCAAATGTTCCAAAACTTCTGCTTTTACAGCCGTGAGCATGTGAGTTGCTCTCACTTGTTGATCATCAATTAATCAATATATGTGATTAGCAGCAGCTGGCTGCTACGTTCCCTCGTAATTGAGTACAGGTGGACTTTGTTTTTCCACACACTGTTTCTGTATATTGGCTGAACTATTGTTTGATTTATTACGTTTTTGTTAATGACGTATACAATATGTAAATCCCCTAATTTAGTATTTACTTAACTAGAAGATCTGCTAAAGACCAGGCGAGTCCTGAGAGAACTTTGCCGTCTTGGGTGTCATTTCTTTTTCACATGACTGTACATACGAAACATCAGGGACCAGGTGTATAAAAACCTGTGTGAGGTACCCACTCTTGTTGCCTTTTTTAATTTTTAAAGCTGTTTGTACAGACACTCCTTGTTTGTAAATCTCTACCGTTGTGAAATGTAACACATGTGGATGAAAAGATCAGATGCTCAGATAAAATCACTGTTTGTAAACATGGCATTAAAAAAACAATAAAGAAGAATCCAAATACACAGTAACACAAAGTGAAACTGAGAACTGGAGAATTACAGAAAAAAAGGCAAAAAAAGTTTGAAAATTTTTATTTTTACTACTACTAATATTAAAAATATAAGGTTGATGATATTTATCAGACACTATAATGCTCTAATTTGTCAGATTTTGTTAAATCGTGTCTCATTCATCTCCATCTCACTGCTGGAGGTTTAACTCACTTTAAAAACGGGTATGTGTGAAGTCTGCACATTAGAACTGCAGATTTATGTGCAGCTGTTTCGGCAGGTGATGTGTAGGACGGTCTTGATATATAATAATGCAAGTGAGCAAAGATTGAGTCAGACACCACTGTGTCCACAGCTAACCTGGGCTGTTTCATCCAGCCCTCCAAGTGCATGTGTCCGCCGGCCTCTTTCAGCTGCTGGCCCGGAGCGCTGCTTTTATCTCGACACAGGCCCTCAGACAGATGCAGGGAGCAGTCACTGGACATCCCGCATGTGGCTGGAAGGCAGGGGGAGCATTTCGGGTGGCACAATGCATGGCATTCTGAGGAGAAAGAACATTGTTAAAGAGAGCAGAGCGACACTACTGACACCGCCAGTCTAAAAGGAGAGAGTATTAACATTATCAGTGTAAGGAGAATGCACAGTAGGTTTATCTGTCCATAAAAATGCTCTTTTCTTGTGAAAAAAGCTTGTGTTTGCTAACTGTTAAACATCTGCAAACCATCAAAGACTGAACATTTTGTATATGTGTTCACTGATGTAAAGATTTAAAGATGAAAT
This sequence comes from Pelmatolapia mariae, assembly GCF_036321145.2. Taxonomy (NCBI): domain Eukaryota; kingdom Metazoa; phylum Chordata; class Actinopteri; order Cichliformes; family Cichlidae; genus Pelmatolapia; species Pelmatolapia mariae. The sequence goes on along the minus strand of NC_086237.1, from coordinate 10,314,724 downwards.
GCTGTTATTTTTGTAGGGCATAAGGTATCAGGAGTGTTAGGTAACAGCAGAAGCAGCTGTCACCAGGGTGTTCAGCTTAATAAAACCCAGAATGATGACTTTCATTGTAAAATGGAAAACTTCAAAACACAGACAGAAAGGCTAATGTCAACTTTGGTCTTATCACAGTTTTTCTGAATTGGTAAAACACTAAACTCCATTCTCTAAGCCATCAAACAGTCTTTTGGCCAAACCTTAAACACGGTTCAGGTACTTAGACACAATTTGCAAAACTCATACACTCTGTTTTTCAAAACCTTAAACATATCCTTAGTCACTAAACACATTTCACATGTGTGTTGCAAAACTGTAAACACTGGCAGCAAAATGTGAACACAACTTCAACACAGCTGTCATCTTTTACACACAGCAACTCGCAACTGAACACACATGTTTCTAATGATGTGATCAGACCCTCTGCAAGACTTAAAGATCTACGATATCAGTATGTGCGAGTGTAACCTGTAACCAGCGACTCTTCCAGTACAATTCTAGGCCCATAGGCCTACTCTTACTGTTGGCTAGGTTGTTACAGATGGTACTCTTGCAGTACTGTAGACTATATTGTAATGCACATATATCTGGAGTGCATATACTGTAAATACACTATTTCATAAGTCTTTCTGTATCACTACTTATCTATTATCTATTATAGAGAGTGTTTGAAATGGATTCCATGGAAACCTCCATGAGATATATTTTGAAAGATGAATCAGGGTTCAGTCTGGCAAATAGAAGATGGAGAGACAGTAACATACATTTTTTCCCAGTTGTTTACACACATTTCCTGAAAACATCCCTCATATTGTCAGAACTCTACACACAAATCAAAAAAACACACACAACGGGCAAAACCCTTCAATTCTCCTGCAAAATGAAACTCTACATTCAAAACAATGTAATTTCTTGTCAAAATGGCGTTTTGTTTTCAAATGACACACACAAACCATCACATGAATAGACATTTATAAGAACCAGTTAAACACTGATGTGCTTAATGTAAAACACTATGACCACTTCTTCTCCAGTCAGCCTTTTTTGTTTAGTGTTGCACTTTTCAAAATTGTAAACTCAGTTGCCCTACTTTGCATACTAACTCACCACATTGCTAAACACCTTTCACACATAATTGCAATTAAGAAATCAGAGCTTTTTGTTCCAGTCTGTTTCTATAGAAAGCCCTGATAGATACTTTGCAGAATGGGATAGGATCCTCTCTAGATTTATATGGGCGGGTAAAAAGCCAAGTGTTAAGCTTAAAACACTTCAGCTTCCCAAGGATAGAGGACTAGGCCTCCCTTGCCTACATGACTATTATAGGGCAATCCAAATAAGGACTCTGGTGGGCTGGTGTAAACCTGGATATTGTTCAAGATGGAAGGAAGTGGAATTTTCCTTGGGAGGTAACTTCCCTGTCGGCGGGGCACTGATAGGAGATCCCTCAGAGTTACGTCTCCTGGGAGACCCGGGCAACCCTTGGATAGTACGCTCAATAAAGACATGGAAAAGATTACTTAAAAAGTATCAATTAAATCAGAGGGCCGGACTTCTTAGGTGGTTTGCATATGACCCAGAATTTTTGCCTCGTAAGATCAACTCAACATTTAAAACATGGGCTAATAAAGGTCTCACCACATACAGTACCTTGTTGAAAGACGGAAAAGTGATGAGTTTCCAGGACCTTAAGAATAGGTTTGGGTTGCAAAATCAAGACTTTTTAAGATATTTGCAACTGAGGGACTTCTTGAATAAAAAGCTAAGACATTCCCAGTTATCGACTGGGAATGAAGAAATTATTTACATATTCGAGAACGCATATAGAGATGCACCCTATCAAAAAATTATTTCCAAATTATATCGTTCAGTGACCAACCTAAGGGGTCATGATACAAGATATGTTAAAGCAAGATGGGAAACAGAGGGTAATCTATCCCTAACAGGAGAGGAATGGGATGGGATCTGTAGGCAGCAGTGGTCGGTAACAAACTCCCCCTCGTGGAGGGAATTCAGTTGGAAGAATGTAATTCGTTATTTTAATACCCCGGCTCAAAAATCCAATTATTCCCATAGGACAACATGCTGGAGGCAGTGTGGACATGCAGCAGCAAATCATTTCCACATCTTTTGGGAATGTCCTCGTGTGGCTCCATTTTTGAAGGAAATACATAAGGTCCTGGAAACAATCTTCCAATTTCATTTTGCAGTATTGTATCTAGGTAACTTAGAGAGTCTTAATCTACGTAAACCGGATAAATATTTGTTCAGTGTGCTGTTCAGGGAGCTTCCAAAAAGGCCATAACCCGCCGTTGGCTTAATGAGGATACTCCTACTATAAATGAGTGGATTGATGTGATATATACTATTTTTGTTATGGAAAGAATAACTTTTAGGCTAAAGTTGCAGGCGGACTCATTTGACGAATACTGGTGGAAATGGTTGAACTATGTACAAAATGGGAGGCCCGATTTTGTATAATCTCGTTGTATTCTCTGGTTTGTTTGTGTTTTGTTTTGTTTTTGTTTGTTTGTTTTGTTTTTTTCCTTTTCTTTCCCCCCACTGTGATTAAGTTGTATTGTTATATATGTTGTATAAACAAGAAAACCAATAAAACATAAATGAAAAAAAAGAAAAGAAATCAGAGCTTTATAGAGTTTTTCTGAATTGCTAAAACACATTTGCTAAAATCTCATCTCTTTGTGTCAAAACACTAAACACAAACTGTAAAATTCAAGCTACACTCACATAACCTTTAAATTGTCTTGCAAAACCAAACATTTGACCCAAAACTATTTGAACTTTACTCAGAATCAACCACTAATGTCAAAAGCCACACAAAACCAGCCAATGTGCAAACACAACTTAGCCACTATTACACACTACAGAAATAAATACAAAACACTGTGAGATAGCAGGAAAATAATATTTTTCTATTCATTCATTTATTCTTGTACTCACATTTTAACAAAAAAAAGAACTGCAGTAAAAAAAGGGAGCGTATGGTGGAAGACACACCATCCAGGACCAATCAGGAATGTTACTAGAAGTTTGTTGTTGTATGTTGTATGTAGTGTCTGTAAGTGCAACACTAAGCAAAAGGCTTAGAGTAAGTCATTATGATGACTTTAAGCACATCAGTGTTCAACTGGTTCTTATAAATGTCTATTCATGTGTCATTTGAAAACAAAATTCCATTTACATTGTTTTGAATGTAAATTTTCATTTTGCAGGAGAATTGAAGGGTTTTGCACATTGCGTGTGTGTTTTTTGATTTGTGTGTAGAGTTCTGACAATATGAGGCATGCTTTCAGAAAATGTGTGTAAACAACTGGAAAAAATGTAATATAGCAAGAAGTTAAAATATGGTTCATGTGAAGGTATACATCACTGTCTAGTTGATAGTCCTTGTGAGCACAATTGTAACTTACCAAGACAGGTAGCTGCCTGGCGACCAAAGTGCACAGTATCCAGGCACACGGTACACTTGGCAGCTCTCATGTTGAGTCCCACTGTGAAGCGGTGAGGCGTGTTGTGGTGCATCACCCTCTCTCTCTCCCTCTCTCTGTCTCTCTGACTGTCCTTCAAGCGACGGCTATACTCTGAATACAGTCAGCAGGGAACACAGTCAGGGCAGGCAGCGCCAGCATGTCTTACTCTGTCAGGTACATCCATCGCTTTAAAACCTCAGTGCATCATGCCATACCATCTATGAGATCAGTTCAACAAAAAAACAAACAAAAGCTTTCCAAAAGGAGTGGTACATGTTTGGCAAAATGCATTAATGCAAGTACTCTGAAGACGGAAATGCTTGAAACAGATTCTTCATTTTGTCAGTCCCTCTGCTTGTGCCCACACACTGCAGCATTATAAAGGCATTATCCAGTCAGCATCAGCGAACTGCATTCTGCATTAAAGATGGTTGAAAAATTTCACGTCATGATTATGGCAACCAAAACGATCACGCTTATTGATATAATAATGTCAATCAGTATGAAATTTACAAATCTTGTGTGTACAACCAACATGGAAAGAAAGAAAAACGTGAGCACTTTATTTCATGTACGCATTGAATATTGTTGTTAAGTTACTGATGAATATGGCCCCGTTTGTATTTTTCTCATACAAAACTACCTTAATGTGATATTGCATGAGAAAAGTATGAAAGAGACCAAATCAGTGAGTAAATCATAGTAGAATGGAATAATCAATAGAGCCATATCTCACTAATAGATGCGTATAAGCTCCGAAATCCTAGCATCACATAGTGCTGGGCCTGTTGTTTAGACCTTTATTGTAATAGCAGGGGAATGGAGGCAAATTACAGTCTAATTGGACTTAAGTAAAATGTAAAGCCTTGGTCTTTTCCCCCCGCCTCCAGTCTGTCCTAAACTCAGCTGCCAGGCTTTTAACAAAATCAAAGAGACAACACTATATCACTCTCAGTTTTGCTACTGTATACTAACTATTTTATTCAGCTATTTCAGCTGATTTTAAACTTGTGCCACGCTTTTACCTGTGTTATAAATTTACAGTCAGACCCTAGGAACCGAGCTGCTGGGTTGTTCCTCTGATCAGAGCCCTTAACTGTTCTCTAACAAAGGAGCTGACGTTCGCAAACTCACCTTTCATTTACATCTAGATTACATTACAAACGTACATTTACAGAAAACTGATCAAAGTTTTTATCTTCTTATCACTTCTTTATGGACTTATTTATTTCCGTGTTTATTTATTTTACTTGTAATACCGTTCACACTGTTCAGCATTTATGTTCTTTTTATTTTAACTGCATCACTTCACTTTTTGATTTTGATCTATATTAATGAGTTCTTAAAAGCACTTTGAAAATCTGTACATTTTACACTTATTAATGATTAGAGCTAGCAACTTAAAATAAATCATAATAACTTGGTCATCTTCTTTAGTCCTCTTGCATGAAACACATACATTAGTGTCCAAACTGCTGTGCAGCTGGCATTCATGCGGATGTTAAACCTCCAAGGTAAGCGCTGTTACAAACGAAATACACCTGCCCATTGGCAATGGCACCCACTGACAGCAATGGCCTTCCCCCAGACTGCAAAGTTGTTTAGGAACAGCTTGAGGAACACAACAATGAGCCAAAGGTGCTGAACAAGTCAGATTCACAGTTATCTCATCCGGCATCCCAGAGAGAACCCAAAGGATCTGACACAGGACGCTCTCAGGGATCTTGTGTCTGTTCCCCAAGGCCTCAAAGCTGTTTGTGTCCATCAGATTTGCTATTGTAACTGACAGCTGTACATCTTTTTCTTTCTTTCCTTTCTTGCTTCTGTTGTTTCTGTTTTTGACTACCAGGTCACTATGACATAAAACGTAGATATGAGACTTTTCTTTTCTTGTTGTAACCTTGACTAACAAAATGGCTAGATAATACCTTTAGATCAGAGTGTGGGTTTAAAGTGCATACAGCGGTTTTTGCATTGCAGAATTTTTAATATGGTACATTTGTGTATATGATGTGAATTTGAGGTGGAAATAAAGTGAGTTAAATAAAGTAGAAGGGTTCTGCAAATCACACGCTTCAGCAACCAAGATAAAATGCTTCAGATTTCTAAAGCTCTGCACTGAAGGTTCTTCAGCCTCATCTGACAAACCTGTTTGGATCTGACATTTTATACTGTAAAAGTGCAGAGCTTTTAAAATCTGGCCTGTCAAAGATGTGGATGTAGCAAAGTAGAGGAGAGATAAGAGACCAAGCTGCAGAAACCATGAATTTGGATGACTTACTTTCAAAAGTGACCCTCCTTCCCTCTGAAAGGTGTGTGAAAGAAGAGGACAGTAAGAGCTTCAAAAATCAACCTTTGAATGTGAGGTGTGTGCTGCAGAGGCAGTAGAGGAGAGTCAGCTAAGAGATAAGCCATTTTGCACTCAAGTCATATGATACCTATCAGTTGTGCCTCACTTAAATAGACAACCAAAAAACCGTCTTTGGGATCAAGTCAACCCCCAAAAATTGATCTAGTGTGACTGTAAGAAGATTTAACAGCTGTCTGAAAAATATAATTACAAAAAACTAGTAATTAAATAATCCCCAATTCTACTCCTATTATTGGTGATCATGAAATAAATACTAGTACAACTTGTCCACAGTTCTGAGAGATGAAGAAAACTGCCTGAACTGTATCAATGTGACAACAAGACACATTTATACAGTGCTTTATTCTATATACTTCTACATCCAATTAAAATTACCAGTTAAAGTATACGGCATGTCTTTGGACTGTAGGAGGACAACAGATTGCTCAGAGGAAACCCACACAGACACAAGGAGAACATGCGGGCTCCATGCATGGGGGCCCAAATCAAGTCCTTTCTTGCTGTGAGGCGACAGTGCTAACCACTGCACCTGTGACCATTATTCAAAATAGCAAACAAGAGAAAGCACTAGGAGCTCAGAATCTCGCTGCATGCAATACTGTATACTTCTGCAGATACTTCATACAGAGGTCTAGGTTTGAAGAATAGCGGTGCAGGGGACCTGTGTTTCTTTCTCTTCTGTAATTATGCTGCATGATAGCGCTCGGGCTACAGCGCGTCTAAAATGAGAACAATAATATCTGCTCACTGGTATGATGGAAACGAGTTTAAACCTCAAATATCTCACTTGATGTAAGCACAGCTTACCACAAAGGCTCTTTCCCATGTTACACCACAACCACAGTGTTTATCAGACTTATACTAGAGTAAACTACAGCACTTTACTGACTCCTTCACATGTTTCTACACAGTACATCTGATTGAACTTAATAAACTGAGCTGCCAAAAAAGGCTTTGACTTGAGCTTTTTACACGTCTTCTTAAATAATTCTTCCTTACACAGCAAGGTAAAAAAGAAGAAAAAGTCACATGACAAAAATTATGAATGGTTGCCTAAATGAGATAACAAACCTGCCGGCTCATCTTACCTCACTCTCCTCTATGCATCTCCTGTGAGCCTGCATGTTTGTGCCATTGGATTAAAATAACACACTGAGCTACTATGAAAATCACCCTTCCCTTACCCTCGGGTGTGGGAGTGTCCTTCCTCCGTCCAGAGTTGGAGGGTGCAAGGCTGGTGGGGCCCTGCTGGTGCTCAGGAGACTTCACCATGGCAGACATAATTATCTGTTGCCGAGCTGTGGCTGGGTTTGTAGAACTTCCGTGGTCCTTATACTGCAGAGCTGGGTTGGAAAGACTAACTTTGAGTATTTTGTTTTGAGTAAAATTTAAAAAAATTCTTAGTTCAAGTTTCTACTGATGATTATAAATGAACAACAGAGTGTAAATTGGAGTCCACAGATTGGTGCAGGACAGTCTCACCTTCTTCTCTCAGTGCTCGCAGTTCTGCTCTCATTTTCTGCAGAGCATCTTCTAACTCTGTGCAACGAGAACGTTCTTTGTCTAGAGCTGCCTTCATGTCGCTGTACTGCAGAGGCACAGGCTGGATGGCAGGCACAGGGGAAGCCTGGCCTTGAGTCTGAGTCTGACCCTGAGCCTGAGCCTGAGCAGCCATGGCGGCCAACAGGTCCTCCCGACGACGTCCAAAGAGACCCTGAGACACACACAAGCAAACACAAACAGGGAGAAACACAAGAAATGAGCCCAGAAATGAACAAAAAGAAATAGAAAGATAAGAAATTATTATTGTATATATATATATAGAGAGAGAGAGAGAGAGAGAGAGAGAGAGAGAGAGAGAGAGAGAGAGAGAGAGAGAGAGAGAGAGAGAGATTTAATCCCATCTGACCTTTTTCTTCTTGGAGCCACCGTGTGCCTGGGCCTGGAGGAAGTCTATGAGCTTAGTCTGCTGGGTAATGGTTCCCTCCATTTTCACCTTCTCATGAGAGTATACAGCCTGCAGGTGGAGCTAAGTGAACATCACTACTGCCATGAATTTCTCCTCAAGTACTTCATTTCATACAGAGAGGTTGACAGAGACAGAAAGTAGAGGAGGGAGTTGTGTGCTGCGCGGTAAAACAAATAGTGTGTGTGCACATACGTGTGGCTCAGAACAGTGGGGGAGAAACAAGACTGTCCAGCAACGTACATGTACCTGCAGTGATTTAAAACTCACATGGTTCCTACATGTGTGGTTTTTTTTCATTTCTCTTTAGTAGGCGTGTGCATGTATGTGTGTAGCAGCACCTGGATGTTCTCCAGCTGGTATTCCAGGTCAGTCCTTTCAGTTTTCAACAGGTCAGTCTGGTCCAAAGCGTCCTGCAGCCCCTGGGTCAGACGAAATATGTGGGTCTTCTGGGCATCCATCTGCTGTTGCAGCTTCTCTTGCTGTAGAGGTAAAGCACCTTTACATCACCCTCTGAATGTCTTTACTAAGCCACACACACTTCTTACAACTGATTGCTTTTACTGATCGCTAAACCTTTCAGCGTGGTTTCATACAGAAAGGTTTATTATTATTATTACTGCTAAGAATTTCTGAAAAATAGAACCGACTTATTTTCCGTTTTTGACCATATGTCTGTAATAAAAGTGTAATAAAATGATCAGATCAGTGGCTCTGTGAAAATAATGAAACACTGTGCCTCTTCCAGCAGCCTCTGCTTCAGCTCCCTCTCACTCTCCAGTTTTTGCTGCAAACTGCGGGCATTCATCTCCAGCATGGCATGCTTCTTCTCCAGATCGTTCAGCTGAGGAATGAAAAGGAAGAGTTTGCTGCGACATCTGCTAACTACACAAAACTTAACAGATGTTATTCAGGAGTGTGAAAATGCGTACAGTGTCTGCAAGGCTCTCGGCTTTGAGTTTCTGGTCTTTGAGGGCCTGCTGCAGGGCCAGGATCTCAGCTTTGTGCTCTTTAACTGCCTGTTCCACAGCCTGCCGAGACTCGGTGCTGCGCTGCTCTGCACGGAGCCTAGATCAGAGAAAAGTTAGTGCCAGTTATTTTTCAGCCTTCAAGTGCATGCTCTTCAAGTTCATCTATTATGTGTTTACAGGCTCTTTGAAACACGCACACACATAATTTGAATCAAACTGACTAAAGTATTTCGTAACGTTCATATTGCTGTTTCACTCGATGGTTTGTTTGGGGTAAAGTCGTGTGGTTCTGGATAGAGAAAAACACACCACTAAAAATGTAATTTCAGTTTTTGAATGCTTTAAAGTTTACCTAATTTTCATCACTTTCCACTGTTCCAGGCAACTCAGAAAATCATTTCATATTTTACCTAGAATTCCTGCTTTGACAGACCCTAGACAATACGGCAAAGCCTGTCGAATCCAGTGCGTGTAGGCGAAGGGAGCTTTATCCAACACTGATAGCAAGAGAAACATTTAGAGCAAAAATAGTTTTCTCTGCTGATGAAATAAGAAACTCATAAGCCTTCTTAAAGGTCTTGTGGCAAGATTACATAACTGGACTATTGCAATGTGCAGAAATAAATATACTAATGTTTCTTTGAGGCAACTATAGGTGCACTGAATATAAGTTAATGTGCTGTAGACTGTTTTCATAGTAGCAAGAAAATTACAAGCAAAATAGAAACAGAACATTGAGGAAAACATTTTGGCTATTTAGGATTCATTAGTTAACACCCACAGTCACAGTGATACATCTTGTGGTGGTCACCTATTCTGTTTTTCAGTGTCTAAGAGTCTCTGGATCTCTCTGGTCCTCCGCTCAGCCTGGTTCTTCTCCTCCTCCAGTGTTGCCCTCCAGGCATCCCACTGTCTCTCCTTCTCCAGCAGTTCATCATTCATAGTCTCCAGCTCCATGACCTGTTCCTCCAGCATGGTACACGTGGTCTTCAGAGTCTCAAGATTCTGGTGAACAGATGAGAATGTTTCAGACTGTTTTTGATCTGTTTGAGGTCGTCAAGAGGGCACATCTTTAAAATGTTCACCCCAGGCACACAGTTCTGTTTTTTTGAAACCAGAAGCCACGCCCACCCACTGTTCAAACCTTCTGTTTACAAGAGGCTGCCAATCAGAAGAAAGTTGACAAGAGTCAAAATGGCTTGTTTAAGAATTAATCAATTAACAGAGTGGATGCACCAAGACTCAGTTTAAGATAAATAAAGATTGTTTAAACTGTAGGACTGTGGGAAAGCAACTCTAGTAAGAATGCGAAACTGGAAGTGAGCTGGTGCCATTTAAATTCCCAAGCTATGGTTTTACTATACTGTAAAATGCTATAAAGCAGCAGTCCCCAACCCCCCAGGCCACGAACTGGTACCGAGCCGCCAGAGTTGAGGCTCAGGTGTGAAATTTATGGTTTTCAGGGTTTTTATTGTTATTTTTTAATCGTTTTTATCATTAACTCGGTTTCCCTGGGTCTTTTCCCGTGTGTTATGAATAAATCTTCTTTTTTTTGGTACCAGTACTGGTTTTATTTTGTTGTATTTATCCGCGACACCTTAAAGGCCGGTACGTGAAAATATTGTCAGACATAAACCAGTTCGTGGCGCAAAAAAGGTTGGGGACCGGTGCTAAAAAGTATTTGTCCGTTTCCTGATTTCTTGTTTTTCTTACATATTCGTCACATTTAAATGTTTCAGATTCTCAAACAAATTTCAATGCCAGACAAAAATAACCCAAGAAAATACCAAGTCAGGGTTTTAAATGCCGAATTCATTTACTATGGGGAAAAAAAGACTGTCCAATCCTACCTGGAGAAAGTAATTGCCCCTCCCTGTTAAATCATGAATTAACTGTGACTAATCACATTTGTTGGACAGCTGCATTCAATTTCAGTAGCCCCACCCAGGTCTGATTACTGCCAGAGCTGTTGAATCAAGAAATCACTTAAAGTCAAACAAAGTAACTGAAATCTGTCAGCTTAGAAAGGTTTACAAAGCCTTTCTAATGCGTTAGGACTCCAGTGAACCACTGTGAGAGCTATTCTCATCCAGGAGGTCACAAAAGATCCAAACACCATAGCTAAAGAACAGCAGGTCTCACTCGCTTCAGTTAAGGTTCAGCAAAGTATGCATGGGAGCGTTCCACAGAGAAAACCACTTCTGACCAAACAGGACACAAACGCTCGTCTCACATTTGCCTAAAACATGTGATGATCCCTAAAACTTTTTGACTTATGAGACAAAAGTTGATCTTTTTAGGAAGGTTTGACTCTGGCATAAAAATAACAGAGCATTTCACAGAACATCACTCCTACACTACCTCCTGGTGGTGGTAGTGTGATAGTCTGGGGCTGTTTTGCTGCTTTAGGACCTGTACGGTCGTAATTAAATACTCCATCCAGGTCTGTATTCAATTACAGTAAAGAGCAGAAGCATGAATGCTGCTCTCTACCATAAAAGTCTGATGGAGAATGAATGGCCATCAGTTCATACACTGAACCTCAAGCACACTTGGTTCATGTAGCAGGACAATGATCCGAAGCACACCAGCAAGTCCACCTCCTGAATGACTCAAAACCCAAAACTAAATGAAGGCTTTAGATTGGCCTAATCAAAGTCCAGACATTAATCAGATTGACATCATTTAGGGCGATCTTAAACAGGCCTTTCATGATGAAAAATCCTCCCATGTGGCTGAATTAAAATTAAATGCTGCAAAGAAGAGTGGGCCAAAATTCATCCACAGCGATGTGAAATCCAGGAATAACAAACACTTGATTGTAGTTTTTGCTCTCAAGGGTGGCACATCCAGTTATATTAAGTTATTAATTACTTTTTCACATTGGAACAGGAAGGTTAGAGAGCTTTTTTCCCTTAAAAATGAATTTATAATTTAAACAGCATTTTATATCTAATTGTCCAAAAAAAATAAATAAATACTGGTGGCTGCCTTTGGTACCCCCCAGTCTCTGAGCAGATGCACTTATCGTATAAATGTGAATATCTTAGGTGATTTTCATAAAAGATTAAGCCTGACCTTGAGGTCAAAATTACTGAGATTCAAACTTATCAGAGTAGGTGCACCAACGGTATCAATTTGAAAATCGTAATTTGCCTTGTTCTTGAGTTATCATATTCACAAACATGGGTATCACGTCACCCATCGGGCACTGGGTATCGAAAACTGTTTGATGATCTGAAAAATGTAGGTGTAACAAATATGCAAAAACTAAGAAGTCAAAAAGTAAAAATGTTTTCATGGCATTGTCATTCACAATCTGTTAAAAAGAAATCACAATGCTAGAGCCAGGGGTTCACAAACTGTTTAAATAATATACATGAAGTCTGACAACTAACGTTCCATGTAAATGACTATTTGAACCTTCTTTTGAGTGGAGTTATTTTCATGCCTCGGAATGTTTTCCTATATTTTTCACCAGGCCTACACAAAGCTCCATGTTTAATGTCTTACAACAGACTCCTTTAGACAAAGCATGGGGAGGCAAATATAGCCTCTGCCGGTGCTGCAGCAACACCACGGCCCTCTGAAGTCCAATGCTTCCACAGCTGACACGACCTGGGAGTGATGGGGATGACACATCCCTCCCACACACCACCCCATCCCTCGTCTATGACTTCCATCGGTGGTTACACAACCAGCAGGACTGAGAGCGCTACTGGACACCCACACACAAATCCTCCCACAGGGGCAACACACCATCACACAGCCTCCTCTCTCTCTCTCTTTCTCTCCATCTCTCTTTCTCACTGCGTTGAGAATACGACGCATAACAATAATAAAATTATTCCAGTGTTTCGGCTGCCTGATTTACACTTGGCACTCTCGGAGCTGGGAGAGATGTCTAGGTCACCTGTCACAGGTGTTGTGGAGATATCAAATAATGTGAGTGTAAGTGAAAAGCTCCTGTCTGCCTGTGAGTGGGAAGTGGGCAGGGTGAAGAAACTTGAATAAGAGGAAGGAATACAACTGTCTTAGAAAACAGAAAATGATGTTTTCTCACAGACTTCAACTTTCATGCAGAAACTTGACAACTGCTACACAAAAGCGGTGGCATGTTGGCGGAGTGGTAAGCACTGTGACCGAATCTAAATGCTGGGTTCAGATGTCAACTCTTTATGTGTTTATTTGCTGAATGACTGCCCACCCGTGCAAAATGATATGGAGAATGAATTCAGACTTCACACTTTATCTGAGTTTTGCTTATGTTTTTCTTTCTCACTTATCTGATTCGTGCTCTTGCTTTGCAGTAAAATCTATTTTTATTTCACATCTGGTTGTCATGTTATTGTTGTGTAGTGTTCCCTGTGCTTAATACAGTGTTCCTGTCTGTACATGTAGTTTTGCTTGCTGCTCTTCATCTGATGCTCATGCCTTCTCTGACAGACTTCCTATTACTGACCTTGCCCGAGCTTAGTAAACAGTTATTTGATTTGAACCTGCCTGACTTTTTCTTTTGAGCAGGAAATTCAGTATCAGAAGCTAATAAATCTGCTGGTAAGTAATAAAAAATACCAGCTGGGTTGTTCCTGCATATAACAATTTTGCCAGCACCAAGGGAAGATCCAGTCTGTGTAAAATGTAAATGAAAACAGCATACTGTGATTTCATTCACAACAGAACACAGAAAATATATCAAATGTTTAAACTGAGACGTTTTACTAGTTCATGAAAGATCATAGCTCATTTTTAATTTGATGGAAACAGCTATTTCAAAGTTGAGATGGGGGCAATAAAACATTGAAAAAAATGTAAGTGGTACTAAAATTAAACATTTTGCAACTATTTAGGTTAATTAGCAACAGGTCAAAACAAAACTGGGTACGAAAAAGATCATCTTAGAGACACCAATCTGCAAAAAGCTATGCAGCAATTTCTCCTGAAAAATCTGCAGCACATAATATCATCAAAAGATTCTTAGAATATGAAGCAACCTCTGAGGACAAAGGACAAGGCCAAAAATTAATATTGGATGCCTGCGATCTCTGGGCCCTCACAAGGGACAGCATTAGGGGTGGCTGTAGCTCAGGTGGTAGAGCAGATCACCTACTAACCAGAAGGTTGGTGGTTTGAGCCCAGTCTGCATATATCCTTCGGCAAGATGCTAACCCCATGTTGCTCTCAGATGCGTCCATCAGAGTATAAATGTATGTGAACGTTAGATAGGAAGCGCTTGGGGGAAAAGGCCTTACGGAAGTGCTCAGATTGAGTAGAAAAGTGCTATATAAGAATGAGTCCATTTACCATTAAAAAAAGACATGATTCTGAAACACTTCCACAAATGTAATCTTTTCTGGTCCAAAGCTCATTTAAAATAGACTGAGGCAAAGTGGAACGCTGTTCTGTGGTGAGACAAATCCAGCTTTTAAATTCTTTTTGGAAAATATGGACGCCACATCAACTAGATTTAAGAGGAGAGGGACCATTCAGCTTTTTATGGGGGGGCATCACTGCCTATCTTTGGACATCTGGAAAGGCACCATCAGTGCTAAAAGCTGTATACAGGTTTGAAAAGATTTGGGGCTCAAGAAACAAACAATACAACAAAGTAGACCCAGGACTGCTGAGCAAAGGATCCTACATAACACAACAGTTGGATGAGTTTCCTCATTCAAAAGTCCAGCAGCTGCTCGCAGTAATTTACAGACGAATGTTAAAAGAAGAGGGAATGCCACACAGTGATAAACATGCCTCCTGACCCAGTGTTTATGTATGCATTCTGCTATCAAATTCATAATGAGTGATTATTTTTCTTAAAATGTAAAATTTTGTTATTTTAAACCATTTCATGTTCCCACTGTGAATGAAATATGTGTTTATGAGAATCGCAAATCGTTGCATTTTTATTCAGATTTTACACCTTTTTTGAAATTAGGGTTTTATTTTTAAGAATAATAGATATTAATGTTTACTGTAGTGGAAAATAACAACAAAAAGTAATGTATTACTGTATGTGGTGACATGTGAGTGGCCTGTGTAGTCGCCCTCTAAAGCCCCATCCTAAGCCAGGTGAAACCCTAACAAGAGCTATGCCTCTTGAATCTGATTAAAACAGCTCTCTGGGCTAATAGCAGAGGTTCAATGTGCTTTCTCGTAACTAAGTTTCTGTTTTTATTCAGGGTTCACAAACCCATCTGCATTTTAGGACTGTACACCATCGTCAGAAGTCAGCACCTGTTTCTGGTTGTTAAGGTGCATTTCACGGTCAGCCACCTCCCGACGCAGCCTGTCCACATCCTGGCTGAGCTGCAGTCGATCTTCTCTCTCATCAGAGGCCTCATCCAGCTGCTTGGACAGGTAGAAGTTCTGACGGTTAAGCTCTGCATTCTCCTGAGTCAATGTTGTCAGCTGCTCCTCTAGGTCTGTGATCACCTACAGAGTAAAGGGAACATTCATATTTCACATTTAAATGGCTGAATACATACACAGTATCCATCTGCAACTAAAATGTACCCCCCAAAAACCCAAAACCTTTTGCTGCATTTGTGTATAATACTATAAGCCTGTAATGTGACACTTTACACAGTGTTTTTGTTGCTCCAAAGGCAGTGTGTACCTACACTGTAAAAGCAGAATTCCTGGATGTTCGGGAAAAGTAATAAAAATGTTAATTTTACAATTCGCACATAAGAAAAAGTTTTGGTGCTGTTGTGCATATAATGCTCAGATCGTTGCTCCTCCACAATAACAGCTGACCTAACACCCCACACAATCTCAACTCTACTGCTGCATGATTACATGATGCAGATATCTGGGTTAGTGATGTAATGCAGTAATCATTTTTCTATGCTGCTGTTTAAACCCAAGTAGCATTCAGAATGAGAATAATCATTTCATCAGCATCGGTCTGTTCCCTTAATCAGCCATGACTACAGTGCACACTGTAAAGAGATGAGGGTTATAAACTGATGAGGCTGTCTGTTAAAAGCCCCTTATTCTCAGCCCTTGTGGGAACAAGGGGACCACACAGAACTTCAAGGTGGCAGGGGGGAAGAGGCAAAGCTTTTAAGTACATAAATTAGCTGCCTGTTCTGTACTGACTCAGTGCTTCTGCTCCCTTTCAGCAGGGGACTGACAGCAGCGACTAAATTCTTAAGGCAAGGCTAGAAGTCAACAGTGGAATGAGTGCAGCGGTGATCTGGCAAGCCCTCTATATTTATTCCAATCATCTGTCAACCAAATCTATAGAGTAAGTTAAACAGCTAAGGTAAATCACATCTAGAGCTGCATCCTCAACGCTGCTGAATACAAACTGCTCAGTGCTGTTTGTGAAATCTGTGGCTGTCACACACTTTCACTGATTAAAATTAACATATCATTTACTGTTTACCTCTGCTACAAAACACAGAGGAGGATCTTTCTTTCAGTGAGCAGTGTGAATGCTAGAGAGTGTAAATGCAATGCTGATATGCAGGCAATATATAACTACATCCAACGAATTTGCAGTCTTTATCAGTTTTAAACATTGCCCACAGCAGTCTAACACACCCATGATGGCTTCAGCTATAATATACAGTTTCTACACATATTTGACATATTGAGAAACTACAATGTTAAAAAAGTGAAGATATGCTATGAACCTCAATGAATACAGATTTTTTAAAAAGATCATAAAGCAGTGAAAACATCATGAGCTCCCACATCCGGTGACTAGTCGCTACAATGCTCTCATAATACAAAACGCACACCATAATGCATGAATAATTTCCGGGAGACCTCACTAAATTAAATGACACTTTGGCTCACAGTTGTCCAGATATCCTGTTCTCCTCCAAAATGCTCCACAGACTAATGGTTAAACCAACACTACAAGTCAGCAGGGCAAAAAATAGAGTGGCATTTCAAGCTCTGCTTGTTGCTGAATTTGGCTGTGCTTGCCTGAATACTGGCCAGCTAAATCTATGGTTGTCGCTTTCTGAACAGTTTGTGAGTGGGAGGATCTCAAAAGTAGGGCAATGGGATAAAGGAAGACTGTGATGGTTTTGGTATTTATTCAAGATACATAAACTTGACGGCACCTAAATACCTGAAAAATGACAACATAATTTCTCAAGGTTAGTGGGACAACGAGGGTCCGTCATGTCACAAGATCCTGTGTTAGTAAAGCAAAGAGTTACCAGGAAATGTTCATTCATAACAACGTAAAGCAAATAAATATAAAAAAATTTGGAGCTCCCAAATGGCAATGATCACCGAATAGAGGGCATTATTTTCTGATCCAGTAGGGCTAACTTTGGTTAGTGGAGGCTCACTTAGTTTCTGTGTTAATGCACACAATGGTGCCATGAAAACAACAAACAGTTCCACTGAGAGTTAGTCTAACATTACTGTAAAAATTGTATCTGGAATAACAATTCTCACTTTGACCAGAAACATAATGTTTTGAAAACAGGGTGGAGACCTGCTCATATTTAAGGATGCACATTTATGCAGTCAGTTTTACATCTCCATAAAGAGCACCAACAAGGTAGACAAACGTGATGAAATGGGGAAGGTGTTAAAAGTCACACGGAGTCAAATGATTTTAAATTTTAATTCATCCAAGAGTGACAGAAACACATATGGACTGAAACGAGGCTACTTCTAGTGCGATGATTCAGCTGGTGTTTGGTGCCAGAAGAGCTGTTTATTCCTGTAAAGAGCGAACGACAAAAATAAGGGTGTGAGCAGCTTACCGCGCAGCTGTCTCTCAAGGCATCATATTTGCGTTGTATTTCATCTCTGTGTGCCTAGGAGGAATGACAGGAGAAATACAGGGACAGATATTACTGCCTACATTACACAACATCAATGAGACAGCATCTTCACTACTTTTTTTCCTTTCCATTTCTCTTACTCTGAGCACAGTTATCTCCTCCTCGGCCTCTGCAGTGGTCTCCTCCAGCTCGGTCTTAGCCTGCTGCAGCTGGCTTTCCAGGGCATGGCGAGCTGCCTGCAGGTTGCTGATCTGAGATTCACGCTCTTGCAGTGAAAGGGTCAGCTCTGTCACCTGACGTTTAATCTCCAGCTTTTGTTCCTCATGCTCCAGCCCAATCTACAAAAGCAGACAGAAAGACCAGGATCAGGAGGAGGAGGCGATTCATCCCCAGCACAGTCAGACACATGCTGACATCACCTCGGTGTGAGAGCATTACACCTGACACATGTCTGACTGCCTTGAGTTATTAGGCTTCACTTTTTGTAACATCTGACTTTACAATAGCAAGTGAGACTTTTATGGCCCGGGGAAATTCAAATTACAAGCTATTATGGAGATACATGGAGTACTATAGAAAATATCCTGTATCTTAAATCCCAAAAAGTTGATTCTGTTCATCTGGACGTATCCTAAATTATGCTACTGGATCCCAAACTCCATATATCATAATATGAACTGCACATCAAATGGTCCCTAACTTTTCAATGTCCAACTTAGCAGCTCTAGTCCATATATTACCATCAAACAACTATTTTATATGTACCACCTGCTTCCCCAAGAGGTCACGATATATATACTACACTATAATTATTTCCTCAACATACACTCGGGGACACAGTTCCACGCAAGTGTGTTTATACTACATGGAGCCAGATCAACACAGATGGAAGAGGTTTACTGCACAGCTTCGTCTATTTAATATTTAAAAATGCCTTTTATGCTTTGATAAAATATCTGTGCAGATACTCTATAATTAGTTAATATATTATTAACTAAGATTACTTCATATGTACAAAATAAAGCATAGAAATAAAAGACTCTATGAAGCGGATGGTGCTGTGACGAACAGACAGGGAACAGAGCAAATACAAAGAAAAGTGTTGTCACACAGTTGGAAAATCCACCACCATCTATCAGCAGAGATATCGTGCACCTGTTCTAATGTCTCCTCACCTCTCGGAGCCTGGTTTCCAGCTCCAGCACGCGGCTCTTATTGCTTTGCTCTTGCTGAGTCATTTTCTCTAGATGCTCTTCCAGTTTGGCATTCTGAGCTTCCAGCTTCCCGGCCTGAGACTCCAAGTAGAACTTCTGCTGGCGAAGCTCTGAGATCATCTCCTCTTGGGCTTTCCTGGCAAGACAAAACATCAAAATGTGCAAAAGGTTAAATAGAAGGCTACGTAGCAACGGCAAGGTCAGAATTAAGTACCTTCCAGATATTATTGCGCACAAGCTGCAGCTTCACTCTGCCCTGACACAATAAAAGGACAAGCTTACACCAGGTATTTGTATCTATTGTATTATTATTGTATTTTATTGTTATTGTGGAGCACAATAACAATGCTTTGTGTTGGGGTACTTACATGTTTTTCTGGGTATAGATACTGCTGTTAGCTGCTAGTTTGTTGGCCTCAGACAGTTCAGCAATTCTCTGCTCCAGACTGTTCATCTTTGAGTCCATTGCATTTATTGTCTGAAAAGAAAATGTGGAAGCTATAACATACGCTTAACAAACATTTAGTTTGGTCTTCCTATCAGAGGTTTAAATGGGATCGGATTAAGGGTGATTTTTGTGCTTTTTAATTATACAATCATTATTCCAAACATGGAATCTATGTCAGTGTGATAAATATTAAAATACGCCTGAAATAGTGCTCCCAAGCTGGTCAGTTCTTACCGCCTTCTGTTCACTGATGATGCTGCACTTCTCCCGCACCTCCTCCTCATATTTGCTCTGACTGGACTCCAGCATCTCCTTATCGGCCATGTCCGCCTTCATCTGGGCCTCTAGCACCTGCTCAATGCCAGGCAACCCACAGACCCATAGCCGGGATATCACTTAACAGGGTAAAATATGAATTTGAATATGACATATTGCTGCTCTTCCCAGCACCCCGGCTAAGGCACGACCACTAGAGAGCACTTCCAGGAAGTTTATCAGGACAATTCTGCATGGTGTTTTACATCAAACCAATGGGTCTGCGTATATGATTGTGTGTACATATTTATAAATCGAACCTTTATCTTGTCTTCGTAGAGCTTCTCTTTCTGTTTCAGATGAGTCTCCAGGCGCTGGGCTGTGGCTTGAGACTCTCGCAAATTCTCCTCCAGCTCCTACACAAAATACAAATAGGTCACTTGCTTCATGTTGACATCAGCAGCCATGCTCGCAAACGCTAAAGTAGCCATCATTTCTGGCATAAAGGTAATGCATAAAGCATTTCATCACAAAACATACACACACTCATACATTTGTTAGAGGCAGTGCAAAGGACTTCAAAATCACTAACACCTAATCACAATCAGTGATGGTTCCTGCTGCTCACCAGCAGGTTTTGAGAGTTTTGAGATATAATTATAACGACTGTTTATTTAGCTCTGCTCTGGTTGATTGTGGTCTCTGGCAGTCAGCAAGAGATTCAATCACCAACACACAGGTGTTTTTTAATCCCTTATACAATATAGGAGAAAGATTAGTATTAAAATGCAATGATTATAGTG
This sequence comes from Pelmatolapia mariae, assembly GCF_036321145.2. NCBI lineage: Eukaryota > Metazoa > Chordata > Actinopteri > Cichliformes > Cichlidae > Pelmatolapia > Pelmatolapia mariae. The sequence continues at coordinate 10,294,416 of NC_086237.1, read as the reverse complement.
TAAAATTTCCTTGTCTTTGTTACTATGGATGTACAGGAGCTCAGGTAACACAAAGTCATTTATATCAATGATTCCAGGGTCAGCTCCTCTCTTTTTTGGGCTTTATTAATAGCACAGATTTTGGCTGAGACGCAGCAGGGAATGCACAGGTGGACCTCACACACACAGCTGCAAAAGTTCAATTTCTATGACTTCTCTATAATCAAAAGTAAATGGAGAAGCTTTGTGACTCTCGAAAGAGTTTAAAAGGGACTTCCTTTGTTATTGATTGTCACAAGCAGACACGTGAACCAGAACGTTTTCACAAGACAACATGCAGTCCCCAGTCCCATAATTTAGTGCCTTATAGATCTACCCTTAGCAGCAATAACTTGAAATAATCACTTTCTGTATGTCTTTCAGATCATTGTGGAGGAATTTTGGCCCACTCTTCCTTACGGCACTGCTCCAGTTTATCGAGGTTTGTGGCATCCATTAATGCACAGCTCTCTTGAGGTATAACATTTCAATCAGATTGATCATGACTAGATCATTACTAAACCTTGACTGTTTTTTTCAGCCTCTCTCTTAGAAATTTGCTGATGTGTTTGGCATCATTGTCCTGTTACATGAACAAGTTTTGGTCAAGGGGTGGCTGTAGCTCAGGAGGTGGAGCAGGTCGTCTACTAATGGGAAGGTTGGTGTATTGATCAATGGCTGCTTCCGTCTGCATCTCAAATATCCTTGGGAAGATACTAACCTCATGTTGGTCTCCAATGCATCCACTGGCATGTGAATGTGTGTGAATGTTAAAAAGAAACTATTTAAGTGCTTGTGTGAATGGGTGAATGAGTTAAAGCACTTTGAGAACTCAGGTAGAGTAGAAAAGCCAGTCCAGTTACCATTTACCTAGCTTCAGAGAAATGGGCTCACATTCAAATCTAGAATAATTTGGCATACAGAGTTCTTGGTCTGCAAGAACTCTGTATGCACTGTAAGTGCAAAGCAAGCCCAAATCATCACTGCTCACCGCCATGCTCGACAGCTGGTATAAGGTGTTTCTGCTGATATGCCGTGTTTGGTTTTTGCCAAACGTGGTGCCGAGCATCGTGGCCAAACGTCATCTTTGGTCTCATCTGCCCAAAGTACATTGTTTCAGATGTCTTGTGGTTTCTCCAGCTGCAACACTCCCTATGTGATCAGTCTTTTTTCAAATTGTGCTGTCAGCTTTTTGTTTTGTTTTTTTTTCCTGAGCACTGCACGGTCTGATTTCAGTTGAATCTGCAGTGCACAATATATGAATTTGCGTAATATTCACACTCAGGGGACTGTTATGGCATGGTGACAATAAACACATGAATCATCCAGATCAGCAACATGGCAAAAAGTGCTCACACTTCCTGATCATCACTTAATGTTAATGATGCGTTTGGTTATCAGCAAATGCACTCACCCTGTTAATTCATATGAATAGTACGAGGTGTTCTTAGTTTTTCACGGGACACCAAAGAGTCTTGTAAAAACTTTTTTTTTCAGATGACTGCATGTATTTTGTGCTTGCTCATGCTAAATCCCTATAATCCCTGTGAGTCAAAAGCTCATGATTCACAGTCCTCTAAACTGTCTGTTTGAGACGGTTTTGTCAGCTCTGAGTGGATATGCTTAATACTTTCATCTCAGGCACACAGTTCAGGCGCTGATAATGCAGAAAATAATGGAAATAAAGGAGTAATTTCTCATAACAGGTGCAACAAAACTATTGGAAAAGTTAGAGAGAGATCTGATCACACACAGTCTGGTGATGTAAACGGATTCAAAGCGCTGGCCTGGTTGTATCACAGCTGTAAGGGAATTAAAATAAAAATTGTGTCTGAGCACCGCATATGTAAAAATATTAGAATAATTTATCATGTAAATTTGCACTTCTTTTGCAACGATGACAATGAGTTCTGTTTATTTCACACCTCCTTCTTCATTTTGCTCTGCTCGAAAGATGAAAGGTGGGTTACCAGAATCTTATCTGCCATCTGCTGAATCTGCTGGCCCTTGCTCTGGATTTCATCCTTCAGTTTGGCCTCCCGGCGCTCAACAATCTCGAGCCTCTTCACCTGGTTCTCAAGAGTCTTCCTGCCATCCTGGATAACACAAAACAAGCAAAAGTTATGCACAAAAAGTAGTGATGATTTTTTTCAAATTCATCCTCAAGTCAAAAGAATTAATGCTCTAAAACAGTGCTTTTTTTGCTATCTAGACATAACACACAATTATAAGAACAGCAATTAACTTTAAATTTCCACTTCAAGGAAGAACCGGGGACATACTATAATGGTCACACCCATTTGGCTTGTTAGTGATGCATCTCTGCTGTGTTTATATCTCATTATTTCAAGTTACTCCCAACTAAAGTTCCACAGAGCTCATTTCCTTTCATGTTGGGAGGTGTAGGAGATCTTTGGAGCTGTATAAATTTGACCTTGTTGCATATTCTCTTTTCTCTGACTCTAAGTTATGCTGTTTACAGAAGTACTAGGATATGGTCATAACAAAAAGACCCTACAAACAGAGCTTCTATATGACTGCATATTTATTTCATTTAATTTATGTCCTTAATTTAGCCTGACAGTTGTGTGACATAGCAGCGCATTCAGATTCAGATTAGTACTCTCAGAAAGATACTAAAACTTAGATGATGCTAAAACTAAAGATATGCTGCTGGTGCCTGATTGTCTGCACACTGGAGTGTTTTATTTTTATTTGCTTCATAAAATCTAAATTGGAATTTAAATTTTGTTAAAGGACTAATCATTTTGTTAAAACAATCCAGATTTAGATCCTTAAATTTTTATGTCAAAACAGGACAAAAGGCTTAAAAAAGGAATGTGCCGCTTTAAAAAAAAGATGTTAAGGCAGTCACCTGAATGTGGCCTGGAATAAAACTGTATACAGAAACCGCCACTCGATGATCATGTAGTAAAATATAATAGGCAGCCTGGTTAGCTTCACAGGAACAATCACAATAAATGTCCTTCTGTCCAAAACCACACAGTCGCTACATAATGGATACAGCAGGAACTCAACTGAAGACCTTAAACTAAAGGAAATAAATGTTTGTTGAGCTTAGGCATTTTTGTCTAGTTTAATCTAGTGTCACTCACAAGAACTGGACAGCAGTGGGAGATCCCGACAACCAGGAAATAATCAAATCCCAAAACAAAACCTCTCTGACAAGCAACGATTCATTACAGAACAGGTTTGTGCTTCTATCAGATTATTTAAGACTTTTAACACAGAAAGTTTGACGGTGCAAATCTATGAATGACTGAAAACACAGAATAGCAAGAAAAAAAAACCCAGAACGCATGTATGAAAGTCTTTGTGCATGTGTACAGTGTCTGTGGCAGCAGTGTTTGTGTGTGTGTACCTCAGTCTCACGGAGACGTCTGCGTAGGCTGTCACTGGAGTCTTCCTTATTCTGGAGCCTCTCTAGATCCCGCTCCATGCGCTCTTTGGCCAGTTTTGTAGTCTGAAGGAGGTCAGTAGCCTCAGCATTTGCTTTTAATGCCTAGTAATTACAAGGAAAAGATGGAAAACATTTAGAAGGAATAACCAAACCTTTGCTCTCTTTCTTACTTTTAAATAAACTACTTTATATTGCTCATACCAAATCCTTAAGAAAATTACATGCTACATGTTAATTATTTCACATTTAGTTCACATTGTGTCAGATTTAGGCCAATTGTAGCCAAAACTGTTTGACTGTTGATTATTAATCAGTAACTCCAGCTTAATCGTTCCCTGGCAATAGCCTACATCTGAGAGGAGACCAAAGTTTAATCAAGAGACAGAGAGAGAAAGGAGGAGGTTGGGAAGGGTAATGAATAGTTTATAAAGTCATCTCAAAGTGCAAAATACTGCTGCATCTCTTCCATTTGGGATACAAGTTCAAATAAATTATTAATTGGTCTTTTAAACAAAAATATTTTACCTTGGTGAGTTTTTCCTGTAGCTCTTGGATCTTTACCTGCTGTTCAGTATTTGTCTAAAAAGGGGAAAAAAAATCATTTTAATATGGAAATATTATCCCACATTAAAGTCATTTAAACTCTTCAGTGTCTTTACCGAGAATAAATTTTCACCCTCACCAATCACACAGTTTTATCACGAATAAATTAACTTCATGAGCTACCTTCTCCAACTTGGTGATCGTCTCATCTCCTTCTGCTTTCCCTTGATCTTTGGCCTGTGAAGATGAAGGTCGGGAAGAGAAATGATCACCACTTTACTAGAAAAGTGAGAAGTTACAAATCGTGATCATGTGGTTGCTCTGTCACTGTGAGCGCTATAATTGCCAATAGCCAGATTACAGGTATGCTCAGTAGTTTACATAGCATTCATCAAATCCACTAAGGGTCAAAATTAGGCTCAAATATATGCACACACCCACACTAATATTTGGTTTAATGCCCCTTCGAAAGTTGCACAATTGTTTGGTAACTGACCTGCCTTTAAATGTAGTCCACAAACTTAGGCACTCAATTCTTGTGTTTTAGCCATTACAAATGTATGCCATATAATCACTGCTCAACAATGTGGAGAAAGAACATTTCAAAGAAATCATCAAAACCCCCAATACCATGACATTCATGCCCATGATGTAAACGTCTGACCACAACTGTTCGTACAGTTTGTGTCACCGATGCCTTCCTAAAACCTTTGAATCATTAAAAGCTTTAGTTCCAGTGCAGACCTTCTGAATCCTGTGCTGGTACTCTGCAGCTTTCCTCTTCAGTTCTTCGCTGGCCTGGCGGGACTCTTTCAGTTCAGCCTCATAAAGGTCGCTACGGCGACGGGCAGCAGACAGGTCCTCTTCCAGCTGTCTAATGGAAACTCGCATCTCCTCCAGCTGGGCATGATATTCCTACACACAGGTAAGAGAAACCTTAGATGACTGGATAAGTGAAGCTGAACACAAACAGAAATTAAAGCAAAGGGTCCAAGTAGTCCCACAAAACGCTGACCCAACATCACATCTACCCAAATTAGGTACTCTCACATAATTCAGACTTGAATCTAAATCATCACAAGGGAAGCATGGTGATGTTTTTCAAAATTTGGGCTTCACCAAACTACAGTCAGAAAGCTGGGAGCATTGTCCGATTGGAATTTTACTAATGGTTTTATACATGGTGACAAATAGGGCTTTCCAGATGCACAGTGACAGGATTCAACCTTGAAATAAGGTTTCTTAAAGGTTTATGTTGAATATACTGTAGACAACAAAGACAAACACTCCTTTTTGTCAGGTACAAGGACTGGACTGCAAGAAGCTGTTTCATTAGAAGCAAAACAATGAATAAATGAGGGTTGAATTAATACTTGTGCACAATATTGCAAGGATTTAATATCTTAATCATAAGCACTTAATCCAGGTAACGTAACTATATTTTTAGTAGCCACTAAGATTGCCCTCATTCCAGTGTAGCATATTTGGTTAGAGCAAATACTGCACGCTTTCTCAAACAACCTTAACATTGTTTGACTAGAACCTGAGGAAGATGTCCTTGTTAGAGATCACTGCATCATTTATAGCAGTCCCAGGCACACGTTCAAAACTCATCACATAGTAGAGGAAAATAAACGGTACATTTATCAAAAGACCGTTAAAAGAAGAAAAGATTGTAGAAACAATGATCGGCCACAGTCATTTGCACATGTCTGTTAAACAGTAATTAGTCACTGCATAACAAATCTAATTTTAACCACCTCATCTGCTTACAGGGTACATCAGCCTGTTTGTCAGTCTAATAAAAACTAGCATCATTGTGTATCCAGGGAGCAATGGTGCTCAGCCGACACAGATTAAAACTGGTCTATGTCGAAGCACACAGCATCAGACATGGTGATCCGAAGAGTCCCCACATTGTCAGAATGTACTGCTGTGGGCCAGGAAGAAAAACATCACTGAGCTGGTTTGGCACCATGTTGAAGTAAACATTTGCCTCCACCATATCCACTTTGGCTCCATTAAAGCAAGGCAGTTTCCATTATAGTGACAATTCATTGGATCCATAGGTACATCTCCCATTTGATAGTGACAATAATCATCATTATGGGTTAGAAATGTTTCTCTAATTCCAGTAATTCTTTAGCAGAACGATGATTTGGCGTAAAGAAATGAAAAAGAAAGCTTTCAGCGTGCTAAACAAATACAGCTTGTGAATTGCTGAATCACAGCAGCGGTCTTTTCTTGAGATGGAACATAATTGTGGCTCACACACCTGCACAGAAAAAAAAACCTCTGAGACAAGACATGACATTCAAAACGTAGATGAGCTGATGCAATGAAGGCAGCCACTGTTAACACCCTCAAACCCCTAAAGACTGAGATCTTCAAATCTGTTTACTTGTAAAGAAAAAAGCAAACAAACAAACAAACAAAAGTAAATAAATAAATCTGTTTTCTTTTCTATGCAGATTTTTTTAAGAATTGATAAACTCAAAGGAAAAAAACAGGAAAAAGAAGCAAATTAATGACATTAAATTGTTCCTACTTGCTCACTTCACAAGACAAATACATAAGGATCCATAAATGTATTGTTTCTAAGGTAGTTTGCAATTTTCACCTTATTAGAGGTAAAAATTCTGATTCTGAATTGTGTTCTGATGTTTCAAACCTTGCTGTGTTTTTAATTTTATTTGGGTGGTGCGCTTACTTGGACCGCATTGTACCATATCAGCCTAATGGAGCATTTCACTCTCAGAGTGCAGGGTTATTTGTGGTTCCTAGGATATTTAAAAGCAGAGCCTTCAGCTTTCATGTTGCTCTCCTATCGAACCAGCTTCCAGGTTGGATTCAGGAGACAGAAACTCTCTCTACTTGTAAGATTAGGTTTAAATCTTTTTTCTTCCTTTTTTTTAGTTTTGCAGTTAGAGCTGGATCAGGTGACCCTTAATCCTCCCTTAGTTATGCTGCAATAGCAATAGGCTGTTGGGGATTTCCCATGATGCACTGAGCACTTCTCCTTGACGCACCTCTTTTCACTTACTATGTGTTCTCTCCAACCGGTCGCAGCAGATGGCCCCGCCCCTCCCTGAGCCTGGTCCTGCCTCAGATTTCTTCCTGTTAAAAGGAAGTTTCTCCTTCCCACTGTCGCCAAGTGCTTGCTTATGCTGTAGCAGATTGTGTGATTGGTGGGTTTTCTCTTCATTACTTTATTAGTTTTCTCTCTATTATTATAATATATTACAATATAAAGCAGGCAACCATTGTTGTGATTTTGTGCTATATTAAAATTTTTTAATTTAATTTGTCTTAAATGTTGTTTTAGTTATTCCCACTCAGTAAGAAAAATGTTAGGCTCTTGAAACTTGCATGAGTTTGCAACTGATAACAATGAAAGTCAACAGGACTCAGTCCTGGCCAAAATCTTCGCTCATCTCATGGCTTAGTTTGGGACTGTTCCACAGAGGGACCTATTAGGAGCAAAACTAAATTCAAACCATTGTTGGGCAGGGTTTTTTTTGTTTTTGTTTTGTTTTTTAAAGTCTAACATTTTTTGTATGCAGTATTCTATTATGTATATATGCAGACACAGTACATGCACTCTTTCTTGGTACTTTCTTAAATTTCATGACTTCTAACCTTTTTTTGTTGATACAGCAGAAAAAAGGAACCGTGTGCTTTTCTGTGGGTCTTATTTACTCTTGTATCTTCAGTGAAACTGTCTCTTTCTATATGTTTGCAGGTCTTCCTGGCTTTGGCACAGAGTTCTTCTCTTTGTAAATGAATCTATCCCCAATCTCTCTTTGTTGATCCAACACTGCATGATTTTTTGCACAAAAGTGATAAACACTGCAGTCATGTGACAAAGCGTGGGAGACAGATGCTATTCAAGATGAAATGCAGGATTTAGCTGGTGTAAATACCCTGCTGGGAGGCACCAGTGGGAACACAGAGCCGTATAATACACACGAGCAGCAGAAAACTGAACTCTTTTTATTTTAGTCAGAATTTATCCATGAAGGGCTTCCAAGAAGAAAACTGAAAAGAAAACACCTAATAATGTTTGATATTTTAGTACCCCAGCACAATCAACCACAACCCTAATCTCACTGCTGTTAACTTAACTCAGTGAGACTGACTGTACTCTCAGGTTATCAGTCTGAGCTCTGCACAGTAACACGCTAAAATGAATAATAGTACTGAAATGTTGAGAAAAAGACACAAACAGACACAAAAACAACTTCCTCAGACTCCTGCTGAGGGATCCCCGGGGGCCACAGTATGCTTTACGTGAAAAGCAAGCTGAAAACTGATTCTGCTCTGTGTCCAACATCTCTGTAACTTTCCAAAAAGACAATGTGATAACTATCCTCACTTCACAAAGTGACTTTACAGCTTTGTGACAGGATATCACCCTCCATTTCAAGCTTTTTTCCCATTTTCTTCCCCCCCAGAAAATACTTCCATCACTTTTTTTCTGGACAATTTATTAATCTGAGTGATATTTTGCAATCTCTTACATCACACGGATCACTGTTTGTTTAAGGAGAATATGAAGTGATGGTCAAAATTTCTGTTTTCCAAACAGTATGAGCTAAGGCCCCAACACCTCATCACGACAGCCTGCCCACTGCATCAGCGCTCTCCTCACTTGTAGGTATATGGCTCTCATCACCATGGCAACCAGTTATATTCCCTGTATTCAGTGCTTGGTAACCGGCACTAGTGTAGGCTGAGGAAAACAGGTTGCTTTTTAAGAAAAAAAATGGTGCATAATGCCAGGAAGATGATTTTTCATGCTCCTTATCACTTGTCCTAAATTGTCAATCTTGTATCAGCTTGATTCTCACAGCTGGCAACATTCTTTCATGTTGTGCCGTCACCCCTGCAGAACTATACATGCTCGCACAAACACATGCCACACACTCATCACTTTTGATTTCATTAATTAAGAGCTGTGTTTACAGTCCTGTCTCATTTGATATCAGACGTATTCTTGATTCCAAAGACACTCACTGAGTCGAAGCACTTTATAGACTCACTGTATTTTAACATCTTAAAAACTGCACTATCAACTTAGCCTAATAAAGCAAGGTCTTACAAACAGAGGAGTAAACTAAACCTTTGATGATTTTTTTCTCAGTCTTGTGGTAAACAAACCTTTTTCCAATAAAGCGCTGTACATGCACTCCATCCATATACTGTAAATTGAATATATACATATATAAAAAATGGATTTTCAAGGATTAAAAAAACCACAATCATTTACATTAAGAGGGTACTCCAACATGAGGCATTTCTACACATGATGTAGGTAATGCTATACTGATTGCACCCCTACAGCCTGTTGTGGGTAGGCATGGGAATCAAGAACCAGTTCCCAGTCTCCCTGCCTGTCAATCCTGGTTATCCATTCCTGCACTTGTGCTACAATCAGCTGATTTCAGAAGAGGAAAATAGCGATGCAGTCTAGAGCTTGGATATGCACATTTATTTTTATTGCACAAAAGGACGAGATAAATGATAAAGCTTAAAACTGCATCCAGGACAGATACAACCGCATTATGCTGCTAACACAACTTGCTTTGCAAGCATCTGCCAAGACAGCATGCTAACGCTAAGCTAGCCAAGAACCCAGAGTGAAAGCTGAGTGAATGCAGACAGACCCTGCATTCACTCAACAGGTAACAAGCAGATGAGCAGTCAGGCTGCAGCCTCCCTTTCTACCTGTTTATGTTTCTAAAGCAGAATCACTGCAGCGATCGCTTTTTTGTGCTGGTTTTCATCTTTGCTTTGTGCGGTCAGCTTTGTATTCTATTAAGAGAAAGATCTTAGAGATGTGTGTCCTCGTTAGGGATTTGTGTTGTGTTGGTGTGTGAGGTTGTTTATGTTGTAAAATATTGATTATGAGACCGTGTGTTTCAGCTTTTTACAGAGTAACATGAAAGTAATGTAACGAGTAGTACAACAAATTACTTTTTCCTGGGAGTAATTTAGAAACGTACTGCATTACAAGAAAAAAAAGTGTGTATTATGTTAAATAATGACCTTTTGACAGCTCCTCACTGATCACAACAAAGAAGGCAAATAGCTTAGCAAACATGCACAAACATTTGACCGACAGCATGCAATTCATTTGCATGAATGTAATTTCTTTGTTGCTGCTTAGTGATGGTGCTGACTCTGAAACCAGAGCCAATGAGAACCCAATGACAATCGATACGTGATATAGATAGTCCAATCGGAATCACTAAATTCTTATCAATTCCCATCCCTAGCTGTGGGGTTTCAGCATCATGTGCCTGTCTAATTAACACTCACAACCCACACACTCAGCCTTGGTGGCTCGACCTGCTCCATCTGACTGCCATTATGAAATCCTCTTAAAATGCTCTTCTTTTTGAAAAACATAATTCGTTATTTATGTAATACAGTACTTCCCTTCACTGCAAAGTACTGCATGAATACTCATTGGAAAACGAGGGGGAAAACAGTCACTAAAGAAAAGTCTTTTCACTCAAAAGAACAAAACTTAATGAAATCAAAAAATGATTGCAACAGTAGAGAGCTGACTAATTTCCTCATTAATTATTCAATTCTGAGCCCACAGCATCAGGCGTGCTCTCAGCCAGCTGACCTAATGTGACACCCGAAATGTCGTCCTACCTGTTCTTTGATCTCCTGAAGTTTGTTGCTTTGCTCCCGGATGTCATGAAGGAGCTGCAGTGCTTTATCGTCCTCCTGTGTCACTTCCATACGAGCCTGTTCCAAACTGCGCTTTAGACTCTGAAATCAAGACAAACTTGTGTTCAGTCAGCTGACACTTTGTTGGGAATACGCAGCTGAAAATAAATCAACCTGATAACAAAATCATGAAATAAATAGTTAGCGTTAAATAGGTGTCGTTTCACTTTTTGGATGCTGTTGAATCGTACTATCATCAGCTAAGTAGTATTTCCAATATCTTGTTCATCTACCATTGCATTTTAGTGAATTGACAGCAGATGTCATTTTATATATGGCATACACACACATGCATATGAGGAAGCAGCCCATATGCTAGCGATTGTAGTAATACAAAGTTTTTGTAGAAGCAGTTCTTACCACTTCCCAACCATCATGAGACACTTCTGGTGCTTGATTAATTCCAGTAGTCACACATCATAAAAAACGTTAATATAAAATCTCCTGTTAAATCTAATAAAAATCGATTTTGCCCCAAAATAAGACTTACTAAAACTTTTTCCCTGGTAGTTCAGTTTCAGTTTTGCTTTTAGCAAATTTTTCCATAGATTTCACACTCTTTCCAGTGCTATGTCTCTGTCTTATAAGCCCTGGAGATACTCACACTGCATTCGGTGATATAAGTGGCCAGATCCTGTTCTAGGATTGTCCTCTGAGTCTCTGAGGCCTTCAACTCTATGTCCTTTTGCTGGAGCACTGACTCAAGGTCAGACATCTTCCTCTGAATGAGCGAGATCTCTTGCTCAACCTGAAAGGAAAAACATCAGTGACCAAATTTTTCTAAATTCAGTATATTTGTGCAATTGTCACAACATGCATGTAATATGCTTATCTGTCTGTGTGTGTCTGTGTAAAAGTGCAGTAGACTTGTTTGGTGCCATATGTCATTGGTAGTGATTGATGTTACAATTACATTTGCCATTATAGCATTACAGGCCAAGAGGAGGGTTGGAAAGCAGAGAAACAGCAGGACAGGCAGCACAGTCCCAGATACTGTGACAGCGCTTAGTCTATGGCAGCACTAACACAGTCATAATGCAGACACATGCTCACGAAAACACAGCACCACGGCATGGGTGTTGCAGCCAGTAAAACCAAAGGGTCAGTGTGGTACAGGAATCCAAAATGATGTGTCACTCACAAGTCTTTCAGCAGACAGCTCAGAGAAATACAGTGACATGAATAAAGGTGGACTGGTGTAAATCTGCACACATTTATATGTGACTCAGGACACTGAAGTACACTGCTCATTATATCTTCATCTGGTTGGGGCTTGTGGAGGTGTTATAAGAGGTATGTTTTGAGTCATACAGATTACATTAGCCAGATCTTATAAGTCAGCAAAGTTTCTTTCTGACAGGTTTAAATATGTGCTTAACAAGGAGACGGAGGTGTTGAAGTAGCTGAGATATTACTGCTCCCTCACTGATGGATTCTTTGTGTTACAAGCTGCTTGGTGTGATGTACTGAACCAGATGCCTAACTTTGAGTATTTTGATAGAGTTGCATACAAAAACAAACAGTCAATACAAAACTGAACCTCACCACCAGTCAGTAGAGCACATTCAACAAAATAATATATCTGTTTGTGAGAATTAACTTGTGTAAGCTATGAAATAAAATGGTAACATTTGTTGATGAGCTTGTGCAGCAAAACAAACATTAAAAGGGACCATTTTTCAACTCCATATTTTTATTCTTGGACTAAAGTAGCTTAGCATGATTCACAATTCATAATGATCCTTATTTCACTTGTAAATGTCTGAGCACCTTCTCAGTTCAGTTCCCCTCACCCCGTACTCAGATGGGGCCCCTTCTCTGAGCCTGGTGCTGTGGGAGGTTTCTTCCTGTTAAAAGGGAGTTTTGCCTCCCCACAGTTACCAAGTGGTTGCTCACACAAGGTCATCTGATTGTTGGGGTTTGTCTCTATTATTGTAAGGTCTTTACCTCCCAATATAAAGTGCCTTGATGGGATGGATGTTGTGATTTGATGCAATATAAATAAAACTGAATTGAATATTTTTAAATGTTTCATCAACTTTATGAGAAAGAATATGCAGCTTCTTTGCTAAGCATCAGTTACATCACATCAGTCAGGATTAATTAGTATATTTTTCACAGCAGTTGCTGAACTTCAGAGATTTTTATTCTTACCATAGCCATTAAAGGTAAAGCACATAGTGTAGCCACAAGAGTAAATAGCCAGAAATTCCAAACATACAGAAAAACACATCAGGCAAGGCAAACTGGCAAACAGATGGCTGACTCAAACTCTTACCATGTGAAAAGTTATACCTGTGACATGTGTCTGGCAATCCTGGCCTTTGCTTTGGTGCTTTTAAAGTAATGAGGCTGTGCCAAAGGAGATGGTCTTATCAGGAGAGTTGATAGATGCAGTCATTAATCTGTAGGTAAGAGTGAACGGATAGCAGTTAGAGACACATTACAATAAACAGTTTCTGCTAATCCTCTCTTGAAATATGAAGGGCTGACTCAGTGCTCTTATGTAAAACACTTACCTTTCATAATCATACTGTATAGATGACTTATTCCATAAGTCAGTTGGGATATTTTACCTTCTATATTTCCTGTGACCATATATAACAGAATTCATGTGTCTATGTGTCTACATATTTAACAAGTAAATAAGTGGTATATTGTCAAAACTATCAAACCAAAACAAGATTAAATCCTGTTTACTGCATGTAGTGACTCGGGCAAATGTATGTGATTACATACACTTTAAATCCCAACTCAAATGCTCACTTTCATACCAAAAATAGCATTTATCAAGCAAGCACTGAAGACTTGCGAAATTCACATAGCACGCAGTCATTCCAGAGCAGCAACACTTTATACATTAACACTTACTCCATTAACATGATAACACAGATGACTAGAAGATAAAGGATGCTGTTCACAGCATAGATATTTAGTAAGCAAACCACTGTGCTGATCAAATACGTGATCATATATTCTCTCCTGGCAGAGACTAAAAATAGCCTGCTTGTGTTCACAACAACAGCCTCTTTTACCACCACTGGATATATTTGGCAGCTTTTGTGATCAAGTAGCATGCACAAGAATGAGTGGCAGAGGCAGGATGTCTATTAAAAGCACAGGCTCACCTCCCACTCCTCGCTACAGTAACAAGCTCGGCTCAAGCTCAACTACTGTATGTGTTCTACTGCCGCTGCACTGTGTTCATAAGAGATTTAATTTACTATTTAAATGCTTTATTATTTCGTTTTAAGGGCATCTAGTTTGGTTCCTCTGATTTTCTGCCATATAAATGCTGTTGCAGTGGGGGATGGTCATATTAAAGATGGTGAAATTTCAAATAATGAAGTCAGAATATGTACACGTAATGTTTAAGCTTAGGGTTTAGATGGCTGGTAATGTCTCTAAAGAAATGAACATAGCAGGAACACTTCCATTTCCTTACAATCCTCTGTTAGTGAAATTTTGCTATTTTTTCCATAACCAGGATGTTTACCAGAAGATTGCATGGATTTCTAAGTGAAAACTAAGCTATGCACACTTTGCAGATGAACAACACACACTGTGAACTTCTAGAGACGCTGCTGGTGCTTACTAATACTTCCTCCGGAAATCTGACATTCTGTAATCATCATGCTTCAAGTTTTTTTTTGAGTGTTCTGTCCGGTATCACAACAGGCCACACAGCATGTGCCCAAGCTGCATCAGCCTAGAGTTCAAGTTTCACTGGCACAACATGATGCAGGAGCAGGTGGCTTGTAATGGGTGATGATGCATGAGGTTAGCTTCCTCATGCACCTGATGATTTTTCAGCCTGTAAGCACATCACGTCAGAGGCGCGTGTTCCCTCTGTATAGTTTATATGAGATGTCAAAAAGTCCCATTTGTATTCAACGGTGACGGTGCGGTTAGAAAAACAATTTTGCAAGTGTGATCCCCAAAAGATTTTCACTCCTGTGAAATTGTTTTGACTCAGAGAGGCACAGAAGATTTATGTGCCTTTGGTTCATGTCTGCTCGTGGGTCTAAGAGGCTCAAAGCCACTAATGAATCTATATGTGCTGACACTTCTTAACAATGTGGAGAACTTCATCAGCAGCCAGCCAGTGGTAAAGTTGGTGGTTATGGGTGCCATCCGAGCATGAGGCACCAGATGGGATTCAGATCTGGCTGTCTTCCTCTAAAATTCGAGTGCTAGCTGACTGCCCATAATGAGCTGAGCTAACAGACTGTGCAGCTGGGCTCCTCCTCAGCAATAATTATCTCCCAGAAAGCAATTACTAATAACTATACTTTTAAAACCTCATTGCAACAACAGGAAAGACAGTTTGACCTCTGAGCTAGCCAATCTATATCTACTGAACATCTCTAGATTTGTGTTGTTCAAACTTAACAGTGTTCAAATCCTGAACATAGTTTGGCGTGCTAGTGCAATCAAAACAAATCCAGAAAAACTTTAAATGAGACAAATGAGAGCTCCGAGAAGAACACTGGCTTCATTCGAAGAGCTCTTTTTCGTGGGCAGAATAATGCGTGCTGGGCTGTGAGTCAGAGTTGTTGAAGAGGAGGAGAGTGGAGAGAGGTTGCATCCCAGTCATGGTGTTGCTCCACATTCAGTCTAGGTGACCAAGGGCCACGGCCACTGTATGGGCTGTAGGCAGCGGTGAATCACAGACCTGTTGCAACTTTGTAGTGGCACAGATTCTCCCTAAGAACAAGCTCAATGTCTTTCTTTCAACCATTTCCCTCTAAGTTGATCTTTCAGGCCATCTTTTCCACGTATACTGAGAGATTTTATGCTGATTGTCATGACAACGACAAATTAACAATACCCCAGTGCAAGGCTCTCTAGCTCCACAGTTTCCTGCTAGCATTTTAGTTTTGAAGGTTACTACTAATATAGCCTTATCCATGTTATTTGGTGCTTGACTACAGTAATATTAATTTGAAGGTCCATCATAGGCCTAGTGCATGGGAATATCAGAAATTGATATAAGATACTATTTTCCATAAGATAGAGGTTTTAAGGCAATGCAAGTGACACTAGAGGTTTTTATACTCACAGCATGAAGAACTAGCACATTCAAAGTAAACACTGGCCAGAAATATCATTTGTTACATAAGCTTTACAGGAAAATTCCACCCTGAAACAGTTAAAATGGTATTCAGAGCTGCACTTCAATGCTTCCAGTTACCAAGCAGCCAGTTGTAGACAGATCTGCTGCCATGTTAAAATGTGCAGACCACAGTTAGACTTTAATCACTAACTGACTGGTTAGCCTTCCTAAAACCTTCATTGATGGTGATAACTGTCCTACATTCACGACGTGGCACCAAAACCACTTTTACTTTTAACTAGCTCCATCAGTGCTACGGACTAGCTACTGAATGCTCTGGAGTTCCAGAGTCAGCCATTTTCGGCGATCAAATTGAATGAATGTCACAATTTATGCTGAGCATTTGGAAAACCACTTCACAAATCTAGCTCATCATTATACTTCAAATCCAAATGACAAAGAGGATCAGTGTGGGCTTCTAAAGGAGCCTTTTGGGGAAATGACACTTGAGGATGTGGTGCAGCCGAACTCTCTCTCGTCGCTGCTCGCATTAACATTGGAAGATCTTTACTGCCGAGAGTTTCTCGGTGTCTTCTATTCTTTCTTTGCCCTCTACCATCAGACTGGCCTGCCTCCGCAAACAGGAAACTAGAGATGAAACTCCAACAAACCAACCCTCCTGATGAACTGTTTTAAATTAAATATAGTCAGAATACTATAGATGAAGTTTAGAAATCCCCCCTCTCTGGTTTGAGTTGTGTTTAATACTTTTACACAGTTTATTGTATGTAAATTTCCTCTGTTTTCTTTCACAATTTCCTCATTAATATTCGGTTTTGCTGATCCTCTTAAGTCCCGTCAGTAACGTAATTTGCAATCCACCTAAATGTGCGCCAGAAAGAAGCTGCAAGCTTCCTTCACCTCTCTTCTAACCTTGGCATAACCTGCTGTTACCATAGAGATGCCTTCCACCAACCACAGCCTTCATCTTGTTACACTTTTTCTGACTTTATCAGACTTTGTTATTTCAGACCTTTTTCCACATATAACTATTACAGCCAAGTGGATTGTTAAAGTGAGCTAAGATCATCTGAAAAATCCTTACATGATAAATAGTTTTGTCAACTTTGTTTCAAAACTTCCCCACTCTTAGTATAGATAGGCAGATGTTTGGAAAAGCCTGATGTGATCGTAATCTGACCATTTACAAACAATGGTGAGTTTGAACACAACCCTAGGGAGTGATAGCCATTTGTATGAGTGTATGCTACAGTAAGCACAGCGATGAAGAGAGATGGGCAAACAAAGGCACAGCATTTCAGTGTCGTGACCAAGAACAGTGCTCAGCCCTGACAGACGGGATACAGCTGCTGCATAAGCTCAGCGCTGCCTTAGTTATCTCATAAGTCTATAAATCCTCAGCTGTACTGTCAGACAATCAATCAGTCAACTAATGGTTCCAGCATGCTTAAAGGGGAAATAATGCACTGTCACACCTGAAAAGCAATAAAATCCTGGTTTCATTCTTTCCCCGATCCAGTCATCACCCTCACTCATTCTTTATCCTTGACAGAAACCCTAAGTAAAATAGTATAACACTCACTCAGCGACTGCTACAGCTGACAGGTTTCCTACGAAGCTCCTTAGACGCGGCACCTCCTCGTCCAGTAAGCCCATTCATGTGGGGTCTCCCTCAGAAGCCACCAGCCGGAATGAGAGCTTCGCTGGTTCATCAAATTCGGGGTTGTCATCCTCACTGGGGAGAAAGTAGAGCCGAAAGAAGAGAGAGTGAGAGAGAGAGATAGAATGAGAGAGAGAGAGAGAGAGAGATGCGCTGTGGCAGGGCAGAAAGCTGCGAGGCAGTGAGAGCGACCGGAGATTACTGCTTACAGAGAGCGGAGAGAGGGAGGGAGTGGAGGACTACATAGAAAATGCATTGTAGAGTAATGCAGCAGACCAGATCACATACCATAGTGTGAGAGGAAGCTATCTCTCTCTCACTTATTTGTCATCCGTTCACCCTTACCGTTCCCCAAATTCTGTCTTCCTCTCTATTCTGTAGCAGCCAGAACTAATCACACTAATGTCGGCAGCCTGATCCACGTACTGTACATCATTTATTTTGCTTAAGACTTCTTAAACTGGGAACCTCATTAGTTTCTAAATGCAATGACCATTATTAAACAGCTTCTAATTGAGGAGCAGAACTGCAGTCTAATAACTGACAGGACAAGAGTGCTATTACAGCAAATATCTGTTTTCATTTTCAAGTTGACGGAAAAAGACTCAAGTACTCCAAGGTTGTCGGTCAAATATGGTTTGTAACCTACAATAGTAATCTTTTTTAAATTACGTTAAATCAGCAAAGTAATTAATCGGTCCATTTGCATGGACTGTGAAAGATTTTTCCCACATAAAGGCAGGAGCTGTGAACAGCTGAGTCAGCCACATGTTGCATTTTCACATATATTTTCCCTCTTTTAGCTTAAACTCAGTAAGGCCCAATAGAAGCAGTAAACCATAACGGTGTCTAATAGCTCTGTAACAAAGTACACTTAAAGTACTGAAACCAGGTGCAATATACATGAAAGTATTATTGCACATGGGCTAACAGAATAATGGTACATGTCATGTCACAACTTCACAAGGTCCCTGGTGTCTGGCACACTAGCCTGGACTTACCTCTATTTATTTATTTTTTAATCTTCATCCAAATGTAATCTAAGTGACACGTCACCGTGGCACTGACTTGCAAACTACACGCGCACAGTGACAGATTACACACTCTGTAACAGATGGCAGAACCTAACCTGGCAAGCAGTACTACATCAGCGCAACAGAAGGGACAAAATGCTATCAAGGTGAAAATACAGTACTGTACATTTAGTGAGTGTGACAGTAATCAGTGGCAGACAGAGAACATGGGCAGTACTCACTTATGCTTCGTTATGGCTGCTAATTAGATCTCCGTGTCTTTCATACTTAAAAAAAGGTTATGAAATCACTGACTTAGTTGTGTAACAAAAGCCATCTTTTTTCTTTCTTAAGGCCTGCATACCCCCATATGTTGGCCTTGAATCAGCTCACACCTCCACTTTCTCATCTCCAACTCTGCACATCCTCCTTGCTGTAGGTAACGGACCAGTTGTGCCTCTTTGCTCCTTGAATTTGGTGCATTAACAATACTTTTACATTGTTTCAGTTATTGTGAAACAGCCTGTGTCTGCAAAAACACACATACAGGAAAAGCCCTTAATTATAGAGTTCAGCATACAGACCTTGGGATGACACTCAGAAACAGCGCACACACCTGCTATGGAAACCTGAAAACCAAAATCTGTGGAGTAGAGTATTACAGAATGTTTGTTTTGTTGATCCTTAAATATCTGAAGGAAAAAAAATGTGTGATGATTTATAAATAGAGCTGCTTCTAGCTTACGCCACTGCACAATCCAGCATGTTATTAAAGGTATGTAAAGTTTCCACTTGGTACTTTTCCCAACCTCTATAGCTAATATATATACAAGTGTGGATCTACATTGAATAGAATGGTAAAAATTGACCTGTCATTACAAGTTAGTCTGATTACAATTAACATTAAAGTCACAATGAAGTCAATTTACTGACAAAACTGTTCATGGAATATTTTAGTTAGCATAATTTACTGGCATTAGTGTGAAATAAGGGTGCATTTTCAAAGTGATCTTGAGTACTGGGCTGAGCACAGGCATCATACTGATGTTACCTAGCAACAAGGTATTGTATGTATCTAAGACCACAGCTTAATTCTGAAGTGAAGATGGAAAATAACGGGCCTTTTCCAAGGCTGTTTTCACTTGTATTTCACTGTAATGTACACCACTGCTCATGCATTAAGTAATATGGATGGACCACCATCCATATTGTATTGACAGATGATTGGTGTCAAATCGTTTTAAAGCGAGCAAGCACAGGATTCTTGAATTTAGGGGTTATTTTGTTCCTGTAAACATTAGGAAATATTATTGAGCACACGAATGGCAGAAACTATCAACAGGGAAAAACTGAAATTCCCAGAAAGAGCAGTACCTCTTCTGCAGGTGTTACAAGCTTTCCAAGTCATTGACCAGAAGGAGCAGTGCAAAAACACTGCCACCCACTGGCAAAATATTTTATATAGCATCATTTCTGCATTCTGTATGTTCTGCTCTGTTGGTATAGGGTGAGGGCTATCAAGGAGAAATACAGTAATCTAGAGGTTTGAAGAGCCTGGTTCTGTTACATAACAGGAAGCCAAACCTTGCATCAGTTGAAAAAAAGAAAAAGGCAAAGTCAGGCCTGTATGACTAAGGGTTGGTGTTACATAAGCACAGAACACAAAGTACTAAAAGACTCTGCTCATATTCACTCCAAACTGTCACTATTAAGGGAGCTAATTTTGCTCTTTAGAGGATTTTAAAATTGATTACTCAATCAGTTAATTAGGCAACTGACGTGAAAAGGGGATAGAGAATTGTCACTCACAATCCAGCACAGACAGAAAGCTCTTCGTCTTCTTTTGTTGGTGGTTCCGACTGCTTATAAATACTAAAGCATCACAGAATATGTCAACAATTTACATATTTTGGTCATGAATCTGTATAATAACCTTCACTTGTTTCAAAACATTTTGTACACAAAGGGATTGGCAATGATTCAGAAAGAGCTCAGATACAGTTTTATAGCATAAATATTTATAACAAATCACAATCCTAAAATACTTTTCAGATCTGCAGGAAGTGAGCTGCAAGTAGTGAAAGTAGGATGATCATCTCTTATTCATCACTTGGGGAAGGTGAATGTAATATCATCATCTTTTCCACAGAGGGAGCCACAGTCTATAATAAAGAACCACCGGGGTTGGTCTGATTTGTGTCCCTTTGATCATCAGCCCTAATAATAGGCTTTAAGCAGTTGATTAATCCCTTATTAGTCAAAAAAAAAGAAGTAGAAGAAAAAGAAAAAAGATGTATTTTTCTGGCATATAAAAACGCTGGTATCCTCTGAAGAAATTTTTACCCTCTATTAAAAACTGGAAAAGGTTTCAAACCTTGTTTTTGACCAGAGGGTTTGTATTTACTTAAACCTTAAAAATGATTATCAAAAAATAAAAGGAAAATTAATAAACTTATACTAACAAAGAATAATTTAAAATCCTTCTCCCCACATACAAGGTCTTGAATAACCAGGCCCCATCTTCTCTTAAAGACCTTATAGTACCACATCACCCCAAAAGAGTACTTAGGTCTCTGATGGTTGGTTCCTAGTATATTTAAAAGTACAATGGGAGGTAGAGCCTTCAGCTTGCACCTACCTTAGTTAGGCTTTCTTCCACAGTGTGTCTTTTGTCCTGTCTCTCTAACCTCTTTCCCAATGGCAGATGCCACTCCCTGAGCCTGGTTCTGCCAGACGTTTCTTCCTATTAAAAGTAAGTTTTTCCTTCTCACTGTCGCCAAAGTGCTTGCTCATAGGTGGTCGTGTAATTGTTGGTATTTTCTCTCTATTATTGTAGAATGTTTACCTTACGATATAAAGAGACTTTAGGCAACTGTTGTTGTGATTTAGCACTATATAAAAAAATTGAACTGTACAACTATTTATCTATAGGACAAATGTTATCATTTTTCCTTATATTTGCAAACAACAGTAGGTATTACATTAATACGGATAAATTCATTAAGCTTAGGTTTATCAAAGCAGAGTTTATCCACTGAGCTATGGTGGCACCCCCATCCACAAAGTTAGGCCATGGTGGGCCAGCAGGCCGTGACCCACTTCTTTTGTGCTCCCAGTAGAGCCTTTGTTTGTAGGACCCTAACCCCATCTTTAACCCCATCCCCCTCATTACTACATACACACATATTACAGTATCTGTGAAGGACTTAGCGAGTCCATTAAAAACCTTTAACTTGTAAACACATGACCCTAAACCTAATCCCTGTGCGCTTAATCCTTTATTTATCAACTCACTCTGAATTTATCTCTTAAAGCAGTTAATAAGCAGTTTCCCATCATGCATTTCTCCATTTTCTTCCTTATGATTTGTGTTAGTTTATATTTAGTGGGTGCTTTTGGAAGACATCAAACTGCTGGGTGGACGGAGGTCGCAGCACCTATTTATAACTACTAATTAATATAGCCTAATGCTAAATTTGTGTACATTTGACAACAATTAAATTAGCTATATCTTGATACACGGTGTACAGACGTTTCATTTCACAGACAGCTGTTAGCTCATTATGCTAATTAGCTTCTCTAGAAACATCTGAGAGGCTGCGTGTATTTTTCAAAGAACGAAAAACAAGTTATAAACTTACTCATTCCCCAAAATGTATCATATGTATCTTATGGTGTAAATAATTACATTTTTTTCAAATAAACGAATTCATAACAAAACGTAATATGATAACCTTACTGGTCACTTTGCTTTGGTATTACATTTTGAACCTAGACTGTAAATGTGCGCGTCATCAAATATCGTGATAACTTCGTGTTGCAGACTCGTTTTGCCAGAAATACCCCTGAATATCCTCTGATACTGTAATCCAGCTATACCTGTAGTCCAAACATACCCACAAACTGTGGCAAGATGGGTTTATGTAGGTAGTACAAACGGTAACATACAAGGTATTATACACAAAGTTATATCACACGTAATACACATAAATGTAAAACCTTACTTTTATGTTATCAGGAAAAAGAGCTATATATTAACACTAGGGCCTATAATAAATAACTGATGTTTATTTAAACTCTAGGTTTTTTTGGGCCCTGTCGTGGTTGTAGTTTTCTTTTTTTTAAACCTTTTCTTTGTTTTTATTTACCTTTTGTTCATTTACATAAATCCATGTTTACCAGCCTATTTATTTGGACCAAGCGATCATGTTGAAAGGTTCTTTTTTAAAAAATCGTAAAAGCTTAAGATTAAATTAATCAATGTAAAAAAAAAGTTGTATTTTTTTTGTTGTTGTTGTTTTTAAGTGCCCGCTTATGTGTGTAGGTTTTAGGCTCCTGCACTACTGAAGGCAGCACAGTGTTTTCATTTTATCCCTTCACGTGTTCATTTACTGGATGTCACAGATGTGTGTGTGAAGCACCAAAATATGGCGCTATCATTTTCAGCCAATCGGCTGCTCGTTTGTAACAGGTTTCAGCTGGCGTCACGGTCGTGGCGGGAACGCGCATTAGGAAAGGAAGGAGGTTATGAGAGGCATCGTGATCGCGCTTATCATGTTTGGCCGCTAAGTTCCTCCGGTGTGGAGGCCGATCATTATGGGGGATCTAGGACCCCGAGACGGGATGGACCCTGACCGACCGACGGCTGCGAAGAATTCACTGAGGCGGTTCATACCGGGATAAAAATATTTTGTTGTGAGCAGTCATAAACAAGCAGACAGTGAGCTGCAGAGGAGGCGGTGTTTGCTGGGATTCAATCAGAGCCACCGTTGCGGCTGGTAGGTTAACGAGGAGAGGGGGATGTGAGGAAACTGGGAAGGCAGCACTTTTTAAACACCACGGGATCCGAAGAGCGACGATAATGGCTGAATTGTTGATTAGAAGCCGGCCCGGTCAGCCCAACACAGTCGGAGCAGGGTGGGTTCATCCGGTGTGAAATCAGTCGGCTGTAATCTGTTGGCCTCTCCTCCGCCGGGCGGCGATGTCCGCGTTCTGCCTAGACCTGCAGACGTCTGCCGTGGTTTCAGCACCACTGGAGCTGGACAGCGACTGCATGGAGTCCCGGGGTAGCCCCACCGCTCAGGAGCCCGGCGGCTTTCAGGGTCATCCGCTGCGGCACGCCGGTTCCGGAGGCCTCGGGATGGCCTTGGAGGAGGAACTGGCCATGCTTACCGGGGAGCGGGGAGGTGAGGAGCAGCTGTCAGACCCAGAGACGCCTGCGGTGGGGCATAACGCAGACTTGCTGTCGCTCTTTCGCCAAAAGGAAAAAGACTTGGTTTTAGCTGCTAAACTCGGCAAAGCGTTGCTGGAGAGAAACCAAGACTTGACCAAGCAATATGAGAAAATGCACAAAGATCTCAACGAGAAATTGGAGGTAATCTAAAGAAAGTACGCCTGACAAGTTTTAATTCAAGTATCGTTTTGGTTTGTGTCAAGTTTAGGCCTTGTTTGGAAACAAACTCAGCAACAAATGCTGCCTGCAGACTTGCAAGTTCTGTCATTGTACACAATGTGCTCCAAGCCTAGTTATAGTATACAGTGTAGATAGGCATGCTGCTCAGTCCAGTCTATGGGTAGAGTGACCAGCACAGCATTCACTATAAACTCATCATGTTTACAATGAAGGCTTCACAGCTGATCTTTTGTTCTTGTTGTTTTCCAAATGCTTCACACAACCAGGCACATGGGCCGAGAAAAACCAAATCACATGAAAAAACACAGGGACTAATCCTGGCCTAGTGTATCTGCTGTACATCTGTTCATCCCTTTGATCCATATTTATCCTCAGAGAAGCTGAGCCCTAACATCTCCTTATCATTGATGTTGTTTCATTTTTATTTTTTTTTGGCAGTGCTTGATGTTGTTTTGTTTTGAGTCTATGTGATACCTCTTTTTTGTGGTTGCTTCAGCCTAGGACCATAACAGCTGGCAGCTGCTGGTGGTGCAATGCACATCTGTCCACTGCTAACTGCAGAAAAAAGAAGCATCTTATTATCCGAACTGTCACTCCAATAGCTAGGGTCATATCTGTTCAGTGGATTCAACTGGTGTTTCCAGTCTCAACTTTTTTTTGTTTGTTTTTTAACCACCAATACTTTAACGTGTTTGCCCAAGACAGATTTACTTTCTCAGTCCATAAAACCACCAGTATTTGTCATTGTCAAACCCCCAATAGTCTTTTTTGGTACTTGTGTTTAAAGTTAAGGGTTTTAAACATGATGACCTCTTCTTCTTGTCAATATAATGCAGCACCTGGAGCAAGAGAAGCATGAGCTGCGACGGCGTCTGGAAAGCCGGGAGGGGGAATGGGAGGGCCGGGTGGCTGAGCTGGAGACGGATGTCCAGCAGCTGCAGGGCGAGCTGGAGCGACAGCAAGTCCAGCTGAAAGAAGCTGACAGGGACAAGACCAAGGCCATCAGCGAGCTCTCAGAACAGAACCACAGACTGCTGGAGCAACTCAGTAGGGTGAGGAATGCTTCAGCCTGTGTGCTTGTGTGCATGTTTGTGCTTCAAATGTGTTGCTTCAGGCTCCCTGGGCCACCCTCAAGGAAGATTTAATTAGTCTGGGCTTTGACTCATCATATCACATGGTCTTAAAGCCGCTGTAAATGCCCTTCTACCCCACCTAGAAACACGACTCACAGAAATGCCAGTATGTGCATCTGTGTATCTGAATAAGTGTTTCTCCCTGGCCTGGCTTCAGGGCCAGTGAGGCCACAACTCAGTTTGCCTGGCTGGTATGACATAAGGTGCTCAGCCAAGTGAGGATTCATCACCCCTCAGGGTGGATCTATCTTTATTCAGCCCGTCTCTCTCTGACTTCACCTGAATTATGCTAACTCATCAATATAAAAGTGTAGCTTCCAGGTCTTAAGCGGAATAATTTAGAACGATTGGACTGCACACTTATGCAATAGCACTCTGCATATTGACAGGTAATTTGAGTGCAGTTATTATGACTGGCACAGTAGAAAAGGTCTCATAGCAGATCTCCAGACAGACACATTACAGTAGACAAGCACACAGATGTATAATATAGCAGCGATCGGGGTCACCATGAAAGCTTCAGGCTCTATCCTTGTTGGATATACTGGAAACACATTAGGGTGAACTGAGTCTGACAGCAGGTGGAGACTGACAGAAGTGAGAATGCTAATGTTTGTAGCCAGAGCTGATTAAGCCTTCCTAAGGAGCTCAGTACAACACCTCAATCTGTTCAATCAACATCAAAACAAGCAGCCTCTATTCAGACCGAGTGCACACTTAATTGCTCTATTAGAGTGTCCGTTTATTCACACTGTTCACCTCTGTGATTATTGCATTGCCACTTAAATAATATTAAACCATTGTTTATTATGTTCTGCTTGGTGGTTAAAGGTCATCGTATTTAATAACTGATGTCATAGGAATGCTGTGCTTTCACAGTCCAGAATGCTGCTTGTGTTTGTGGCTAGATTTGGTGGCTTGTGGTGTGCCCTATTCCTTTGCACATGAAATTTGATTGCCCCCTCCCAGAATTGAATTGTCATATCAATGTAACCGTGGGTGGAGATCATGGGGGGACAGTGGTGGCCAGATCCCCCTTTCTTTGTGTCGTCTACCTTAATGCATTATCTTAAGTATCATATTTAGCAATGTAACAATATGCCCTGAAGTCCTTTTGTGCTAATTATAGCCGATGAACAACTATATATTCTACATGTTGAAAAGATCGACTCCCCCTCATATGCCTAACAGTGGTTTGGTCCACTTTCTGTCTCCTTTATAACTTCTTTGCTTTTTAAAAGTGACCTTTAAACAAAGGACCTGTGAAGCATCATTCGTTTCATACGTCATTCAGTAGCACAAAAAATATTTAGTTGTAACCACGCTGCATTTCCTAAGATTCAGTACCTCGCTGTTGAATCAGTGTCACTGCCATCACTTCTTACAGGCCAGCTATGTGTTAGAGTTCATGTTTGTGGAGGCTGGAAATCTGTCCAGTGGTATGGTTTTATATTTATTTCAGACAAAACTTTATGATTTTTTTGTTTTACTCTTGAAACGCCCCTGATCCTGCTCGTCTCGCACATGAGAGAAACATACAGCACCTGTCATGCTAGTGTAACAACTTGAAGGCTGTAAACAGAGGCATCATTGCACTGACTGCTGTCATGTAGCTTTACAGTGGGTGCTGAAGCTACAATTTAAGATGCCCCAAGGCCTCTGTACAGAACGACTGACAGGCCTGTACAGGTGCTTTGATAATGCCGTCACTACTGCCTCTGATGACGCTCAGGATTGTGTTTGTTTCCCCTCCTGGGAGAGGATATGATCTGCTCCCAGGCACATGGGAAAGGCCCAGTGTAGTTGATTTTTAACCCACAGTTTTCCCCCTAATCTTCATCAGGTTAAATCGGCCTCCTGAGCTGTTTTGCTCCAACACCACGATCGCATTGCAATCAAAGGGCGGTGCTGGACAAGTCAGTTACTGTGGATTGCAGCAAAAGTAGGCACTTAGAATAATTAAACTGGATTTAATTTCACTGAAATCCTGGCATGGGAAACTATGAAGATATTCCCAGAAGTGGTCTGTGTTATGTTTTGAGGAGGACAGCAGATCTTGTGGTCTCAGGGAAATTCATGAGAACAAATTGACTGCATCGATCCACATCTCATGATTCAGGGTGCTGGGCAGACAGAGGAAGACCTACTGGTTAGTCAAAATAATGAGGTCAGCCACAGTGCTCCCACAATCTCACTTTCTTCTTTGCATCTTTCTTCTTTTTCTTTCTCTCTCTGTCTGGGCTCATTACTAAGCAATGGCCTGTGACTAAGTAATATTAGCTGTTTACATGTCTGGATGAATGGAGGGAATGTAAGGCTACCCCGAGGAAACTGTGCAGTAGTAAAGCCACAGAAGGCCTTTCATTTTCATCTGACCTGTTTCTCGTAATGGTTAAATTTTCTAGTGAAACAGATTCATAATAAAAGTAGATCTATATGTTGTCCTATTAACCCTGTTAAATAAGTTGGCTAAGTGATAACTAGCTTGTCACTGTTGCCTAAGCCATGCCTCCTAAAAATCACAATGAAGCACATCTACTAATTGTTTTCAATCACGTTGCTGATTTCTTAAAAAAAAAAAAAAAAAAAAAAAAAAAAAAGTTGGGATGCTGTGCAATCATCATTCATTTTTAATTGAAGATATGCCAGATGTCGCAACTGAGAAATTAGATTATATTTCAAAGTTTTTCATTTCATTCTGACATAACGTTTGAAAATAGTTGGGACAGTGACACGTTTCACTGTGTTGCATCACTTGTTTTACTAACGTACAGTTGGAAAACTGAAAAGTTGGATTTTGGAAACAAATGCAAAAGTCTAGCGTGCAGGTGGGCGGGCACAGCTCACAAACTATTATTTTTGTTTAGTTTTCATTGTGGAGCCATGTGATTGGATGATGTGCACAATGGTTAATGTGTGGATGGCAGATGTCTCTCTAAACCCTGTGTATAATAAACAGCACTTATGGTGTCTTTGCAAACATGCAAGCCACCTGTGACATCGAGCACAGTAACTAATGGACTCTTCTACTGGAATTGATGGTGGATTTGATCACTGTGCTGGTGACAAGCAAGACAGTTCCTTAATGGGCCTAAATGGGCCTGCGTGTTTTTGGTTTTTTGTAGTGCTTTAAATTGCATTTGTGAGCTGTTACTTTACTTATTGCACTATTTGTTATGATGAGACAGAGTTTTTCCTCTGGAATAACTGTTCAAACGATAAAGACGAACAGTGTAAAATATACTGTGCAGTATTGTGGTCACTTAATGTCAAAGAGAATGTTACATGTTACAGCAGGGCTGGTCATCCAGTACTAAAGGTCTAATAACACACACAGGTTCAGTACATACTCCTTATAAGGAAGCACAGTATGTCTCTTGACTATCTGTAAGCTGCAAACTGTCCTTGTGACTTATCATAGAGCTGAAATTTCCAGTACCATCAGTAGATAGTCAGGTCATAGTATTCCCAAAGCCTCCACACAGACTAACCTTTTTCAGAATTCCCCAAACAGTGAGATCTCACCAAATACCCCCTCCCCCCCCCAACAAACAAACAGACAAACACAAAACAAACAAATAAAAATCCAAGATATAATATTTTCCTAGTCGTCAATGCACTAAATGCGTTGTGTTATCAAAATGTCTGAGTTTCTACATTTGATAAGCTATATTTGAACTCGCCATTCTTGTTTACATTTTACATAGCCTTGCACCTTTTCTTGGAAAAGTGTTATACATCACTGCACAAACAAGTGGACCAGACACAACGCCACAGAAAATCCAGCCTTGTCTCCAATTTAATCACAGAGATCAAAATTGGACCTGTTTGCCAATAACGCATAAATATATGGATTAATAAAACGTAGAAGCAACAAAAAAAGTAATAGAGAAATCATTAGCATTAATTATATTTGCAGGTTTATTTTAGCTTTTATTTCTCTGGTGAATCACATTAAGGTCAATTTGTGAATTGATCTCAGCTTTTTTAGACAGTTATTTTTTTTAAATGCTAAATATTTCATGATTTATGCTTTTATTTATACATTTGCCCATTAAAAAGTCTGTTTATGTAAAATGGTCGGCTTTTCAGAGGAAGTAAAACCTACAGGCAAATACAAGAAAACAGTGTTATGCTCTTTTAACAACACAGGGATCAGCTCTTAACAGGCTCTTTTCAATTGGCTACAGTGAGATGACCTTGACAAGCCAGGGCACTTCATAGGAAGTGATGTAAGTCATGGGGTAAGATACGGTCCTGAAGGGATTAGCTATAATCCAAGCTAGTAGCCTTGCTATATGCATTAAGTCAGGAACCAAAACAACTTCAATCCATACTCTACTTAATTAATAACAGCAGGTAACGCTGGTATTTGAGCAAAGAAGATCATAAAAATAGTCCCCTCCTTCATGGTTTTCTTCCATCTGGGCACTATATTTGTGTGTATGTGTTTTGAATGAGTCCAGATCTGACTATTAATGCTATATGTTATTTTTCAGTGCACTCCGAGAAAATAGGCTCTCATTGATTCAGGAGGTGTGTGCTTGTTTCCGTGGGTCTGGAGTGTCAGGGCAGCCAATCTCATCGGGCTTAATCTGATCAGACCGAACAAGCAGGAAAAGGGACCTTTCTGTAATTACATTACCACACAGGCTGGGAAAAAGCAGAGGGTGCCCTGACTCTGCCAAAAAAAAGTGTCACGCTTTATGTTTGGGGTCAATTCTACTTCCCTCAACATTCAGAGTTTACTTAATGAAACATGGACTCAGCCATGAATATTGTGTTTGATTCTTTTGAGGCTGTACAGGAGGAGTCAGTGCAATTTTTTTCCTCATCACTTGCTTACATTTACCTGTCAGGTTAGTTCAAACCTTACATTTATAAACTCCAGCCAGTGCTGCCCATCCGTTTGCTGACACCATATGGAGCAGTTGCTGGAGCACCTATAAGATCTGCTGTCGCACTCACGTATTGTCACGTGGGATTTGTTATGCAACTGTTTAAGACGGAGGGTTCCTCCTTCCATGCAAGGAACGGCACTCTGAGAAAGAGAATGCGGAAAATACCACAAGTACTGAGACCCCAAGTCGCAGCTCCGCCAATCCCACTTCTCTGCGGTTGCTATGACAACCAGAGTGACATGCAAATTGAAACCCTCTGTGTTGTTACCATGGGAATGTGTTCTACAGAATGGCACAAGGATACAGATAGTTTGATGCCAGCTTGTGTCACCCAAGACCCTTGATGCACCTGAATCGGGTCCCACACAGAAAGCCCCAAACAGAATCAGCAGCAGTGACTCTCCTCCTCTTCCTCCTGCCACCTTTGGAAAAGCGAATGTCACGTATTTACCGGAAGTGATGTCCAGAGTAAAGAGGCTTTACGGTAACACGTCTCTCTGCTCAGCCCTACTTTAGTGCCCTGGATTCAGTCGCAGCAGTCTGATTTCTTTTCCCCCCAGTTTGTCCTGTCATGTTGATAATACTTGATCTGGAATCTGAGGAGTTTATGCACAGATTAAGTGACTGTTTGGAACTTCACGGTCGACTCTGCGGTTTGCCCAACACGATTTCAATCTGTCAGCTTGCTGGGCCAGTGGGTCAGATGTCACATTGACCTGGTTGTCACACTGGCTCCTGCTACCTGCCCCTGTTTTGCACTCAAAGACAACGGCACTATGTAGTGTTCATCCAGATATGCACATCTAGGCTGTTTGACTGAACTAATCAGATCAGACTGTCAAGTATTTGTATGTTTTCCTTTTTCCCAGCAAGCTTTTTGGAATGACATATCCCATACCTGCATTTATATTGTTTGAAAAAGGTGTCCTTTTGTGTTATTTCAGAAACCATGACTGTAGTTTGTCAACAGGTTTACAAATAGTCAACTACATTGACTACCCAACCAACAAACACTTGTTGAACAAAATGTTAAAAGGACAATTATGACAATCTAATTAATGACAAATTATGACAAAAAATTTTCTAGTTGAAAGAACGTGTAGATTAGGGGTATCAAACATAAGGAAACATGCACACACCTGAGCAGCCCTGAAATATGAATGAAACCACTCAGTTCAGGAAAGAGAAACAAGTGTTACGAGGGGAAAAAACTCCATGGAAATCACATTTAGCCAACAAAACATCCATGAATCTTTGGTGTTTGGGATATAACTTGGAGTTTTGCATCTCTCTGCTTTCCCAAGTTATATACATCCACCGTTGGTTCTTGTTTACATGCTTTGTGTAAAAAGTAAAAAGAAGGTTTTCCACACCATATTTGTTCGATTCATAAAAGCTCATACAGCTCCTTTATTACAGCATGGCACACAAAGCATGCTTGTTTTCAATTCTGTGTTTAAGTACCAGGTGCAAAGCTGACACATGAATAATTAGACCTAGAAAAACTAAAGTTATTGCTTAGTCATCACTCCTCTGCCAAGTAGTTCATGGTTCAGTTTATCTACTTGTTGGTAGGATTACTCAAAAAGTTAAGAGATGGTGCTTGTTCAGCTTAGAAGTGATTAAACTTTTAGAGTTAGTCGGGTTCTAAATTCTGAAATCTTTGGAGGGATTCTCTACCAGTGCAAGATGGGTGAAAATTTTAAATTTTGTGACCTATAGTATTTTCACAAATATATATAAAGTTGAAATGAGAACAATGAAGAGAAACAGTCTTCATGTTTGCAAAGATATCACAAACTTATCTGGATCCAGAGATTATTCTGGACCATCAGTACCACAATGTTTTCTGAAGGAAAGCTTAACTTTCACTTTTCAACTTATTTTTACTTTTTGCACTTCTGATGTAAACATTATTGACTTGTTCTAAAAGAATAACATATAGAAACCCCCGTTTTCATTATTTAATCCAGGTCATATGCATGCAGGGAAGGATTTGATTGTCCATGAGGTGCTAAGTTCTGTAAATCAGGATTTCTTTAGTGCTGTGTGCTTTTGGAATTCATGATGGATTGAAGTGGATGATAAACTGATTTATTTAAAGGTAAATAGGCCTTTGCAGGTAAGCAGTAGAAACAAAAGAGTAGTCATGGTGCTTACACTGTGTTGTTAGGTGCTGTTCAGACTGGAGCCCCAGAAATGGTCATAATGGCAGCCTGTCCTTACAGACTTCCCAAAGAACACTGACACCACAAACAGTGCTGCTTTACAAACAGAAGTGAACTGAAATGGCCTGATGTATGTACAGCCCAGCTGTTGAGCCCTTTCATCTCTCTGTGAGCGCCTCAAAAAGCTGCAGCAGTGTGTAGTGCCATCTAGAGGCTTTTATTGATATTGATGCAATAAGTCATCCTCACTTTCATTCAACACTCGGTGATTAAAAGACAACAAAAAAAAGGTAATTTAAACGCACTTCCTGCTTTTTTTTTTTGCACTTTCCTGCCTAGTTTTTTTTGTTAGTCCATTTACTCCATATTCAGTATCTCCTGAGAGCTATAAAGTATGCTTTTTAGGATTTTGCTGTTGCCATGGCAGTGATGATAATGCAAAATGTAGCTTCCTGAGTGCAGCTTTATGCTAATGATGCACAGCCTGGCTCTGTGTGGTCTGATCCCACCTGTCCAATAAGCTCTAGTGATGCACTAAGGCTGCTGCTGCTGCTTCACTGGATTGCACAAATAGCGAGCAGATCATTTCTGTTGTTTGAGGCTTTTAGCAAGGGCCATGACTTGTGGGTGAATTTGTGCTTTTAGAGAACCAGCTATTAAATGCACCATTTACCAAAACAGACTGGGGAGGGCTGATTTACAGCACGTCAGTGTCACTAACACAGTGTGAGTGCAAACTGAACAGCAATGTGTTTGAGTGTCTGCATGTGTTAGCCTCCAATGAGTCACCATGGGGGAGAAAAGACAAAAGAGTTGCAGTGCCATTATTCTAATTTAAGTTATCAAGTTCTGCAACACGTTAACATTGATTTTTAATGCCAGTATTACCACGAACAACGCTTACATGAGCAACATTTTACAGTGCTAAATTGTATTCTTTCAAACTAAAAGCAGGCCTCTTTTAAGCTCAGTTTCTGTCCTTCCCTTTCTGTCTTTGTCCAGGCTGCAGAGGTGGAGAGGCAGCTGTCCACTCAGGTCCATTCATTACGGGATGACTTCAGGGAGAAGAGTGTGTCCACACGCCAGCACATGACACGACTAGAGACTCTACAGGCTGAGGTCAGTCTTGTGTGCATCCCGTCTTCTGTATACATAACTTCATAACAAGTACAGTTGATTGAACATGCACAAACTGAGAAAACTCCCCCTAAAGCTGACTAGAACTTCTAACAGGAACATTTATCTTAGGTACTTAAGAGTTCCAAAAATCATGGTGCCTAGTAGAAGCAATTTAAGCCATTTCTAGTTACCAACAACTGTAGGGTGGCGTCAGAACTCAAGGGAAGTTAAAGACAGACTGTACAATTTTTTGAATAAGCTAGTCTGTTCAGATACTTCAGTTTGTCCACAACTATGTAGTACACTGTTTTTGACAGGCCCAAGTCAAGTAAGGCAAGTTATACACTTACCAGAAATGTTGGATTTTGCATTTACATTTAAAATGCGTTATGCCAGTCACCACTTATCTAAAAAATTTTATACTGAAGATGACGTTTTAATACGCACCAGTACCAAAATGGTAACATGCATGTAACATGCATGTTACATTAACATCAATGGTTGATTTAAAAAGGAAAGAAAATCTACATGGCTAGGCTAAGATTGCTAATCTAGACAGCTAAACTAAAATAGCTAATCTAGCTAAAATAGCTAAATAGCTAGTGTGGACATTGCCCTTGGATGCTGACGATATTCTGCTGGCTGGAAACTATCGCAAACATACACGCAGCTATTTAAATATTTCATATTTTCACTATTTCTTTACTTACAGTGCACTGCATGAAGTCATTCTTGTCAGAGATACACTCACAGGGCACTTCATTAGGTACAACTTGCTAGTTCCCTTTTGATTCAGAGCTGCTTCAATCCTTTGTGGCACAGATTCAAAATGATGCTGGGACCATTCCTCAGAGAATTTGGTCCATATTGACATCATAGCGTCACACAGTTGCAGCAGGTTTGTCAACTGCACGTTCATAATGAAAATCCTGTTCCACTGCAATCCCAATTTACTCTATTGGATTGTGATTTGGTGACAGCAGAGGTCATTTAAGTACAGCCAACCAGTTTGAGATCATTTGAGTTTTGTGACATACTCTGACCTTTAATGGATGGATGTGGTCAGGAACAATACTCAAGTAGGCTTTGGCATATAATTAATACCCCATTTGTAATAGGAGTAATTCATAAAAGGGGCTAAAATGTGCCAAGAAAATATCCCCACACCATTAAACCACCACTACCAGCCTGACCCGCTGATTCACGACAGGATGGATCCATACCTTCATGTTATTTACTCTAAATTCCAACCCTACCATCCGAACGTTGCAGCAGAAATCAGGACTCGTCAGACCGGGCAACATTTTTCCAGTCTTGTCCAATTTTGGTGAGCCAGTGTGAATTGTAGCCTCACTTTCCTATTTTTAGTTAACAAAAGAGATACCTGGTGTGGTCTTCTGTTGCTGTAACTCATCTGCTTCAAGGTTTGACAAGCTGTAAGTCAGCGATGCTCTCATCCTTACCTTAGCCTCAGCCTAAAGCAGCTTTCCTCTGACATGGGATATCAGCAAGAAATTGCTCATTTATTGGGATTTTCCCAGTAGGGTTTTTGAAATATTTAGACCATGTAGACCAGGGAGTGTATATAAGAAAACAGCCTCTAAAGTGAAGCCACTGCGTGTCTCACCTGAGGCTTTACCTAGGGCTTTGTTATGAGTTACAGCACAGTCTATGGTCCATCTTTTATTTAGTTAGTATAGCGAGTTCAAACATTTAAGTGGGAAACTCAAGATACATCATTAGTTTTAAATGTAATCGATCGTGAGGTAGGTAAGTATAAATGTTGCTGTTTATCTGACATCCGGTCCCCTCACTTTGCTTGCCTAATGATGATGACTTTAAAGAGTCAGTATACCATTATCTTGCAATTACCACCTGTAGCCACAGTGTCCACTTGTTCAATAAAAGCCACAGTCATGCTTTAAAGTCTCCACTAATGATAAAAAGAAAAAGAAAAGTCTTTCTTCCCTTAATAAATTCTTTTTTTCTCAGGGGATGATCTTCACTTTGAACTCGAGGCACTTGTGTGATTTCTTTCAAACGTTTCCTTTCTTCTTTATCTTTTTCGCCTTTCTCACCATTTCCCATTCCCCTCACCCTCCTTCCTTCTTGGTTGGAGCAGCAAGGGCTAGAAGTGAGTGGTTCCCCTGCACCGTCTCTCAGCCTGACTGCATGCTGCATGTGACATTGTAAAACAGCAGGAACAGCGAAGGCGCTGATATTTGTTTTGATTTTTGCAATTGCCTGTCATGTGTCTTGATGATGGGGCAAAGTGCTAACTCTTTTCACCTTTATAGTATGTAATATGTTATGTGCGCAGCATTTTTGTCTATCCCTGTTTCTGAGGCCAAGCATGGATAATTTTTTTTTGTTTTTATCAGAGCATGAGCTGAGTTGTGATGTCAGCTGTGTCATATGTGAATGGATATGTCCTCTACGTCAGTACTGTAAGAGTTCAGGTTGTTCCGCAGCTTCTCTTCAAAGCCAGGGAGAAAACACCCAGACTGCAGAGCCTGTGCTATAATTGGGAGAAAAGGCTCCTGCTCTATATTTAGAGATACTGCAATGTCTGGGTGCTCCCCTTATTCCAATGCTTTGCCTTTATATGACATGTTCTTGATGACTAATGGCTTTTTGGCCTGTTAGGGTGAAAGCAGAGACTATCGCAGAACCCAAAATATCCAGAACCTGATCATGTAGATGCACATGTGCCAGTAAAAACAACTGATCTGCATGAAAGCTCCCTGTGCTGCGAAGTAGGTTATCAGATGTAGGTCAGAAGCAGGAGGGATAAAAATGAGCAGAGCTGATGTTTGTTTAATGGGCAAAGCTGCTCAGGCAGCTGCAAGGGAAGACAATTCATGAAGTCTATCTTGTGTCTTCAATATAAGGCCATTACACAGGCACGGTAAGCAGTACACTGCTATGAAACTTTGTGTAGATGCTAAAGCATCACCAAACATTCCTGAAGACGAGGGTGGCGACCAATGCAGACACCCGTGC
Source organism: Pelmatolapia mariae (assembly GCF_036321145.2). Taxonomy (NCBI): domain Eukaryota; kingdom Metazoa; phylum Chordata; class Actinopteri; order Cichliformes; family Cichlidae; genus Pelmatolapia; species Pelmatolapia mariae. The sequence goes on along the minus strand of NC_086237.1, from coordinate 10,258,203 downwards.
TAGGCAACGAGCATTCTTTAGGCCAGTGGGAGTGCTTTTAATCTTGTGTAAGAGCCCAGCTTCCCTCACAGGCAGGGAAAAAACAATATGCAGCCTTTAATCAGGTCCATAGCTGCCCATTTGTTTGCGATCGACCAGGAAATCTGAGCAATCCTTGGATTCTAAACGTAACGCCTGCTTCCCACAGCGCAGGGTCTAACTGTCACTGTTTGAAATGCTAGATTAAGATGCTGTCAGAACGGAAGATGGAGTTGGAGCACCGAGTGCACGCCATGCTCGAGGAGAACGAGTTGCTGCAGAATACTGTGGATGAGCTCCGGGAGAGGACGCTGGTGCTGGAGAAGCAGTGTCACGAGAAGGACCTCCAGGTACGGACACATAAATGAAGCTTCGGGGAATAATTGCTACCTTAGTAGATAGTGTACATTATTCCTATTATTCTTATTACAAATGATTAGAGTGGTTTTAGATTATTTTGCTTTCCCTTATTTTATTTCATATCTAGCTATTACAGTAGTGGTATTGTATATACACTATTACATCAGTGTATATACAAGTAATCCCTGTGAGTTTTTATCTGCATAGCCAACCAGAAAAAAGTTACTTAAAAGAAGGAGAAAGGGAGGTAAAACGGCTTGTTTCAGACAGTGGAGGAGCTGATGAACTCCACTAAGGTCCAGTATTGCATAAATAACAAGGATTTTGAACTATCTATTATCCAGAACTACTCTAATACAGCCCAAGTATAAAAATATAGAGTTGGAAATGAGATGAATGCCACTGTTAAGTCTTAGTTAACTCCTCTCTCGTGTCCAGTTGCGGCAGAGCCAGCTGGAGCTGCTGGAGGTTCAGGTGTCCCACAGGCAGCTGGCCGCTAGGTTGGAGGAGCTGACGGAGGAGCACAGCCTCCAAACTCTGACCCCCCATCCTTCCAGCCTGCTGTGCGAGATAGAGCAAAGTATGGAGCAGGAGGAGCAGGAGCAGGAGAGGGAGCAGGTAGCGATGTTTATGACTGCCTAATCGTATCCACAGTCAGTTTGTTTAAACTCGCTGTGAGCATCAGGAGTGTTGGTGACTAATATCTAAACTATCTGGTCTTGTTGATCAATCAGCTACGTCTTCAGCTATGGGAGGCCTACTGTGAAGTTCGCTCACTTTGCTCTCATCTGCGGGGAAACGATGTCACGGATTCAGCGCTGTCCACTGACTCTTCCATGGACGAGTCCTCTGAGACTTCCTCAGCCAAGGATGTGCCTACTGGGAGCCTCCACACCAGCTTGCTAGAGCTACGGAGGCTCACTCAGAATCTGCTGGATGGCAATGAGTCTACGGTAATGAGCAACATGCTGGCAGTCAGCATTGTTGCTGTTAGACTAATATTAGGTGTTACCTAGAAAAAGTGAGATAATGACTAATTTTGGACTACTAGTAATTTTTGGCGATTGAATCATTTCAAAAGAAGAACTATTTATGTAGTACTGTACACGGCAATACAGCATCTTATTTTCTGTGTGACAAAAGTCTTGAGCCACCGCTTGTTCTCATCAATAGTTCTCCAGGCTTTTCAGAGGAATACTTCTTTTGTTTGCTAAGCCACCTAACACTGACCTGTGAATCATTCAAGCATAAAAAAGGTACACAAGGAAGGAACCAGTGTTGTGACTACACACAACAGACAAAGAAATCCATTTTAAATTTTATCTTTAGGCCCTTTGGTGCTAGCAGTCTGTCACAGAAACATTTGTTATAACTATTAGATGAAACTTGGCATGTCTTGGTGTGCAGTGTGTCCTAAAAAAATCTGAGGAAACTGGATAAGTGGAAGTGGTGGGCCTAAGCCAGCTGTGTCCAACTCCAGGCCTCAAGGGCCGGTGTCCTGCAGGTTTTAGATAGCACCCTGGGTCAACACACCTGAATCAAATGATTAGTTCATTACCAGGAGAACTTCAAGACATGTTGAGGAGGTAATTTAGCCATTTAAATCAGCTGTGTTGGATCAAGGAAACATCTAAAACCTGCAGGACACCGGGCCTTGAGGCCTGGAGTTGGACACCCCTGGCCTAAGCTATCTGCAGAAGTTGGGCAGTATCCCAGAGTCACATCCTTCAGAAACAGGAAAGACCTGACATAGGACCTGAGAGACGCTGTTCACTGAAGCCCCATCAGAAATGGTCTCAGTTGAAGGGTAGCTGTCAGGAAGCCATACTTAGGGACGGGAAACAGTCTTATGGAGTCATGAATCTAAATTTGAAGTATTTGGTTCAAATTATCATCAGTATGTATGGAGGAGGCCAGGAGACAGGTACACTGAATGTCTACAGACTTTCCCACTACTCTGTTTTTATTTTAAACAGGCAATGCTCACCTCACTTTGTCTTTACAATATGTAATGCAAATTTTTAGCATTAAAGAAATCATCGTCACTTCACACATGAGTTACTTTCTCATAAAGCCGATACTGTCCACGGTAAGTCTTTGTTGTAACGTGTGTGCTTTGTGTGCAAAGGGCTCACGGCGTAGTGATGAGGAGGCTCTGGAGGAGCAGGTGAGGAAACTGGGAGAAGAGTTGCGGGAAGTCAGAGAGCTGTATGAGGCGGAGCAGGACAAAACACGCGGCAATGAAGAGGAGCTGCTGCAGCTGCACAACCAGGTAAAACAACCATGTGTGTGCATCATGTATGTGCATGTCAGTCAGAGATTTAGATAATAAACGTAGCTGAAGTCATTCATTCAAGATCCTTTCCAGTCTTTCTGGGCGTAATAACGCTGCATTAAGGAGTTTCTCATGTCTAACAAGAACACTGTGATGACGTAGTGCAGCAGATGTAGTCCTCACCCTGTTGTGCATCGGTTTGAATTTGATGCATGCTTTTTCTAATGTAGGACATTGCTTCAACCTTGTTCAACCTTCTCTCTGCCAGGACAGCTCACGCTCTCCTGTGGGTTTAAAATGCCGTCTTGCATGATTTAAATGACACAAGCTGCTCACGCACTCCATCTTCTGCCGAACTAGGTCAAACAAATATCTCGCCCATGAGCACCATGTTGTCTAACTTTGCCATTAAACCGTGTACCCTGAATACACGGCCTCAATCTCACAGGGATGTTTCATTCGCATTCACTCTGCATGATCCACAGGTGGCGCTGCTCTCTGTAGAGATGCGCTCTCTCCGAGAAGAGAACGAGCGAATGAGGACAATGGCTGAAGTTCGAGAACCCAGCGAGCAGCTCCAGAGTGCGATCAGAGACCGAGACGATGCCATAGCTAAGTAAGACTGTGCGATTTCACAAATAGCTTAGTCCTTTATCACTACTTCAACAGGTGTTTGCACGGGTTTAGTAAGTTCATTTTGCTGTTGAAAAGATTAAAAGTTTTATCTTTTTACTGTATTTACATTAAATTTATGCCCCAGTTCATCAAACAGTGTGACAGTGCTTGAGTTTTTTTCAAGTTATAATATAATGAGATGTAAATATTTTCAGCCATCATTTCAGATTTTAATCATATGTTTGATAACTGAATTATCAAGTCTGTTAATCCCTAACCCTAAACCTTATTATTCTAGAGTCTAGATAGATGGAAAAAACAGTTCTAGACCAGCTGTCCCCAACCCCCGGGCCACGGATCGGTACCAGTCCGTGAGTCGTTTGGTACCGGGCCGCGAGAGTTGAGGCACAGGTGTGAAATTTATGGTTTTCAGGGTTTTTAATCTTTTTTTTTTAATCGTTAACTCAGTTTTCCTGGGTCTTTTCCATGTGTTATAAATAAATCTTTTTTTTGGTGTTTTTTTTTCCGCGACACCTTAAAGGCAGGTCTGTGAAAATATTGTTGGACATAAACCGGTCCGTGGCGCAAAAAACGTTGGGGACCGCTGTTCTAGATCATAATGTCATGATCTAGAACTGTGACATGCATGCTGACAAAGTGCTCTTATCCATCTAAAATCTGCTGCTTGTGCAAGTACAAATTGATACAGCATATATTCAACATAACTGTGAGGTTTGCTGCAAGAAGAAGTCAACTTATTCTGTCACTGAGTAATGACTGATTTGTGTGGCAAAGTGCCAGAGCTGACTTTGTGCGTGGCCTTCATTCATATTGTTGTGTGTGTGTCTGTGTGTGTGTCTTGCAGGAAGAAAGCGGTAGAAATGGAGCTGGCCAAATGTAAAATAGACATCATGTCTCTGAACAGCCAGCTGTTGGACGCCATCCAGCAGAAGCTCAATTTGTCGCAGCAGCTGGAGGCTTGGCAGGTGGGTCAAAGGCTATATTCAACATTTATTATTTTTTTTGGAATAGCTCATTTTAAAAACACAAGTTACGTAAATGCCAACGCAATAAAAGATGAAGTGCGACTAAATTAGGTTTGGACAACTTTAAATGCACTTATACATGAATAAAATGCGTCTAGCTGCTAGAACAGTTTGTCCATCCCCCCTGTCTTCGCTGTAGCATGTGTCAGTCTGTTACCTTAAAGCCACTCACAGCATCTGTGTATTCAAACTGAGCTACTCACTTTACTGTGGAGGGAGAGTGTCAGTTTCTCGTCTGTGATGGACAAAAGTAAAGGAACATTACAGTGCTGTGTAAAAGTCTTGAGCCAATATTTCTTTATTTTTTGCTTCTAAGGAGCCAGAATTTCTGGTAATTTTTTAAAGTCGTCTCAAGGAAAAGTTCTCCAGGATTTTTGAGTCTTTTAAAGGTTTTAACACTGAGCCATGAAACAGTCAAGCATAAAAAAAGCACCTAACTCAAGGGAGGAACCAGTGATATCTTCAAATAACAGACAACCTGGTGAAGACTGAATTTTAAATGTTATCTTTAGGAACTTTGCAACTTGCAGTCTGTTGCAACCCTCCTTTAAACTTCAGGCTATCAGAAAGTGTCTGAAAGTCATGTCCTTAAGATATCAGAAAAACATCCAGCAAAGACCTGACACAGGACCTGAGGGATCCGGCATCTGGCCCTTCAGTTGATTCATCTACTGTTTGATGAAGCGTTGTACGGGTGGAGGTTGGCTGTCAAGAAGCCATTCTTACAGAAGGGAAACAGGGAGAAAAGACTGTGGTAAATTACACAAGAACTGGACTGAAAATCAGTGGTAACAGGTCTTATCGAGTGATGAATCCAAATTTGAAATTTTTGGTCCAATTCATCATCAATAGACAACTTAAAGAAATTAGAAGATTTAGATTTTGTGTGACATTTTGAACAGTTCAAGCTGTGTTGAAGAATAAAGTCAGTGATAACAAATATTGACTTTCAAGATTGTGTTTCAATAAATTTCTACCCCCACCCACAAGGGGTGACTCAACACTTTTACACAGTACTGTATTAGACTTTTTGTTTGAACATATTGTGTGTGTGTGTGTGTGTGTGTTCCCTACCCATCCCCTTTATCTGTAACAAGCTGCTCTTTCCTCTCTCTCCTCCCTACCCACAGTTTGCCTCCTCAGGGCTCTTTACTGTTTGGCTCTTGTGGTTTCTGATCTAGTGGCCTTTCTCAGCTTCTGTACCACCCCTTCTCCCCTGTGGTACCCACCCCCCCTCCTGCCTTAGAGGTGAGCCCGGGCAGTGCCATCTCGCCGTTTTACCTCGCACCAACTAAACCAGCCACCGCTGAGCCATTCCATGCCAGGAGAAATGCCCATTTCAGCTCTTTTTTTCCTCCCCATCTGAAACCATTAACCAGCACAGAGAACCATCTAAACCCACCACCTCCTCTCTTACCACCTGTTTGTGTCCTCTCTGCTTTCACTTGCATATGCCGGTCCACTGGTCAGCTTACCTGTTGAGAGAACACCCCTTTCAGAAGTGCAGATCACAATATTTGAATTGTGTATGGTTATATTTGTGCTACTGTATGTCGGTGACATTAGGGGATAAATTAAATTGTGTGTTTTTTGTTTTTTTTTTCCAGGTACCGAGTGTAAGTCTCAGTCTGACATCACAATTGGTTCCCACTTTATTAAACAGCTTGTTAGTGCCCTCTGGTGGCTTTATACCTCAACAACAACAACCAAGAATGAATATGGCATCAGATTCAAAGTGTTTGGTGCAGTTCAGAACAGTGGACTCTTACACAATGTGCCAAAATTATGCTTGTTTTATTCTTTTTTTTCAATCCTTTACTTTGTTTAGTGAATTATTGAATAATTTTAAATTCCCGTTCCTCTCAAAAATTATTTAAATAATGTATTCTGAGGGGAAACTACTTTTTGTCAAGACTTTACAGTGTAGTAAGGTTCGTATGATCTAGAATAGAATAGAATAATACACTAGAATAATCCTTTAATTGTCCCACAAGGGGAAATTTGGTTGTATCAGCAGCAAAAACAAAAAACAAAAAACACACATATACAAAAAAGAACAGGACACAGAACAGAAAAATCCACCACAGGTGAAAGGTAATGGTGGTGTTTCTATAATTACTATCCAACAGGTAACTTGTTCAGTGGGTCCAATGTTTCCAGAAGTGCTTGTAACATCTCACCGCACGCCCTCTCCACATGACCTTTCCTTCTTGTCATTCACTCATTTACCTTTCTGCTTTTAGGATGATATGCACAGAGTGATTGACCAGCAGCTGATGGACAAGCACCAGGACGAGTGGCGCGCAGCCCCTACATCTCTGTCGGGGTCGTCCGTAACCCACAGGGGTCAGTCCTCAAGAAGAGCTCAGCGTATCTCCGACCGGGACAAGAGACTTTTCTCTTTTTTCAAAAAGAACTGAACCCTATCATGCTGGCCCTGAGCACAGCCGACAGACGCAGACGGACGAGGCGCAGGACAAGGAGGGTAGTGACATCACAATACAGGGGGTAAAAACACAGCCAAAGACAGGCAGTGGCACATGCACACTGAGGGTTTTTTTTTTGGTTTTTTTTGGGGGGGGGGGTCATTTTGCACTTTATCTGTCCCATTATTATTCTCCTAGTGATTAATTGGTGACTGCTGACAGTGAGTGAAATGTTGAGAACTTCCCCAGAGGCTTTGGCTTAAGGCCCCTCACATAGAAAGCTATTGATCTTACAGAGCATGAACAGGGTCATGAAATGTACCTCCAGAAGGGGAGGTTTCCTTGTAGTGCCTAAAACTATCTCTACTACCCCACTGCCAACTCTGTAGAGAAAGAAGACTATTTATTAACTCTTACTGTATGCATCCCAGTTAGCAGGCCAAGGAGTCTGGGGAAAGACGGGCAGATACGTGGGACCAAGCAGGATCACGAAGAAAAGATGAGGATAGTTGGAGAAAGCTATAAGTCTATAATACTATAAGACATGACAGAATATGATTGCTATCCTCTAGGTACAGAGCAACAATGCTCCAGTCAGCCCATGTGATCTCTCAGGTTTATTCATTTGTTCAGGGGAACATGAGGCTTGATGTATCAGGAATATAGAGTGTTGTTTACTTGGCTTAAGTGAGTGGGGGGGGGGGGGGGGGGAAGCCCCATCATTTATAGCCCCACATCCAAACGCTCAGAAAAGATATCTCTACAGGGGTATCACAAATATATACATATACTATTAAAGCTGCACTAAGCAATATTTTTATAGAAATAAATAGCTTAACGTTTGTTTGCTTTTCTCATTAAATCCAACAAGACATCACTATCTTTATTCCATTATTTTGATTCCAACTTTTTTGGCCCTGAAATTTATTTGGCACAAAGAAACATATTTTTAAAACGACTGCTAATGCTGCAGCCCATTGCCCAATGGATCAGTGAACCATAGACTTTATAGAAAATTCTGGACTCTATAGTTTTGAAACTTCAATTTAAGCATTTTGGCCACTGCATGTTGTTTTTGGAGCCAGAGCTTAGATCAGAGGCTGGAGTGCTAAGTCATGCTAGCATGATTAGCAAACTGCGTTGATAAGCTAATTAGTGCTAAGTAGCATTAAGAACATACCAGAAATTCATTAACCAAAACTCCAGCAAATGTTCTGTATGGCACAGATGCCGTATATATTTTCAGAAGATTCTACTTAAAAAAGTTCAAAAAGAAAAGAAACCACATATATGGTGTTTAGTTCAATTTAGCAGAGGTGAAGCCTAGTAGCTATACAGCTTCTAGCTAGCTGTTAGCACACCTGCTAGTCAAAAGGTCCACACCCAAGTTTTTAGCCTTGGGTTTATACCCTAATGGAAGAGTTAATTATAAGGCTGTAAACATGGATTTTAACGTCCATGTTAACATGAGACTTTAGGGGAATCACTCACTTTTGGAGCCAGCGTTAAGTGACTGCTGCAGGTAGTTTTTGGAACTGCTTTTTCAGCTCTGGGGACGTGGTCATGTTGCCAAACAACTTTAATAAAATGTGACATTATGTGTTTTTGAAGTATTTGCAGATAGTTCCATTTGCAACAGTTAGTTTAGTTTTAAAGAAATTATTTTTCCATTGAAAGCAGGAGACGAAACTCAAATCCTAAGGTTTTTTTTGTATAATGCAACCAACACTCTCCGACACCTCTCCAGCCTACCTTTTACCTGTTGTACTTTACAACACTTTTTTCGGGTTAGTGTAAGTTTCTAGCTTCCTAACCCAAAAAGAAAAGGCTCATAATATTTGTATTATATTAAGAGAATATCTGAATTGCGTGAATGTGTAATGATCTGTGTTATGAACACAGTCAGGCCTCCATGTTCACCTCTGACACCTGAATAAACCTTTGGGTAGCTCTAATTTACAAAGTCTGACCAGCTGTTATTTTTCTACATTTAATGTTATATTTAAGATTTAAAAATGTATAATTTTTTTTAAATGATAATCTACTGTTGAATGTTGTCCCCATGATGTCAATCATCTTCCTAGTTGACCAAAATTTCCAATATGTTTACATCAGCTTGAGAAGAAGGCAGAACTGCTGTATGTAGAGTGCTCATCAGCTCTCCGTGTCAACAACGTGTTGAATTTCGCATTGTTAAAAGGCATGTCAGTGTACAGTAACTCCACAAAACGTCCTCCACAGTGGTCAGCATTTGCTGCTTTGCTTTGCGTTTACCACTATCAGAGAAGTTCTACCTCCATTCTCATTGCTTCAGTACTTCACGGGCACTTTGATTTCTCGGCCGCGGGCTTCCGTTCTTTCCGTAGGTGACGTCTGTCGTCGAAAAGCAGGCGTTGACCTGAAAATGCATGGACAACTCCCAGTGTGGTGCAGCGATGTCTCTCATGTCTGTCTGTGTTTGAACTCACGTCTAATGCAGCTGCGCAAACCTATGCAGATGTCTTTGTGTTGTCTCAGCTGGTTGTAGGGGGAGGATCAACCCAAAGAGTGATTTTTATATATAAAAAAAATTGAATAGGTTTGGATGAAATTGATATATTTATATGACAAAAAATGTGTACCTTTTGAATGAAAGTCTTTTTGTAGACAGAAGAACACCTGTATAATGTTGTTTGTAGACTGTATTTTATTTTCTTCTGTTTTTGTTGTTCTGGTGTGGCATGCAGTAGAGATTATAGTCCCAGTCAAGTCAATCCCAGGAGATCAAACAACCTAAACTTTGCATCATATCTACAGTAAACTCTTAAAAACATCACCTCACTTCAGTTTATCTGACACGTTCTCATACAACTTTTTGACAAGGCATCCCATATAAATAGTTCATAAAATATCAGGAGTAGTTTAACTACCACTAAATTGCTTACTAATGCTTTAGGGATTAGTTATGAGCATTGGTTGAGATTTTAAGTTTGATGAAGTTTAGATGTGACTATGTGTCTGAGTGCAAATATGACATTTATGACATATTCCTTTAGAAGTCCTGTGTAAATGAATCAACAGGCCACTTGCTCATAACACAGAAATAGGTGACTTATTTTAAAGATCCCAGTAAGAGTCTGCATAAGGTATTACAAAAATATCAGTGATGTGTATTAATAGTTTTTTGACCTTTAATGCAGCCTTTGAAAAATCCCTCCATTTAGGGATGTCTTATCACAAAGTTCTTTCCTGCTCTGTTTGATGTGTTGTGATCAGAAACGTGTTCCCCCTTCTGGCAGAAATAAGCAGTAAGTGTGATGGCGTATGGATTTAAAAACTGGACCTTCAGATTTGTGACTGGATGACCGGTGTGAGAAAGCTCTGACTCAACACCAGTGGCTCCTGCCCATCACCAGACTTCAGTTTGTTTGTTTTTTCATGTAGAGAAATCATACTGTGTACCATATTCAGTTCTGTCAGCATCGTGTTCTTTTCCTCGGTCGACTGTATCCGCTCCTTCATTTTCCGACTGAAAGCATTTTTAAAACTCTGTGTGCTGTGTCTCTGTGGTAAACATCACGCTGCTGCCACCGTGGATCGAGTGTGTGTCCAGGGGCAGACAGACATGCCATTGAATGTTTGCTTGTGTCTCCTTGGGCGGATGTTGTTTAGGAATTTAGAGCTTTTGTTGGGCCCATTGTGCTCCATGTGAGTGCTTCCATTCACCCATGACTAACGGCACTGTTTCAGTTAGAAAATGCTTCAAACTATTCAAAATATTAATCATGCAATTTTCTTAAGACTTTTTTTTGGTTTGTTTTTGTACGAATAAATACTTTACAATCAACTCGTCTCTGCTGACTTGGATTTGAAACCGGGACATTTTCTGCCTGTGGTTCTCAGAGCCACACATATTTTAAGTAGGAAAAAGCAGTTTTACAAAAGTTGTATTTTTATATACACGTGTGTGTGTGTATGTGTCAAGGAAAGATTAATAAAGTTATACCGATATAAATGAATTCCTGTTGGCCCAGGAATCCAGGAAGTGACACATCCATGTCATGTTTGGGATCTGATGTGATTCGCAAACAGATAAACCAGATGAATTTCATTCGAGCTTAGATAATGCATTAACTTTTCATCAAGTCTTAATTTGTCATATTCTTTAGTTTATGACCAAAAACCTACAAAAGTAATAACACTGCCATTGCTCAGACAACTTTAGCACTGGACTCCCAGCCAACCAACCAACAAAGCAAACTGGTACTTATTTAGCACTCGGGGTTCAGCCCAAGGAATCGTTAACATGCAAATGTCATAAGCAGGGATCAAACCACTGACATTCCAATTGGTAGAAAACCCTGCTTATCTTCTGAGCTCAGACATAATTGGGCATGGTATGCATGTATTATAACTTACACGATAAACTGTAACATATAATTTGGAATACATGTTACATTTAAGTTAAAATAAGTTATAAATGAAACTTTTTTCCTTCTGAAAACACTGTAGATGTATAATTTCATCTTAAAATCACAAAAAGTGTCGCTTTTATCACGAGCACGTTCCACATGAAGCTTCTTTTAATTACGGTATTTTTAGTTTTTATGACTTCCATCAGTAAAACTGCTTATAAATATGAAAATCATAAATCATATTTTTCCTCTGTGCAGAAATTTTAGGTTCAACCCGAAAGATACAAAAGCCATAATAATAATAATTTTGAAAAAGTTAAATGATTAAATTATTCAAGCATTCAGAAACTGAATAGCACAAAACAAAAACTCAATGACTGACTGACCAGTCTGCTTATTTTCTCACAGTATTACAAACTAGTCATATAAAACATTTTAATAAACAATTCAAAGGATAGGAGTAACTTATCAAATCCTTCTCATTACTTCACAGTGACTGAAAAAAGAAGCTAGTTGCACTGATCATGTAAAATCGGGCAGGTATGAGAGTACTAATGATGTTTAGTATAAGATGAGGGTATCTACTCCACTTGGTGCTCCTTAAGTGGTCATAAACCTCCTTTAAATGAATATGAACAACCCACATAAGAGTTAAGTAGTGACAGGTTTTCCAAAGACCATAAAACACTCTCTCCCATTAAAATTTTATTCAGAGAAAGGCAAAAATAAAATGGACACAGGTTTAAACTCAAGTTGGGACTGAGCCTCCGACCACTGACAAATGAGATCAGTCATTATGTCTCAAATATTTATTCTTTTAAAACGTTTATTACTGATTAAATTCATGTAGGGAAAAATGAATAGTACATCTTTGTCTCCAGTGTACAGCAAACCACAGCTGACAAGTGTCTTTCAACCACAGCACACGGCCCATGTTTAACACATGTGCAGTTGGTGTGCTAATCATGTGTGTATGTTCTATATTGAATATAAACACACAAATATATTTATATATACATACACATAATGAAGAAAAATCATAAAGTGTGAGATTTGATATCATTTCGAGGCCCTTGAGGTCGCGGTGACCTTTTGACACGTATCGGGATCCCAAACCAGCTGCCAGAGCCTGCCCAGAGGAGGAAAACAAAGTGTTTTCGACAGAAGCTTGTGCAACATCAAGCTCGCTCCCAATTCCAAAACAGAAAAAAAAATTAATAATAATGTCAGTAAGACATTGTACAACGCTTCGGCCTCTGTGGCAAATCCGGGCGGGGAGGGAGCGGATCCAGTGCTGCAGTTCATCCCCATTTGTTCTTATATTAACAGTCCCACTGCGCGCCACACTCTCAATGTGGAGGGTCGCCAAAAAACACTGTCCTGTAACACTTCAATTTGGGCAGGTAGTGCAGGTCATGACCATGAAAAGCAAAGCGATAAACCTTAATGCTTTAGTCGACTGTTTAGAATATTCTGCAAGAGAAAACGCAGGAAATCCACAAGAGTTTGAATGCTAAAATGCATGGCATATCTTTTTTTTTCTAAACACACCCAATCAAACAGTGTTACATGCTCAAAAACACAAGATTGAAAACCACAGTCTGCAATGTATTTGGGAGGTTTGGGTGGTTGCACAGGTGTCTTGGCGAAGAGCTTCCATGCACTGTTGCTGGACCAAATGCAGGAGTCCATCACTGAGAGGGGTGCTGATATGTGGGCATCAGGGGAGAGAAGGCTGGTCGCTGCAGGAAAAAAGAAGTAAAAGAGGGAGAGGGATGGAGGGAGCGCCTGAGGACTCCATTCACCAAACGTCTTGGCCAGCCACTGGCCACTATGGCAACAGTCCAATGAGAGGCGCTGCAGCTCCTAATATTTTTTTTAATATATATAATATTGGCAGTATCACGGTTTAAAAAAAGGAAAAAAAAGATTTTGGGGAAAGGTTTTAAAGCAAACTCTGAAGCATAGTAAGACTGCAGTGAAAGGTGCACAAGGAGCTCGACGTCCCAGAGCTCCGAGAGTGGTTCAACTGCTCCGCTGCACTCAAAAAAAAAAAAAAAAAAAAAAAATCTATTATGGATGGCTCAGCACTACTGGAAGTTAGAAAGGAAACAAGGGAAAACTTGGCAAAATACAGACAAAAAGGAAGAAAAAAGTCACCAGTTCTGTCCATCAAATTAGTTGCTAAAGATTGACTACCAATGATCCTTCTCCTCCTCCAAGTGATTTTTTCCCCCCAACAAGTCAAATAAAACAAAACCTAGAAGTTCATGATCTGTTGGCGTGAAGCCATCGTAACACAGAAACGTTCAATGGAGATGTTCAGTGGAGAGACACCTGTTCCAAAAACTGCCCCCCCTCCCTCCCCCCGCCCCAGAAAACAAACCCAAATAAATCCAGGAAAGGTGAGCCCTCCTCCTCCTCAGACGCAGAGTCCAGCCCGACTCTGAATGTCCCGTGTGCAGTGGAATGAGAAGGAGAGATGAGATACTGATGTGAGAGAAACAGGGTTGTGGAAGTGGATACAAATCGGAGCATTATAGCTGTCAGTTGCAGATCCTTGAACAAAAAAGTAGGACCTCAGGTCAATAGTGCCCATCTGCTGAATTCCAAATAAAACTTGATCTGATGTCTAATAAAATCTGTACAATTTTTTTTATTAAAGTCTTCATGATTAGTTTGTCCAAAGGGGACATTTTTGCCATCATTTTTTTTTTAATCTTTCACCATATATTTATTAAATCTTTATCTGCTCTTTAATTTAGATGCTCTGAGTCCCATCGTGTATGTGTGTATATGCATGTGAAGACGCCGCCCGCTTTTCTGTGGATGGCTTCGAGTTTGTTAGCAGCACTTTTTCTTTCGTTTACTGTTCCGGGTGAGTTTGACCACGTCGTTTTGTTGCTGCTGCTGCTGCTTGGCTAGCACTTCCTTCTTGGCTTTTAGCACTAGCTCCGTGATGCAGTTGAACATCTGCCAAGAGAGGCACAAACCAAAAAGCATGAACAGATTAGAGCGGTCAGATTTGTGTGTCATAATGGTGACAAAGGAGTATTTAAAGGAACAGTTCAAAGCCTCACTTGAGTCTTATTTCTAAATATGAAGCTGCAGCCTGGATAACTGAACTTAAGAATCAGGCAACAAAAATCCACCCACAGCTGTTCACAATGCTGCAAAACCTCTGATGATGAGTTTCCACATAGATGTTGTTATTTTGTTTTGATTAGCGAGTCTTGGGGTGGATTTGTTTACCTATGTACACAAGCAGGCTAGCAAACTATTAGGTGTTTGGAAGATCGACACCTTTCTCATTGCTATTCCTATAAATCTGAAGCCAATCTAACACTCTGCAATAAAGCAGAAGAGCACATTAACAGCCTTTGGTTAAAAAGTAATAAAATCCACTCTTAGCTTTTCAAAAATAAGGACACTATTCTTTGTGCTGTGTGATTGTGAACCGTTTTAAATAATAGCACTCACTTGAATTACCGTATTTTCTGGACCATAAGCCGCTACTTTTTTCCTAGGTTTTGAGCCATGAGGCTTATACAAAGGTGCGGCTATTCTGTGGATTTTTCTTCCACCACTAGGGGCACTCTAACCAGAATTAGAATAAAAAACAAGATAGATGAAAAATCAATGCAAAGAAGAATACGCTACTTTTTCTTTAGCAGATAGAACCCGCACAACAAATTATCAACTGGTAATTATTTTCAAATCCTCGCCCCTTCATCATGGAAACCACACGATGAAGTTCGTATGATGCAAGTTTTAAGTTGAAGGCCATCGATCTTGCTAACCAGGAGGGAAACCGCGCTGCTGCCCGCAAGCTTAGCGTCAATGAGTCTATGGTGAGACGTTGGAGGCGGCAGCGGGAAGAGAGCGGCGCACCTTCAGAGCCAACTTCACCGGAGGATGACAGTGCCACGGAGAGCGAGACTGATGGAGACAGATGTGATGAAGTGCTTCTGAGCCTGTTCAACTCCGACACTGAAGAAGACGACTTCATGGGTTTCAGCGAAGATGATTAAAATGACTTGTGGTTTCAAATACAGGAAAAATTAAGGTAAATAAATAGCGGTTATTTTCTCTTGGTTCTGTTCCGTTTTAATCAGCAAAGTTGCTGCCGTGTTAAAATGCATTGTTCGGAAAGAATCTGTTCAAGTACATACATGTACATTTACAGTACAAAATCGTTCTGTACATGCAGTAAATATCTAATTTTTCATCATAGATATCTGCGGCTTATAGCCGGATGCGGCTTGTATATCTTTTTTTAAAAAAAAATTTAAAAATAGAGCCGATTAAATTATTTACAGGTGCGCTCTATTGTCCAGAAAGTACGGTAACTGAGTAAACGATTAGCAGATTGTTTTGGCAGGGCAAAAACAGTTACTTTCAGCGATGCTTTGTGCAGTGGGAAGCTGATCAGCAGTTATCACAGAGCTTCTGTGCATGCCTGGCATGTCTGGCGAACAGCTCCAGACAAGCTTATCAGTCTGAGGCTACAAATAACACAAAACAACTAGTTACCTCTTCAACATTTACGTTCTCTTTTGCACTCGTCTCGAAAAGGCTGATTCCCATCTGCTCTGCAAACTTCTGCGCGTCAGTCGTCTCGACCACCTTAGAGTTTGGGTCGTCGTTCTTGTTTCCCACTAAAAATAGAAAACAGCTCAGTGTAAAATAATGGAGCAAGAAATTATTCCCATACTGCCAGCAAATACAAGAGGCATGCACTGGAGTGAAGGGCAGAGTCTATTTTTAAGCTAAAGAAGACGAGGTGAGAACAGTGCCAAGGTGTTTCTTTGGAGCGCACTCACCTAATATTCGGCACACGTCGTCACAGTTCTGGTTGATTTCATGTAACCATCGTTTTACATTGACAAAGGACTCAGCACTCGTGACGTCATATACCACTATGACCCCATGTGTTCCCCTGTAATATCTAAAGACAGAAGAAAGGGGAAACAGTCAGATTACAGTTTGCGACAAAGATCAATTGAATTCATTTAAATTTTATTCATATAATGCTAAATCACAACAACAGTCGCCTTAAGGTGCTTTAAATTGTGGGGTTAAGACCCTACAATAATACAGAGAAAACCCCTAACAGTCATACAACACCCTTTGAGCAAGAACTTGGTGACACTGGAAGAAACCGCCAACAGAACCAGGCTCAGGGAGGGGCGTCCGTCTGCTGTGACTAGTTAGATAAAATATTTCTAATTAGCTGAACAGTTATAACGACTTCTACTTTTACTACAGAGAAATGGTAGTATAGCAGCAAGACTAGAGAACGCTAAAAGTGTTGGCCGAAGAGTATGAACAACAGTATAACTGATTACCTAAAGATAAAGGATAACAGACAGGGTAAAACATGGATGTAGCTTTGGTGGCGGAAAAAAACCCTTTGACCTGCATTTTTTCTGAACACCACATGATGGTGATGGAAAGTAACCGATAAATTTAAAAATAAATCTAAAAGTAATGCCTCAATAGAAACTGTTAGATAGGATTAACGAATAAACAGCAGAGATAGTTTGGTAAAGGTAATAACAAATAAAAGGAATTATTAAAGCTAAAGTTGGCAAATAAATATGTAAAAAATAATTTGTTAAAGTTAATAGATGAAAATAAAATACACAGCAGAAATGGTTAACACACAAAACAGACTGGAAAAAAAAAAAAAAAAGGCCAACAGGATTGATGTGTGAAGAGTTTTTGATACCACTACACCGTGTAACAGTTATTGAAGATTTAAGTGTGCAATGGCCTGACCTTTGCATTGCAGTAGGGCATTTTAATTTCAAGTTATCCCTAACTTTCTGAGCTAATAACTAATGTTATCCAGCAAAGGGAAAGACACTTGAAGGGGCACAACTTAATAAATACATTCATCAGGACAGAGTGTATGACTGTGTGACGGAAAAAGCAACAGCACTACATTTATACCGCACAGACAAATGAACCGGCTTCAAAAAGAGAGGCCAGATCTGAGACAGAGCGCATCCCCAGTACCACTGCACTACACCAAACAAACACAAAGAAACTTTTGTCAGGGTTTCTGTGTGTGTGTGCGTGTGTGTTGTGACAGTTTGGGGATACAGCTTGTTTTGATAGGGTTTGGTGGCATCAAGGATTTACATCACACTATGTTATTAATGTAAATTAACATTATTGGGCATGATTTTCAATACCATAAAAAACTATTCTTACTACTGTAAAGTGTAAAGCCAACACAGACCAAGCTCGGTTCTCCTTATTTATGGAAGGAGAGCGCTTCTTATTATACATACATGCTACAATTAGTGAAGTTTGTAGAGTCTAATTTTCTGGCTAAACAAATCAGACTGCCTTACTGTACTGACAATTGTTCTGCGCTGCTCCTGCTAGCAGACTGGTATTAATAGTGCTGACTAGTATGGGTGGAAACATCTAATTGTTTAATTAAAACTACAAGGACATAATCGGACAAACAACAAACACCACAACACACACAATACTACTGTATCCTCAGTAAAAAGATACCACCCAAGCCTATTGTCTGGGTTTGTCCCCAGTGTCCATCAATAATGGACAGACACACAGCAGGGGTGTGTGGCTGTGCGTTTATGTCTGCTCAGTGCACATGAATAAAGAACCTTAAACTGCCAAACACACAAACAGCCTCACAGCCCAACCTGATGTACCCTTTTCTGTAAAGGGTTAGCATACTGAACTCACTGAAAGAGTCATCATTCAGGTGGACCTCTGTTGGTGCTTGAACATGGGACCTAAATGCCCTCGGTAGGAGTCCACCTGCGGACTTTTTACTGTTGTTAATCTCATTATGTGCTCTTTTATTTACAATGCAAAACAGTAAATAATTATAAGAAAAACAACAGCGTAAAAGTCTCTAAAAGAGAAAAAGATAAAGTTAAAGTGATATTATGCTGTGACTGAAGCCTTAGGCTGAAAACACACAGCTGCTCACTGACATATGGCTACCACCTCAGGTTAGTCTGCCTGAGTAGACTCAGCAGGTCACTGCCCATGATCCATCTCCACAGAAACATTCATTTAGGATCTAATGAGGCACCATGCCACTCTAGTTCAGCACAGGGAACAATCACCCTTAATAGGCAGCCTGCTCGCTGGAGGGATTCCTGCAGAACAAGTCGCAACAATCCTTCCAAACTAGGACGGCTATGCTCCACAGGGGCTAAAGCGTTAAGGATTTCACGCTTTCTGGATGATTTTAGCATTCTGATTGGCCTCCCTGCAGCAGTGCTAGTACATAAGAGTCAAACATGCCCTCCTGGTCCCATTCAAGACGATACTCGGGAGGCAAATGACGCTCCAATATCTCCCAAGCGCAGTCTGTGTCTGCTTCAGTCAAAGTCAAAAAGGGGTGAGCATGTGAGATGACTGCAGTTTAAGCTGTAGGTCACATCAATGATGTTCCTATCGGTGCTGCTCAGAGCACTGAGTGAGTGACTATTTGTCATGAATATAGAAACCTATGAATGCAGACTATTTCTCTTGATACAATGGCAAAGATTACTGAAATTTATTTTTAAGAGTCTAAAAACATGTTATCCATAATAAAAGCAATCGTTATAGTTTGATATTATTATTAGAAGCAACATTAGTGGTCGTGGTAATAGTCATGAGCACTAAATGCTGAAATCGCTTTACTTTTTCATTAGTTTGGGATCATATTCATTTGCATCAAGGTTTTTTTTGCCCACTAACCTACCATCTGTCACCTGGAGGTCAACTACTGCTGCATCATCCAACCTTAAAACAAATGTAATGGACTCC
This sequence comes from Pelmatolapia mariae, assembly GCF_036321145.2. Classification (NCBI taxonomy): domain Eukaryota; kingdom Metazoa; phylum Chordata; class Actinopteri; order Cichliformes; family Cichlidae; genus Pelmatolapia; species Pelmatolapia mariae. Next base: position 10,239,263 of record NC_086237.1, on the reverse strand, counting down.
AGACTTCCACTCGTGGTATTGCAAGCTATGTGAGTTGACGTAAATGATGGGACGTCTTCTGAAAGCTTAGAGAGCATCTTTCTGTAGGCTGCGATCAAACCACAAGACCAAACTGAAGCGATAATATTTCTATTAAAAAAAAAAAAAAAACCCTGCACAGACCAAAACCAAATTTATTCTGTTAACAACTGTTATCTCTATATCCTGGCAGACTTCATGTTTATTCGTCGTGAAAGTCGACCAACGCTTAAAAGCTCTCAAAAACAGAAATTAAAATTTGCAAGAGTAGCAGCAGCACTTTTTGTGTTTTTAGAGGCTTTCTGAACAGCAGTGAACTTCTGGGACAGACAGCAGTCTGTGTTCTTGGTCTATTCAGGTAAACTGTGGAGAAAAGGAAAATTTAGGCCAACGTTCCCTCTTAAAGCGTGGGAGTGCCGATCATTATGAACCCCCAGGGCACATGGACAGCAGTGTGAAACACGCTGCAAGTGTAAGAGGGTAATGACGTACACTCGGCACCATCATGGAGCACTACAGCACACAACAAGGAGCCTCCCTCTCACATCTGTAATTAGGATGTGTGGGGAATTCCACCCAGTTTCATAGAACAGCAATGACTTATTCTATTGCTTCCTCATATAAAACCTAATGTCAGGACCGCAAAGAGCCTTTCATGGTTTCAGACTTAATTGTTGAAACATAAACAAAAAGTTTCACCTGAAAACTCCAAGCAAAGGAAGGGGACGTGTGTGTGAATGGATCCACTTACGTTGAGGTGATGGTGCGAAAACGTTCCTGCCCTGCTGTGTCCCAGATCTGTAGCTTCACCTTCTCCCCATTGATCTCCACTGTCCGGATCTTGAAGTCCACACCGATCGTGGTGATATAGCTACCTGCGAGTGGGCACGCGAACACAAAATCGAATTTATTATGAAAACATGGAAACTAAAACGGAGATGAGTCCTGATTATACATCGCTGCTTTGGTTGAGCCCCGCACCTGAAAATGTGTTGTCTGCAAATCGCAGGAGGAGACTGCTCTTCCCCACTCCTGAGGAGGAAATACAAGCACAGGAAGAGGTTTAAAGTACAGCGGCACAACAAAAAAAATATACACTATAACAACTCTGCATTTTTGATACTGGCAAGTCTGAAAACACTTTTTTTTTTTGCACCACAACAGAGCAAGAGTTTTGGTTTCGCATATTATATCCTAGTTAACCAAGAGCAGCACCACGTGATGACGGCACGCACACACACAAAAAAAAGAAAAGTGGGGGATGTCAAGCTGAATCGTTCCTCTAATCTTTGTGTAAATAAAGATTTAGTTCTTCAAGACATAAACACGGTTCTAACCTGCTGCACAGTGTACAAGCTGAAGGCTTCGGGTAAGCAAGACTACACCCTACATACTCATTCTGATGACGAAGGTAGCTCTAGAATCTTAATCGATTTAACTTCAGTGAGGCGGACACTGGGAGGCTTCTTAAAATAATCAGATATGAAACAGTGGAATTCAGAAAGAAATAAGAGTAATAAGAGATGACAGGAGAGGACAAAGAAAAAAGAGAAAGGGACTGAAAATGAGGTTAGTTTATAAGTGTGAGTAAGATTGATTGTGAGGTTACAACTGAAAGTTAGGAAGTCACTCTGCTGGCCTGAGGTGGGACTGAACCTGCAGCCCAGTTACACAGGTTATCTATTGTGTTATTGTCATTTCATGTTTGATTTGTCCTTACATAAAAAGCTATCAGGTTCCTGTGATCTCAGCACTACAGAGTTTTGTTCAAACATACAATGACCAAAGCTTCAAAGCAGAAGAGCATTCATCAGCTTTAACATGTCGTGTGGGCGTTTAGGTTGGCAACCCCCCCCCCCCCCCCAAAAAAAACTGTCAGGTGTAAAAATATCCAGGACACCTCTGTTGTCAGCCTGTAATTATATCTCTACATCAATGGAGCATAAATTAACCACAGACCATGGAAAAAAAGGTAATACATATCTGATACATGAAATGTTGCTCAAATTTCCATTTAGAGAATGATGTTCATGTGTACTGTGAAATTTTGTATGTCCTCTAACTTGTCATAGGTTAGAGGGTGTTCACGTTCAACTAGGGATTCAGTGAGTGGAGAATCTGATTCCCAGCAGCAAGCAGCAGGTCTGACAACAGAACAAGGGCACAAGGTCAGAGCCCCCCAAATAAATAAATAAAAATCCCCGTGCAGCACTGCAAACAGTAGTGCTTCCTTGCTGCAGCTGAGGGCACACTGGCCCCTGTGTGTGACATGCAGTGAAGGGCTTGCTGTACTGCCTTGTCTCTCCACTGTGAGAAGCCAGCTGGTGGGGCAGTGCCAGGACCGGAGCTGTCAATGAATCCAAAGACCATTGCTCACAAAAGAAGTTCAGCGGGATGAGGCTCTAGCTCCTGAGGGTGGAATACTTTTTTATTTTCCCGCTTTTCTTAAAGCATGTTTTCCACTTAAAAACAAGAGGGGCAAACATTTTTTTCCATATATACACAGATCTTAGTTATGCATCTACCTGTGGCTGTTTGTCCTAATTATTAACATGATAAAAAGGTGCTAAACATAAAGAAGCAGTCAGAGTCTTTGTGCTGTTTTACCTTATATACTTAGCTTACACACCAAAGGGCACTTTGGTTGACACTAACCGCGGTGTCAGTCTCACTTCACTGTAGTCTGACTAACTAGATGCAAACATGTCTTTGCAGTGCAGCATTCCTCCACTCCCAACCTCCTAGGTCTCACAAGCTAACTAGCTAACTAAATAAATAACAAAACCCATTGCAACATCTTAACCGGACTTAGTTGAATTTACATCTGTGCCGGGAACTTCTTAGCATTTAACCTTCCCGGTGCAGCAAATGATAACTAACAGTTATCAACATATAACCAGGCAAGGAATTGGCATGTTAGCCTAGCTCATAGCTAGCCAACACAACCTAGCTAACTGTAGATACAAACAAAAGGCCAAAACTACAGCCTACTACCCCAGGAACGGTATAGGTCACAGTACGTGTTGTGTTACGGCGGTAAAACAATTGTCTAAGCCGATATAAGAACGAGATAGGACATTTTCAAGAGATAAACCCTCAGTGTCTGGAGGCGGTATCCGGCCTCGTCGGCTGACATGCCCAGCCCGGACACACAACCTCCGCCCTGTAGCTGACACGAAAATATGGCGGATGTGTACGTTTAACAAGTAATTTCAGTGCCTAAAAGACAAAATAATACACTGCAAAAGCGCCCGGATGGTACATAGCCGGGTTAAAAGAGTACTTCTGCTTCCCCCATTGTAAAAAAAAAACAAGACAAGGCCCACTTCCCGTCCTGCATCCCCGGCGTCGGCTTACCGCTGTCACCGATGATGAGCAGCTTGAAGAGGTAATCGTAGTCCCTGGCCATGCCGGTAGCTGGTGGCTCACCCCCGCCTTGTACCGCTTCTTTGCTCGGTTAGCTGTCGGACTCCCTCGGTGCGTAAAGAAAATCACCAGCCCCCAGATCCCCCCGGTATAAAACACCACCACCACTAAGGATATCACAAACTGTTAGCCCCCCGAGCCGGCGGCGTTTTTTCTCGGGGTTTCGCGGCGTCAGCAATCCTCACTCTCCGCTGCAAACAGCCGGAAACTCCGCTTCCTCCTCTGGTGGAGCTGCACCCAACTGTGACCCAGTCTCACTGCGCAGACTCGAGCTACAGCACAGCGGTCCCATCCCATTGATGAACACAAGAATCATGCCAGGAGAAACGCTAGAGAGTCGTGCCGTCCCGCGGATTCATGCTTCTTTTTAATGCACTGAAAACAACTTAAACCACACAATACTGGGAAGCACGTGCTGTTAAACTCGTAGTTTAACTCCACATTGCAGTAGTTTACAGGAAGTTCAACTAAATTCGTATTTGCATAGAGAGGAAATTCAGTTTGTCAGTTTTGTGTAATCAACTAGAAATAATTTGGAGCCATAAAAGGGGGGAAGATTGTTATTTTATTTCGCTGTTGTCTCATGGTTTTTATATATTATTTGTATTACAGTAGCTGAATTACTTTTCTCCAGTCTGCTCCACCTTTTATTTCATCCGTATTGTTGCGCAGACACGCCAGGCTTCAGAGATTTTCCCCTAGACTGGGTACCTGTTACTTCATTTAAATATGTCCAAAACTAGAAATTATCTGATATCACTTATAATTTGATGCATTGCCAGCTTGATCATTTCCCCTTAAGTATTTCAAAATACTTATTTGAGCAATTTTAGTGAAAAGGCCTTCATTATGACCATTTCCAGCTCTATAGTAGCAGATATGGGTAATTTAATCTTTTACATAATTCTTATTCATCTTACACTTATCCTTGGTGTTTCCCCTCAGTGCATCCTGTCTGAAATGGACTGTTTTAGCTGCCAACTTAAAGCTGTGTGCCTGAGATAAAGGGTATCTGCTCTCAGTGAGATCACACAGAGCCAAACGTAGAAAAAAAAGGCCTTAAACGGAATTTAGAGCAGTTTAAGGACAAACACCAACCTCATTAACTGAAACTAGCCTCATTTAATAAGTGTCCACTGCTGTATGAGCAGAAAAAATGAAAGGCATAATAGTTCCCCTTCCTCCTCTTAATATACAAGTGGAAAACCAGTCCTGAAACCTTTTTCTTCAGACATTTAAGGTCACTTGATAATATTTCAGATGTGAATGTACTCCTGCATCTCCTCTAGGCTCTGTGTTCCTGGTTTGGAAAACCTAGACCATGAAGGGAGACTTCAGACCAAATCACCAGAGTAGAAAAGAGAGAAAAGCCACATAGAAAGTAAGAGAGTGGCGAGGTTTTAACTGGAAGCCAAAACTTTTTGTCTGCTGTAGCTTCAAGACTAAAATCCAGCAATTGGTGAATCAGAGAACTTGGTGGAATTCAAGTGAGGTGTGACAAAGTTTGAGAGACGCCAACCTGAGAAAAACCAAGCATCCAATATTTCACACACTACATTATGAAATCCAGAACCTTTTATTATGTATTGCCTTTTTACAACTGCATCACTGACATAAGAATGATTTGTGTTTTTATAAGAAGTTGCTTTCCCCAAACAACCGTCACACTCAAAGTTCAAATGAAAGGTAAAGATAGGGGGGCTCTGTTTCATTAACAGTGGCAATACTTGAAATCATTTTGGTAAAATAAGTAGCAAAACACTGAAATATCAAAACAGATTTGGCATCGTGTCTTCCTATTGTTGCTCGGTACAAGAGAACAACCTGTGCATCATATGATAAAATAAATTGGGCTTAAAGGCCGCTAAAACAAGGATTTAAAGTGGGGGGAACAAAAAAAAAGGAAAACGCCAAAAACAAAATTAAATTTTCTGGGGAATACAGCCAAAACACTACTCATCTCAGGCTCCCAGTGTGTCTGAGGTTCTCATACACGGATTTGTTTAATATGTCAGTCAATCTTCTGCTGCTTTCTGCAGATCAGAGCACTTCGTTGTTTAGTCCATCATGTTAGGATTGTGTCATCGATCTCTTCATTGGAGTCTGGCTGGCTGGCGATTTTTTTCAAAGACCGGCGGTGACACTCTGACAGTAGGTCATTGCTTGCAGAGTCCAGAATGGCAGTAATAGTCTGAAATGCAGAGAGAGGAGCGTGTAAAAATGTTTTGTTCTACAGATTACATCTGTGTGCAGATTACAGTAGGGAGTTGATAGTCGCACCTGCATGGTTTCCTCCCCCTGGCGAAGCCGTAGCAGGTTGACGATTGTGTGTTCGCTCTGGGCCCGGACGCTCGTGTTCTTGTCCTTGGTGTTGTCCAGCAGAGTTTTCAGCAGAGGTTTGATGAGATTCACGTCCACGGAGGGCAGTGATGGCTCTTTGAATACCCACCACAGCACCCGCTCTGACACCAGTCTGACATCACTAGACTGGTTCTGAAGACACTGCAGGGTCACGCAGACAACAGATATAATGACACAATACAGACTGTTCAAAAAGGTACTCAAAGGACTCACCTTCTTATAAATACACAGGCTTCACAGCAAACACCTGATCAGACTGATATCAGCTTTCATGCTGTGCTTTTAGTGTGGAAATGTACACACTAATCACTCACACAAAAATAAATGTTTTCTACACTCCTCATTTACAGATGCTGAATATCCTATTGAGCACACTGCTTAGTTTCTTCCTGACCCTCTGTACTGTGCAGGAACTTTCTCTTAGTGTTCAGTTTTCTACCTAAAGACTAAGAAGAGCTGTGAGCCTAAATAAAACAATGAGCGTTAGCTATAAAACCAAAAATGATAATACTACAGCATAACTCTACTACAAGCAACTATGTTTGTATTACACATAATTTTACTGTGAGAAGTATTAATTTAAACAGCTACACCTTTTTCCCAACATTATATACAGTGGGCACGAGCCCATTTTTGGCAACTTGACTGCTCCCACTTCCTCACCTGTACAAATATAGAAATGGGAAGTGGACAGGGTTTGATTCTCTGCTTTACCTTAACAAATTGTGTAATCATCTGCTGGGAAACACCACTGCCCCCCTCTGTTCTCAAATGATGCTTCATCAGGTATCCCATAGCTCTGATCCCACTGGTAGCAATGGGAATCTGGAAGAGGAACAAAATGCCACGCATGAGGACAAAAAGAATCTAAGATAATGCTAGAAGATCGATCAGTGCAGCTGAAATTGCTACAAGGATGACTGACAAGCTGATAAGACAGAGTAACATATTATATGAAAAAAGAAACTTAACAAGTAAATTAAATTAAAAAGATATAAAATGAAAATGCAAATAATTACATTAGGAATACATCAATGAGATTAAGAACACACACAAAAAAAGATAATCACACGGTGCATTAAAAGGACAAAACATCAAAATATACAATATTGAAAATAGAGCAATCAACAGTAATGAGACAAGCTAGAGCAATAGATTGTCTCGCTCTATGTTCTTCCTGTGTTATATCTTAATGCTCGCTCGACCACCCGGGAAATGCCAGAAAGTAAATTTGTTTACGTGGACAGAGAAATGCGTCATCATTCACAACCTTACAATGCTGTGATTGCAGCCAGTCCTCAGTACTCTGTGGCCATTTGCATATCAGTCATGATGAAAATGACTGTGTGGCTCATTGCTATGCAGTAGCACTGATTGTTACATAACTGTACAGTTTACGAGGTTGGGGAACCTACAGTCAGCTGAAACTGGATGTGATGAAATATTTTTCCCGCTGAAAATGCTGTGTCCAGATGAAGCGACTAACTTTCACTTACTTTTGGTGCTTCGCTATTCGATAGCCTGCAACCAAATATTGATATTTTTTATTAAAACAATAGGTTCTCTCCACTAATCTGACTAACCACAGACACCATCTCATTAATGGAAGTAAAACTATGGTGACGAAGAAGAAACACATCGGTTTAAAATAGTGTCATGCACAGGAAAATAAATCAGTGAGCTCATTAATTCAAGTGGAACATTATTAAAATGTAATAATAACAGCAGGTCCATAGTGCTTCACACACTGGGAAGCACACCCGGTGTCAAAATCTGCCAAATCAACTGACCCTCGCGACTAAGGGAGCCAAAAGTAGCTTCTGTAAGAAGTTAGTAATAATCATAAGCAGTCAAACTGACACCACCACAGTGCAGCAAACAGATACCCAATTCCTCCTTTTTGAGTGTGCAGGGATATTTTTTTTCCTTCTTATGTTACTTAATATCTGGATGTACACAGTATCACAGAATCACTTTATTATGATGGATGGTAATAGTGAATGAACCGGTTCATATACAGCGCTTTTCTACTCTACTCCAGCACTCAAATCATTTTATACAACAGTATAAAGTATTTCTATACTGAAGGCATGCATGACAATGGTTATATGGGGCTGCTGAACAGTGACAATGACATGAATGTAATCTCTTTATTCAACCAAATTAAACACCTATGGAGGATTCCTGTGGCTCGACCTTCATCAAAACATGAAATACTTTGGAGGAAAGGGGTCCAACTCTTCAGAGTTCAAACCTGGAGGTGGAGGAGCACTGAAGCTCTACTGGTGACACCTTACTGCGAGGCATTACGGTGATTTTTCCATTACCGCCTGTCACATCTCAGTTGTTTAATCCTTATAGTAAAAGAGTACATTGGTTTATTAACAGTGGTTTGAAATGTATTTTTTGATCTGGTGTTTTTCAGAAGTGACTGTGTTACCTTGATGTTTCCATTTCAAACTTCGCTGTCAGCCGAGGAGACATTACCAGAACAAAATCACAACACACTTCCCAAAATGGCAACTATTTCTACTGTTTTCCAATCTCCCTGTGGGTATCTATGAGTAAACTCTCTGCTCACCCTATCAGCGGTGGCATTGGCCAAGATGGTCTCCGTCACAGTGTCACAGTACTCGTTCCCACACAGCTTCCCGGGAGCAGATTTGACGGCGATGGCCAGGGCCAAGCTGCGACCGTGACGCACCATCCAGTCCACACCAGACACGTCGGCTAAAGAGAGGCAGACAGTTCATGAGCTCGTGGCATCACTGCTCGGCTAACGCACAAAATAATGCAGCACACAGCAGCAGACAATAACAACCTGAAGCTTTTTTTAATGCAGATACACTGGACAAACATACATTAAATGTTTTTCTAAAAGGATTTTTTAAATTTCAAATTTCTTAGCGCTATAATTATTTCACTCTATAACTCACAATGAGCAGGAAAAAGGACATCTGATGATGGTCACAATGACAAAGCAACACTACACACACTTACAATGAGATCTGAGGAGGTGTAAAATAACTTTGCACACAAATACCAACCTAAGACATGCTGAAGTAACACACTCTTCAGCTCCTCCTCTGACAGGAAGGCACACAGCTCACCAACACAGCCGGCTGAGGCCATACGAGTTGCATCCTGCAAGTGCACACACACACACACACCAATAAGACAGCCAGACAGAGACAGGTTGTGTGTCATTTATTCTCAAACTGACACGAAGACTAAAACCACCTTTTTAGAAAACCACATCCTCTTTGTCTGACTTCCGTTTTTCTACTGAGATCACAGAGGAAACTCTACTTGTGAATAACTCTGAAATCTGCTTATACACGTACTTCACTGCTAATTACTTCATGTATCCAGTAGCTACTGCAGGTTCTGGGTTGGAAAAAAGGGTTGCAACACATTCAAAAGAAGTCTTTGAGGGCTGCTCGTCATACCTCGTCATGTCCCAACATGCCTAGCAATGTGGTGGTGATGTTTTTGCGGATGGCTGGGTCCACCTTTGATCCGGCCCCCTGGATGACAAACCTTAAGGCCTGGAGCATAGTCTCCCTGTGAACACAAACAGGAGAATTAAACTAAAAGACAAAAGCAAATATTTGTTATTTCATGTAAAAACATGTAAGCAGATATTGTATTTTGGATATAAACACAGCACAAACTACAGTTTTTGCTAATTATATGTTAAAACTCAACTTCCCAGAAATATGATAGAAGATTTGTAGTAAATTTGTCAGTGCTTTCTGGTGGACAAAGGATGTAATGAGGAACTATTTTTTAAAGATAAATCCAAACACATTTGCATTTCTGTACTCTGGCTCTTCTTCCATCGTACACTTTTTAGATTAAGCTGGCGTCAGGCTGTACTATCAGCTTCTAGTTAATAATATTTTGGGAGAAATGTCTCAGACTTTAATACTGACTCCAAACCAAGCAGCAACTAGAAAACTGAAGCCAGCAGAGGCCAGCCGATAAAGGATTTGTTTTTGGATATTTGATGATTTAAGAAAAAAATAAAAAGATCCCAAATTCTAAATTATTAGCTGATATTATTACTGCTTATGCTTCTTAACCCTCTCGAGGCAGGCGTTGCCGATTTGCAACAGTTAAAAACTAACAACCTGATTACCCCACATACATATTTTATCAGGTTTTTTTTTTTTTGATAATTTCCCCCAAATATCAGATTTTTCCTGTAACTAAAACTTAATTTGAGCCTGAGAGGGTTAAGCAGATTTTCCTAACATTTGATATTTGTACTTATTTATTAATTGCGCTCTGCTCGACACTGCTCAGATCAGATGGTTGTCGCATTTCTTGCAAACAGTGAAGCTACAGAGTGCCCTCTGATGGACAAACTGTGCAATGTCAACACCCATAACACAACTGAAGAGTGTTTCTCCAGCCTCTTCTTTACTATTTAATTTTTATCAGTGCGGAGATCGGTAGAGTGGCAAATAGCTAATACTGGTTACTAATTTAAGCCTACCGATAAATTAAATAAATGCTCTTTATGTTCCTTATTAGAGCCAAAAAGTTACAAAAAACAAATGCTGTTGTGTCTACTTTATAGAAGTTAATGTTGACGATACAACAAGCCTCCACTAGGTTTCAGGTGACATCCCGGTTGGTACAACCAGACTCAATCAGTTACAATCCAACATATTTACAACCAATCAACCATTTAATAACAGCTGTACTGGAGAGTATTTAAAAAAAAAAAAAAAAGACTCCTTTGGGAGTCTTCATGATGAAATTAAGTGACAAATAAAATGACTTTCTGGGTGATTCAGTCCATCCTGAAGTTTGTGCTCTGTGCCCTGAAGGTTTGGTTCTGGTGTTTGGCAGTAATTAGCACGTAAATGCTTTCTCAGCATATTCTATTGTCTAAATGATTATTCTAAAATAGAGGAGTGAACTGCCCTCTTTAATATACAGGCTATGCTTCATACACACATTTTCAGACTAATGGCTCCCAGTCTGTGCTTGTAACATTAAGACAAAGCAGCATCTTTAATCAGATGATACATTTCAACTTCTCTATTTGTGGAGATAAAATGATTTAAAATATTAACATCACAGTCTCACATATTTTGAAAATCCTGTTGGGGATGTTTATTGTTGCTGATTCTGTACTGAACAATACCAGACTGCACACAAACCTGACTCCAGAGTCCTCGGCATTGCGAATTGCAGAGAGTTGCTCAGTGAAGAGTGGATCGACCTTGGCGTGGATGGAAACCAGCTGACCCAGAGCCTCTGCCGCCCTCAGTCTTACAGCACGGCTTGAATCCTGCAGGGCTTTCAGGAAGGTGGTCTGGAGCTGAGGCAGGAAGGGCTTCAGGGCTATGCCCACCTGGAGGAGGAACGCAGTGCAGAGGTTAGAGCCTTCTGACAGAAACTTTGACCAGCTTTGGAGAGGAACGATTGGCCATTTTGTCTTCCACCAGACCTTTGCCAGCAGCAGGGTGAGAGTCTCTAATAGAGCAGTCTTCACAGTCCAGGCAAAGCGGTCTCCTAAGATACGAATAAGAGGTCCAGTGATGTTGACTACAGACGGCCGCAGAGCCTCGGGAGACGTCAGTTTGATGACCCCTCCTAATGCTTTAGCCGCCTCTTCTTTCTGTTCAGGGGTGCCAGTGAGGACACCTTCTCTCAGGACTGGCAGGATACAGGTCACACCCTATGTAAGCATCGAGATAAAAATAAAAATATTAACTGAACAGAGCTGAAAGAAACCAACATTTCCCAATTAATGTTTAATTGGTGGCATATTGAAATTGCTTTTTTGTTCCCCGAACAGTCAAGAATCCACAGATAATATATATACACACAATGATATAAACACCTTCTGAAAGCTGGATCCAGTGGACATGTGGCACTTTGCTTTTTTGAAGAACTAAACAACATTAAAATCAGATTATTACTGAAAGTGTGTAAGCCAGGTTAAAACACACTTGGCCCATTGTAGTGCCCGCCCTTATTGAGCAAATCAATAGAAAGACCTCCACGTGAATGATCACTATTAATGAGTTTCTAATTATGTGGACACAGTTCATGTCACAAATGTGCCCACACAAAGCTCTGCTCACTTGACAGAACAAGAACTCAATAGGATGAATGAGCTGCTGTGAGAATGACATCACCATGCTGTAATAATGTAGCAATAGTGTTTATTGTGTCAGGCGCTGCCCTCTTACCTTCTTGGGCAGACAGAAACCAGGAAGGTGCTGACCCTTCACGTCTCCGGCTACTGATCTAATGTCTCGATGCAGATCGTCGATTAGAGCCAGCTGGCTGCTTGCATCCAGTTTCTAAAGAACACATCAAAGCCACAGTGAGTTTGCATTTCACCTTTGATTTAAAAACAATCAAAAGGTCCACTGTTTTACTTACTACCATATTTTGTACTAGACTATGAAATCTCGTGCAAATGGAAAGAAATTTTTATAGGAACACACCTTGGTGATGGAGTTTATGGTGTCCCAACTCTGAGACAAAACCTCTGGGTTGGAATCGTTAAGAAGGCGGATGAGGCCTGACAGCAGCGTGCGTGTGTGGGCACTGTAGTCCAGTCGGGTGCGAGCAAAGTAGGCATTGAGGATGGTGACGGCAGCCTGTCTGAGGCCAGGATCGGTGCCCCGTGTGGCCTCCAGCAGGTCTTCTATGATGATCCGCTGGCCCACTTCATCCTCCACAGAAAGGATCACCGTCTGACAGCTGCACAATTCCTGGTGCAAAGGTAACAACATCCAGTCATATCATTCAGAAAGGCAGTTTAAAATATGCAGTGTTCACAGTAAAATAACCACCAAAAAGTCTGAGTTAATAGAAGCAACACCTTGACATTTTAATGGAGCTCACTTCTTGCATAGATCTGAAAAGTATTTTAGGGTTTAAATGCGTTGTAAATATTTACGCCACAAAACTGCAGCTCTTTCTAAATCATTGCCAATTCCTTTGTGTACAAAATGTTTTGAAATAAGTTAAGGTTTTAAAAGACAGGGAGACCGCAGACTGGATAGTAACTGATTTAACTTGGTGATGCTCAAAGCTGTGCTTTAAAAGGGGAAAAAAAATAATCTGAGCCTAGAGGGGAGACATGGTGTTCTGGTACGTCTGCAGCTGCATTTTGAATGACATTAAGAGGAAATCAAAGTAGGACATATGGCCTGTTTAGCAGATAAGAAGGATTTTAATTCTCCAGTTGATTTAAAATAGAAGAAGCCACTGAGCAGAACGGGACGACGGCAGTAGTGCTGGAGTATTGTCTCAGAATACTTTGTACTACAAAGTTAACATATACAGGAAAAATAAAATAAGCCCTGATCAAAAGCCTTGCAGTTCTCCATATTTATCTTCGGGGAACTGCAGCTCTTGAGTGCTGTGGTATCGTATTAAAAAACAAACAAACAAGCAAATAAGAAAAATCTGACCAAAGGACGTTAACAAAATCCTCAAACACAACAGAATCAGTAGTGAATCTTTATATTTGGAGATTGCTGGTTGTACCTGTGCTTCGTCCTCTGTTCCCAGTTTTCCTTTGAGGGAAGAGAGCAGGGCAGGGAGGATGACCCCTAGATGACGTGTCAGAGCATCTCCAGCCACAGCAGACAGGAAGGCCAGTACTCGGGTGTTTACAGGAGGAGCAGTCAGCTAGCAGAAGCACAGAGAACACTGGATTATAGTCACACAACATAAAAATGACATAAAGGCCTTAAAAAGGAAATCACGTGTGATGCTTTACCTTTGGAACCAAGTAAGGCAGCACAGAACGACTCTTCACTGCCATGACTTGCTTCAGGCCATCCAAAGCAAACTCAGCCGTTTCCTCATCATCCTGGAAAAACATGTTCGGTATGAGATATAGACTAGACTGCAAAGCTTCTTAAATCCTACAGATTTAATATTACATTTTCCCCCTCACTCCCTCACCAGCTGTTTGAGCAGGGTAGGCAGGATGTCATCCAGCGCCTGGTGACCGATGGTTGCATGGAGCTGCTCAAAGGTTTTGGCCGCGGCCTCTCGGACCTCCTCCAGAGGGTCACACAGAGCCTTCCTCACTGTAGGGACGAGTGACTCAGAGAAAACAAGCACCTGCAACACAAGCATCATCAGATTTAAGGTTTTAAGTTTACTAGAATTTTCAGCTTAAGCTAAAACAGGCCCCACTGCTTGATTCAGAACCGCTTTTAATAAATAAAATCATTCTAAAAGTTCCAATTCAATCCCACGAGCTACAATAATCGCAAAAATGAAGAAAAATTGTTTGTTACAACAGCAGTGTGACTCACAGCGTCTTTACTGGTGGACTTCATGATTTCACTGAGGCCGATGCAGACACCTTGCCTCTCATCGCTCTTGTCAGAGCGCAGGCCCTCCTCCAGGATGGGAATGATCTCCGGGAGAATCTTCTCTCCAAGTTTCCTCACCAGATCACCCAGCGTCCGAGCAGCGATCTAAAACCGTGCAGACAAATGACGTTAACAAAAAACTCTATATGACTACTTTCACGCCAAGAGCCAAACAGAAACACCAGAGATCATAAAAAGAGTTAAAGAAAAGCAAGCATTACTGTTCTTTTGTCAGGACACGTAGAAGCCAGGAAGCCCAGCAAGAGTGTGAAGAGGGTTGGGAGGATTTCTCTCAAAGTTCTGGGGGTGTTGGACACCACGATCTTCCACACGTGGAGAGAAGCTTGTCGAACCACGAGCTGGGTGTCTGAACGGCCCATGTAGAGGCCTGAGAGGACGCGGTTACGACGCTCAGCTCCCAGAGCACTAATGATAGCCTGATAGGGGTAAAGGTCAAAGATCAGCAAACAAAATTCAACCAATATCACAGTTAAAAGGAAATGAACTGCTGAGAAAAAAATATATACATTCATACTTTATTGGATGCAGCAGTTCCAAAGTTGTCGTCCTCTGACGCGGTCTCTGTGGTCATCTTTCCTGTTACTCCAGAGATATGGAACAGCAGGTCGCCAAGCAGCTGCACAGAGCTGAATCTATAAACCAACAAGGGCACGAGTCAGCAGGTCAGTAGCTCTATGAGTGACATTTATTGAACTGCCAACATTTTACCGTGCATTTATCTGACCTGATTCTCCACAGGTCATCAAACAGTCCTTGTTCCAGCTCGGGAAGCAGCAGTGCGATGGCGGTCTCAGCGTACATGCTGATGATTCTCTGGCCGGCTCGCAGTGCCGTGTCTCGCACGTACTCGTTCTCATCGGCCAGCGCCTGGTGGACGAGAGAGAGCATGAGGCTGCAGTGAAACATGTACGTGAACACGATACACAGTGAAAAACTGTCTTTGCTAACTGAAAATAGCTATACAAAAAAAGAAACATTTTTATATTATTATTCATTGTGATTTTAAAATGTTTTACTCTTAGCAGTAAGTAGCTCTTAGTAACCAGTACCTTGAGAATGCAAGGGATGATGGGACCAACATAGGGAGTAAATTTATCTCCAAAAGTGAGCGGCAGGTAGATGAACATCATGATGTATCCATCTCTGACGTGGGAAGCAATGTCCACCTTGCTGGCAGTTTGCACTACGTCTGGCATTAGCTTGTCCAGCTTCTCTACTCCCAGTCCAGCCATGACCTCAGCCAGACCTGAAAAAGACCGTCACACAAACCACTGAGCTCTTGGCTTTGAGCACAAATCAGAAACACGAGGACAGAGTAGAGAAGAACCCACCTTGTGCAGCTCCTGAGCGGTCCACAGAGCTCTGCTCAGAGGCCAGCGTCTCCATGAGCCACGGCAGCAGGTCGTCAAAGCAGGTCTCACCCATCCCCTTAACCATGGCACCCAGGGCTTTAGCTGATACTGTACGAACCTGAAGGGGGAAAGAGAAGGAAACATGATAAAAGATAAAAGGAAAAAATGAGAGGAGATAAAATGAAGTTAAAAAACAAACAAACAAACAAAAAAACCATGGAGTGAACTGCTGCTTCATCGTCAGCTACACACACACAGGATTATTTAAGAATACTAAACACACCTCAGGCACCGGGTCCAACAAGGAGGCCTTCAGTCCAGGAATAACACTGGGTAGGTATGGTGACAGATCCTGTAAGGAGCAGAAGAAAACAAAACAAAGCATACAAATCATTAAGAAAAAACTTTGGAAAACACTAGTTTTACTGAATGGACTACTCTGATATTTCGCTTATCCCCGTGTACCTTCTGGTCAGTGAGCGAGTACATGTTTCCAATGATCTGAGCAGCCATCTTGCGAGTGTCAGTGGAGCGATCCTGGAAGGCTCTCTGGACGATGGGCATGATGAGGGCCAGAGAGGGGGCGTCAATGAAGTGCACAAACTTGGTGTCCAGCAGCGTCTGCAGGCACGTCTGGGTTTTCCTGGACGGGTCGGTGAGAGCATCCAATAGGATGGGGGTGATAGCTGGAAGAGAAACACAAACTTAGCTGTTAGCATTACTGTACCTACCACTGGTATAATACCAGTAGATTACAGATGGTCGCCCTCCCTAATCCTGGTTCTGCAGGGGGTTTCTTCCTGTTTACATGGATTTATCCTTCCCACTGTCGCCAAAGTGCTTGCTCATACGGGGTCATATGATTGTTGGATTTTTCTCTGTATGTATTATTGTGGGGTCTACCTTACAAAATAAAGCACCTTGAGGCGACTGTTGTTGTGATGTGGCGCTGTATAAATAAAACTGAATTAAATTAATATGCAACTCGTCATATCATAAGGTGTACTAGACATTGTTGAGATGATTTGTTCCAGTCACTCAGAACAAAACAAACTTTTTGGCTAAATATTTTAGAGTGAGCCAATTATGGTTATTTACATTCTGTTTTTATTGTTAGACTGTATTAGCATCATTTCATATGATTCAGTTCAGAACAGGGCTTTGGTGCAGATTTTAACAGGTGGGTGGGCTTCAGTGCTCTGAGATTAAGGATATCTGTTCTCATTATCATCACGCAAAGAGTATAAAAGGACTGTCTGAAGCTGAGCTTTTCATGCTTTGGGCTGAAGTTTTGGCTCATGGAGATTAGCTGTACACTGACCTCATTTGATACTTTGAGCATGTTAAAGCTTAGCATTCACTGTTGGAAAGTATACGTGACAAAATAAGGGAAAGTGCAATATTTCCACTCTAAAAAGTGTATTCAAATTTAGGAATGCATTCCTGTGTTAAAAAAGTATTAAACTCATTGCAGCAGAGTAAAGCTTTCATTTTATTTGCTCTTCATCGACACTACCTGAAACAGTAGCTTCTGAATGAAGACAAAGGAAATATTCAGATTTTCTGTTTCTTAATCCTCTTTGGGTCCATATTTTATGACCGTCTATGAGCAACAAGCCTTCTGCATTGGCAGCTGTGCCTCAAGACACTGAATCACTTACCCAGGATTTCTGGGTTGCGGATGACTGAGCCAATCTGTCGGAGGGCCTGTTGGCCGGCCTTCTGCACCTTCACATGGGAGTCAGTCAGCACCTCCGTCAGCTTGGGCACAATGCTGGGCAGGCAGGAGGACAGCTGCTTGGGTGCACAGTAAGCCATGGCACCCAATAACTCCACAGAACCTGCAGGAACAAGAGGCGTGAGTGACGGGATTGGAGTAGTCATCTAACTGAGACTGATTATTACCCATTTATCAACTCTTCAGTGCCGTTAAAACAGCTGAAAACCACACGTGTTAACTACTGTTCTCTAATATTTCTTAACATTTTAATCATCAGGTGTGCTAAAAAAAACTAGAGATCACTCTAAATACATCACTATATTCAAGACCTGCCCTGAAACCCTTTGACTGAAGATGCTCTTTACCTGCTTTTGTCCTCCATGACTCCTCCTCCAGGGCCACCAGCAGGGAGGGCAGGACCAGCTTCACCCCATGGGCACTCAGGTTCCTCATCACAGCCTTGGCACAGTCATCTGCAGCCTGGGAGGACAAGCAAGAGGGGTGGTAAAATGTCCCACTTGAGGAAAAGCCTCCAACAACTAATATTTAGACAACAACACGACCTGCCTGCTCACCTCTCTAACATACTGGTTCCCGTCTCCAAAACAGAGCAGGAGGTGTGGCAGCACATGGACCACGTAGGGCTCAAACAGTTTTCCCAACATATTACACAGCATCTCAAAGGCAAACAGCGCCCCTGCAAGAAACCAAAAATAAACCGGATACTCTGAGCTGTGCTAATAATGGTGGCATCTGGTATAAAAAGGATGAATCAAAACCAGACAGTTCAATGACTCATGAATTCTCGCTGACCTTCCCTGCGTCTGAAGTTTTTCTTATCCTGGATGGCCTCAGTAAGTGTGGTCATGATGTCCTGCTGTTTAAGCGCCAGGATCCCGAGTCCTTTGACCAGTCCAGCTAGCCCGTACGCTGCACCCTTCCTCTCTGCGTATTTGTCACTCTCGAGCAGCAGCTGAAGCAGGTTTTTAACAATCCCTGCAGCATCCTCTTTGATGGCGGGGACCAAAGGAGGCAAACAGCTGGCAACAGACTCCTGGACCTGGTGAAGGATGACATACCACATAAGATGACGTTGTGAAAATCTGAGTAGTACAGGTTGAGTGGGTAGAAAAGGAGCCAAAGTAGGCCTTTACCTGCTGTGATGGTGTAGAGAGTGCGGTAATAAGCTTGGCCACAATGGGTTTGACTTTGGGGTCGTTTTTGTCCAAATGTTTGGCCAAGGAGCCCATGAGAATAACCACGCTCTGACGCACAGAGTCGTAGCTGGCATCCTGCGGGGCGTTCTTCAAGAACTCCTCAAACACTGGCAGCAGGGAGCTCACGTTATCCTGATACATAAGGAAGGCGCATGAGATGCTGAGGAATACAGAAATGATAGCTGTCTGAAAACAACGTCTAGAAAAACAGAACCGTGCGTTACCTTGCCGTGTGTGTTGAGCGCTGAGAGGGCGGCGTCCAGCATGCAGCGCCGCACATCAGTGTGGCGATCGTTCAGAGCATCGGGAACGAAGAAAAGGAAGAGAGGGGTGACCTGAGATTCATCCAGGTACTGAGAGAGCTTGTTCAGAGCCAGAGCAATGCCACACCTGGGAATAAAAAATGGTAAATGGCCTGCATTTGTATAGCGCTTTAATTAGTCCCTAAGGACCCCAAAGCGCTTCACACTACATTCAGTCATTCACCCATTCACACACACACACACACACACATTCACACACTGGTGATGGCAAGCTACATTGTAGTCACAGCTGCCCTGGGGCGCACTGACAGAGGCGAGGCTGCCGGACACTGGCGCCACCGGGCCCTCTGACCACCACCAGTAGGCAAACATGGGGTTAGTATCTTGCCTGTATCTTTGTCATGCAGCCTGGGATCGAACCACCGACCTTCTGGTTAGTGGCTGACCTGCTCTGCCACCTGAGCTACAGTTCTTGTGCACTGATTATGTTTTTTCATAATCAGTGCACAAGAACAACATTGGATTCAGGCACAGTCTTTAGAAACACTTCTTATGTCACAGTCCTGATGTTTTTGCACCATTTACGGTCAGTTAATACAGAACTGTGTGGCACTCAGAGCTTTTTTTCTTTCCTTAAATTCCATCAGACCCAGATTTAATTACCTGGCCTCCCACTGGTCAGGTGGGGCTTCAGAGATGACTCTGCCCAGTGCATCCAGCACAGGCGGTGGTCTCTTTAGAAGGAAAAAAGAGAAGAAAGAAACAATCAAAACAAACAAACATCTTTTGTTACTGTAAAATTCTTACAGCAATAAAAATCTATGTAAATCGGAGCGTGGGACATGTTCTTACATAAAGTTTTTGATGGTAGAGCTCAGTGAGCTGGCCGAGCACCGTGGCAGACTGGTCTCTGTACTGGGACACGGCACTCGACAGAGCGTCGGCTGCTGCAGAGCGGATGGCTTCCTCGTGGTGAGTGACGTCCCCGATCAGCAGTGAGCAGATCTCAGGGACCAACTCCAGACCCAGAGACTCCCAGAGCCTGAGCAGGAGGAACAAACAGGGGAACTGGTTCAACTGGCCAATTTACAACACTATTTCTCCTTCACAGCACAAATCATACGATTTCATTGTGTTTTGACTCGCATATAAAAACCAGAATGTTTGACAATTTACTTTTTAACCAATGTTATGGCAGAATGGTGTCAACATGGGAATGAATGAAACATGATAGAACAAACAGGCTGAAGAACAAAAGTCAAACATTTTCAGTCAGTGACTGTTTGCAGGATGTTAGGAGCGTGTGTTACATACTTTTCAGCCAGGGCTTGACCTTCCTCCTCAACATCAAATCTGGCAACCCAAAGCCTACGCAGCAAACTCATCCCACTGGCATCTGTGCAGTCTGTAGGCAGGGCAAACTCCATCTCCAACAGCCCCTGGAAACAAACAGGACGAACTGTTAATCAAATGTCGAAACTTAAAATGTTGATTTTCTTGAAAAACATATGTTTGTTTCACATTTTTAGGTTAGGACGAGGCACTGAAAGACTGAAAAACATCTGGTGGAAGATCTTACAACCAGATTAATTACATGAGTGGGTATTAAAAGAGCAACCCAGAGAGGCCAAGGCTTTCAGAAATACCGCTGAAAAATTAAATTAACAGAACAAACTTCATAATTTTATTACAAGATTAAGTTAATTCAGAGAAATCTGTGGCAGTCAGGGCTGGGCCATATCATACCGTTCACGGTCATACCGGTATAATGTTAGACAATGATAAGAAAATGAAATATCGCAATAGAATATGGGTAAAACGCGCATGCGTTTGTTGTCATACGCACATGGCGGAAAAAGCATTTCGGTGACAGAGAATTAGAAAGCGGATCGTTGAATGAAACAGATGAATCAGAATTGCTTTGTAAAAATGGCGCAACTAAAGTGGTGTAGAACTGGTTTGGCTTTCGTCCGTCAGATACACACCAAAGCACATTTTTTGGTAGAGTCGTTATTACCGAACCGATTTTATGCGGTACACGGGGCTCAAAAATCTGTCAAATAATGTTTTAATACGACTTTGCTAAGCTACGAAGCCCCACCACTTGATGGATTGTTGGGGCATTACGGCTATCGTAGTCAGGAGCCTCGCGGAGTAATACGTACTGTGCTTCAACATAATATATTGTGTGTGCATAACCTCTTTTTAAGTTTTGTGGATATTCTACATGGTTATGCTGAGGATATGTCGGCCAATTTCCACTGGAAATGCCTTTTGGTTAAACTGTCAGTAAGGAATTTGCATTTGCACTGTTAAATTTTTAAATAGCTTAAATGCACATAAAAGAAAACAGTGAAAGTGAAAATACATTGATGGGGTTTGTTTTGCACTAATAAGTATTTTGTCTCGTGTCAATTATATCGTCAGTTATATCATTATTGCAAATTTTCAAATATATATTGCGATAAATATTTTTGGCCATATTGCCCTGCCCTAGTCAGGGACAAAGGTTCTGAACCGTTATGTAATGGAAACACTTCTGAAAACCACTGCCAGTGAAATGCAAGACAGAGACACTTCAGCAAATATCAAAATGAAGTGATGCCAGGCTCACCCTGAGGGCGGCGTCACGGACTGAGAAGCAGGGTGAAAGCAGGGCGTTGAGTAAGACATCGATCTCTGGCTGCTCTGCTACAGTGCAGCCCTCTTCTCCTCCAGCACTGGCACACAGAGCCGTCAGGCACTGAGACGCCAACACCTGAAACACAAAGTGTGCAAAGTGTCACATTGTGAAGCTACGCAATAATTCTGGAGCAGAGTAAAACAAGACCTAAAGGGTATTCAAAATGACTTGATGTCGCACTGAAGCATTAGAAAGGGTCCAAATGTTTGGATACACTAACTCTAAACTCTGACATTTACCTGGAGCCTCGGTGCTGCGGTGGAAATGACTCTGGTCAGTAGCAACAACATGCTGACACGTGGAAGCAGCTCTGGGCCGTTCTATGACAAGAAAACAACATAAAGAAATGATACTATGCAGTATTTGGCAATGTACTCTATATCGTGCAAGTCTAGAGCCACTCTTCATTTTATTTACATTGCAAAGAGCCAGACTTTGTCATTTTTAAAGTGACAATAATTCTCCAGGCTTCCTGAAGGCCTTTCTTTGAACACTGGCTGTTTTTTCACTTTCAGTCCAGCGCTTGTAGCTGAGCATTTTTAAAGGAAGGTCAAGGGTAAATGTTGTTAAGTTACTTAACACTGATATATGAATCATGCAAACAACAAAGGCCCTAACTCAAAGAATAAACCTGTGTTGTGTCTACACAGAGAAAATAATCGATTTTAAATTATACCTTTAGAAACTTTATTATATCTGAAGAAATGAGGGTGGCTCAAGACTTTTGCACAGCACTGTATGTTAAGACAAATATTTGCATATAAAAAAATTTCACAGTTAAATAAAATAAACAGATCCAGGCCAAGAAAAAAAGAGGGATACTATGTAAAGCGTAATAAAAAACCAAACAAAAGAAACCCAAAGATTTACAAATCTCATAAACTTAGATTTATTGTGGTTTCTAAAGAACATAGAAAACGTCTTTAACTGAAACATTTTACCATTTCTCAAAATACATGTCAGCTTATTCTGAAATTGATGGTGGCAACACATGACCAAAAATGTTGGGACAGGAAAAAAAAAACAAAGAAAATTTATAAAAAAAAATTTAAAATGATACTAAATGGTACTAAAAAACTGGGCTAGAAGAACTTTTGACAACTAATCAAGTTGACTTGAAACGGGAACAAGGTGGAAAAATCAATACTGCATACTGCATGATCTCTGGGCCCTCGGGCTGCACTGAATTAAAAAGCAGACATGATTCTGTCGTGACTCAGGAACACTTCAGAAACCGTTATCTATGAACACAGTTCACTGTGCCATTCACAAAAGCAGGTTAAAGCTCGGTCATGTAAAGAAGCTCTATGTGAACCTGATCTAGAAATGCTGCCATCTTTCTCTGGGCATAAACTCATTTAACATGGACTGAGGCAAAGTGGAAAACTGTTCTGTGGTCAGATGAATTAAATCGGAAATTCTCTTTGGGAAACAGGGATGCTGCGTCCTCTGGATTAAAGAGGAGAGGGATCATCCGGCTAGCCAACATCCTGATCATATAGGGGTGCATTGGTGTTTATACAAATGTTAGACTGTACATCTGGAACCAGGCACCATCAATGCTGAAAGGCATATCCAGATTTTGGAGCATTGTGTGCTCCCATCCAGACAGGATCTATTTCAGGAAAGGCCAACAAAACGCTGCTAAATCTCATCCTGCATCTATTACAACAGCATGACTTCATAGTAGAAGAGTTCACCGACCTGCGTGCAGTTTAGACCTTTCACCAGCTGAAAACATTTCAGTGTGTCATGGAACACGAAACACCACAAAAAAGAACAGGGATTGTTAAGTAGCTGGAATCCTTTTATCAGGCGAGAGTGAGACAACATTCATCTCCCAAACGTCCAGCACCTGGTTTCCTCAGTCCCCAGATGTTTACAGACTGTTATTAAAAGAACAGGGAACTCTACCCTGTGCCAACTTTCATGACACGAGTTGCTGCCATCAAATACCAAAATGAGCCAATATTTTCTCCTCTTAAATGTTTGACATGTTTTCTGTCCTCTATATGAATAAAATATGGGTTTCATGCATATGATTGCATTCTCTTTTTATTTACACTTTACACAGACTCCCAACTTGTTTGGAACTCGCTCTGTGCAGATAACAGCCACCACAGAGAAAATGCAATAAAGCCATTTGTCTGTACCTCATCTATGGCAACATCATCACTGTTGGTGTCAGCCCGAAGCTGAGAGTGTTCATTGATGACCTGCAGTGCTCTCATCATGGTGTTCTCCGTCTCCTCGGTGCTGCCTGAAGACTCCCTGAGTGTAGCGTTGAGGAGAGGGAAGCAGAAGGAAAAGGCAGGAGCAGATAGAGGCGCCGCATCTGAGGAAAATAAAATAAAATAAAAACATATTAGAAGAAAAGGAAGAAAAGGTCACCCCCTCTCCTGAATGACGCATGCTGGACGCCGCCCTCGCGCTCAACACAAACACCAAGGTAACGCTCAATTCAGTTTTTTAAGAGTTTGTTTTCAGACAGCTATCATTTCTATGTTCCTCAGCATCTCATGTGCCTTCTTTATGTGCCAGGATAATTATTTTTAGTACATTATTATTTAAAATTATTTACACCTGTATGCTGTTAGGGTAATTTATACTTAATAGCCTTTTTCACTACAAGGTCTGAATATATTTTTTGGTCACTGATGTCTGTTGATAGTCAAGAGTGCTGACCAAACCTAAATGAACATCACTGTTTTGAAGAAGGATTAAAATTAGTGTTGAAAGGCACAAACTCATCAGAGATCAGCTCATCTTAGACTTTTTAAAGACTGGGACTTTGTTTTTAAACTAGCGCAGGCGCCCTCTGCTGGACATTAGAAAGAATTCAGGTTTTCAGACCCATGAGGTATGACCATCTTTTACATTTTTAGATTTTAGGTTTGTATTTTCTGCACAGGGAAATGTCAGTTATTAACCTGTCTCCTATATTTGAGTTTTCATCTAAAATATTTTCATATTTTGGGGAAAAAAAATATGAATGTTCATCACATTAAGCAGTTACACTGTGGTCACAGTGAGCAGGGTTTTAGTTTGTGTTAGATTTTATTCTCATCTTTTAATGTTTTTAATCATCAGTGGTGTTTTTTCAAGTCTTTCAGATTTATTGACTCATCTAAGATGTGTCGTTTCATTTTGTGAACCACATGTACTCACCGGCAGTCTTGCCCTCTCTCTGTGGGACGGTGTGGTTGTGCAGCAGCATCACGGTGCGGTGAGCAGCTGTAGCCAGGTCCTCTTGTTCCCAGGCTTTATCCAGATCACACTCAGGCTTCAGTAACCGTAAAGTCACATGACCCACAAGGACAGCTGGATGGGGGAAAGAAAAACAAAAATGATTTTAAACTGAGATGCCAGAAACTGTGTTTTAAAACTACACCAAGACAGACTTTGTACCCAGATGTTGAAGGCTCTTAGGCATGAGGCACACTCCAATATCCAAGAAGACCTGCTGGATGCTTGGAGCAGCCAGGGGGGATTGCAGCAGGGGCATTAGGACCTGGAGGACAGCAGGGAGCTCCCTGGTGATCTGAGCAGGTCTTGCTATCAGAGTGGCTCCCAGGAGACCCACCACGCTCTGCAGCTCTCCATCCAGCTGCAAACAGCAAACAGAGAATTTTAAAATGTCACACCGGGGGCACTCTGTTTTAATGACCTGATTTAGTGGACAGACTTTAGAGCTCCTTACCTCTTGAAGTCTTTTGCGAGTAGCAGACTCTTTTTCCAGCTGGATTTGCATCATTTCCTTCTGTTTCGTAGTTAGCTGGATCTCCTCTTTGATGCCTTTCTTCTTCTTGAGCTCCTGTCACATCAAAAAGGAAATTAACACATTCAAATAGTTCCAAACGTTAAGATCCTTTAAAAAACAAAAAACAATAATTAATCTACCTCCTGTAACTCCAATTCAATGATCTGTTCCTTGTATGAGTACGCCTTGTTCTCTCGCTTCATGTTTACTTTCTTAGTGTTTTCCTTCTGGGCACTGCAGCAGGTTAACAGAGGGCAGACAGGAGTGAACAAATGTTCCACAGACGGAGCTCTGAGTTCAGCTGCAGGTGAGTGAAACTGTGCATTTACCTCTGGATGATACTCTTGTCATACAGTTCACCCTCGGGTGTCAACATGATGGCGTACTCCTCCCTGGTGACCTGAAGCAGTGCCGGTTTGGAAAGCCCTTCAGTGATGTGACTGATCACCCGCGGCAACAGCTTGTTTGGGGAGAGGCGTGAAAGGGAGCCCACTGCATTCCTGACCGCCTGAGGAGAAAGGAAGAAAATAAAAATAAATACATAAATAAAATCACTAAATAACCCAAGAACTTATTCATCACTTAAGATACAAACAGAAAGTCTGCATGTGTACGAGTTTAGTGAACAGTAAGGAAAAACTGTTCTTTAATTTAAGATGAAATAAAAAAAGAAATGCTGCTTTTTGGCTGGAGACCAAATGTAAAGAGGTGCATGTTTGTTATCATCATCTGAACACGTCTCCTTTCCTTGATCTAGATGCTACATTAAGCTGTTTCATTCTGTTTTTTCACCATGTTCTACATGAATCTGTATAAACAAATGTAGAAATACAAGACATGAAGATGTATGATTGTCAAACCTGGTTGTCGGCATCGACTTTGAGCAGCTGTGGGAGAATAGCCTCCAGGTTCTTTTCTATGAACTCTTCAGCTTTCAAGTTCATGGAGGAGAGGAGAACAGGCCAGAGTCCACGGCGAGCTTCCACTGAAAAAGATACACGTGAAGTGAGACATTTCAGACGCTGCTACCAACACCAAAGCACTATAGCAACAAACCTCGGGGTTATGAAACAGTGAAAACCATGTACCTATAGATGGATGATGAGAAACTATCAGGGTCTCCATAGCCAAACTCTCTGCTTCAGCAGGATCGCCCCACTGGCTGGCAGAGGAGCAAACAACACACAGTGCATCCAACAGGACACGAGGGGGCACATAGCTGCGACCCAGCTCAGTCAGCTCTCCGGACTCTGACACCACGCTGTCCTGGGGTAAAACCTGAAAGTTTACAGTACTGTCAGTAAGATGAAAATACAGTGAATAGAAAGAGAGTTAGCATTCAGCCCTGCAGCGGCTGGAAATGATAAGTGATTCTGTACTTTGTGTTTGTTGATGACCACCCGCAGTTCCCCAAGAAGGCCATGAGCAAGACTGGATCCTCCCAAAGAGGAGAGAAGCTTCCTGATTGTCTGCTGTGCTCTCTTCCTCACGCGCCAGCTTCGAGACAACAGAGCCGCAACTGTGGCCTGATGATACATCCTACAGAGCGCACAAGGGGGAAAATGTCATTAAAGGAAAATGGGATAAAAAGAAGGCAGACTGCCTGCTTCCTGCATAAAAACAACACTAGGTGACTTTTAATTTCAGCAAGTCAGCAAGTTTGGGTTTTGCCCTGTTTACGTCAACAACTTTTTTGGAATTGGGGTTGTATCTATATACCAAACACACACTGCCATGGGCCAATATTGCCTTCCAGACCTCTATCTAAATGACAGACTGATGTTTTTTTGTTGTTTACACTTTTCTACTGCTTAAATGTTAAAACATGGTATGATGAAAAGCTTTAAAGCAGTTTTCCTTATTAAGATTTGTTACACTGGCCTAAGGGGAATAAATAACAGCAAGCAAAACAAGGATCATGTAAAGACTTTTTCATAAGCAAACAAATTTTTTATACAGTAAAAATCACTGCCCTAACAGTGTTAATACCATGTAAAATAGCATAAGCAAGTTGTGTAAGGTCCTTGTTGTGCACTACATTTTTAAACCCTATTTCACTGCCCACTAAATAAAGTACCATCTCAGGTTAAAGTTAACATATGTTTCTAGCTATAACTGGGCTGATATCAGTCAGCTGATGTAGGCACTGACAGCAGATACTGGTATGTTGTCAATATGTGCTATCATCAAAAGCCTTTATTCAATCTTTTCAATCAATCAATCTGTAACAGCCATAATGATGAGATATTAGAAAGGCTCTAAGTTTACCTTAAGCCCCACTGATCAGTGATACAGACTGAATATTAACCTATTCAGTTCTTTCAAAAAGCTGCTTTGTGGAAATAACAAAAAGGGCACACGATGTGTGAGGACAGTATTTTTATATATAAGAGTTTCTGGTGTGAATGAACACTGAGGTTAGACTCACTGTGTTTTGCTGCTGTTCAGTCTGTGGGCATGATCCAAAAACAGCCGTTCACAGAGCTGCAGCACTGTGAGCAGAGCTAGAGAGAGTGCAAAGTAGAAAGTAGAAATAAGACATTTTTTAACCACTCATAAGCAATGTAAAACTATATAACAGCATTTTTAAAATGCTCTTACCTTCTTCACTGCCTTGGGAGAGGAACTTCTCTGTAGTGAATAATGGCTTCTTCTCATCCAAGATCAGGTTCCAAAAGCTGCTGAATTTGGCCTCTGCAGGGACAAAAACAGCCTCTGTCACTTCATATTCTCTTAGAGGCTCTATAAGTGACAAAAAGCCACAGCTGGAACAAAAGCCTCACCTGTTTGTGTCTCCAGCAGAGCCAATCGACTCAAGAGAACAGACGCTGCCACGCCTTCCGCAAGTAGAGCATGCTGGGAGTTCTGTGCTGCAGCTTTCTCAACTGTCTGAAGCAGCAACGGTATGAGGTCTGAGGCTTGGGCCAGAGTGTCACCTGGACAGCAGACAAATAAGGGTTGAGTTCCTTTAAGCCAGCTGCACATGTGTGATGCAGCATAATGTTTCCTTGCGTCTCACTGACCTTTGAAGGCCCCCAGCATGGCTTGAAGGTAGGCATGCCGAACCAGAGAGGTGGAGGTCTTCAGGGTGAACGCCTTCTTGAACCAATCCAGCAGAGCGACGGGAACTTCCACCGTGAGGCGGTTGCTCCACTGGGAGAGCACAGACACTGCATGCACCAAGGTGCCTTCATGGACTAAACAAAAGAAGGAAAAGTCAGAATTAGTGTGCAAGAAGTTTAGAGTAACGCTGGATTTTGAGCTCACAGAGACACAGGACTATGAGAGGAAGGTGAGGAAGATGAGCGTTACCTTCCTGCTGTAAATAGGGGATGAACATCACAGTGACTGCAGAGCTCAGAGTCTGGTTGGAGGCTCCTGACACGGTATGATGGCTGCAGCTGGCAATCCCTACAACATTTAGAGCAAATGCTTACCTTTCTTTTCTCATGTTAAACAGCCAAGCTCATAAATACAAAGTGTTTGAAAGGCTGCGTACCCGACAACACACTCATCTTTTGGGCAACAACTGTGAGCTTTCCTTCAGAACCTGCAACAACAACAATGCTGCTTCAGCTCAACAAACCCAAACATAAAAATCAAATCAACGTACTCATTATATGCGAAATAGTGAGTTCACCTCCGAGGATTCTGAAGAGATGTGTGACGATATCCTGCACAGCTGTGGGGTCGCTGCACTGCTGGGCCAAGTTCTGCACGGCCTGGACTGCTCCCTCCATCAGCTGGGCATTATTAGCTTTCAGCTGACCTGCGACACAAAGCACAACGATACCTAAAGCACAGCATCACACAGGCGGAGTGTGTGGTTTAAAATCATGTTGCTCAAGAAATAAAGAGCACCAGCTGAAGCCTTACTTGCGAGTGCCTTTCCGATATCCATGGCATACTGACTGAGGTCAAGCGTTACAGCAGACAGCAGACAGGAAACGGCTGCAAAGACATCAAAGAGTTTGGTTGTTTTTTCCCCATTTGCTGCATGAGCCTCAGACAGGTGAGGATTAAACACTATGACCAAAAGCTAAAGGCAGCTCACTCTGCATGGCGTTCTCCGGGCTGCGGAGCATCGTCTTCTGCAGGGTAGGGAGCAGCGTCTCTTTAAACTCAGGGTGAGACACGTGGCGCAGTAACGAGCTGCTTTTGTCCAGAATGTGCTGCTGTGGTTTCGTCTTGCTCATGAGGACCGACTTCACGTACAGGTCCAGGAGCGCGCTCTGAAAGAAGCAGACAAACAACATCATGGTACAAAGAGATATCAGGAAGAACCGTTAAAAATGGAAAATAAATTTAAACTCACCTTGTGTTTCTCTATAGTAGCATTGTCCTTTTGAGCAGAGCAGAAGTCGAAACACACCCCCAGCAAAGCCAGAGTCGTAGGGCTCTGCTCCAGAGTCAACAGGGTGCTGATGTACTGACTGACCATCCCCGGGTTCTGGTAAAGAGAAATGACTGTTAGAAAACCTGTGTGAATCATCAAATGGCTAGATGGCTAAACCTAAAGCTAAAAGCAGTTGAAGTTTCTGCAGCCAGTTCTACACAATATTTATATCAATGTCATGTTCAGTGGTAACTAAATATTAAAACATGGAGAGAAAAAAAAACCTAAAAGAAAAAGAAGTGACTTATTTTTATAAACACATTGTCTTTGTTTCAGTGGAAAAAACTGGGAAATAACAAAAAAAAGAAAACTGAGTATCAGTTTTACTGTTGTTTTAAACATCTGTATCAGCCCAGAATTTCACAGTTGGTCCATCTCGATTATTGAACTACAGTTACTTTTTTTAAATTTGCCATTAAATCAAATAGTGAGATAGTTTACATATCATTTTGAATGTGGAGTAAGAAATGACCAGCTTTCTATAACAGCTACATCATATGAAAACACTTCAGCAGTACACAATCATCTGGAATATGATATTCAAATTCATATTTTATGTGTTTGTAAAGTCTGGGTTTTTAACTACAATTTATTACCTTCACTGTAGCCTCACTGTGTGTGTGCACACGCACGCTAAGTTACGTTGAAATGAACCGATGTAAGCAAAGGACAATTTCTGTTTGTGTATGCTGAGCTAATGAAATCAGCTTCGCATGCATAATTAAAGCCATAACAAAGTGTTTATTAAGTGCTCTCTGTGACAGCTGACATGATCTGGTGCTTGTGAATTTAATATACTGCACCTTTAGGTGAAGTGAATGAAAGTGAGATGTGAAAAAAGCAGGTCAGATCCAAGAATGTGTTCTAACTCACTCCCTCCCACAAGTGACTAAGATTCTTGAGGCTTGACTTCTTAGCTGTGGCCTTGGCTCCACCCACAACCTCAGCCACAAGAAGACTCTGAACCTCCACCTGAAAGAGAAGCCAAAACACCCAGGAGTGAGACCAACATCCAAGTAAAACCTGTACTCTATTACAGGAAGCAGGTTTAGTGAACAACTCTGAGTTTGTTAACCTTGAGATTTGGTTTTCTGTTCTAGAAAGAGAGTCAACGGACTCTGGACTGAGCCAGCTCGCATTCAGGTTTTCTTCCTCCCACTCCTGGTGCACCTGAACCAGCTGACTGACACTCAGATTCATTTCCTCATTCATAAAGTTTAAAAGCGCACATTGGAGTGGATTCACCTGCAGACCTTCATGTTTTTACAAACACTGAAGTCACAGGTAGATGCAAGTTTGCTTGATTTTTGTATTAAAATGAGTGCTTTCTAAAAGGACGGAGACAGCGACTGCAGCACAGATTTATCATCAGTTCAGAATAAAATTGACAGTTTCCATGTTTCTGACTCTGTGGACAATAACACAGCTATTCCTGTCAGCTGTCCCTGCACAGCAAACAATTATTGTATCTTATTGCAGCATTCACAGTTTAAATAAAGCATTTCTGTATATGAAGCTTTAAACAGTCCTTTGTTGTGTTATCATCACTCTGGTGGAAAAATGTCCATTACAGGTGGATCTTGGACATGTGATTATTTCAATGAAGATGAGGCTGAAATGAAATGAAATGATTTTAAGACTCCACAAACTGAACAAAATGTATTTTAAATGGACGTTTTAAATGCAGCTGCAGACAGTCTGAGGTTTAAAAATCTCAAAATGTTGAAATTTGTTCACAAATTGAGATTCAGCCATTAAATGGCTTCAAAGATCCTGAAATTTAGAGTCTCAACTTTGACATATTTTCAAGTGAAGAGCACCTAAAATCACTCCCAGTGAATCAACCCAGAACCAGGACAGGTCAAAGACTCTGTAACAGATCAGCAAACCGTGTCCATGTCAGAGTCCACTTGGGGTGCAGGACGGATGCAAAATGGATTCAGTCCGGATCAGAACGTTTGCTTTTACTAATAAAACAGATTCTGTCATCTAAATTTGCTCCTGTCAGGTAAGAGCATAATAATTAGAATATAAATATTAAATGTCAAACGAGGACTCCATCTTGGCCTCATAAAAAGTTCAAGTTGGGTAAATGACGGCCACAGACATAAATTTTATATCAAACTTTTATACAGTCTGTGATGATGACAGAGGCCATCATGGTGCAAGCTGATTAAAACTCTTTTTCTCCTCCAATTTTTGAAGACAGATATCGGTCCACACTGATGTGTTCCTCTGCTCTTTACCTTCAACTTTTACCATGGTGAATTGTGGTATTGGAGCTCCATTGATGATGGCTTTCTTTACTTAATTGTGCGCTTAACTCAGGGGAACAGTCTTAAAATTGAACTTACTCTGATCAGCTGTTTTAGAAAGAGAAACTAAGAGCTGCTGATGTCAGACTTTATTTTTAAACTCAGTTTGTTGACCATGCTTCCTGGAATATGGCCCTGGTCTCATGCGGGCAAATCCTGTTCATAAAATGTTTAAATAATGCTATTTGTCACAAAGAGAAAAAAAAAAGAAGAAAAAAAGCCTTTTCACTGACCATTTTCTTCCAGGTCGGCCCTTCTCTTTTCTCTGGGGCAGAGAACACACTGGACACTAAAAGGCAGGTCCAAGACAGGCCAACGAAGGCGGCGGAGCCTGTGGCTTTACTGCAAATACAACAAAGGAATCAAACAGAACAATATGTAAACAGAAAAATGACATTTTTCCGCAGTGTATCCAGAAAAATGTAAGAACACTTCAAGTTTTCCAAATTTGAATGGAGATGTGAGAACCTTGGAAAAAAAAAAACCCCAAAAAACCAACAGCACTCCAACAGCACTTATGGTAATGTTGAAGGAGGCTATCCCAATTGTCGTAGGGCAAGAGATGTCATACGTCCTGGAGAAGTTGTTAGTTCAGGACCCCCAGTGAGCACACTGGAACCCACTACCTTCTTGCTGTGAGGCGGCAGTAATTCCCAGATGGATAAGACGTTACAGAATACCTACAGTCAAACATGGTCATGGCATCAACATGCTGCAGGACTGTTGTTCTGTGACAGGATCACACAGATGGAAGGATGGATGCAGAAAAATACAGTGAAAACTTTTCTTCCAGAGTGCCCCACATCTCACATTTCAGAAACTCAAGAATGTGAAAAGAAAGCAGTGTCTTCAAAAAGTTCTGGACTGCTGCCCTGCTGTGTGCTGACGCCTTTCTCAAAAGTTAAAAAAAAAATCCAAGCTTTTATGATTATTACCAGGACAACTTTAGGGTGTTGATGCTGTCAATGGCTTCACCCAAGCAAAGAATCTAAATATTCAGTTTTTACTTTTCATACACTTAGAAAACACTCAAACCCTCTTGCCATGTCAAGAGTACTGTGGAGTAGTGTGTGCAACGAGAAAGCGAATGAACACTATTTACTATGCCATAAAGCAATGCACCCACATTATTTTAATTAAAGCTGCTACGCTAAGTTATATAAATTGTGTTTACTGTGCCAGGCAAACACAGAAAGATTAAAGATGTTTATGACTCTTCTCTTCTGTAAGTCTGTAAAAGCAGGAATTTATTGCCAGTGAACATCTGCAATGTTTAAAGCCAACTAGATGCACCCTGAAGTTTGGGTCATTACCTGGGCTCTCCAGTTTTGCTGATGACTCCACTGTTGAGCAGGCAGTGGAGCAGGTTGGTTACCAGGATGTCAGGCTGACTTTCAGCCAGCTGGCCAATAACAGAGAGCAGCTCTCTGCGTGATGCAGCATCCCTGAGGAGCGCACACAAGATAGAAAGGGTTGAAACCCCTGACATCAACTGAGTGTAAAGATTCACCTTCACTGTTACAGATGAGGTCAGAAACCCACCGATATCTGTGTGGAGTGAGGCAGAAGAGCTTGCATAGTCCTTTAATGGCGGGCTCTGGTAACTCTAAAACAAAAGCATTTCACAGCTTGTTACTGTTTACTGAAGACCGAACAGTGAAGATATTAAAAAAAACAAAAAAACATAAGCTCTCACCTTTGCCCTTTATACACCGTTTCAGGTCTCCGAATATCTCCTTGCGCTCCTTCACGCTGGCTGTATTCACTTTCACAGCAAATTTCTTCAGCGTGTCTGAAACCTGAAGCAACATTCACAATGAGAAAGGAAAACATGACAGCAGTCTTGTGTAAGAGCTAAAAATGTGCAGCTTGTGGTCATGTGAGGCAGAGGAGGGTTCAGTAACACATCAGAGAATGGGCTTGATAAGAATACTTGGGTGTGTTTTTTTATTGGATAGTGTCTTAAATGACTGCTGAACTCATTTGTCAGCTCGGCTCTGTTAAAATGTTTATCCATCATACTTGGACGTTCATGTCAGAGGGTTATGAACTTGGTCGGAGACGATGAAAACAAAAGTTTCAGGCGGTTCTCCGCTGAGTACCGACGCGCTCCTCTGCTCGTCAGCTGCAACAGCTCAGCCTCATCCAGTCACACTTGATGCGACGTAGCACAAAGCTAACGGCTTGCTAGTTAGCAGCTGTAGAGGGCCGCTCGACTCTCGTGGCGAACACCGAAACCCGTCAAGATTATCAAATAAATGGACCCCCAAGATACCACCATTTTTGTTTCTGCCTCACCTGAAAGCTATAGTAAAAGTAGTTAATAAAATCCTGCCACACAAACCTGCGTGTCCGCCGCCATCTTGCCGGTCTTGATGCAGGAAGGACTTGTTAGCGCCACTTCCGGGTCACGGCGGCTACGTATGCTTCTGCTGCATTATTGAGAACTGGGAAAGTTCAAGTTCCAATCTAGTAACAGGAAAAATCATAAAGAAAACACAATATTCATCTGTAACACCTAATTTTCCCAGTGTCAGAAATTAGGATTATAACTTTTAGAAAGTAGATGTGATAGAAAAAAACATGTTTGCCGGCAATACCTTTTGCATACGTCGAGACAGTTAAAGAAAAAGGAGAAAAAAAAATAAAATGAAAAATGAAAAACTCAACAAACAGGTTCACCAAACAACCAGACGTGGTTAATGCTGTTCACGTATTTTAGCATAATATCCAGCATTTAGTTCTTTTCCTAACCGTAAACAAGTACTTTTTGGCCAAAAACTGACCAAACTCTGGTTGGAAGTGAAAATGTTATAAAAATAGAAAACACTCAAATATCATATCATATTTCACCTCCTTTCATTTCATTTAGTATTTTATGACAAGTTTTATGTTCAAAATCCCTTTATATTTCTTGACTTCATAAAATAGCTATCTACTGCATAGACATTTCTTTGTTCAGGTAATAATAAAACGCAAACCCTTTAAAGAAACCTACAGTAATGTGTCGGGATGAACTCAGTGTCTAACTACAACTTCGTATGAACACAATTTCCAACCCGATTTGAAGCTGTGAAACATTTTCGTACTGATATTTTAATTGCAAACGTTTATGTACGAGGTACTATGAATGCAACCCCATAAACCCACACGTACCACACCTTAAACCGCACTCAGTCCTGCTTTCTTTGTAATATCACACACACAGTTCCATGTAAGATACGCTTCTGTACGCCCTGCCCTCGTCATGAGCTCAGGTTATTACTCATGCAGCTATGAAACCTCTCTTTATTCATAAAAAAAAAAAAGAAGAATATGCCACTTTCAGCTGTTCCCTTGTCGCCACAGCGTGCGAGGTTTCTTTTCCTGCTGCTGCCAGCCTTTTAAAGTGGACGCCGGCGTGAACTGCGGCCATATGCCTGCCGGTTATGTGAGTCAGCTGGCGTGCATATTGATTGACCGGATGATTAACTTATAGTCGGGCAGACGGCAAGTTGGAGCAATACGGCGATTCCGTTTGCTCCAGATTTTAAAGTTTTATCCAGATTGTATGTTGTTTTTCTGTTGTTTTGATTTGTAGTTTGGATTTTTGTTACGCCACTGGTGGGAGGCCCTTTTTCTAGCTGCAGATCACCAGTGTGGTCCTGCAGTTGGGTTACCCCCCAGCGCTACATATTAGTTTTGTTGTAATATATTAAAATTTTCTTTGTTTCTTTTATTCAGATGCGGAGTGCCGACTTGGAGGAGACTAGGGTGCCTTGGTGGTGGGATTCTTTGAGTGTACACACCTGCCTTGTTTAGTTTATTAGTCTGAGTGTGTGATAGTGTGCTGCACTTGTGTCTTGGTGTGTTTTCTTCTTTTTTTGAGTTTGTGTGTGGCATCCCTGCCCCTCCACTGGTAAGCCTCAGCTCTGAATACCTTTTTTAAGCATATTTGTATATTGATATTTATGATTGTGTTTTTATACGTCGTTTTAAATAATTATTAATAAATTGTTAAACTGTTTTATCATTGAACCTCGTCTCTGTACTGAGTATAACAAACCTAAGTGCCTTCTTGGTGATTAGTGTTGCTTCCAGTATTCTCTGGGTGAAATTCCCAGGGTGGCGTTGTCTTTAAACTGTGAAGAGTATTTACTTTATTCCCACCTCGTGCTGCCACACTTAGAACCTAGAAAAAACCACATATTACTTTCCCAAGTATTTATCCAATTGAAGGCTTAAGCCACTGTCATCTAACAAGCATTCCCTCAAGTATTTATACAAGAAATCACGAGAATCTTTTTTTCTATTCTGAAAGCATCAAAAAATGTTAACGATCAATGTTCTACCTTCTTGGGTTTTTTTTCTCATAACAATAAACTCCATTGAACATATCTCGATATAGATTGTGTTATATACCTGTCTGCTCAAAAACTACATGCACACCATTCCAGTAGCTCATAGAACCACTTTTGGCAGCAACAATGTGAAGTATTTGTTTTCTGTATGACTTTCATTCTCTCACTCATTGTGAAGGAATTTTGGCCCATTCTTTTTTGCAACATTGCTTCAGTTCAGTTCTGAGGTTTGCTCTTATGCATTTGTGCAAAGTTCTCCTAAGGTCCCACCACAGCATTTCAGTTGGAATGAGGTTTGGACTTTGTCTTAGCCACTATTATTTAGACTTGCTGCTGTGCTTCTGATCATTATCCTGCTGCATGACCCAGTTTCAGCCAAGCTCACTCAATGACTGCAA
Source organism: Pelmatolapia mariae (assembly GCF_036321145.2). NCBI lineage: Eukaryota > Metazoa > Chordata > Actinopteri > Cichliformes > Cichlidae > Pelmatolapia > Pelmatolapia mariae. The sequence continues at coordinate 10,202,627 of NC_086237.1, read as the reverse complement.
GGTGTCCAGGTCTGACGGCTGTAAAACAAATACAAATCATCACCCATCCATGCCTATCAGTATGACATGTTGTACTGGTTTCATGTGTCCAAAGAAAATTGTTCCAGCAGTCTTGTGGTTTGATCAACTGCAACTTGCTGCTGTGCTGCAACACTCTTTTTACAGAGAAGAAGCTTTAATTAAAAGCTTCTTCTTTGAAAATAATTAATATTCTGTAAATTATGTGATGTAACACTTTTTTTTCTTTCAGTTTCTCCAAGCATTGCAAAATCTGACACTGGGATGAATTTGCTGAAACATCCTCTTTGGCACTGCGTTGACACAGCTGAATGCATCAGATTAGAAAACATACAAAATTCCTGCTTTTATAGAGTTGGACTTGATAATTAATTGTGCATTAAGTGCATTTCATTAGCAACACCTGGCTGCTACCTATCCAATCAAGTGTGTTCTTTCACAGGACTACACAGATTCCTGTTTCAGATTTCTTTTGGACGTGATTGTATTTACTGTAACAATTTAAAGTTGCAAAAGTCTTGAGCCACCCCTTTTTTCTTATACCTTGTCTCCAATGAGACAGAGATTTTTGTAATTTTTTATATTGTTCTGAGCAATATTTCTCCAGGCTTTCTGAAGGTCTTCAAAGTTTTTCCTCGGACATTGGCTGTCTTTTTTCTCATTTTTAATCCAGTCCTTGTATCTGACCATTTGTTTTTTTTGTATCTTTAGGCACTTTGTTACTACCAGCACATAATTTGTTCCCATCTCTAATTTAAATGTAGGAAAAAAATTAATAAATAAAAAAGAGATATCACAGTTTGACAGCCATAAAATTGTTTTGTTTGTTTGTTTCACCAAAAACATTGTGCTATGCAAAAAACTGTATATCTTTTCTTATTATTTAAAACAAGGTAACATAACTGATTAGCAGTCAGTACCAAGCCCACAGGCTTACCTGTAGAGAACCACAACCTTATCTAGGTAACCTACAACTGCTCTCTGCTGTACTCATTTTCTGTGTGTCAACCACATAAACATTACTACTTAAGTGGACAAACACATGCAAATCCAGGCAAACATGGCTCAACATGCAGTTTGTAACCACACAAGTGCAAGAGCACTTCATTCAAGAGTAAAACAACTAAATAAACAAACACGTTTATTTTGTTGTTGTTGTTATTGTTTCTTAAAGGTTGATAAATCCTTTAATGGAGCTTCATCTGTTTAGCTCTGCAATGCTCTGCTTTGCTTGAAACCACTGACTGAACCTATGCGTAATGCATTTGAAACCAAGACTAACTGACCAAGCAGTGAATCTAGCTGATTAAATAAAAACCTTTAGAGGTGTCAATCAGTTATAGTCTATAAATATGCCCTTCATTTTAAACACTGCTGTTTTTTCATAGTTCTCATGTAATACAGGAGTTATAACTGCACCTGCTTTGCTTTACAAATAGGGCAAAGATCTGGTGGTTTTTGAGAAAATTACACCTGCAGACCTGTTTCTCTGTTAAACCCACTGGCACTTCATTAGGTACCATTAACAAAAGCAGTGATCCCAAAAATGCTGACATCTGCAAGGGAATGAAAACCGGCAACCTGTGGGTGCTGCTGTAAGTTATCATCTTTGTCTGAACCCACACATAACTGAACAAAGACACTCCCAGGACACATAGAAAGGAATGAAATGTATCCACATTACTTCAACAAAGTTACAGCTACAATAAAAAATGGGCATGAATGCTGCAAACATATAATAGTTTGACAAAACTAAGTTTCAAAGAAAACATTTTAATGTAAAAATAAATGGTTCAAACCCTGTCAGCGGTTTTTATCAATATATGTACGAGCTTTGAGTGAAAACAAGAAATTTTGGGCATGACCTTAAACTTCTCACCCACAGTTTTTGTTTGTATAGACAGATTAAATTTGTTATCTCCTTTATCAGCTTCATCACTTGCAAAGTGCCTTTCAGCTACTTAAGAAATGTTTACAACAGTTCGAACAGCTAAAATTAAAACTGTTTTTTAAAAATAACAGCTATATTAATGAGGTAAACAGCGACACATGTTACCTTTGAAAATGAAGAAGAGGAAAAAACAGACGTTCAGTAGCACTTTTCCCATTTTGGTGGCAGGTGAAAGCAGCCTATCCTATGGTCATGTGCTTGTGTTGTCTGAGCAACAGCAGCAGGTGGGAAGAGCTAAGCATTCACAATATCAATAGATGAGCAATAAATACAATATATAGTGACCATCTGACACTTTTTAATCCCCTTAAGGAGGGATGAAATGTTTAAGTATCATTTGGATTTCTTTGTTTGCAATGAAATGCTTTACAACTGTCCAAAGGAGTTTAAACTATTCAAGATCACTCTTACAAGTGCTGTCCCTATTCTCCACCCATGACTGGCAGACCTTTTTATGAATGCTAACAGTACAGTCTCTCCTTCCACTATAAAACCATTGCAACCAATACCACCTTTACTGGTAAACATGCAATGTTTGCCACTGTGGCATGCATGAGTTATTGCCTGCAACCAAGGTGTTAGGACTCCATGGAATACTAATTAGGTTTAAAGGGGTGTAAATCTGTTTTAGCAAGACAACAAGTCTTAGAGGAATCTTTGTGGGCTGAATGGTTATGTGGTCTTTTTCTCTGTAAAGATTCACCATATAGGATGCTATCGGGATAAAATTCCCTACTCCCTGCACATAAAAACATGAATTGAGATTTTTTGTCCTGTTTTCAGCAGATAAATGTCAGGCTTATTCAAAATTATATTATATTATATTAAGTTTTATCAAACTTTAATGAGCTTATATTTATTTTTATCCTCAATGGGGGACGCAAACACAATACTAGGACAAAAAGTAGGCAATACATGTTTTGGCCTTTGAAATAACAAAAAACAAAAAAAGCAACATCAGTGGAGGATGTCAATGGGACTGGAGTTGTTCACCATAACTCCTAAAAGCCCAGCGCTATGTCACATTTTCCTATACATGTTACCCACAAAGAGTCAGAAACGTTATGATACAGCTTGAGACAGTCTGGGACCAGGAATATATTCATATGTAGGATTTACAAAATGTCTTGACACATGCTCAATCATCCAGGTAAGGAATCCCAAAACGTAAATTCAGTTCATTTCAAAGTAACTTTCTCAATACGAAAAAATGTCTGAACAATTATCCAAGTGACTAAAGAAATTGCTTACAGTTTATTTTTGGCTTATTCGCTTAATAAATCCAGTTCAGCTTCTACAGGCATTCATTCATTCTGATGCTGGTAAATGGACAAATATAGTGGAGGTTCTTCTCCATGCAGAGCAGTAGGGCCTGGATGTTGCACAGATGGCGCTATGAAAGCTGGAACTGAAAAACCCTGTGAAGCAGCACCTTGTGGCCACTGGTTATAATCACTTGTTATATTTGCATGCTGAGTGGGATCTGGGGTGGGGTATTGATAAACACCTGACTCTGTGAGTATAGGATCCAATCCAGTGGTGAGAGTAGAGGATGTGAACTCGCTGTAAGCTGGAGGCTCAACTGTCTCAGGCCCCACAGCCTCACGACTCTGAGTTGGAGCAAATTTAGAAGGAAGGATGACCAGTGGAAACACCACCTCTGGGTCAAGGGCAAAACTAATGTCCAGATACACCTGGGAAACAGTCAGAGATGGAGAAACTTGTAAAGCATTATAATCTGCAATAAAGATGTTGTGTTAAGACACATATTTACTTTTTATTATTTATCCACAAATGTTTGCAAAAAAGCAGGTTCATTTCTGAGGTAATACAAATCATGTATTTTTTCATACCTTTATGTAATATTCAACTGAGATGATTTCACAGTTATGGAGGGTGGGAATGGCATCGCTGGGAACTTTCAGCTGGCAGGAGGCAGTTTGCTCTGAGTTTGGACGGATAGTGTCTCCGACCATTTTGAACAGCGTTTCCTTGCTGCTATTAGTGTTGTCCTGGCAACTGTACATCGTTACCTGCTGAAGTTTGAATTTGAGCCTTGTGTTCCTGGAAGAGGAGTTGCAGATTTTGGCAACAACAGATAAGGTTTCACCTGTCAAAAGCAAATATTAACAATAAGCTGCATTTTTTTAGTCTATCAACATTTGCTAGAGCACGTTACAGATACTTTACCTGGAGAACAAACTCCTCTGTTAATGGTAGCACAGATCTGGACCTGTCCCTTGGAGAGACCACTCATCTTTTTATGCACTGAACTGGACTGTGGACACTATAACAAACCAAATAAACATTTTTCCAGATCAACTAAATGCCTCATGTGGAGAAAATGCAGAAGAAAATACCTCAATGTTGTTTTTGGGCTTCAGATCTAGTCCAGGTAATCATCATCAATGCTGAATTCTCTTGTATGTTACATTTACACTGTTGGTATGTTTGAACTGATGGCTATCCCTGAGATATATAAACAAAAAACTTTAAAGTGTTAAAGGTAACTCAGATTTTTGAATCTGAAACATTTTGTATTGAATAGTTAGAACACATTTCCAGAAATCTGATGTTTAACATATGTCACTCTAGTGTTTACCATAATTTGAGGAGTGTGTGGACAGGACTTTGACACAAAGTTGATCTCTTTTAGTACTTTCGAAGGCAGTCGCCAGCTCCTAGATATCTTGGCTTCAAAGGTGTAGACAATATTTCCATGTTTTCCCTTGAAGGACGAAGGCATCCTCCTGTATAACAGAACCAGTCAGGAATGCATTCATTTGCAAAAGCCAGACATTTATTAATGTTGGATGGTGCAAATTCTCACTTACCCCTCTGGGATTTTGAGCCTGAACTTAAAGATGTGCACTCGTTTTGGAAGAACAGTCCCTGCAAGAGACGTTTGATTAACAGTTGATCTCAATCTCATATTCTCAAAGTTAACTGTTTTCTTTATCTCTGCTACACTATTTAACCCATTGATACTTGCTTTTCTCTGGCTAGTCCATCTGTAATGGACTAGCGATCAATCAAAAACTGTATAGAGTATCGCAAATTTCACCCCGTGACAACAGCGATAGGCAACCCCGGGCTAAGAAAATTGAAGGATGCTCTTATAAACTTTTGTATCACCAAAATCACTCGTCAGAGTCAGACTGGGCAAAAGCATTTGCCGTGTGTCCCTGTGTGTAGGATGCGAGCATTGGGTATCGGTATGATTATTCGGGGATATTCCGTCCCATTCAGCAGAGAGAGTTTGTTTTGTTTCGTCAGCAATGATTCAGATTCGTCCCATCTGGGTGTTGAAACGAAACTATCATGTCCTTTGTGCCGAATTGCGCTGAATTCTGTGACGTGGACTGATTTGGCTCGCCCCTGATTATGCGGAAATTATGGTTGTTTCTAAGAAAGTCTGCATGCAGTTTGGTGGGTCTGAACGGTGAAAAAAAAAATCAGTCGAAACAATTTAACAATTTTTCCCCTCTTCCAGATTGCAGTGTAGATTTTAGTGTAAATTATTTTGTGGACACGCTGGTTTATAATTGTCCGATAGGCCCTTCCGTAATTACCCTGCCTGACGTGATTGCTTAGTTTATTGTACACATTACAATGATCTCAATAACGTCGTTATGTCATGGTCCTGAGTTTAGTGTGTGTGTGTTTAGTGCTCCCTACCGATCTGCTACTGTGTGTTATATCCTTAGTTTCTAGTCTTTAGGTTTCTGTTACTGTGCCCCATGTTCACATGTTCGTACATCTCCTATGACCCCCTGTCAGTCATGTGTCCTGGTCTCAGTGTCAAATCGGTGTAGTCTGTCTCATGTTTCCCGTTTTATTTTGATGGCCTCTCGTCTAGTGTTTAGTCTAATCAGTTTTGCTTCCTCCCTGTCTCGAAAATATTATGGCAACACCGAGAAGGGAAATCATTAAGATGTGTTGTGAGATACAGGTGACGGTGTTTCTGTCTTAGTTCTCTAAGCAGAACTTCAAAAAGCTCAATTCTTCTGGCCAGTTCTTGTCTGAGGTTCAGACTAGGAAGAACGTAACTATAATACTGAACCTGAAATATGATCCCCCACCCACTAGGGAACCACTCTCAGCTGTGGGTTCACTTTCTTCTGCTGAACGCATTGAGCAGCAATTAACCAGTCCAGAGAAATACCGTAGCATCACTTTCATCGCTCACTCCTCAACTCCTGTGAACCATAACGAGTGCGGCCTCTCTAAACATCAGTAACTAAGAAAACATGTAGGTAAAACAGTAGGTATCCTACTTATTGCTGACTTTATTATTATTATTATTATTATTATTATTATTATTATTAGTAGTAGTAGTAGTATTGTGCTTGGGTTTTTAGACTCTACCAGTTACACAGATGTCTCTTCCTCTGGGCTGTTTAAAGGGGCAGTTTATACAAATGGCCTTTTAAACAGCCCAGTTTATCCAAAGCTGTGATGCTGTCAGGCTTCAAATGTATGCATTCGTCCTCTCCACAGTCCAATCCATTGTAAGCCGTTGATCTACTGCTTAAGTTCACATCTACAGTAAGAATATGGAGACAAGCATTGAAATTGATAAATTTTGCAAGCACAAAATGGTTAGTAAAAGAACATCAAGGAATACTAAATTATGTAATAGCTTAAAATATTAATTTCCATACACAGTGCTTACCGCTTGTAAATGGTGATGATCATCACAGTACTGTTGATGTTCTGGTTTCTTTTATCAGAAACACGATTCAGTGAAACACAGCTGAATTAAATTCTCCTAGTCATCCATACAATAAATATGTGAGTCACATACAAAACTCATTTCTGCATGCATATACAGATTAAGAAACACATCATTTTACACAGCCCACATTTCAAACTATATATTATCCTTCTCTAAGCTCTGATTGTTGTACATATATTTCCTCATTTACATACAAGTTACTCACTTTCAAAAAGCTCTGAGGCTAAATAAAAAAAATACTGAGCATCCTCTACAAACATCCAGTACAAACATTTGCTTTTTCTCACCCATTTTTCTCCATCTAGTGGTGGATTTCCAACAGATAAAATTGTAAGTGGATTATTAATTTGTTGTGTGAGAGCTGGAATCTAGGAGTTAGCGCTACCCATAGGCGGGTGCAAGCAGTTAGGATTTCTTAATTTGAGGTGTCAGTATTTCATGGAAATCCTTTGTTGAGATTGGTGGTGTGACTGGACTAGAGTGGTCCATTGCTGAAGGGCAAAGATAACAGTGTTAGGTCTGAGTCAATGTGGTGGTTAGCATTGAGCGTTGTGTTTAATCTTTAGGACAGTTTTGGTAAAGTTTGGTAAAGCAGGAGGAATACCCCCTATGAGCTTTGTGATTGTTTTTATAAATATATTCCAGTTTTCTGATTTTCAGACCAGACTGCTGCTTCAAACTGCCTAGCTGCTTTTAGTATTTATACTGGTTAGTATCACTCAATAGATGGGAACCAACTGTCAGTCTGTAGTGTGACCTAACCTTGTTTTTTGTTTCCCCACAGGAGATGAAATGCTGCGGTAAGTTATTGTGGTTTCCTAACTGCTCCTTGCATGCATCACATGTAGGACAAGTTGACGTGTGGGCATACAGTGGTTTTTTGATGTTTTTCTTAAATACTTCCCACAGTAGGGCATAACGTATGTTATAAAAGTAGTATGTAGCATTCAAAAAACAATGTCTTAACAAATCAGTGATGGTCTTTAATGGAAAAGGTAACACTCTTCCTAAATGTGTTAAAAGTGAGGCAAACAATGGAAAGTAGCAAATTTTGCCCCCTAAATCTCTGACCACACTTACCACTTTTGTATGATGAAATGTACAAACACACAGAGGTGTGAGAAAACACATTGGTGTGTCTCCCAAAGAGGCAGCGGTGGAAAACTATGAGCTCAGAGCAAAAACGGAAGGACATAAATAAATGCAAGCACTCACAATGACCAACCTGCTCTAACATGTAGGTGAGTCAAAAAGTTCTTTACAGTGTTTTTATTCTGAGTCTAAACTCTTGTGCAGTTCTCTGTTACCTATCGTAGCTACTTTTGTGCTGGTGAGATGTTTTTTCCATGCTCGCTCGCTCTCTCCCTCCCCACGCCCCTGCTTGATTAAGTTGTGCATATAATGACAGAGTGTTACTGACATGTTGTGTGTGGTAAAATGGTCATCACCACTGTTCAAAGCTCTTAAAAACAATATATCTCACCTTTATGCTACAATCTTCTTAAGTCCAGCGTTTATCTATGGCAACTTGCTATACTATTGCTCAGGGCAAACCAATCTCTTCTCTCATCACCCACAAAAATGTGTTTGTCCCCCTGGAGTCATCAAAAAATCCAACTAACCGTTTGCATTTTCATAATGTTTTAATATTCCAATTTGTTCCAATTCATCTTAGGAAATAACTGTTTTACCACAGAAGGCAACCTCTGATTTTCTACAATATATTAGAGGCTTTACTCTTGATTTTTTCAGCTTTGACTAATAAGTAATCATTATATTATAACCAAAAACCTTCTATAAAGCTTCTTTGTTTCACATTACATTGCAGCTGCTGTGCAGGTTGAGGAATGACCCTCTATCCCTTTGATAGAGTGACACATACATCCAAGTTTAGACATTCACCTGGTGGCAGTTTATTCCTTTAACCATCCATCAAGTTATTTTATTGGATGTTATCAAGATGCTGTCATGCTATGATCACAGTGCTCAGAAACACGCTGGCTCCCTCCCAGTGTTTAAATACCATTTGCATTTTTCTGTTTACAATGAAGTGCCCTACGACTGTCCTGGTGGTGAGTGCTATAAAATCTTACATATACTTTCCCTATTTTCCATTCATAAGTGCAAGCCTTTTGATATGAATAAACATCTGTAACACCGTGTAACTCAGATGTGAAAAGTGCTTCTGAGTCTGTTTCAGCTGACAGTGAAGGCATTGCAGTATAAAACAGTAAGTGGTTTAAAAGAGATCATGTTGGTCATCACGAAAACCATAAGCTAGGAGTAATGCTACGTGTTTTGCCTCAAGAATTTGATATGCCACCATACATAGAACAACATAGACAATTCAATATTTTTCAAAGTAAAGTGCAACATACTCCTAAGGATAACACGGCTAAACAGACCTTTCAGCTTACCTTAAATTTCTAAGCATAAACACAAAATATATGTGACATTGTTTTTTATATATATTTAAAACAACAGGCAATGCATTTACATTCCAGTTTTCAAAAACAATTTCAAAACACTAAAAAATAAGCAAAATTATAATAACAAATATAAAAATGTGATCTATAACTAAAAAAAATGTCTGTTGTTAAACAAATTGTTATGTGGAGTATAGAGAGTAGAAGACTAACTAAAGGAAAATCACTTACTTCTCTTATTGTTTGTTCTGTCACTTCTTGTGTCTCTGGTACCCCACTGATATCAAGAGGTGAAAACTGCTTAGTCACATGATTTAACCCCTAGTCCTATTTTTTTCAGGCCCTTTAAAAGTCACAGTTTTGGGGTACAGCTCTGATTACCTGGTGTAGTATCTGGCCAGCTATGTCTAAATAAGGTATAGGACATAGAAACTTTCTGCAACTGAACACATTCGTGATTTGTCCAATTAGTCTTATTTTCCCTCCAAAACATTAAATATTAAAAACACAGTTTTTGTATAAAACATTTAATTCCTTTGTGGGACAACAGCTGGAAGGCCTCATTCTGTCCTGCCAGTTGATCATCAACTAGAAGAGGGCACCTCTATGATTCTGCCTTCTGAACCCTGTTAAAGCCATACCTAACTGTGACTTTTGAGGTGTCAGCTGCTATTAATATTTGGCCCATTCACTTACACTCACAGTGTCTCATTTTGAAGCTGGTAAATGGACATATATAATGGAGGTTGTTCCCCCTGTAGAAAAGTAGTCAGAGTAGGACCTGGATGTTGCATTGAAGGTGCTTTAGAAACTGGAGCTGAAATCCCCTGTGCAGTAGCACCGTGTGACCACTGGTTAGAATTCCCACTTGTTATATTATCATGCTGAGTAACATCTGGGGTGGGGTAGTGACCTGACACTGTGGGCTCAGAGCCAAATCCAGTGTGGAAGGCAGGGGAAGCGAAGTTGCTATAACTTGTGACCACAGTTGTCCCAGGTGGGTGAGGCCCCACAGCCTCACCAGGCTGAATGGCTGCATATCTGGAAGGAACGATGACCAGTGGAAACACCACCTCTGGGTCAAAGGCAAAGCTAATGTCCAGATACACCTGGGAAACAGTCAGAAATTGAGAAACTTGTAAAGAATTATTATTATCTGTTCTAATTAATACATAGTTGAGGCACACATTTCCTGTGTAGCTTATTTATTTAAACATGTTTAGAAACAAAGCAGTTTTATTTCTGAGGGGATGTGGTGTCACCAAGAAATTGTTTAATACCTTTATGTAATATTCAACTGAGATGATTTCACAGTTATGGATAGTGGAGATGGCATCATCAGGAATCTTCAACTGGCAGGAGACAGTTCGCTCTGAGTTTGGACTGATAGTTTCCCCGACCTCTTTGAACAGATTCATCACCCACTTCTTAGTAGACTCATTGCAGCGAAATACTGTTTTTTGTTCAAGTTTGAATTTGGGCCTCGTGTTCTTGGAAGAGGAGTTGCAGATTTTGGCAACAACAGATATAGTTTCACCTGTAAAAATCAAATCAGAACATTAAACTGCATTTTTAAATCTATCAGCATTCACTGTGCAACGTGAAGTTACTGTACCTGGAGTGCAAACATTCCTGTCAATGGTAGCAGACATTTGGACCCGTCCCTGGGAGAGCCCACCTATGTTTTTACTCACTGCACCAGATTGTGGACACTATGACAGACCACATAGACAAACATGTTTACAATTTAATGCATGTGATTTTTAATGTGAGTTTTTTCACAAAGCACTTTCCAAATATCACATTTATAGCACATATCAGTGCAGTGTTTACCATCACTTCCCGAAACTGCTGAAGTGTCTTGGAAATGAAGTTGATCTTCTTTTTAACTTTAGAAGGCCACCACCAGCTCCTGGACATCTTTGCTTCAAACATGTACACAATTTTTCCATATACCCCCTTGAAGGATGAAGGCATGCTCCTGGAAAACAAAACCAGTGGGAAATGCATGCATTTGCCAAAGCATCGTATGACAGTATTAATAATTGAAATTCCCACTTACCCCTCTGGGATTTTGAGCCTGAACCTAAATGTGTGGAAAGAAACGGTTAAACACTTGTCAGCAAATGTCACAGAGCTACAGTGATATATTTACAATTTACTGCTGATCATTGAAGCCAGGTTATATTCCTTAAATGTAGTGTTTTCTTTATGTCTGCTACACAATTTAACCCTTGCATTCTTCCAAGTGTGTTAAAGCCTCTTACCTTTACCATTTTTTGCAATTAAGTACTCCTTCACTTTAAAATATCTCCTTTTTGCAGTGTGGGTAATCTGCAAATATCCTGTTCCTTCTGTCCATTCTGCCTTGATGTCTCCTTTGGCTTTTACAGAAAGGCTCTTAACTTTAACCTCTTTCGTCAGCCTGAAACTAACTGTGCCCACTATAGTATTTCCTTCAGAATAACTACCGTCTTCGTTGATAGTTTCAAAGGTCACGTTTAAGTCCTTCATCGAGGACATTTCCGAGCTGAGTTGAAGACGATGCGTTTCTTAGCACCGATTTAAGGTGCATGACGGGAGGCTCCGCCTAAAGAGTGACATCGTGACTTCTGATTTCACATAAGATAAAAGTTACGAGATGAGATGTTCCACGCATTGATTTAAGTATGATATACAGCATAATGAAACATTTGATAGCTTATTGCGATTTACGTAGTTTAGCAAATTAGCCTACTGAATAGTGCTGAAAGTCGTATTGAAAGATTCATACATCTCGCTAAGACTGTTTCTCAATGATCGCTGACAATAAATAAATAAATAAATAAATAACTCTAACACGACTTAACAACTTGTTAATAGTCAAATCCTGTAATTTAGGGTACATGTAAATATGCCTTCAATAAAAATAAATAACGTGCTCGTTACAAAAGAGCTTACGTGTCGTTATAGCTGCTCATTCAAGAAATGTACACATAAGTGCGTTTTCAACACCACAATGTACATCTAAAGTAAAAGTTCACTGCAGTGTTTGACGTCGTGAGGTTGAGCTGAAGAGAATGATACCAAACAAGGCGAGGAAAAAAAACATGTAAGGGTGAAAGGGTTATCGTGCTCCCCAGAGGGTGAACCCAACAAATCATGAAAATGAGCTTTAAATTTTTGTTCATGACGGTGCAGATTTCAGACATTTTGTGTAAATTTAAGCAACAATTTGATTTTTTCTAAAAAACAAAGTGTGAAACTTCAGTTAGACTTGTGTTTGCAAATGAACCGCCCCATGTTGTGTAGCTTTATTGGGCTACATATTTATTTATTATACAGGCTATACAGTATATAACATCCAAACTCACACTGAGGTGTTTTATTATGTGGGCTAAAGAAAATAATTCAGTTATAGAAACGTGCTGATTTACTGCATGTGAACCATTGTAACCATATGTAACATATGTGTTTAAAAAGGCTTTGATTTGATTTCCATGCCCCCCTAAGAAACTTTCTCTAGATCCGCCCCTGGACCTGCTGCCATACAGATCACACCTCAGGCTCAGCTGTCAGTCTCCCCACACTGAACCAGCCCACTGATACCTGAGGAAGCAGGTGAGTTATTTTATGTCAGAAATGTGTCCACAGGAGGCCCCTGGGAAACATATTTTCATTCTGAACACTAAAATATGTAATAATATGTAAAAGTGTAATAATGATACACTGTAACCCACAGACAGAGCATTTATGGGGAAGCTGCTCTGCGTGTATTTAGCTGCCTGTGACTGTTGCCAATATACTTTGTTGGAAAATTGATAGTCAAAGGATTATTTAAGTCCTATTTGTCAATACTTGATATTATAGAGGAAATGTTTAAGCAGTAAAAAAAAAATACTTTTACATCATTTTACCTTGGCTGGTGTAAAAAGTGTAAATACTTCAGTGTTGCTTCATCTCCTTGAGGAACCTCATCCCCTTCCTCAAAGGTCCAAAATAATTCAACTTTATTTATACAGCATCAAATCCCAACAGCAGTCGCCTCAAGACTTTCTATTGTAAGGTACACCCTACAATAATACATACAGAGAGAAACCCAACAATCACTTTGGTGAGAGTGGGAAGGAAAAACTCCCTGTTGACAGGAACCAGGCCAGATGACTATGGATAAAGAGGACGATGGTGAGGTCACTGACATTTCCTCAACATTTGAAGATGATGCTGACATTTTAGAAGGACGGTGGAGCCCACATGCTGCTCATTAATGCTCCACAAGTGCAGTTCCCCTACCTAGTATTGAAAGTGCTGTAGGATTATTTATTCATGCTTACTTTTGCACTTTTCCACCGATGGCAAATGTAGCTGAAATACTGAAGAAGTCGTGCAGGCACAGAAGGAAACACAAAATCATCTCAGCTGTCATAAGGCGAGAGGCGGGGTCACTGCTGCAGGGGCATTTAATATAAGTATACATTTTAGTCATGGCTCCATCCTTTTAAAATCCTCAACCAACTGAAGTCATTGTTGGAGATGAGTAAGAGGACCACCCAATCATGTTGTTACTATGACAGCAGTACTAACCCCTGCGTCATCATCATCATCATCATAACAAAGTGACCCCAGCTGTGTCCTCTCTATGTTCCAACTCTGATCTTATGGAGCTTATCTACTTATCAACAGCTACAGCAATAGTGGACGGCATGTTGGAAAGAAAGAGAAAATCTTTATTTGATGTCATTTGTTTGACTTTCAGCGGAGAAAACTGAAAGAAAACCACACACACCCATATTTTGCTCCATTGCGGTTTATTTCACACCTCAAACATTTAGTAAACAATTAAGCAAATACAAGTAATCTGCAATAAATTACAGGCAGTAAGGAAATAAACTACTAACTCTTTTATGCTACGTCCACACCTACACGGGTATTTTTTGAAAACGCAGCTGTTTCGTCCACACGTAAACGGCGTTTTGAATCACCGAAAACGGAGATTTTTTTAAATCACGCAACGTCAAAGGTATGTGCCTTATTTCACGTCACGCTGTGCGCACGTTATTGTTTACATGAGATGAACTGCAGAATGGCAGATAGAGACAAAATACTGTTAATCTGACTATCTTCAGGTTTTACACGCTTACATATACACACGCAGTTACTGTCCCTCCATTTAGAAAGGCAGAGGCGTCACAGTGTGATTATTTTACATCTAGTTGTTTTTTTTTCCTGTGTAATAATATTCAATATTGCTATCAATACATTTTTCAATCCCTCTGCAAAATGGGTTCAAAAACAACTGTTGGATGTTGTTTGTCCGTGATTTGAACCGGGGGAACAAATCGTGGCAGGATCAGCCTGATATTATTTGTATCCCACTGTAACTTTACTGTATAAAGAGCTAACATCTCCAAAATGTCAGGAGTAGTCATTACAACAAGTGTTTGTGAACTAAAAATCAAGAATGTGGGATACTGTTTGTCCGTGATTTGAAGAGCCCAGCGCTGCTCCTGACATAGGGGGAACCAATTCTGCAGGGGAGACTTATCTTGGCACTTGTGCAGGTGAAACCAAGGGAAGATATGCGTCACCATATTTTCTAGTCAGTGGTGGAATCAAATATGACATTTCAGTCAAAATTCAAGGTATTTATTTCTATTTCATATCATTTATGAGCCCTGTGTGAAAACTTTAGTTATATTTAAGGACAATATCCCAAAATTAAAGTCAGAGATTTGATCTTTGTGTGTTTCAGATGAAATGAAGACAAACTGATGCAGTAAATATTCTTTTATTGATGAGAAAACTGTGCAGTATGATTTATGGGGCGACCGTGGCTCAGGGAAGGGCACCTGTAACCGGAAGGTCGCCGGTTCGATCCCCAGCCTCTCTGTCCTGGTCGTTGTGTCCTTGGGCAAGACACTTTACCCTACCGCCTACTGGTGTTGGCCAGAGGGGCGCGATATGGCAGCCTCGCTTCTGTCAGTCTGCAGTTGGCAGACTGACAGCTGTGGCTACAACCGTAGCTTGCCTCCACCAGTGTATGAATGTGAGCGTGAATGAATAATGGCATTGTAAAGCGCTTTGGGTGCCTTGAAAAGCGCTATATCAATCCAATGCATTATTATTACTTAAGATGTTGAAGATATGAGAGCATTAAACAGGCTGATGTGTGGATCAGAGGCTCTAACAGGAGAGAGATGATACAGAAACATGACATCTTTATAAAATACTGACACACTTTATGAAGGGACAACTTTGTATTTAAATGAGCTGCATACTTTTCCCACTGAAACCAGCACAATCCCACTGTGATGAAAACAATATTTGAACTAAATATATTCTGCATAAATCAAAGCATTATCAAAGTTGTCCGTGGTTCCCTTATTTTCCCGTCTTTCCCTGCCAGATCCTGTCTTGCAGGATGAACAGCAGTGAGTGGTTCCCTGTATGCAGCTGTTACAGTTTGTGTTGGAGATACTTCTGCAAATACAGGAAGCAAATATCGAGAAAGTGCTTTCAATGCTTTTACCAGTCCCTCAACTAAAGAAAGCTGCATGTTCTCCTCTGCATCTCTCAGCTGCTGCTGCCTCCTCTTCCTCCTCCTCTCCCTCAAACACTGTCCTGGTGTCTCATCAGGGTTGGAGAGTCTCCGTCTCCTCACCTTCTCAGTCTCTCCTGACTCTTGCAGAAGGAAATCAACCACGGCAGTTAGCAACAAAAGCAGCAGAAGTTTATCAAATATCTGTTAACTTGCAGGATGAAAACAGTTTTCTCTTATAATGACAAAGACACACTTTATGCGTTTTAATTAGAAAAAGGAGAAACAGGACAGGATCCTGCAGACTGTTGGTCTTTATAACAAAGGTGACAGACTCAGGTTGTTTGATATAAGCCTGACAAAAACAGCAGAGAAATGGGAGGAGGATTTCTCCATCTACTGTCTGTCTCATTATTAGTGGTTTATGCAGGATGAGAGCTCTTTAAGGACAAACTGCAGCACAGCATGGTTGAGTCTGCGTCCTCACCGCACTTCGCGGGCCAGATATTTGGTCAACCGTCTGCTCAGTGTTTCCTGAAATGTTTAAGTACGTTTGGATTCACACCGACAAACAGACCCAGCTTCGGCAGAAACCTAAACTAACTAACCGACCAAAGAGCCGCGTTAAACGGCGATCTCACTAACGTCACCTAACTTAGCCGAAGGTTCGCTAAATGTGACTTATGCAAGACTTTTGTGACTTTGTAAGACTTTTTATTATGCTAACATTTGTTCCGCGGCATATTTGAAGTGAGATAAAAGCCCAGTGCTTACTTTGAAGAGTTTATTTCTGGACCGCTTCACTTCAACCGGCCGCCATTTTTCTTCAACCATTGACTCGCAGTGAATCCTGGGATATGGTGGGTCATATCGAATCTGCTACTGCGCAGCTGTGAGCGCGAGGCTTTTATCCGTGTGCGCGTCGGAGACTCAATCTCAGCCGCCATCGCCAGCGCTCTTAACGTCCCGAAACAGCGACATGAGAGCGCTGACGAGCTGACACGGATGGTTGAGGAAGAGATCTCCGAAAAGGTCAGCTCAACAGTCAAACTCATTAGAGAAAGCCTCGATCTCCCGCAAGACCCCGCCGTTTATGTTAGCGGCAAATTTAGTAATATTAAAAAGTTGCACCGCATGGTTTGCCACGCTGCCTCGTGCCTTAAAAGCCATGTAGCACGTAAACTGTGCTGCCAGTGTGTGTCAAGCGGGTCTGATTTCGGTACAGAAAGTACGAATTTAAAGATGTCAGTGCAATCAGCAATCACAGAGATTTCTGTGATTCTGTCATCAAGGAGCTCAGATGGAGAGATGACAGATAAAGATGAGGACGAGGAAGAAACTGAGCTTCCAGATGAATCAGCTCTAACAGAAAAGGACAAAATAAAACAAACTGCAGAAAGCGTAAGTATCCGAGCTCCAACCCCAGTAAAAGTGGTTGCAGCTGACATCGTAAATGACATACAAGGGAACATGGATTTAAGCAGCGAAGAGCTCTGTGAGAGGTGTAGCTTACCCAAACCTGCCTTTAATGCAGGATTAATTATCAACAAGCTGAGCGACTTCTTCTCCAGATGTTTGCCATCCACCTCTCACTCCGGGCTCAAAGCACGCAAACACCGCTTTTCCATGTTTGCGAAAAAACTATTTGAAAAAATGAAAAAGGAGCTGAGAAAAGTAATAAAGGCAAACAGGATTTTTTTTGTTTGTCTAAAAAACACTTGCAAGAGTGACACAGTGCCCTCGGATGAAGGTATGGTTTTCAGCCTGCCAAGGTCCCAGAGTACAGAGGCTCATCGAGCCCCTTCCAGAAACACACTGCTTCGTTACATACGTTCTTCTCCAGTCGACTTTGACGCCATTAGATCAGACGTTAATCAGTTATTTGAGAAATTAACAAAGACAGAAGAATTCTTCATCAATCATAAAACACAGGAAAACTTTAGAAATAGTGGGGCAACCAGAGATTTTACTCTGGAGTTAACGGCAAAAGTGTTTGATCTACTTATGACAGATCGACTCCTGAACCTCTAATGGGTAGATCCCTCTCAGACACCGTCATCTCCAGGACTCCACAACCAGCACATGGCTCAAAGCGTCCCTTTTCTGCTGAAGTCCTCTATGTCCTCGTAGAAGACGCAGTAGAAAAGTTTGTACAACAGCTTTTGCTCTGGGTGGAGAACGAAGGCCAAGCTCAAATGATTGAGGACAAGGTTTCTGTGGCTGTGGAAGACATCCAGAACGTTATTAAAAGAATAAGGACCCCAACAAAGGAAACAAGCACAGATTCAGATGGCAGTGGAAAAGAATCTGTTCTATTACCTGTAACACCAAAATCTGGGAGCATTACCCCAGAAAAATGCTCTCTGGCACCAGATCAGACACATCAGATACCAAAATCTGGGAGAATTACCCCAGAAAAATGCTCTCAGGCACCTGATCAGACACATCAGATACCAAAATCTGGGAGAATTACCCCAGAAAAATGCTCTCTGGCACCTGATCAGACACATCAGATACCAAAATCTGGGAGAATTACCCCAGAAAAATGCTCTCTGGCACCTGATCAGACACCTCAGACACCAAAATCTGGGAGGATTACCCCAGAAAGATCCTCTCTGGCACCTGATCAGAAGCCTCAAACACAAAAATCTGGGAGCATTACCCCAGAAAAATGCTCCCTGGCACCTGATCAGACACCTCAGACACCAACATCTGGGAGAATTACCCCAGAAAGATCCTCTCTGGCACCTGATCAGAAGCCTCAAACACAAAAATCTGGGAGCATTACCCCAGAAAAATGCTCTCTGGCACCTGATCAGACACCTCAGACACCAACATCTGGGAGAATTACCCCAGAAAAATGCTCTCTGGCACCTGATCAGACACCTCAGACACCAACATCTGGGAGAATTACCCCAGAAAAATGCTCTCTGGCACCTGAACAGACACAAAAATCTGGGAGAATTACCCCAGAAAAATGCTCTGCCAGTGTTTCAGGTGTTCTCAAGGATTCCTCTGACATGTCAGAGATGAAAATTTCCATTGACCCCGCCTTTAGCCTCATGATGAGACTGATCAAAAAATCAAAACCTGAAACTGAACACTTTTTTGCCAGGATATCATCTACTACAAAAGAACCAGAGGTGGTCCTCAACCGTCTGAGAGGTCTGATGCTGCCTGAAATTAGCAGCACAGAGTCCGCCACAAGTCTGATGAATGACCAGAAAAAGTTCATCAAGAAACTGTCCAAATGCCTCATCAAGGAGTTTGGTTCCGCAGACAATGTGTTAAAGGCTACGATGGCAAATGATGCGTCTTTTGATGAGGCTCTGGTAAAGCATCTAAAAATCTGCCTCGGAGTCATCCCCAGTCCTCCCAAAAAGTCCAAAATTTCCAGGTTTTTTTCAGCATTAGGAAAAACTCTTAGGTGGTTCACTAAAGCCGGAGATGATTAAAATGACCATCCTGGCTTTTCCCCACTGCCCTGCTTCTTTTAACATCTTGAAGCAGAATTTTAGCACCAAATCCAAATTTTAACAACTGTAGTTCACGCCATCTCGTCTCCTTTTTGATTTCCATCCCCCCCAACCGGTCGCAACGGATGGCCACCCCTTCTGAGCCTGGTTCCGTTGGAAGTTTCGTCCTGTTAAAGGGAGTTTTTCTTCCCCACAGTCGCCTAGTGCTTGCTCAGAGGGGGATCATTTGATTGTTGGGGTTCTCTGTAGTACTGTAGGGTTTTGACCTTACAGTACAAACAGGGAGGAGACTTTGAGATTTGGCGCTTGATTTTTAAAAATATCTAATTTGGCATGAAATAAAAAAATCTAAATTAAAAATACATTCCAACTTTGTTTGTGTTTTTCTTCTGTTGTCAAATATGTAGACAGTGTTACACGTGTGATTTTAGTCATTTTGCATCAACATGTAGCCAACACGTGTCTGTTTGTGATCAGGCTGCATCTATTTTTCCCTGATTTGTGTCTTAGTTTAGTCAATTTACATGTATTTTGTGGCCCAAATGTGTGGATCCTGTTTGACATTGCTATGTTTTGTCTTAGTGCTTCACTTTGGTTGTTGACGTTTGTGCTCATTTTGATTCTAGATGTAGACCTGCCATCTGAAAATTAGCACCTCGCCCACTTGGAACATTTTTTCTTTAGTCCAGGGGTTAACACGTTTTTTATTTCACTGACCTTGTACAGTAACATGAAAACAAGCACAAAACAGTAAAAGCATCATCAGTTTCATTGACCTGTAGACCCTTGTGCCCCCACTCTTTTATTGCCAACATGAATTGATGTAAACTTTTCTCACTTAGTAGAACAAGTAATTTAAAAGCACTGAGTGAGCTATTGTCTTGTGTAGTTATGTATTGTGTAGTGGTTGTCATCTTATAGTGACACCTGATTATTCTCTCATTGTAGTTTCAGTAGTTTTAAATGTTTGTACAAAAAACCTGTGGGATGCATTGACTTTTAGATAAATAGTTGTATATAACTTTATTGTTTACATAATGTGTGCATACGTTTTTAAGATCTGACCGTTTATATTTGCATTTCAACTTTAGTACAATTATTCACTAAACATATTTGTGTTTTTTACAGTAAAGCGAATATAACTACGACTACAATTTGATGTTTTTGTGTGATTTCAGATCAGTTGTGTTACTACAGTTTGTCAGTGAAAAACTCAGTGTGAATTCAGACACGTGAGGTTGAGCTGAAGAGAATGATACCAAACAAGGCGAGGCAAAAAAAGATGTAAGGGTGAAACACAAAGTAGTGAAAAGTGTCTGGTTATATCGTGCTCCCCAGAGGGTGAAACCAACAAATCATGAAAATGAGCTTTAAATTTTTGTTCATGACGGTGCAGATTTCGGACATTTTGTGTAAATTTAAGCAACAATCTGATTTTTTCTAACAAACAAAGTGTGAAACTTCAGTTAGACTTGTGTTTGTAAATGAACCGCCCCATGTTGTGTAGCTTTATTGGGCTACATATTTATTTATTATACAGGCTATACAGTACATAACATCCAAACTCACATGTGTAACTGAGGTGTTTCATTATGTGGGCTAAAGAAAATAATTCAGTTAACCTCTGGCAGAACCAGGCTCAGGGAGGGGCGGGGCCATCTGCTGCAACTTGGGGTGAGAGAAGGAAGACAGGATAAAGACATGCTGTGGAAGAGAGACAGAGATTCAGTAAGAAGGACTAGATGTTACAGTCCCTGATAATGCATTGCTTTAGATGGAGAGACTCTTGAGGGATGGCTGTTATGAGTAAAGGCAGCCCAGAAACTTTGCCAGCAGCACACATCGTTGTGTGCCTCAACTTTCGGTCTTTTACCCAAGCTAATCTGCCATTTTCCTTCCTTGGTTAGGTTTAGGGATTAGAGATCGATCTAGATTATCATTTTAAATTTGGGACACATCATCAGTAGTGGACCTTGGATTCATCGGGTGTTTTGGCCATTATCACTAGACACCCTCATCCAAGGAGACCCTGCCAGGGTTGATCAGGCCCTGGAGTGTGTCAATGGTTTATGTTAAAATTGTTATTTCTCTTCTTCTTTCTTCTGTTTAGTTTTCTACAGTTTATTTTCTCCTATTCACTGCAACTGAGAAATAATACTTACCTCTTTAGCATTTATGGAGCCTAAGTTCTTCAAAGGAATAGAAAAGGTGATAGAGAGAAGTAAGACAAGGGACAAGATAGGAGAGAGCAGAGAGGAGAGCCGGAAGGGGGGCGCCCAATCTGGCTTCTCACACCTCCCCGCCGGATTGGGCTGTACGCTCTACCTCCCCACTGCGTCCCAAAAAAGGGAAGAAGAGCAGAGGGGAGAAGAGCGGAATATTTCTTTTCTCTCGTGGTTAGCTGACTGCTTTAGCTGCCCAAGTGATGTCAGCCCTTTTTAACCATAGCCAGTGACTGGTCCTCTCAGCAGTGTTAGCTAGTTCTCTTATAGCCTGCCGTTGTGCCTGTCCTCTGATCCCAATCTCTCTAAGCAGCTTTGCTGTTGTACTGGCAACAAAGCCCCTGCACCCCACTTCCACCGGGCGCACCTTGATCTTCCATGTCCTCTGCCTCAGCTGCCAAGTTGGCATAGCGCAGCTTCTTATGCTCAAATGCTTCCTCAATTGCTTCCTCCCATGGTACCGTCAGCTCAATGACGTACGCAAGTTTTTGGGAGTTAGACCAAAGGACGAGGTCTGGTCGCAAAGTTGTTGTTACAATCTCTGTGGGAAAAATTAGCCTCTGATCCAAGTCCACTTGCATCTGCCAGTCCCTGACAACCTTCAGCGGGCCCAGGTCAGGGGTTGAGGGGCTTGTCCTCGGCTTGTCTCCCTCCCGGACAAATGTTGATGAAAACTGACGCTCCTCTTGGTTCGTGAAGGGTTGAGTGTTGAGGGATTTTATTTTGCACTCAACTTTCTTGGCTAGACACCTGAAAACCTGGTTGTGTCTCCATGTGTACCTGCCCCTAGTAAGGCTAGTCCTACAACCAACCAAGCTTGAGTGTTGCTGGGACTGTACACAGGGGGCAGGATTGGTCCTTTCCAAACCACAGCTGCAAGGACATGTCTTGGTCAAAAATGACTCCAAGGTTCCTCACAGTGTTACTGGAGGCCAAGGTAATGCCATCCAGAGTAAGAATCTGGTTAGATACCATATTTCTAAGATTTTCAGGGCAGAGTAAATTATCCTCAGTTTTATCTGATTTAAGAAGCAGAAAGTTAGCGGTCATCCAGGTCTTTATGTCTTTAACGGTGTGTCCACACCGAACGCAATACACGCGACCAAAACGCGTCAGACGCCCCTAGCTTGACGCGTGCACATTCGCACCTCAACGCGTGTCCAACGCAAATTATTCGCGCATCAAAATTGCATATTTACTAACAGGTTGTTACTATTTTGAAGCGAAAATGTGGGAGGAAGTAGTGCCAGACGGTATGTTTGCAAGATGGCAGCTGTCGATCTAGCGTTTGAAGAGAGTGTCTCCCTTCTCTATTTACTGTGGAGAGCAGAGCAGCGGCGTAAAGGACGTCCTCGCCCTACCTGGGTCCATCAGGTCCTCCAGAAGCGTGAGCAGTTTGGTGAGTTTCACCACTTGCTCCAGGAGCTGCGTCTGGATGACAGCTGCTTTCAGCGGTACCACCGTCTTTCCCTCGCCCAGTTTGAGGAGCTGCTGTCCCGCGTCGGTCCAACCATCGCCCGCCTAGACACCAACTACAGGCGCTCAATCCCACCTGCAGAGCGCCTGTTCATCTGCCTGAGGTTAATAAAAGTGTTTAATACGGTAGGCCTGTATTGATACCTGTGCTAATATATGCTAAACTATCTGTTTATACACTGATAACATGGATGTGGTATGCTATCAGTGAGGAATAGTTAAAGACTGACAGTGGTCCAGTGTTTTTCTATTCAGTTGTGCTTTTACTGCATTGGGAGTGTGTTTGGAATCATACTCATACTTAAAATGAAGTTGTTGCCAACCAGATACTTTCCAGATTGACTGCATGGTGATGATCAAAAATCTGTCTGAACTCTTCTGCGTTCATAACTCCATCAGTTTTGGCAAGGTAACCAACACCACTGGCTGTACTTAATTACGATTTTAAATTTGGATCTATGGTTCCATAGGACTTTTTTGCCACTTATCTGCAGTCCAATTCTTGTGGAATTTGGCATTCCTCAGCCTTTTCCCTTCCTTAACAATAGCTTCCTGTCAGTCACCCTTCCACTGAGACCATTTCTGAAGAGGTTTCAGTGACCATTAGATGGGTCAGATACATCTCTTAGGTTCTCTGTCAGAGCACCAGTTTCTCGAGCTAATTTATACCACAGGGCCGTACTCTGAAAACTTGTCACAGAGTCAACTCTGTTTGTGAAGCTAGAGTTAAAACAATCAGTCTTTTATGCTTCTGTTTTTAGAGCATGTGCAGTGCCATCTGACGCCAATATGACATCACTGGGTTGGCGGGTCAAAGGTATGACTTGCTAAGTTACTATCAGTTAATTACTATCAGTAAGTTCATGACTTACTAACAGGTTGTTGTTGCATTGCGTTTTAGGTCGTCTCATCTATCATGTGAGTCAACACAGAGCTTCTTAAGGTAAACTCAAGCCAACTGAAGCCTAGCAAACCCTCCCAGCTGTGGTCATATCTGACTGAAAGATGGCATCAGAGTTTTAAAGAATCTTGGTGTTTGTGTTACTTTCTCCACTGACTTTTGAGCTTGTGAAAGTCAACTTTACAGTCACTGTGATTTTTTTTGTTATTTAGTAAATTAAACTGAAATTCTCAAAATTATTGTGACTTTCATACATATCTGTGATTTATTGGAAGAGATCAAAACTAAGACAACAAGGTGGCGGGGTGATTAGCACTGCTCCCTCACAGCAACGTCTTCAGTTCGAATCAACCACGTGGCCTTTCTGTGTGGAGTTTGTGTGGGTTCTCTGTGGGTACTCCGGCTCCTCCCACAGTCCAAAGACATGCAGTTAGTAGGGTTAGGTTAACTCAGGGGTCTGCAACCTTTAACACCCAAAGAGCCACTTGGACCCGGTTTCCACGCAAAAGAAAACACTGGGAGCCGCAAATACTTTTTGAAATCTAAAATGAAGATAACACTGTATATATTGTTTTTTTTTACCTTTGTGCTTTGTGTGAACAACTAAAGTAAGTAAGTAAAGTTTATTTATTAAGCGCTTTTCACAGACAGGCAGTCACAAAGTGCTGTACACAAATATTAAAAGAAACAATACAATCAATAGACATTATACACAATGTAAAAGATCAAATGTAAATAATGTAAAGAATATAAAATACGTAGATCAACAATAGGCTTGTTTGAACAGAAAAGTTTTTAACTGCTTTTTAAAAGAATCCACAGAGCAACTAAGGCGTGTTGCTTATAAAATCCATGAAGTGCTACAGAGAAAATTACATTTTATTTATGTAATGAACACATTTTGAACTCTTAAAGAAATATAACAAAAGGAAAGACACCCAGCTGAACTAAAATGATCCATGTAGCAAACAAAAACTGTTGTGAGCCGCCACCCTTTTAAAAAGTAATTGGAAAAAAAGCACTATGCCGCTAAAAAAAAAAATAGATATTTGCAAAATTCTGCCTAAATATCTATTTTACCTTGTTAATGTGTGTGGCGGGGCGTGGTCTGCAGTGCCGCTGAATGGGAGTCGGACGCACCTGAGCGGCACCCGCAATCACGCCTCGCCGCCTTAAAGCCTGTGCTCTCTTTGCTGCTGTTGGTATATGTCGGGCTGTGAGCTGAAAAGCTACAACCAGCTGTATGCGTAGGGGAGAGCGGGGTAAGTTGTCACACTTTTCACACTGACTAACTTTTACTGAGCAGCATACATCACAACGTAATAAATGTTTCACCAAATGAAAGAAGGAAGTCTCGGGCACATATGATGTATTCATTACATTTTCATATCTTATCTCATTACGGAGTTGTAGACTGTTGAATGGAGAATGTGCACTTGTGACAATTTGCCCCATCGGCAGGTAAGTTGTCACACTAGATTATCTTAAAATAAGAACACAAATACTTAATTGTGATTATTGATTTTAATTGTTAAATTCAAACCAAAACTGGAAATTTGAACAATTATGCCAAGAGAATTTGGAAAAAAACAATTATTTCAATCCAATACACATTTTAATCAAAACATTAAGTAGAAAGAAAACTTTAGTTTGAACTTTAAACTCAAATGTTCTCTGTCTTGCACATAAATCCATCATAACTGAATGGAATGCTGCAAATAACTTGCTTTACTTAACATGTTTATCCTCTGAACAAAACAGATGCCCTATTTCTGATTAATCAGACTCAACTTCAGAGTCACAATTCTGGCACACATAAATTGCCTGGCCTGAGGTGCAAGCATCATGGGCCCATTTGTTGCATTTTACGCATTTTACCCAGGTCTCTTTTGGACGACTGTTTGAAAATGGCTCCACACAGACAAGGCAGAAGCACTCCTCATCATCTGATGATGACTCTTGAATTATTTTTCTTCTTTTAGCTGCGTTGTTCTTCATAGGTCCAGATGTTTTCCCCCCTCGCGTCCCTCTCTTTTGAAACAGCTTTTTGCTAGATTCAGCCTTATTCTTTTCTTTTTCTAGTTGCTGCTTCACTGGCGTGTCGGTTAGAATTGCTGATTTGCGTCGTTTTCTTCGTTTGCTGGATGGTTTTCGGCGGCCAGCTTTTGGATATGGCCGGATGTCCTCTGGAGTTGGTAGTCCGCTGTCAGTAATTGCAGTGCTGGGTAAGGGTGAGCTCGTGATAGAGATGGTGCTGGAGCTTGGCAGTTCAGAGTTGGTGCTGGGGCCTAGCAGTGCAGAGTTGGTGCTGGGGCCTGGCAGTGCAGAGGTAGTGCTGGGGCCTGGCAGGTCAGAGTTGGTGCTGGGGCCTGGCAGTGCAGAGGTAGTGCTGGGGCCTGGCAGTGCAGAGGTAGTGCTGGGGCCTGGCAGGTCAGAGTTGGTGCTGGGGCCTGGCAGTGCAAAGGTAGTGCTGGTTGGCAGTGCAGAGGTAGTGCTGGGGCCTGGCAGTGCAGAGTTGGTGCTGGGGCCTGGCAGGGCAGGGTCCGGAATAGGGCGATCTGTGACATAGGATGGTGCAAACTCGGCTTCCAGAAATACATTTCTGTTGTAAGGTTGAATCCCAGCCACCCTAAAACCAGCCTGAATGTTCAATGGGGTTGCAGCCAGAGGATATGCAATTGCCACAATCCCAGGAATGTCATAAATAGACATTGTCTTCCCAGGGTTGTTCCTCATCCAGGCATCACACGTGCTGTTGATGTGCCTCTTTAGTGGCCCGTAGACAGACCTGTCTAATGGTTGGAGCCGATGTGAGCAGTGGGGTGGGAATGACAGCATAATTATGCCATTTTCTTTGGCATAATTGAGTCCATCAATGGACAGATGAGACTCGTGGTTGTCCAAAAGGAGTAAAGGAGTGTGTGTCTTTCATCCATCCAGAGGAATTTGCCCCTCCTTTGCTGCCGGGTGGCCCGTTGATCAGGAAATGGTCACGGAAGTGGACACGCGGGAAAATAAAGTATGGAGGTAAACTATTCCCTATGGCTGAGACAGCACAGGCCAGTGTGACAAGGGTTCCCCTTTCAGCAGAGGTCAATGACCCTACTTGTTTGAATCCACGTCTGGCCAACACTTTGTCTGGTTTATGTACAGTGGTGACCCCAGTTTCATCAACATTCCAAATGTCTCCTGGTCCAAACTCATATTTGCATAACACTTTCTCTAAGTTGTCAAAGAAAGCATTGACATTCTCTCTGTTGAAGCTACTTGCCCTGGCAAGGCTAGTTGCTTCTGGCTTTCTCAGTGACAATGTTGTATGCCGCTTTAAAAAGCCTGTAAACCACTCTTTGCTGGCCTTTTCTTTTTCTGCCCACAAAGGCACAAACTTCAGTTCGTGTGCCACAGCAAACTGGTAGGCAAGCTTTCTGACCTCACTTGGTGACAGACCAAAATAAATGTCAGCTGACCTAGTAATATACTCAACAAGCTGCTTTTCCAAATCAGGGGAAAAAAATCTTCCTTGGCGTTGCATAACCAACCATTGTTGTTGGCATGGCTGTCTGACTTTCAATTTCTTCTCTGGTAATCTTTTGACAATACCGAGTTAGAGTACGGTAATTTATGTCAAAATCCTTTGCTGTACTTCTGATTGATTTGTTCTGCATCTTTACCTGCCTGACTGCCTTTAACATAATGTCAGGTGGTGTTCTGCCACGCTCTGTCTTTCGCTGATAATTTCGAACCATCTTACTTTCTTCCTTCCTTCCTTAATTCCTGCCTCTCCTTCCTTTCTTCAAAAACCTTATTACAAATACAAATGAATTACAATATCACAATTTTTTGGAGCATTTATTTGTACTGGGGCAAGTTGTCACATGTGACGACTTGCCCCAAAGTTAATGAGACAACTTGCCCTAAACTGACATTTATGCTAATTTTGGCTAAATGTCAGGGTTAGCTCAACATAGCACATCAGCTGAAGTATCAAAAGACACGTTAATGTCTCCTCTACTTTGTGTAAAATAATAATTTGTAACATCTATACCTAACAAAGTTGTACTGAAGAAAATTTAAAGTGATTTATTTTTCCTTTTAGGTCAAAAAAATAAAAAAGATGTGCTCACCTCAGATTAGAGCAGTCTTGACCACATGTGAACAGGAGGTTGACTATAGAAGAAGAAGTCACACAAAGTGGCTATTTCATTTTTGAGATAGAGCCTCTAGTGTTGGAGTTATGAACAGTGTGACAACTTACCCGTGTGACAACTTACCCCGCTCTCCCCTACAGCAACCGTGTGTGAAAAGTGGTCAATAAAGAGATGCTGAAAAGCATGTTCATGCAAACATCGTCGGGTCTGCCGTGATATGTTTACAATAAGACTTCTGGTCCCGCACCTCTGCTCACAGCGTCTGCATATCGGGGTTTTCATCTTTACGCAGGACTGTAAGCTGTCATCTGTGAGGCGTGAGCGGTGTTTGTTTTTAACATAGTTCACGGTTGAGAACAGCTGCCGACATAATGTGGATCCGAAGATCCATAATTTGCCTATCTGGGGTTGAAAGTCTAGATAAATGCACGGCGTTTCGGCGGGTATACCGGCTTCCCCGAGTGTGATGCTTATTTTGAGCGATGAAAAAAAATAATAAAATATAATTTTATTTTTATATTTCAAAATCACAACAATCTTCCAATATAGAACTACAAGTTTTTAAAAAAAGAACTAAACACAAATAAAATGCACTTCAGCTAAATACTTCTAATTTATTTTCCCAAATCACGCGGAGCCGCACTATAAGGACTAAAGAGCCGCATGCGGCTCCGGAGCCGCGGATTGCCGACCCCTGGGTTAACTGGTAATAGGTGTGAATGTGAGTGTCTCTGTGTGTTAGCCTTGTGACAGACTGGTACCTTGTGGTAGCTGGGATGAGCTCCAGCCACCCCGCGACCCTGACAAGGATAAGTGGAAGAGAATGGATGGATTAAAACAAAAGTGAAATAACAATTTGAGCTCATGTTTAGAAACCAAAATTCTATTATTACTTATGACTAATTCAACAAATTTGAATATTTATAAACTTGTTAGCTCAGTGAGACATTTGTTTTTGTAGTTTGTGTGTTGTGCAGTAGAGCCAGCATATTTTTCAAAGATGATATACATTTTAAATCAACAGGGACTCTTGCAACAAGGTGTATAGTGCCCTCTGGTGGACAAACCATGCAAGGGTGTTTCTCTCTTCTCTCTCTTTTTTTTACTTTTTACATTTTAATTTATCTGTTGTTGTAAATTTTAGTACTGAGCATACAATCTCTATCATTTACAAAAAAAAAAAAAGATATTGGTACTGAAATCCTCAAACTCTTTTAACTTTGCGTTGAGCAACAGTATTCTTAAATAGGGCTGGGTATCCTCACTGATTTCTAGAATCGATTCGATTCCGATTCACAAGGTCCCGAATCAATTCGATCCACGATTTGATTCAATTCGATTTGAATCGGGAAATTTTGCCTCAGACAGCCAGAAACATTATAATTCTGATCCCTTATCAGTACATATCTATATTTTTATATCTATAAAAAGAAAGCTGACACGAAGTGAAGCAGAGCAAAGTTACAGAGGTTTGATTAGAGACACAGCTAAGCATTTTGCTATTTTGCATAATTTTAAAAAGTTTAAATTTGTTCAGAATTGAGAAATGAGGCTTTCTTGTCGGAAGCAAGTTTAAAAAAAAAAGACACAGCGGCCGACACTGTAGACTGGTGGGTAATAAGTAAGCGAATAATGCAGAAAACAGATTTTTAGATGGGAAACTGTTCTTGACATACACTGAGGAGGGGGGGAGGGGGTGCAGGAAGTGTGGTTTTATCGTGGCGGAAGCAAAACAGCAAAAGTAAGAAGAAATTCGTGACGATGTTTATGTGAAGCGAAATGTGAAGCGTTGTTTGGATTTTCTTTTGCTGGTGGTTCAGTCAATATTGTTTGGAGAGAGATAAAACCTGCAGCTCCAGAATCTAGCGCAAAAAGGACGTAAACACAAAGCTTCAAAATCAGTGAGCTGTCGGCTTTCAGCCCCGACGGCATGTCCGTGTCCGCGTAAGTGCCGTCGGGTGAGAAAGGCGACATCTCACTGATTCGGATGCGTTGGGTCCATGTTTTGTGTTTACGTCTTTGTGCAGAATACCTGCTCTCATTTACTGTTTTAGCTGTTTGGTGGTTGTCGAAATTTTGTGAGGTTTAACCTGAGATTCTGGCGTTTCGGTCAAAATAAATTTATATTTAAAAATCGATTCAGGATTTTATGAATCGATATCACATTATCCAAGCCAGAATCTATTTTAATTGATAAATCGATAATCAAAACCCACCCCTATTCTTAAATAGCAAACTATCTGCCCACAGTTCTCGTTTACAAAGCTGGGAGGAAGATTTGAAATGCTCCGTTTATATCAGATCATGTTACTGAACCTTTGTCAGTGAACCTACTTAGTTTAATGTGCATTGTTTTTAGCTTTACACATACTTGTAGAAAATTTGTTTTTGTACAATTTTAAATGAAAGGCTTTGATGATTTGCAAATCATTCATCCTTAAAAAAGAAAAAAAAATTGGGTTTTAATCAGGAAATATGCGTTTAACACAGTTTTTATTCAGAGAGTTTTATTGCTAATGACTTAAAGATTCTCAAGTAGTCTTTATTTGAAATGCATGACCGTGACAACAACACTAGATGGCGCTTGTGTAAAAGCAAAGAGGTGGCCTGAGCCCAGTGGATGACAGTTTGTGGCCAGGGCTACAAAGAATTAATTAATCTGACAATTATTTTTATAATCGTACTATAGTGTAAAATATCCATCATAGATTCCGGAAGCCTTCTTATTTTGATGCAACAACGCAGAAGAAACAGCTAATTGACAATTTTATGAACTCAGAACTAGAGCATGTTGATACTTTCTGCTTTAAAATTTGCATATTGGTTAGTTACTAAGGTTTCAGTCATTTATAAATATAAATAAATGTTATTTGAGTTGTAGTCGCTGTCATTGAAGCAACATAAATATAATTCAGAATTTTATTTGGGATGTTTTACCAATATTACAACAGACACAGCGTAGATCAACAGAGTGTAAGATTCATATTTCATGATCCATTATTGCCGTTTAAAAAGGGATTTTACCATCATATACAGAATATATTCACTTGCCATATATACATACATATATAAGAACATGTCTGCAAAAATAAAGGAATACTTTATTTAGCTACATTTACTTTTCATTGTCAGTGTTAAATACAATTGCAGTATGTTTCTGTAGTGCTATTCATTTTCAATCATATAATATTCTTATTGCACACTATTCCAGACAAAGGCACCTGTCTTTTCTTTTTACTAATAATACCACCTACTCCACACAGTAAAAACAAGCCAGCATCTCCATGCCTGCTACAGCGTAAACAATACAACAGCAGAACTAAATCCTGAGGAAGTTTCAAGAAAATAATAATTATGGCTGGAGTGTAATGTGGAGGTAAACAAAAACACAAAATACAATCACGCCTCTCTTGTAGCACATCAACAGCAACACATTTTCCTTAAAGCTAATATAATAGCCAAACAGGCAATCCATTCAAGTTTTATTTGTCTTCACCCTGTTTTCTATGTTCGGAAACAGATAGGTCCATAATTTGTTGGAGACATA
The DNA here is from genome assembly GCF_036321145.2 of Pelmatolapia mariae. Taxonomy (NCBI): domain Eukaryota; kingdom Metazoa; phylum Chordata; class Actinopteri; order Cichliformes; family Cichlidae; genus Pelmatolapia; species Pelmatolapia mariae. The sequence goes on along the minus strand of NC_086237.1, from coordinate 10,171,207 downwards.
CAATTTTTGTCGTTTTTTTGTCCCTGTAGCTGTACAAGCACTTTCATGGCCAGCTGAGGCCCGTTCCCTTGCTATTTCATTACCAATGTAATATCTGAAATTGATTTAAAGTTTTGATTGTGTATTTTATAGCTTTTCACTGTAATTTTAAATATGAACCCAAAGAGAGGTCAGTGCAAGTGAGGGAGGCCATCAAGGCTGCAAAACCCAAACTAACCTATCAGAGAGACAGCAAAACAATTAAAGTGCATGATGACAGAATTCTTTCTTTTAAAAATATTTAAAATAATTACATTAAAACAATCCCCATAACACATCTACACACTGCAGGTCGTTCTCAGTAACGCACACTACACTCAGACTCGCTCAGGCTGCCGCTGCTGCTTCGTCCTCTCCACTGCTGTCCTCCACCTGACTTCCAGCTGGCGTTTTGTGGCGAGTGTAGGTCCTCCGACCCGGTCTCGATGCCCAGGACCTGCCTCTGAACCAGCTTAGAGTAGAGTCCGCCGCTGGCCATCAGCTCACTGTGAGCTCCCTGTTCTGCCACGTGGCCTCTGTCAATTACAATAATGTTGTCTGCCTTCTCCACTGTGCTGAGCCGATGGGCGATCACCAACACGGTGTGGTCCCGCAGGACATTGTTCAGAGCCTGTTGAACCTGTAGTGAATTCAGCAGATACATCAACACCTCTATATTATTCCATAATGCAAATATGCTGCATGTCTGCTTGGTAACAGCTGCTGTACTGAAGCTCTCGTCTGGCTTTGATAACACTTACAATGTGTTCACTTTCTGCATCCAGAGCGCTAGTGGCCTCATCCAGGATGAGAACACGAGGGTTGCGGATGAGAGCTCTTGCAATGGCAACCCTTTGTTTCTGTCCCCCTGACAACTGTGTGCCCTTCTCGCCAACACCTCAAGAAAACAGTAAGGTGAAAGTCAGTCAAATACATCATTTCATCTTATCAAACACATCTCCATTTCTTTATTACAGAACATAGCTCTATTTTTTTGTATGGCTGTGATATTGTGCATTTAAATCTGAGCACTGTGTTAGATTTAAGCAGACCCCAGAGTCAGGCTCAGCTGGCAAATCAGCTGATCTCAGTGTCAGCCATACTATCTCGTGGTCACTTCTTACTTTTCCACACATCCTATTGGCAGATCTCAAATGGTGCATGCTACTTAAGCTGTATCAGCCAACCTATAGTTTCTGATGCCTCTGCAAGCAGCTTTGCAATGTACAGTAAAACTCTGTATAGTAAAACAAATCTGCCAGGGACCGATGTTAAATGTGACTTTTCCTCTTGAGGTCCCAGCTTAATAAGCATCTCCATTATAGAGCACATAAAAAGCTGATTTACAAATGAACAGATTTAATGATTACTTGTTTCATAGCCTTTAGGAAGAGTGGTAATAAAATCATGAGCATTAGCCTTGGTGGCAGCCTGCAGCACTGCCTCCCTGGGGACATCAGTCAGGCCATAGGTAATGTTCTCCTCAACTGTGTGGGCAAACAGCACAGGCTCTTGACCTACAAGAGCCACCTGCAGACACACAATAAAGAATAGAAATTACTGCATGCTGAAGACTAACAAGCCAAGGGGTGTATTTGTATACAAAGTATGGTATGGTAATGGTAGGGGTTTTTTTTTTAACCTTTTTTAATTTGTTTCTTTTTTTAGACTAGTTTTTATCATTGCCAGCAGAAACTGACACAGGGCAGGAAAAATCAGAAAACATAGAGATGGACAAACACATTGGCAGTTCTGCTCTTTTCGGGAGATTTTCAGACAACTACTCAACAAAAGTTCTTGTGATGTTGGATTGTGCCAATGTGCACAATAGTGCATTTACTGTTAGCATGTTTATAGCCTCCTGAACACTGAATCAGAGCCAGGCCTCCTGCTTAGTTTAGTTCCTGCTGTGTTCTACATGTGAAAAAGTAAAACTGACCCAAGTCCCCAGATATTATACAAAGATTACACATAAAAATGTCTTATACACTGACTAACCTTGGAGTGGAGGTAGTCATGCTGAAAGCTTTGAACAGGCTTTCCATCCAGCAGCACCTGGCCTTGCTGAGGAAGGTAGAAATTTTCCAGAAGACTCACACAGGAGCTCTTCCCACTGCCTGAAGGTCCCACAAGGGCAGTCACTTCTCCGGGACGCAGGAGGAATGACACCCCCTGCAAAAAGACCCATTTCAAACTAAGGAGACATAATGTCAACCGTATCCTAACTTCACCCTCATTTAGTTGGTTATATTGTTGCAATCTTCTAGTAAACTGCCCTCATCTCTACCACCATGAGTCAAACAGACCACTTGTGAATAATTTCTTCAGGTGTTCAGGATCCCTGAGGACAAACCTTGAGAATATCAGTTTCAGGGCGTGTCGGGTAGGCAAACGTGACGTCTTTAAATTCAACCAGACCGGCGCATGTCTCCGGAGCCTCTGTGCCATCAGAGGGGTGTTCGGGTTTCCTATCCAGATACTCAAAAACCTTCTCAGCAGCTCCAACTCCTTGCATGAGGCCCGTGTACACTGATGCAATGCTCTGCAAAGCGAAGACAACATGGATTCATTGCCGTGTCTTCAGAACAGAAAACAAACGACCTGTGGAGAATGATAGATGAAATACCTCAAGACATTCGCCGAGCTCTAGCATGTATATGAAAAAAGATATCAAGGCGCCGCTACTCATCTGATTAGTAATCACAAGGTGGCCTCCATAGTAGAGGATAGCCAGCTCGAGAGCAAGCTCTGAGATCTGGAAAACACACAAAAATCCCTTGCTGTAAGGCAAAAACAGAGACCACTAAATAAACAATGCAGATGAATTATGTAAAGGGTAACTGCAGATACTTACACAACTGGACCACATGTAGCAAGCGTAGGCCAGGGCTTGTTTTTTGTTGAGCTGGAACATGACTAAGAGTTTGGCGTAATAGGAGTCGGCCTCTCCATTCTCGTTGGCAAAGCTCCGCACCGTCCTCATGGCTGAGATGGTTTCTTCTGCAACTTTATTGGCCTCTGCGAGGGTTGTTTGCACCTTTTTGGTCAGATTCTGGAAGAGAGCAGGTGTGTGTGCTCAGTTTAATGACCCTTTTTCTTCTCTATGGCTGTGTCCCAATTCAGGGTATGCACGCTTGAAGTACGCACACTACGCGTACTACGGACGGTGCGTACTATAAGTACGGGAAGTGCGGAAGTGAGAGGCTTGTGAAATGGGACGGTCTAGCCTTCGTCGCGCTGTTCAGGTTGCCTAGCAACCATGATACTAACCGCGAGAAACGTGTCATATAGCATTGTGTGACAGAAATGAAGGAGAAAAAATGTTCTGTTGGTCCTACATTTTTGTCATGACATCACTTTGATTAGTTGAGTATCTGAGGCTGAGACCATGGGACTGTAAAACATGATTGTTGGGCTTCATTTCTGTACTGAACAGTCATTTCAAGATTAGTTAGTAAATAACAATTAGCTAATGTTGTTCATGAGACTAAAATCATCTCACTGTGGTAATGTAAATATAATATGGCCAATATTATATGTATTGTCAGATTATTATGGTACACACACACACACACACACACACACACACATATATATATATATATATATATATATATATATATATATATATATATATATATGTATTACAGGATATATTACAGCAGTGAGCTTGAACTCTGGGTCAAAGATTAAAGTTGCAGTTATTTATATGTCCTATCACCTTAAATCTTCACTCAAAGACAAGTATCTTTGACAGTGTATTTATAGATGTATTATACATAAGAGACAAATATTGTTCGTCTGATATGTTGGCATTATTACATTTGGCTCAATGCTTACATATATGTGTAAAAAGGAAAATGTACGAGCTGTGAAAACTGTTGCTGATAGAATGAAGAGTAGACTGATATATTAAATATTCCTTTATTGGGTGAGAAAATCAGACCATGTCATAACTGCTTTAAGTCATACAGAATAGATATCAGAGCCTTAAACAGGCTGACTTCTGCTAAATGGGTCAAACTGGGCAGAAAGTATACAAACACATAACATCCTTATAGAATATGATGTAACACTATAGATCAACTTACCTCAGAATATATAAAGCATATAAACAATTACAACAATATGATGCAACAAACACAGCAGTACTACTAATCCAAAATACTCAAAGCTTCATAGAACTGAAACAAACATTTATTTTTAGCTCCATTCTGCTGCTGATACATACTTTAGGTTTCTGAATATTAAACTTGTTGCTGCCTTTCATAGTGTGTAACTTGAAGGCCCTGAGTACTTTCTCCCACACTGAAAACACTGGAATGATAACATTATTTGAACAGTACCTAATAAGACTGATTCAGGACAGACAATTAGTTATTTAAAAATTTCCTAGCAGTCCTTCACAACCAGGGAACAGTCTGTCTATTCTCTCCATCTGTCAGCTGCTGCTGGCTCTTCCTCCTCCTCTTCCTCACACACTGCTGAGTTTGTCCTGGTGGACCATCAGGGGTGCAAAGCCTCACAGATGATGTGCAGCAGTGGGTCCCTCAGTCTGTCCTCACTCTGGACACTTGCAGTTGTCACACATGGAAATCAAATGTGTGATAAGCTGCAGGATTCAAACACAAGTGTAACTTATAAATACATGTTCATACTTTTATTCCACAATCAGAGAGAAAGAAAAAGAGAGAGAGTGCAGGACAGACAGACAGGTGACAGTCTCAGGTGTATACACTGCTACAAAACAGCACAAGAAAAGGAGGATTTAGTGTTTGTGTTATTACGAGTGTTAAACAAGAAGAGTTCCCAGATGGTACAGTGGACACATGTGTGACTCCTGTGATTAAAGCATCTTTCTTTCAGCTTAACGAGTGAACCGTCAGCTCGTTCAAACACACATTAAAGTCCGTTTGGCTCGACACCACCGAACAGAGGCAGCAATATAACATAGCTAACATTAACAGTGCAGTGAATCCTGCTTGTGCCGTCATATTCAGGACTGCAAACCGAGCAGCATCACTGACTTTCAGCTTGTTGTGTTTGTGGATATATGACTGACTTTAATTATCCATAAAATCATCACATTCTCTGTAAGATTAAGGTCGACTATTGAACAGCGTGTATTTGAAAGTAAAGACTTTAAAACCAAGTTAGTACAAACATCACTAATGTCACATAACTTTGCCGACATGTGGCCAACAGTAATGTTTTAATGTTCTTCATTATTCAACATTCGCACATAAATAAGTGACATCATATTCAGTACTTACTTTTGCCAGTTCACTCTTCGGCCGCTCCCTTCTGCCGTATTTTGCGGCAAAATTATCCACACCCACCGCTGCGCTATGAATTGTGGGATATATGGGACCACGAAGCGTGCACCGGACCACGCTTGATATTTGGGGAAATCGACGGCGCATTTGGAGTATGCATTTGAAGTACACTTTGAATTGGGACAGCCGTCGTCGCGTGGCGGTGAAATGCCACGCGACGTGGCGCACTTGAAATGCGTACTTCAAGCGTGCATACCCTGAATTGGGACACAGCCTCTGTATATAGTGACGGCGGTGACAGAGGAGGAAATAAATGGAGCCGCAAGGGAGTAGGGCTGTTCGATATAATGATATCGGATGACGATATGAAAACGTCAATCGTTGCATATTACGCTATCGTTTGTTTAGTGTTGTGGCAAAATAAACTTTTTACGGCAATATTTTTTCATCGTTTTGATGGTCACTGTAGAATTTCTTAAAGTTCTCTCTTTCTCTTATATTTAATATAACCACACTACGGACGGACAAGCGACTGTTTTTATGCCTTGAGGTTAACAACACCGACGGTAAAACCATCGCGGGGCTCCGTCGTCCGCTTCTTTATTTTCCACATAAACCTTTCACAATAAAGCTGAAGATCCTGTTGAGATTTTTCAAAATAAACTGAATCACGTGAAAGAGTACGCAGAGTGTTTACGGATGAGAAGCAAGAAAGAGCCGTCAGGTGCTAAAAAATAAACCTTAGAATCAAACATTAGAACCGGCTTTTCCCCGCAGCACACCGTGTAATAAATACTCACAAAGAAAATTTCTAAAAATGTATAGTTTCATGCATTGGTCAAAACACTTGACTCCAGGTACACGACCAGCTAAAAAAAAAAAAAAAAAACTTAATGCAAATCGAGTTGCCCGACATTCACGGAATTTACAGAAAATGCAAAAATTTTTGTGATATATACCGTTGTCAGGACGATAAACGTCTTATATCGGGATATGAAATGTTGGTCATCTCGCACAGCCCTACAAGGGAGTGACTGTTTCCCCGGTACCCTGGTGCTGAAACAACAGAATCAGCTGCTGAAACACAAATAAACACTTGCATGAGCACGGAAATCCAGTGTGTGTCAGGTCCTTTATCACACTTTTCTATTTACAATCTACACATGTCCCCCAGATGTGTCACAAGTAGACAATCACAGAGTTACTGTTTTGACAAGAAGACAGTTACACTATACTCTCTCTGAATGCACAAAAGGCTAATTGTAGCTTTCTTCTTAAAAACGAATCCCCACACAGAAAAGAGAACTACTTTTAGCCAAAAATAACAGAGCAGCTCATCCAAACAACATTATACCTGACATTACATTTAATGTTGTTTAAGAGATACATCGTGTGTACTAGGGTGACCATATTTTGATTTCCAAAAAAGAGGACACTTGGCCCACTCATGAAGAATTTTAATAATACTGTTTGCTTAAAGACAATTTTAACATATTTAAATAATGCCTTCTCTGTGCGGTAAATGAATGGTGAAATAAAAAATGTCTTATAGGCTTTTACAAGTCAACAAGTGCAAAAAAAAATAATTTAAAAACCTCTAGAATTAAATAACGTTACAGAAATAATGCCTCATTTGTATAAGTAAAATGACCAGTGAGGTACCAGTGAGGTATTGTGCAATGGTTAACCTCAATTATTTTTTTTTGCACGCCACCATTCTTCCAGTCAAAGTATGACTGGGAATATATTCTCTGTTCCATGGTTACTTAAGTCTGAGAAATGACACAGTACTGGGTTTTATTAAGAGCTCAAAGAGTGACTTCAACTGAATGTAGCACTATGACACCATTGACAATAGCTTCAGTCTTGGTGCGGGCACTTTTTTGCTTTGTTAAAGTCTGGAAATGCTTCTTTTTTTAGCAACACACAAGTGCAATGGATCTGTAGCTATTGTGACGCTTCATAGTATGAAATGCCAGTGCACCTTCTGCTGCAGATACAACAACATCCTCGTTTTTCCCAGGTGTAACAAAGAACTCAGTCAACTTACTAGATGAATTTTCGCCTCGCACAGCTTTTTTATGCAGGGTGCACATGAGCGGTCCGCAGGTGCGCATTCGCTGTCAAAATAAAAGGCGCGCACCAGATAAGAAGTTGCAACGCGCGTTTGCGTACATAAGATTTTCTGGAGGAGGACAGACATTTGTTTAGAACTCTTAAAGATGTCGAAGAAGCAAGCTCCTTTAAGCAATTACTTTGGTGTTCCTCCACCTCCAAAGAAATGTCAGAAGGAGTCCGAACCGCAAAAAGAAGCGCGTATTCTCGGAAAAGTGGTTGCAGGAGGTGAGCTGGCTTCAAACAAATGATGAACGCACAAAGATATGGGGCAGAATATGCCGTGAAAATCCCACTCTAGCGGATAAAAACAGTGCCTTCTATATGTACGCGAACGCGCGTTGCAACTTCTTATCTGGTTCGCGTCTTTTATTTTTGACAGCGAATGCGCAGCTGCGGACCACTTATATGCACCCCTGTTTATACGTTTTTAAACCTTTGTCAGACACACAAACGTATTTGCCAGCTCTGCACACAGTGCACTCCGCCTCCCATTTATTCCGAGGGATGGTACAAGGGAAATTTGTTTTGCAGTTTGCCTGAAAAGATGCACTTGCGCTTTGGCATCTTGTGGCATCTTTTCAGCGCGCCGCTGCGCACTCTGTCCCGTCTGTGAGCGCGGAACAACCACTTACAACGCAGCAGTTCGGGGACGAAGTCGCACATATGGGTCCTCTATGCCTACAGGAAAACCCGGACATTTTCATCCATCTCGAAAATCCCCCCCGGACGCCCCGGACAGAACGTGAAAAGTGGACATGTCCGGGGAAAAGAGGACGGTTGGTCACCCCATGTGTACTCATGTTGTACAATGTGTTGAACTGCATTATGGTTATTGTTGTTTAACAGAGAGACAGTATTTTATTTGTCACCACAAGGAAGCACGTATGCTGCGTCATCACGCCCCTGAGAGAGAAAGTGTACCCCAACAAAAATGGCACCCGTGAGGAAAGGTTTTGCCGCGTTCCCTAATGTGGAACAAAGTTCCCAAAATGTTAAGGACATTTTTGCCTCCGTCGTCATTTCCCTTCGACTTGATCGCTGTTGATGCTGCAATACTCAACAACTGTAATAACTATTTCTCAAGACCAGTTTAAAAAAAAAAATGACAATAATATGTGACTTCTTGGAAGCAAACTATAAAGAAATTAACATTCAGACAAAACTACTTTACCTTGTAGTATTCACTATAAAGTTTTGAGACCAGACCGATGAAATGGAATCCCATGATGGTCTAAAGTGCGAGCTTCCAGGACATGCCAAACATGAAGATGAAGAAGCCAACGCCCTTAACCCTCCTCTGTGTGGCAAGCCATTAGTGCCAAATATCGCCACTTTTCTAACCCGTTTGGTTAAGAAATGGCGTAAAAAACGCGGTTTAATTATTCAAAACGCCGAAAAAAACGGCGTTCTGTTTCGACAAACGCCGTTTTTTCCGACTCTCACATGGCGCCCTGAACGCACCATCCGAGTGACGTAAAAAGCGGCGTTCAAAGACAGACGGAAACGCCGTTTTTTCCGCCACTCGGCAGAAAACGCCGTTCAAAGATGCATAAAAACGGCGTTTTTTTTACGGCGTTCTGTGCCAGCTGTAACGACGTTTAAAACGGCGTTTTATTGAAATTATGCAGGGCACTCCCTCATCCAATTACTTTCAACTCATTTCACCCAATCAAAGAAGAGGAAGTGCAGACCACACTAATGCATCACCGAGTCACCTTGCTGCTAAGTGATTGCCTATTCAGTACCAGTGCTTGTCACAGTATTGACTTGTATTATAATCCCACTATGCATTTTGATGTGTTTAAAGCATGATCAAGCAAACAAACGACAGAATGCTTTTTCTGAAACCTTAACTGTGGTACCTGTTATGGCAGCTAACAGCTCTGCTCATTTCTGAGCTTCTTTCTTATTTTCCTCTTTACTTCTCTTAACCTTTAACTTATGTCTTAGCAATCAGATTCTGCCGTCATGCATTACCGCTCCGTGCTAGTTATGTTGACTTTTCTCTTCTTTTGTCTTCTCTTTTTCCACCCGTATTTAGACACTCGGCGCATGGCTCCTTTGTTTACGTTAGGGATCAGCTGTTAGCGCTGCGCCCTGCAGCTGCGCTACCGGCAGACAGACCCGACATCCCCAGTGAGGGAAGAGACGGGGGTGATGTCTCCCGAGAAGGACACCTTACACACCATCTCTCCTTCCTGTAATCACTGTAAACGTGAGATCGCTCCCTGATATGATTGAGGAGCTAATGACGCTAACCCGGTCACAGTGGCAGTACCCCGACACTGCCCGGTACTCCCTCTGTGAGTAGGCTGCCCGGCTTCCAGCTGCTGCGGGCGGACAAGACGAGAGACAGTGGTGAGAGGAAAGGAGGGGGGCTGGCAGTGTTTGTTAAAGACAGTTGTGGTACCCCTGCAACAGAGACATTGAGCTATTAGCTGTTAGCATCCGTGAAAGCAGCCTGTTACTCTCTGTGGTCAGCAGACTCCAAACGCAATCTCCGAGAGCTCTTCTTCTAATATCAGGGGACTTTAATCATGTCTCGCTGGACTCTACACTGCCCACCTTCACCCAGTATGTGACCTGCCCCAGCGGATAGCTCCATGACAGTTTTCTGATACGGCGGAGTTCTCTTGACGCAATCGCGAAGTGTCTGCGATTGAACAGCGTGTAAACCACATTTATTTTCTTTTTAACCTGTGGTGTGAGTAAGTAAATGGTGTTGAGTTCAAATCTTTTTCCAACATAAGAAAGAGCAGTAATAACAGGAACAAAGTCTTGAAAGAGCAGCAATAACAATGATGTGTGTCACTGCAGCAGCTTTATTCATTGCAAATCATTGTCATCGTCATGTCCCCTCACCGTTTTGTTCTCTCCTGTGTTTTGGAGTGTTACAGAAAAATTGTAGTTTAACCTCACATGTAGATTTAGGCGGTTAGAATTTCACTGTATGATTTTGGAAAACCTTTGTATGCTCAGATGAAGTATGTGTATGTGTCAGCGTGACTTTGTGGAAACTGCTTAGCTTTGTTTAACGATGTTTCACTATGTTATCTGCTAACTCTTTTGCTCAGAAGGAGAAGACTTGTGTGTGGGCAAAGCTGGCATGACTGTGAACTGTAATGTTTGATGTGTGTGCTGGCTCTCCTGCGCGCAGTAATAAATAGCTTGAACACAGCTTTTTCCGTGTTTCAGACTTTATTTACAAAATCCCGCGACAGGGGGGATTAGAAAATTGTTTAACATTTGCATTTGGTAAATTTCACAAAGATTATGTCAGATTATAAAAGCTGTTCATTTTTTAGCTTTGACATTTGCTCACATGATTTTATGTGTTCTCTAATTAATTTATACAAGTCCTTTATTGCTATTCTTCCTGTTGTGTGTATCTAACTTGTGGTGTTTGACTTGTATAATTTATTTATTTATGTATTTTTTACCATTTGTCATTTTAGTGTTATTTAATTATTTCTTTACACAATGGAGTCTCAAACTGAAGAAAAATTCAAGTCCACTTACTGAAAGTCTGTTCATAACGTTTCACAAAGCCTAAAGATAAAGGCTTATGCTATGAAGACAAAGTGTAAGGAAACATGTATATGGGCACATATGTCACTGCCATATGTAAATGTGGGTATGCTGATACTGAAAACTGTAATCTGCTTTTTTTAAGTGTAGTAAAATGAGAATCCAGGATACGCATATATTGTGTTAATATGTGTGCAAAATTAAATGATTAATACTGTTAATATATAAATAAAAGGGTATCTATTCTGCTCATTCAAAAATCCATATTTTTATTTATTTTCATGATCCAAACTTAAAAACTGACCCTTATATTTATCTCTCAAGTACATGACCATGCTGTAGTATTATTTGACCTGTGGTTTCAGTCTGTTGTTAGGTGGTTGCTAGGTAACATGCTAAGCATCATTGATAAATAAAATGACAGTTATCATGTTATCACTGTAAGATTATACGATTATTGTTATAAATTAGATGTTGCCATGAACATGCATTTATAAAGAGCTGCAGATACAAAAGAACAAGCTTCAGATGTTGTAAGTGGTTGCTAGGCAACATTACAAGATCATAATATGTGATATAGATTAGAATCTTCCGGTGAGCAAGAAGCTATGTGCCAATTCTGGTTGCTCAGTTCCTTATCATGTAGGAGGAGTTCAGAGGCAAATATACAGAGATTCCTGACCCAGTTTGCTATAAAGCACATTGTGTTGATAATATATTTTATTCCCAGGGAAACTGTTGTCAGTCAGCTCTCACGGTTATCCAGAAATGATTTTGGTCTAATGAGCTAACAAAAGAACACAGTATTGGTAACTTTGACATGCAGACTGTTACACACTCATTAACCATAATAACACAGGCAACACAGATTCTAAAAGCATAAACTCCAAGCACAGTAGTGCAGCCACAGTGAATCGTGTGAACATATTAAAGCTCTAAAACAATCACCTTTCACCTCGCAATACCACTGTCTGGCCTCGCTGCACAGCATGTCTTTGTAATTTCCTGCTAGAGTGAAGGTGACACATGCCTACGCATCAGTGAACTGTAAGAATAATCCACTCTTTTATTAAATGTTCAGTTACAATATGTGTGTGTAGGCTAATGTTAATATCTTCATGGGGTTTCTATTATTTGGTTACAGACTGACAGTAATAACAGTGAACATAGTTCTTATGTTAACAAACCAAGTCACCTGACAATTTGGAAAGTTCCACACATATAAATATTATGGTTCCACAGAGGTTTTTGGCCTCTACCTAACATGTTTCTCTAAAATGAAAACATCAGTCACCAGGGGTCACTGCTTTCTCTAATACTCTTCGTTCTGACTACAGATAAACAGAAACTGTCTTTCCCGTTATTGAGGGCTCCAAGCTCAGACTTTCAAATGATTAACAATATGACTCCAACCATGAGACGATCAAGGAGTGAATCTGTTCTCCATCCACATGTGCTGGTCACATGACATACTGACATGGCACGTGGAGACCTTACATTCTGTTTGTAAGTACAATATGAAGAAGAAATCTGGAGATTGTATCTGAGCAAAGAAAAGAAGAGCAACCTGACACTAAAATAAACCACTCAAAAATAACAAACACAAAAACATTTTAATGATTGTGAGGACAGTAAGTTTTACAGCTAAACTTATCACATTTAGACATTTATTTCTCCTTTCCCACGTGGAGCTATCTGAGGGGGATACATATTTATAAAGTTTGGCATCTGTTCTGTTTTCTTTCATCTCTTGATCATCTCTGAGAGATGAATGGGCACCGCAGCAGGAGCCTGGTGATATTTGATTAAAAATACTTGCAGTTTTCCTTAAAAAAAGAAAGGGGGCAAAACACAAATGGTATCTACTTAGTATGTAGATACCATTTGAATAAATATTCATGGCAGTGAGATTTCACTGGGAGGACAGTGGACCAGTTTCATTCTGTTGATATTCATCCAGTGAACTTATAAGACTTTAAATCCACCTATAATCTCTTGGTGTGGGCTGTTCAGTGTTTTGAAAGCATCACCTTTTAAAGAAGGGAGTCTTTTAAAAAGGAGAGAGAAAAAGCAGCTGAGCAACCCACGGTACCATATCAACTTAAGGCGTGCAGTAGAGTGAAGAACAGGAATTATCCTCCATAAATATGTCATAGAGAACAGTTCAGGCAAGATGCTGGAGTTCCACAGTTACAGTTCCTCTCCTCTTCCCAGGTGCTTTACCTTTAGTCACTTCCTTTGGTGCTTTGAACAATAGCAACGATTATAAGACTCAGAATGATGAGTCCTGCTACCACCGCAACTGCAATAAGCACCACTTTCATCTTCTTGTTCTCCCATCTTTTCTGTGTCTTCACCTGGGTGGATGTCTTTTCAAACTTTTTACTCTGCGAAAAACAAAATTAAAAGGTTTAAGATTTTGTTCTTGTATAATTACATTTCTAAATGTCTAATAGCTGTGATCACAAAGATAAAACGCAGAACTGACACGCTCATGCCACTTCCAAGTAAACGTATCACGTAAACAAATCCAGAGGAAGTCCTTGTATCTTTAGGTCAAACGAGTCACAGACTGAAGGTCAGCGTGTTTTTCATTAAACAGGAAAGTACAAGCAAAATGGAGATTTCGATAAAACTGCAGAAGCAGTGCTTTCTTATTCAAACCTGTTAATGTTAAATCCACAGAGATTTGCTTTATGTCTCAGCTTTTGATTTTTTAGCTTCTTTCATCTTGTTTTCTCTTTAGGGCCCACATATTTCCGGTTCAGTTTGATCATATTTTTTCATCAGACAAGCATACATGAAGTGGAATTAATAATTTTTCGGGGTGTTTTGATTCTAATAGTTCTCTTGAACTGGATAGATTACATCAACTATATTATAACCCACGATTTAAAGTTGCCTCCAGGTGTCACCTTTTGGCAGATTCTTTTTCCTGTGTTGTGGTCTGAGTGCAATGCAAATGATCTGGTGCTGAGTAGGGTGGTAGTAATGTCAGTGAGCAAAGCTGGGCAAATGAAAGCTCTGGACTGAAGAGTTTTACTGTTTTTGATTTAGCTGATCCCAGTTATGTCAAACTTGCTTTGCAGTATACTTCTGTCTGGGGTAAGCCTGTTCCTTTTTTGTATCGGTGAGATCCTCTGTAAGAATGTATGAGTGCAGCTGTAGGATTTAGGCATTTTCTTTGAAACACATAGGAACTGAACCTTGTTTTTTCACAATCTACGATATTCAAAAGTAGCTCAGTGTGCTTCTTGAACTTCAATCTGCCTGTCTGCTTTTTTAGTTCTCCCTCTGGCTCCTCACCAGTGTCATGTAACGCAGCCAATGGGGCAATGTGGGAATGATGCAACCTCGCTGTTGACCCCGGGAAGGACATTCATACCCAGGGAGACCAGCTTGCTTCATTCATCTTAAGAAACAATAGGAAATACCTTTCTAAATATAGCACCATAAAACAGAATCAGGATGTAAATCGCACATTTGCTTTCCTCTCCAGCTCCACCTAAAGCATATTTATAGACATCAATGTGACATGTCTTAGTATTAATCCAAAGGTGCTTGTGGAGAGGGGATCTGTGTGCCATTTGCCCCAGTTATTCACCTTCAAAATAAAAGCCAAAGACTTTTACAAGGAACATGTAGTTAAAATAGAGCTGTGCTAAGAGATGATGCTTTTCCACTAGGACGGTGTACCTCTTCCAGCAGCAGATCAGCCCTGTCTTCAAGCTCATTGAGTTTCCCAGATCTTTCTTCAGCTTTGTTCATGTTGTCCAGCATGATGACTTTCACCTCCTCCACTTCATCCTGGGTCTTCTGCAGGCGGCTCTTCCCGTTCTCCTGTCCAATCAAAACACACAGTTTGATTAAAACTAAACTAACCCAATCTCTTAGGACCCTCACAGGAATTATGTGCTCACATTATTTAAACTTTCTCATGGTGAGATAATGACAGATGTCAGTTGACACACAAGCTGTGATGCTCTTTGTGTTTTTGGATAAACAGAGGATCTCAGTGAGCATGCCCACAGTGACTGTGGAAGTCATCTGTGTAGCCAAAAAATGCAGGTCAGCGCACATCCTTATGTCACAACTAAGATCAAATTTAAAAAAAAAGAAGAAAGTCACAAGATTGGATTTCTAATTTGGATGACTCCAGTTTTTGTTCCTGTTGTGCGTCACTTTCAAATATGTGCTATTAAATTTAAGGAGACCCGTTATGCCCATTACCAAGGGTATATTTTCATTCTTTGACTCTATTAGAGTAGAGCTTCATATCATTCATGGTCAAAAATAATCCTAATTTAGCCTGTGTCTTTGTGCAGCCCCTCATCTGCCTCCAATACACAATTTTAATCTCAAGCATCTGGTTCAATTAAGGTTAAATAAATTAGATCGAGAGTTTAAGAGTTTAAAACTATACTTCTACCTTGCTGTTGCAGAAGTCACTTATCTTATAATGTCTCTGCTTAAGTTAATTAAGAGCCTCTACCATTGTAACTGTATATATGAGAGAAAGTAAGAAAAATAATAATAGGTCTCCTTTAATGGAGCTGAGACGTTTCAGTGGGCTTTTGTGGAAAGGCTTTTTTAAACAGAACAAGTAGCAACATTGGATGTTTAGTTACTTCTAATTCTATTACTATATTACTTTTATTGGTGTCGTTTTTTTGTAAACAACTTTGGAAAAGAAATCGAATTAAACATTAAGCTGCCAAATAAAAAAAATGGCAACCAGCAACAACAAGATCTAGGCTGCCTGATACAGGTCAGACTGGCATCTTGTTTTATAAACACAGCAGCATTCTTCTCCACCCGTCACCTGCTTTTCAAGCGTGCTTAAGCAGGGATACGTTAATTGTTAAACTGTATAGCTACAAATATATTTCTGGAAACAACTCAAAGAACAAACTAACTTACACAGTAAAGCGAACACATTCTGACATGTTAAAACTATTAAAAAGAAAATGTGTTGCCAGTCAGACTGGTACCAGCTGTTTATTAGACAGCAAATGAGCAGAACAACAACAAGAGGGATGATTTTCAAGGATATTTGTCAAGTCAAATTATCCTTGAACTACTTTCAAGGATAGTTTGACCAAAGGGCCATTTGTATCCTGACAGCTCTCTCCTTCACCTTCGTCCTCTGGGGTGTGACAGGAAACCGACATCTCAGATACTGACAGGAACAGGAAACTGACAGACAGAGCAAAACAAATACGCCTCAGCACCTTGATTCACTTCACGCTCAGCTGTCTGTTTCTCTAAAGGCTTTCATAGCTCTCCCATAGTGCGGTCTGCTTTTCATTGGACCTGGCTAAGAAACTTGCATCTCACCCAGCAATGGTGACAACTGATTTATGCCGGGCTTATCTCATCCTGGGCATAGCAAATAGCAGCTGAACAATGGTGTATGTTTAAAATTCAGATGGCGGTGTCTTGACACAGGAAATGCTGCCCATTCCAGTTCCCCTCCTTGCTTCCTTCCTTCCTTCCCTCACTCCCTCCCTCCTGCCTGCCCGCATTCAGGTACCTGGTATTATCCCAGTAAGCCACATCATGTTATAACATGCTCAGTATGTTGTGTCATGGCACTGTTTTAAGTGTTCTGCTGGTCCATAAATTGTTATAATCTTAGATGTTTACTCTTAAAGCAGGATGTGTTAAATGAGCAGGTTTAAAAATTAAAAGAGAAGAAATATAATAAATTAAATTCATTCCATTCATTTAGTTTACATCTATCTCATTTCACACATGACCTGGTGCCTCTCTTGACTGAAAATGGGTTAGCCTGTCTTCACCTTCACATTGTTAATGTATGAATTAACGTCATGTTATCTCGCTGTACCGAGTCTCTGGATGAGTACGTTAGTTTGGGTTGTAAAAAGCTAAGCTAAGCTAAGAGAACTGAAGGTTGACCTGTCTGTTCATTAGTACCATAAGAGACTTTGCCCACAGACTATAAATGGTCACAGCGTACTTTAGGCGTTCTTAAAAGTAAAGAAAATACAAAAAGAAAGAAAGAAAGAAAACGGCAGCACTAACAAACTTTATCTCTCATTCCTCTCGTGTTTTTTGTTCAAGCCATTTAAATGTCCTTTAGCTAAGAGGAGGCTGGTATTCACTTACCGAGTCCATGTTGTCTCGTGCTGTTTGCGTCGAAACTGTCACAGAGTCCGCATTTAAAAGGGGAGAGTCGACTCGACTTTGCAGTAAAAGGAACACCCAGGCTCCGCTGCTCTATCCGGACTGATGTCACAAATTAAGACAGAGGGATATTTCGCTGTTTTCTTTCAACCGTATCCTCTTTTCTGCGCTCGAGCTCACCGTTCTCACTTTCACTTCTCTCTCCTGTGCCTTCACAACTTGTTTGCGCTTTGGCTGTGAGGCGTTCGAGGTATTCCCGGAAACCCCGCGTTTCTGAAAAATCATGTTATGTACAACGTCAAATGCAAAACCGATGGTGAAAAACTCCCGGATTTCCCCCGCGCTGTACCACAGTCTATGCAACTGTATAAATTATGCACCGAGTAGTTTATAGTTTAGACTAGAGATTTTACTTATTTTGTTTTTTATTCATTTTTACACTTAATATCCGTTATACTCATCTGTATAAATATATATGTTTGAAATACATATATTACTACACCTATAAATGCATTGCAAATAACGATTTATATTCAAACCATGACAGCTGCATTACATTCATTTTACGTTGATTTGATTTTTATTGATTAGCATTCAAATATCTCAGTGAATACAGAATACAAAATAAAGATTACCACAAAGCAAAAAATCATGAGACAAGGCTAATCAAAAGGTATTGGCTGAAGCATTTGCTTATTACGCCAACCCTTTTAACAAAAGATCTTTTGCATGCAGCTCCTGTACACAGGGCTCGAAGCAAAGAATAAAACAAAGCAAAGCAAAAACAAACAAACAAACAAACAAACAAAAAAACTTTCCACCTTAGATAACTACATCAAAGCAAAACAATCAAGAGTTTCAGAATTATTATTTTTGCTCTTTTCATTCTTGATTAATATATTTTTCTAATACTCTATTTTTAAACATGTTTTTAAACAAGGAAAATGAACTACACCTTTTTAAATCACTGTCATAACTATTCCACAGGTTAACTCCTCTAACAGAAACACATCTCTGCTTTATGTTTGTCCTTATCTTGTTTTTTTTAAAGACATCTGTTCCCCTTAAGTCATATTGACTCTCTCTGACTTTAAACAGCTTCTGAATACTGCGGCAAAGCAAGTTATTTTGTGCTTTATACATTATCTGTGCCATTTTATATTCGACTAAATCATAAAATTTTAGGGTATTCAGATTAATAAACAAAATGTTAGTTGGTTCTATATAGTCTGATTGATTTATAATTCTTATAGCTCTTTTTTGTAACTTGAAAATAGGAAGAGTATTTGTTTTATATGCATTACCCCATATCTCCAGACAATAAGTCATATATGGAAGCAACAGAGAACAATAAAGTGTGTATAATGATTTTTTGTTCAGGACATGCTTTGTTTTGTAGAGAATAGCAATGGTTTTTGACATTTTTGTTGTCAGATGATTTATATGAGACTTCCAGCTCAGCTTATCATCAATTATCACTCCAAGAAATTTATTTTCATACACTCTTTCAATTTCAATTCCATTAACCCTGATTTTAGATACATTTTTCATTTGTCTAGTGCCAAAAATAATCAATTTTGTTTTCTTTATATTTAATGATAACTTATTTACATCAAACCAGTTTTTTAATATATTTAACTCCTTTTCCGCTGTAGTCAGAAGCTGTTCTAGGTCTTTACCTGAGCAATACAGAGTGGTATCATCAGCAAACAATACACATTTTAACAGTTTGGAAACACTACATATGTCATTTATATATAATATAAATAATTTAGGGCCCAGCACAGAGCTCTGAGGAACACCACAAGTTACCTTCAACTGATTAGATTTTACATTATTGATTTCAACATATTGATATCTGTCATCCAGGTAACTTTTCATCCACTTATATGCTATCCCTCTTATGCCATATCTCTCTAGTTTATTCATTAATATAGAATGATCAATTGTATCAAATGCCTTTTGTAAGTCTATAAAAACACCAACAGTATATTCCTTATTATCTATTGCATTAGATATCCCTTCTACAAGTTCCATCACTGCCATTGAAGTGGACCTTTTCGCTCTAAAGCCATATTGGTTATCACTTAGGAGATTATGCTTCTCTATATATTTATCAAGTCTATTAACAAATAACTTTTCTAAAATTTTTGAGAACTGTGGGAGTAGTGATATTGGCCTGTAATTGGTAAACTGACATCTCTCTCCGTTTTTATGGATTGGAATAACTTTTGCTATTTTCATTTGTGAGGGAAACACACCAGTTCGAAAGGACAGATCACAAATGTATGCGAAAGGTTGCACTATATATTCTATAATACTCTTAACTAATTTCATGTCAATACCAAAACAGTCGGTGGACTTTTTATTTTTAAATGTCTTCACAATGTTAATTATTTCTCTATGAGTTACAGCACCAATAAACATGGAGGACACATTCTGAGTAATATGTTTATTTAGGTCATTATTATTTCTTGACTCTGGAATTTCTTTTGCTAAATTAAAGCCAACATTTACAAAGAAATCATTAAATTCATTTACAATGTCTTTAGTTTTATCAAGCACAATATCTTTATCTTTTTTAAAATAGTCTGGATAATTCTTATTTTTTGAGCCCTTTTTGATTATGCTATTTAATATCCTCCATGTTTCTTGTGTGTTACTTCTATTTTGCTCCAATAATGTGTGGTAATATTCTTTCTTACTTGTTCTTATAATATTTACTAATCTATTTTTATATAACTTGTACTTTATTTCAGCATCTTTTGTCCTCAGTTTTATAAATCTCTTATATAGATTATTTTTCATTTTACATGCATCTTCTATCCCCTTTGTGATCCATGGCTTATTTAATCTGTGATGCTTTCTAGTGATTTTCATTAAAGGACAATGTTTTTCATATAGTAAAATTACAGTTGATAGGAATGCATCATATGCACTACTTGAATCTTCATTTGCAAAAACCTCATTCCAATTGTGTTCCTTTAAGTCCACCTGGAGGGCAGCAATGGCTCTTGTTGTTCTATGTCGTATCATATCAAATGTTTGATTCTTTTTTTTAGTTTTAATCCCAAAATAATTTTGAAAAATTGCAAAAACAGGAAGATGATCGCTTATATCAGTTATAAGAAGTCCACCTACTATTTCATGGTCAATTTTATTTGTGAATATATTATCTATCAATGTAGCTGTATCAATTGTTATTCTACTTGGTTTTATAATTACAGGGAAAAGGGAGTTACTATACATTGTATTGATGAAATCTGTTGTTTTCTGATGTCCGTTTGGGTTTAGCAAATCTATATTAAAATCACCACAAATTATTTGCACTTTTTTATCATTTAGGTTGCTAAACATAGCAGCAAGTTTTTCATTGAATGTCTCAAGGCATGATCCTGGTGTCCTATAGATGCAACTTATAATTATATTGCTAGCTTTTTCAACATGGATTTCAATAGTAACACATTCCATTACGTCATCTATGATGCTTGACATACATTCAATCAGACTACATTTCAAAACTTTATCTACATATAAAGCAACACCGCCTCCTTTTTTATTCACCCTGTTCATTGTAAATAATTCGTATCCTTCCAGTCCCATTTCACTAACTTTCTCATTATCGAGCCATGTTTCTGATATTGCAATTATATTAAACTTTTTTAACTTACTTAAACATTCCGTAATTTTAGAAAATTTTTTATACAGGCTTCTACTATTGAAGTGTATGACCGACAATGCATTTGCCATTTTAATATTCATATTAAATTGGTCATCTGTATAGTACTCACAAGCACTATTATTGTTATTGTAGAAGTGATTATCTGGGTAAATGTTACTTTCAGGGTCATGCATGTTGTGCTCTGCATAGTTAAACGTTTTGAAGTTCATCTTCTCAGCGTGTGTGGCAAAATAACCTCCTTGACAGTCCTTCTCATAATCAAAGTCTTCCTCTTCAATATCTCTGAATGGAAACCTATAATCTGTGTCCAAACTTGTCATTTATGTGTTTTTGTTGTTGTTTTTTCCATTGTTTTTTGAGCCATAAGGCCAGAAACACTTTCCATACCCATTGTTCATTATCCAATCGTCACTTTTCCAATAGATTCCATAGCAGATTCCTGATTATTTATATTGCTCTAAGTCTTTGAGTTCTCTTATCATAACAACTTTCGCTTCTTCAGGATTGCCATTTAGTCTTATCATTACTTTGCAGTTCCTCGTCCATGTCGCTTGTATCTTATTTTGTTTTTTTAGGCTGCGTGCCTGTCTTGCAATTTCAGCATTCTTTTTCGTTAAATGTTCATTTAAATACACACCGGTCCCTTTTAGCTTCTTACCCTGTTTCAGTAACTCAATCTTTGTTTTGCGACTCACAAACCGAAGAATAATTGCTGGCTTTGTTTTACTGTCTTTTCTGGGGAGTGTGTGGCATGCTGCAATATGATGGCTCTGAATACTTACATTCTTCGTTTGAAGGAATTTTATCACTTGCTGTTCAAGCGTTTGCAGCTCCTCTACCGGGGCATCTTCACCGTCTTTACCTCCGCCAGCTGTTACTCTGGCGTAGGTTCGGTGTTGCGTCTCCAGTCCACTTATGACTAAGTCATCCATTCTTGTGTACTGTTCAAGGTCCTCGAGTCGCCGTTCCAAGTCGTCTATTTTCTTGTCCTTCTCCTTTATCAAGTTTTTTAGTTGTTTTATTTCATCCATTAGGTCATGTAGCATACCTTGTTGTTTAGCCACTTTGCTCAGTTCATCAGACATGAAATTAAGCGATTTCCTAATCTCCTCCAACTCCTCTTCAACTCCTGGGTTTGCTTTTTTAGGTGGCATTTTGAAAATGGTGAGATATTACCTTGTGATGGCCCATTGAAGTCACTGTCGATTTACTTGTTGGTGCCTTGCTAGGGGAGCCTGGGCCCAGTGGTTGCTGGAGGATCCTGGGCCTGGTGGAGCAGGAGGATCCTGGGCCTAGCAGCTGCTGGAGGATCCTTGGCCTAGTGGCTGCAGGAGGGTCCTGGGCCTAGCAGCTGCTGGAGGATCCTGGGCCTAGTGGCTGCTGGAGGATCCTGGGCCTAGTGGCTGCTGGAGGATCCTGGGCCTAGTGGCTGCTGGAGGATCCTGGGCCTGGTGGCTGCTGGTGGATCCTGGGCCTGGTGGCTGCTGGTGGATCCTGGGCCTGGTGGAGCAGGAGGGTCCTGGGCCTACCAGCTGCTGGAGGATCCTGGGCCTAGCGGCTGCTGGAGGATCCTGGGCCTAGTGGCTGCTGGTGGATCCTGGGCCTTCAGTCTGACTTCGTACGTGGTGTATCTGCCTCTGCCCACCCCCTCCTCTCCACCAAGACTGTGTGTCTTGACAATCATATGCAATAAATCTGTCTACCTGTTGATGCACTAGGAGATTCAGGAGTGAAGCGAAGTTTTCCTGACGTGCTTAGGTATCAGTAAAATCTGGGCAATATTCGGCATTTCTGTGCTGCATTTGTACCAATTCACACCTAACGCAGCTCGTGGGATTTACTGTTAGTGGTGGAACAGTGGTTAGCGCTGCTTGCCAAACAGTAAGAGGCAAGAACCGCTGTCCGGCTCGGGCTTCCTTACGTGGAGTTGTGAGTTTACTCCGGCTTTTCCCTACAGTTCAAAGATATGTATGTTTGGTTAACTGGGGACTCTAAACTGTCTGATAACTCATCATCTGTCTGATATCTCTCCATCTGTCTGATAGATGGGTGTACCCCACCCAGTGGCATCTGCATTAGAGCCCACGACCCTGTAGTGGATAAGCGGTTAAGAATATACACGGTGGGCCTTTTATATTAGGCTGCGTGCCTGTCTTGCAATTTCAGCATTCTTTTTCGTTAAATGTTCATTTAAATACACACCGGTCCCTTTTAGCTTCTTACCCTGTTTCAGTAACTCAATCTTTGTTTTGCGACTCACAAACCGAAGAATAATTGCTGGCTTTGTTTTACTGTCTTTTCTGGGGAGTGTGTGGCATGCTGCAATATGATGGCTCTGAATACTTACATTCTTCGTTTGAAGGAATTTTATCACTTGCTGTTCAAGCGTTTGCAGCTCCTCTACCGGGGCATCTTCACCGTCTTTACCTCCGCCAGCTGTTACTCTGGCGTAGGTTCGGTGTTGCGTCTCCAGTCCACTTATGACTAAGTCATCCATTCTTGTGTACTGTTCAAGGTCCTCGAGTCGCCGTTCCAAGTCGTCTATTTTCTTGTCCTTCTCCTTTATCAAGTTTTTTAGTTGTTTTATTTCATCCATTAGGTCATGTAGCATACCTTGTTGTTTAGCCACTTTGCTCAGTTCATCAGACATGAAATTAAGCGATTTCCTAATCTCCTCCAACTCCTCTTCAACTCCTGGGTTTGCTTTTTTAGGTGGCATTTTGAAAATGGTGAGATATTACCTTGTGATGGCCCATTGAAGTCACTGTCGATTTACTTGTTGGTGCCTTGCTAGGGGAGCCTGGGCCCAGTGGTTGCTGGAGGATCCTGGGCCTGGTGGAGCAGGAGGATCCTGGGCCTAGCAGCTGCTGGAGGATCCTTGGCCTAGTGGCTGCTGGAGGATCCTGGGCCTAGTGGCTGCTGGAGGATCCTGGGCCTAGTGGCTGCTGGTGGATCCTGGGCCTAGTGGCTGCTGGTGGATCCTGGGCCTGGTGGCTGCTGGTGGATCCTGGGCCTGGTGGAGCAGGAGGGTCCTGGGCCTAGCAGCTGCTGGAGGATCCTGGGCCTAGTGGCTGCTGGTGGATCCTGGGCCTGGTGGAGCAGGAGGGTCCTGGGCCTAGCAGCTGCTGGAGGATCCTGGGCCTAGCGGCTGCTGGAGGATCCTGGGCCTGGTGGAGCAGGAGGGTCCTGGGCCTAGCAGCTGCTGGAGGATCCTGGGCCTAGCGGCTGCTGGAGGATCCTGGGCCTAGTGGCTGCTGGAGGATCCTGGGCCTAGTGGCTGCTGGAGGATCCTGGGCCTGGTGGCTGCTGGTGGATCCTGGGCCTGGTGGCTGCTGGTGGATCCTGGGCCTGGTGGAGCAGGAGGGTCCTGGGCCTACCAGCTGCTGGAGGATCCTGGGCCTAGCGGCTGCTGGAGGATCCTGGGCCTAGTGGCTGCTGGTGGATCCTGGGCCTGGTGGCTGCTGGTGGATCCTGGGCCTTCAGTCTGACTTCGTACGTGGTGTATCTGCCTCTGCCCACCCCCTCCTCTCCACCAAGACTGTGTGTCTTGACAATCATATGCAATAAATCTGTCTACCTGTTGATGCACTAGGAGATTCAGGAGTGAAGCGAAGTTTTCCTGACGTGCTTAGGTATCAGTAAAATCTGGGCAATATTCGGCATTTCTGTGCTGCATTTGTACCAATTCACACCTAACGCAGCTCGTGGGATTTACTGTTAGTGGTGGAACAGTGGTTAGCGCTGCTTGCCAAACAGTAAGAGGCAAGAACCGCTGTCCGGCTCGGGCTTCCTTACGTGGAGTTGTGAGTTTACTCCGGCTTTTCCCTACAGTTCTGACCCCCTTAGACTTTTATCTTTGGGGTCATCTGAAGGCAATTGTCTATGGTGTGAAGATACGAGATGTGCAGCACCTGAAACTACAGATACTGGATGCCTGTGCTGGCATTTCTCCTGCGGTGTTGCTATCAGTGTGTGAAGAGTGGGAGAAGAGGGTTGCATTGACAATCCAACACAATGGGCAGCACATTGAACACATTTTATAAGTGGTCAGAAACTTGTAAATAACTCATGAAAGAATAAAGTTACGTTGAAACCAAGCACACCATTGTTTTTCTTGTGACATTACTAATAAGTTTGATGTGTCACATGGCCCTCTTCCTATTGAAAAAACAAAAGTTGTATCCAAGATGGCCGACTTCTAAATGGCCACCATGGTCACCACCCATCTTGAGGAGTTTGCCCCCTCACATATACTAATGTGCCACAAACAGGACTTTAATATCACCAACCATTCCCATGTTATTACGGTGTATCCATATAAATGGCCCACCCTGTATATGGAAAGATTACCAAAAACCTTTCCCGTGTTTATTGTGTCTTATTGTGCTTTATAGCTATATCCAGAGCTTATGTTACCTTTACCTTGACAGGGGCTCTGTATATGCAGACTTATCCTGGTTTGCATGTGCACAGTTCATAACTTAGCACAGATAACGATGGCTTTGTCGTTTGGATGAAACTATTCAGACACAGGAAATGCCTGTATGTGACTGTGGAGATGCAGGAAGTGGGTTCTCTTGTTTGTTATAGATGATCTACGAATGTCAGTTTTACATGAAATGGCTAAACAGACACTGAAATGTTTCAGTGTTTAGATATATGTCTCTAAACTTTGTTTAAACTTTGTTTGATTTCTAAAGCATTATATGTTTGTGTAAGCCAGATATGAAATTTGATGTATAGCTGTGGAGGAGCCTGTTTTGCTTATGCTCCCCTCAGTATTTTATATGAATTTGTAGTATTGTGAACCCCCATGTGACCTGAGAAATATGCATATGACATGTTTGGCACAACAGAACTTTTATTTCATGTCAACCTATCTTATAAAAAGTATAAAAACTGCATTATTTTTAATGTGGATTTCCAACATAGCATTTCTAAACATAGTAGTTTTCTTCAGAGAGCATAAGTTATTTCTATCTGCACACAATAACAGAATTATTTAAAAAAATAAAAAATGACAAAAGTGTTTTATACCACAACACAAACCATGATGATGTGCTTTAGCTTTGTAATAGTTAAAGCTTGTAAAATCAAGTTAAAACTGAGGGTTATCTTCAAATTAACATACAGTATAAAAACTTCAGTGATAGTTTCTTGAATCAGAATCACTTTTATTGCCGGATTTGTATACAAACAAGGAATTTGTCGCAGTGTTATGGTGCAGAAAAGAGAAAGCATCATGCCAAAAATAAAATAAATAGAGTTGAGAAAAAAGAGAAAGATTTCAAAGACTCTGGGGAAAAAATGAAAACAAACAAACAAACAAACAAACAAACAAACAAACAAACAAACAAACAAACAAACAAACAAACAAACAAACAAACAAACAAACAAAAAGACACTAGAACAACTGCCAAGACACTTATTAGCCCAGTTCGGACTTGTAGTCTCAAAGAAACAATCAGCCCTGCACAGTAATGGACTGTGAGGGTGCAGACCAAGAAAAACTCCACTTCTGCCAAAGAAACACCTTCAAGTCAGACTAAAACATGTTAAGGACAACCAGGAGACAGATTATGTATACTGGAAGTGCGTGATTTGGTCAGATAAGATGGAACTAGAGCTCGTTGGCCACAAAGTCGCTGCTTATGTTTGGAGAAAGAAGGGAGAGGTGTACAAAGAACAGTGTTACCCACAAAGAAACACGGTAGATGTTTATGTTGTGGGGATGCTTCAGTGTGTCTGGAACTGAGAGTCTAATCAAGCTGGAAGAAATCACAAAGAAGGACTATATATGAATGAGAATAAGTGAAGATTTCTGTTATACCCAGGTCCAGAGGTAGGGAAATGGAACATAAGGTTTAAAAGAGTTTCCCAAAACCAGAGGTCCAGCTGCCAGTCACAATTAAAGGTGTGGTTTGTTACTACTCTTGGTCAAAAGGTCAGTACCCAAAACTGAAGGCATAGGCAAAGCTAAAAACAAAACCAACCAGTAAGAGGAAGTGTTACCTAACCCTATGTGAAACAAAATGTAAAAAGAAGAAAAAAAGACGTGGTTTCCCTAACTCACCAAAACACAAGAGGAAAAACTGTACAAAAATAAATAGGCAGTTCACTCCTTCTGGTTCAGTGATTGTTACAATAGTTACATGGTGGGTAGATGGCGTTATTGACAGGAACACTGTATACAAAACTAAGTTTCGCTCAGGAAAACACAGAGAACAAGCAAAGGTTTGGAAAATCACCAGAGGCACCTGAATGCAGCAGTACTGTTTATCTCCTTTATATCTTTCGTGCTATGTTAAACTGTGAAGGACTGCTTGATAAACAAACTAATATGCTGCTGTATTCAGTGAGAGCCTGGCAGTGTGTGGCTCTTCCTGTCTGAACTTGTCAAACGTGTTGTGGTGTGATAAGACGCACAGCCCTTTTGTTGCAGAACTCTGTGACATTGGGTCGCTTAAGGGTGTTGCCTTCTTGTGGGCTCTGAAAGTGTTTAAAACGTCCTCCTCATGTGAAATATGTGTAATATCCATGTAATATCCCCACAGGGATGAGTCTGTGCCATATGAAGAAGGCCGTTCTTTGTGGTACTTTTTGCTGCTTCCTGCAGTGGAATTGTTTCTTGTAATTTATGTTTTTTAAACTAAACAATGGCACATGTCTTTCAGCATAAATGTGATATAGATACACACTAGGCTTTTGTTATGATATGTGTTGGATCACTCAGAAACTAAAGCCTCTCTTTTTTCTGAAGAAGTCGGTCATCAAACAGGTTTTTAACCAAGACTGCTTCCGTGTATGCCTGTGTGACGTGCTTATGATAGGGAGCTGATGAGCAGACAACACTGCTCTATTGTTGCTTAGCTGTGTCACTCAGTGAGCAATTAGAATTCTTTCCCACAGTGTTTGATTCAACAAGCATGAGACCCCTGCCTGAGACCAGCAGACCATATTAATTTGCAATGTGCAACAAGCTTTGATGGAGGAAAAAATACACATTATAATTCACATATTTGCAATCATGTCTGCATAGTATATATGTGTCTGTGTGTTTAACTTAATCTTATTAAAATCTGTGGAGATACAAACCAAATGTTTCTGCACCGCATAATAACAATAAAGATACATGCTACATACATTCTATTCGTGTCCTGTGAGGGTGTGAAAAATAGAGGTAAGTAAAGAAATATCAGAAATAGGAAGTAAGGCCTTCCATGCGTGCAGAGCATGAAAGGGGTAAATTTCCTTCATCATGTGAGTTTGGCATAAGCGCAGTTTTATTTGCATCATCAAACTTCCACACATGTATGTGGTCAAATGGCTTAATAGTGAAAAAGGAACTAAGAAAGTAAATCAATTTCTTTTAACCCTTGGAAGATTTTGGAAACACTTATTAGTTCCATGATTCATAAATGATCAAGTGATGTTTGACTAAACCTTAGCTTGTTTAGCTTTTAACTTAGCTTGCTTAGCTTAGCTCGCCTAGCTTGAGGGTGTGAGTAGAACCACAGGTCTGTTCACACCTGCACTTTCTTCTGTTTCACTTGCCGGTTACGTTCGTTCTCACTTCTTGTTCTCTGTTATTTTTGGCAGCTGTTAGGTTTAGGTTTGGCTCCAAAAGTATTTAATTATGTTTAGGAAAAAATGGGGTTTTGGTTCAAATGAGATAATTTGGTTGTAAGACGAGAACTGCTCCGCGTACCTCCCTGGGCTACTTCCTTGTTTCTCTGAGCGGAGGTAGCTGGGTTTAAACAGCAGTATTTGATGGTCTGTAATGACAAAAATACAATAACATTAGGTAATCATTAACAACTGGAATGGGCATGAATGGAATATTTGAGCACTGCATGCACAACGAGCACCTGGGGCCTCGTTTTCCGTCAACAAAGGTTTAATGAGTGACAAATGTAAATACAGTTAATCGGGAAAAAATACAGCAAACAATCTGGTCCTGTCACAGTTTCTGTTTACACTGTGAGTGAAGATAAATGTGTGAAAAAAGAATCTCCTATGTTAAAATCAGTGGTTTGGAGTTGTCACACTTAAAGCTCTATTACTTTATTAGCAATAAATACTACTATTATTATCTCTAATAATAATAACTATTACTAATATTTAGGGATGGGTACCGGTGTCCGGTGCCATCTGACATAAACGGTAGTAACCAGACCGAAAAGCAGCGCACATTTCGGTGCTTTATTTCGGTGCTTTTTTTTTTTTCCTGAGCCAATTCTAGCCAATCATTTTACGTTTCCGAGGATAGTAGGCGGGCCCAGGTACGTACGTTCTTTTAGAGCAGAGCTACAAATTAAAAACGCCCAAGACGAAGCGGTCAAAAGTCTGGCTGTACTTCACAGCAAAATATGCAAACTCGGCTGCCTGCAACAAGTGCTTTAAGCTGATACTGTGATACTGTCAAAGGAGGTAACACCTTGAATCCGATGAAACACCTGGCAACACATAGCGAGAAATGCACCATATTTGATAGCTTGCTGCGAGACCTCACACCGAGCACATCTACTGCGGGTGTGGTGCCTGTTATCGGACCTGGAGTTAGCAACATCCCCCAAAAACTCGAAGAGGAGAGTCCTGGCCCCTAGCCCTGTCAGCGTAGCAGAAATGATGACGGATGATGATGGCAGTGAGTAGCTTAATTCTCTGCGTGAGTAGCTTAATGTTGTTCGTGTGTAATTTACGTTGAGTAGGCTAACCACATTATTAAATTGATGCATGTAAGGTGAATTAGCAAACACCGTCGTAGTTACATGCGGCTGTCTTCTTGTTTGATGGCAGATACTCCCTTCACCCTGGCCAAAAAGGCTAAAATGACCAAAAGAAAAAGTCGAAAACAGTTAAACATGAGAGGTTTTTGGACAAAGTTTGTGTTTTTTCCATTGTTTAAGCACTGCTTCCAGCCAAGAGTGATACCATATATGCCCTATAGCTGAAGAAAAGGCTTACATTGTTATCTTTTTACAAAAAAAAAACAGCTAAACATGAAAGGTTTTTGGACCAATTTTGTGTTCTCCATTCTTTAAGCACCGGTTTGAGCACCGGTTTGAGCACCGTTTAAGCACCGGCACCGTTTCAAAAGTACCGGTTTGGCACCGGTATCGGATAAAACCTAAACGATACCCATCCCTACTAATATTACAGTACTATTTAAGAGTTAGTACCACGAAATTTGCCTCTCCACTCCTCCATCACTGTGTTATACTTTCGCTTTCAGTTTCAGCTGTCTGTAGAATGATATTGTTGTGTTTAATTTTCATGTAATTGTTTCAGGCAGTGTTTTATGTGAGTGTAGTCTTACAGCACAATGATGGATTTTTAAAGTTTACAGTAGTATATTGTGCAGTTTCACAATATACAGGGTGGGCCATTTATATGGATACACCGTAATAACATGGGAATGGTTGGTGATATTAAAGTCCTGTTTGTGGCACATATGTGAGGGGGCAAGCTCCTGAAGATGGGTGGTGACCATGGTGGCCATTTAGAAGTCGGCCATCTTGGATACAACTTTTGTTTTTTCAATAGGAAGAGGGCCATGTGACACATCAAACTTATTAGTAATGTCACAAGAAAAACAACGGTGTGCTTGGTTTCAATGTAACTTTATTCTTTCATGAGTTATTTACAAGTTTCTGACCACTTATAAAATGTGTTCAATGTGCTGCCCATTGTGTTGGATTGTCAATGCAACCCTCTTCTCCCACTCTTCACACACTGATAGCAACACCGCAGGAGAAATGCCAGCACAGGCATCCAGTATCCGTAGTTTCAGGTGCTGCACATCTCGTATCTTCACACCATAGACAATTGCCTTCAGATGACCCCAAAGATAAAAGTCTAAGGGGGTCAGATCGGGAGACCTTGGGAGCCATTCAACTGGCCCAAGACGACCAGTCCACTTTCCAGGAAACTGTTCATCTAGGAATGCTCGGACCTGGCACCCATAATGTGGTGGTGCACCATCTTGCTGGAAAAACTCAGGGAACGTGCCAGCTTCAGTGCACAAAGAGGGAAACACATCATCATGTAGCAATTTCAAATATCCAGTGGCCTTGAGGTTTCCATTGATGAAGAATGGACCCACTATCGTTGTACCCCATATACCACACCAAACCATCACTTTTGTTGTTCCAACAGTCTTGGAGGGATCCATCCAATGTGAGTTAGTGTCAGACCAATAGCGGTGGTTTTGTTTGTTAACTTCACCATTCACATAAACGTTTGCCTCATCACTGAACAAAATCTTCAGCGTGAACTGAGGGTCCTGTTCCAATTTTTGTTTTGCCCATTCTGCAAATTCTGTGCGCTGATCTGGGTCATCCTCGTTGAGATGCTGCAGTGGCTGGAGTTTGTAAGGGTGCCATTTGTGAGTAGCTAATATCCGCCGAAGGGATGTTCGACTAATGTCACTCTCCAGTGACATGCGGCGAGTGCTACGCTGTGGGCTCTTGCTGAATGAAGCTAGGACAGCCACTGATGTTTCTTCATTAGTAACAGTTTTCTTGCATCCACATTTTGGCAAATCCAACACTGAACCAGTTTCACGAAACTTAGCAAGCAGTTTGCTAACTGTAGCATGGGAGATGGGTGGTCTCGTAGGTTGTCTTGCATTGAAATCTGCTGCAATGACCCGGTTACTGCGTTCACCAGATATCAACACAATTTCGATCTGCTCCTCACGTGTTAACCTCTTCGACATGTCAATGGCTGTGAACAAATAAGTTCACATAAGTTTGATGTGTCACATGGCCCTCATCCTATTGAAAAAACAAAAGTTGTATCCAAGATGGCCGACTTCTAAATGGCCACCATGGTCACCACCCATCTTGAGGAGTTTGCCCCCTCACATATACTAATGTGCCACAAACAGGACTTTAATATCACCAACCATTCCCATGTTATTACGGTGTATCCATATAAATGGCCCACCCTGTACTATACCAAACAATACAGTATGTTGTTGGGTGGTGTTGTGTACTGTATTGCAGTAAAAGTATCATCTACTTCCGTACTATGAAGTACTATGACACTACGATAGAGTGTATTACATAAAAATAGTAATATAAAGATATTTAAATATTAAACATAAACAACTTGAGTCTGAATCTGCTGACCGTGATGAGGCTACAGTTATCATAAATTCATTTTACTAGCACATCATCAGTATGACAGTATAATTATCACTGTGTATCTCATCAGCACCGTCTACATATTGAACATTATGAGGTGACACAGACCAGGCCAACAAAAGGCTTGCTGTGGGGAAAAAGCTTCACAAATACAAAGGCTGCATTCAGGATACTGACCACCCTCCCTTCACATTACTGCCTGAGATTCATGCATAGATGGCAGAGTCACATTCACATGACAGTCCCGGCTGATTTCCCATTAGTAACAAATGACCTTTGTGTGCCAGAGCTGTTGTCGCAAAGCTTAATTAGGTCTTTTGTCATGGGGATAACTATATTGGTTTACTAACCACATGTGGACAAAACAGCACTTTTACAGTGAACAGAAACACAGGCTCAGTTGAGAAACTATTAAATCAACATCAGAGTCCAGCCTGTTACAACCTGCTGTCTATCTCGTTTGAATACACTTTGGAATGTTTGAAATGATTGATTTATTCTTTTTACTGTGGGAAGAGAATCCAATAAAATCATTTAAAGACACAGATGATTTACAATTTTTATTGTTGTGACCAGTGTGTTTCCTTTGCCTGTTTTTGCATTTTATTTTGCAGTTTCTTCAACAAAATGCACACAGAACACACCTTAAAGCCTGTAAAACAACACAACGATATGTGGTTTTACAGACCTTGTTGCTGTAGAAAAACATTGATCAGTGAAGGCTCTCTGGCAACCAGCCTTACCAGCTGGGTCTAGTTTAGCATACACCCTTTTTTTCTCACTTAAACTCCATAACCCAATGTTGCATCATAGTCTAGTTTTGTTGTTTTTTGCTTTGCTCTACACATTAGCAAAGCCTGCGATTAGACAAACAGAAAGCAAAAGTGTGCCAAAATGTGGCACAACAACCTTCATAATGTTATCAAGACCTGATCTTCACTGAACAACAAGGAAAATTCTGCGGGAATCCCCTCTGATCTACTTAATCAAGAATCAGATCATTTGGACTCTCAGTCTCCATCTGCTGGCAAATCAGCAATTTCTCTATTACAGTCAGCCTGTATGAACACAGAAGGAGTCACAGAGAAGGGAGGTTATAAACGGGCAGTTAACTTTTAGAACCTTTTGCAACATTTCTATACATATAGGTAACATTATGTTGAAATATATATTTAGGTTTTTTTTTTTGTTGTTGTTTTTTTTACCACTTTCAAGATAAAGTGGTGCAGATTTTCAGTCTAAAATGACAGAACTGCAACTTTGAGAGCCAATTGGTTGACGTGGGCCTATGTAGAGGCCATAAATGATCCAGGTGGATGGTTTGAAGAGCCTAGTAGCACTGGCAGTGTGAGAACAGACAAAAGCCTCGTTTCTGTTTGCTCGATATAGAGATTTGAAACTTTCGGTTCTCATCTGTTCAAGTCCAAAAATCTGAGATCACATCTCAGTATAAGCAACAGGTTTATTATGTTATTTTAAGTTGACCAGTGTGAAGAATCGGTAGCCTTCGTGTATATGAAGATGCAGAAGGCACTATGCTAATGCTGCAGCAATCTCTCAGTCATCACCCAAAACATCTGTGTGCAATGCTTCTTTTGTAGTCCGTCATGTTGACCTATTAAGTGCAATTTTGGCAACATCTGCCCTCATACCCAACCAGATGGCAGATTGCTTCCCCTTTCCTGAGCCTTGTTGAGCCCAAGGTTTGTTCCTGCTAAAAGGGAGTTTTTCTTGCCATTGTCACCAGTTTTTTTTTTGCTAGGGGGGTGTCTGATTGTTGTGGTTTTTACTGCGTCTTTACCTTGCAATATGAAGCACCTTGAGGCGACTGTTGCTGTGATTTGGCGCTGTATAAATAAAATGGAATTGAATCTTAAGTGAGGATTACAAGGTGTGCAACATAGTATAGGGTGACCAACCGTCCTCTTTTCCCCGGACATGTCCACTTTTCACGTTCTGTCCGGGGCGTCCGGGGGGATTTTCGAGATTGATAAAAATGTCCGGGTTTCCGACAGAGGACCCATGTGTGTGACGTCATCCCCGAACTGCTGCTTTGTGAGCGCTTGTTCACAGTGTTGCCAACTTAGCTATATTTAGCGACTTTTTTTTTCTAAAAAGCAACTAGCGACAAATCTGGCAACTTTTTCTGGTGTTATCGGAGACTTATGACGACTTTTTGACGTGAAAGCACCTATCGCTCTTACTCTCAACAAGCAGCGGGTGCTGCTTGTTGAGAGTACCTTGCCCGTGCCAAAGCGCTCACAGGCAGCGGGTAGTCCTCACGGAGCAGTCCTAGCTGATGTCAGAGCAGGAGATCTTCACCCCTATGCATACAAACTGCAAATGAATCGCAGCAGTAAATGTACATTTTCTTTGTCTAAAATAAATCAAGGCACTAAAATACATAATTCCTATCATTGAAAACCTAGAAATCGGATGTCCTTGCAGAGCCTGAAGTCCATCTTGTACATCCGATTTTGACTGAAGCTGTCTGGTGAGGCTTGCTATGTCCATTTTGTTTGTTAATGGTTAAAAAAGTTATTCTTATACTGTTACTTTTCTGGATCACAAGGTTTAAAACTACTTAAAAAGACACACACACACACACACACAAAGTAACTCCGCCAGAGTGCCTATTTCGGGTCACTTTTGCGGTCCCAAGTCCAGATAAAGGGGGAGGGTTGGAATTGAGACATTAAAAAAACAATAATTCCTAAAAGAAATTCATTTGTGGTTCTAAACATATTTTAAATACTTTGGGGTGTTTTTTGCTCACTTTACGTCTCTTCCACAATGTTATTTCTCTCTCCTACAGCGTCTGTTACAATTACGTGGGCATGACCAATTATGCAAATTAGGCGATGACGTCATTTAGCGAGTTCTAGCGACTTTTAGGACCGCGAATAGGGCTTTGGAGCGTGATGTCACTGGAGGTGGGCCACGCCCCCTTCCGCCATGACACTTGGCCAGACAAAGCATACAGCTTCAGCTATGGTTCGTACGTGTTGTGTTATCAGTTGCAACGTTTGATCTCACGATCGTGAAGGCAAGAAGCTGGATAATGGGCTATCTTTTCATCGTTTTCCATCCTGGAGGCAACAGGAGGGATCCCATGTATCCGATATTACTAAACAAAGACGTCAGGCTTGCATTGCAGTGGTGAGACGAGCGGATCGAGTTCTGTGCAATCCCCAGCTTTTTGTTGGTTTGGTCTCCGCATCTTCTTTCCGGTGAGTTCTAAATTAATTCATATCACTATTAAAAGGCTTTTAGTGTTTTTTCAA
Source organism: Pelmatolapia mariae (assembly GCF_036321145.2). NCBI lineage: Eukaryota > Metazoa > Chordata > Actinopteri > Cichliformes > Cichlidae > Pelmatolapia > Pelmatolapia mariae. Next base: position 10,136,004 of record NC_086237.1, on the reverse strand, counting down.
TGTGCTGAGGTCATAGATAATGAGATAAAACATGCTAATGTGTGACGCTGCAGAACCACGTCATGTCATCATGTCGACTGAGTAGCTTATGATTTAGCATTATTGCAGGCAAACCAGCATATGAAATGGATGTAACAAATCCAGACTGGGCACCAACACTGCTCATGGGCCTCTAAAAACATACTAAATTGCTCTCATTGTACACTAATCTGCACATAACTTCCAGATGAATCACACACCTGTCATGTGCACTAATTTTATCTTACAGGCTTTTATTATGCAGCTGCAGAGTCTGAAGGTTCTTATTAATAATAATAAGCATAATTCTTAAACTGGTTTGCTGTGTATGCGCTGACTCCACAGACAAAGGGCTGTATCGCGACCAATTGCACCCAGACGCCAAGAGACGGTACTTTGAAAAAATTGAAAGGTAAGTCGGTTTGAACTTGATAACTTTCTAAACAACTTCCTTGTTACAGTTTTTGATTTGCATGTACAGCCAACCCATCTATATTAGCCTTGGTTCATTACAGACCTTTTATTAAAAGTGGTTTTTGTGTGTTTCAGGTACTGCACTCACAACGACTGAATGAAACTGCACTGTGACCTCGTTGTGTGGACACAGAGAGGCCTTCTGTCATACGCATCTTCCCTGATGTGGATTTCTGGGAACCACGTTTAAAGCAAGCACAAGACTTCTTTCTTAAAGTGTGTCTTCCTGAACTTGTTGGGAAATACTTCTCCAAACAATGTGCTGCTCTAAATAGCCTGTAATGTTTCATTTTGTGGTTCAAGATTGATGCCAGCTGTGTGTTGCCATGTAAATAGTTTGCATTTCATTTTTATGTACTTGCTAAGTACATGTGATAAGATCAAGAATAAAAAAAAAAACATGTATACTATTCTTTTCTGTTTTATTGAAACTACTTCACACAAAGTACAATTATTTACAATGAACTACACATGCAACACAACAGCTTTATGAATACTCAACAAGAGCAAGTTTCATTTGGCGCTGGTTTGACAACCACACTGGGGCACATATTCACCAAAACACAGCAAACCTTAACAATCTTATCAAGCAGTGTTGTGTTTATTTCTGCTCTGCCCTGTTCATTGCACACACAATGCTTCGTCTGCCCTTTAGCTTCCGTGATGCTGTCTGTCCGATCACCACTGTCCACATTTGCAGCTGGTACCTCAACCTCCACTTGTCCAACACAACTGCTGTCCACAGCCTCCATGACATGGTGATTTTGTTGTTGGTCTTCTGTCAGATCTTCATCGATTACTTCTGCACGGGGCACACCTTCAGACTCTGCAGCTGCATAATAAAAGCCTGTAAGATAAAATTAGTGCACATGACAGGTGTGTGATTCATCTGGAAGTAATGTGCGGATTAGTGTACAATGAGAGCAATTTAGTATGTTTTTAGAGGCCCATGAGCAGTGTTGGTGCCCAGTCTGGATTTGTTACATCCATTTCATATGCTGGTTTGCCTGCAATAATGCTAAATCATAAGCTACTCAGTCGACATGATGACATGACGTGGTTCTGCAGCGTCACACATTAGCATGTTTTATCTCATTATCTATGACCTCAGCACATTGAAAAAACACTAAAAGCCTTTTAATAGTGATATGAATTAATTTAGAACTCACCGGAAAGAAGATGCGGAGACCAAACCAACAAAAAGCTGGGGATTGCACAGAATTCGATCCGCTCGTCTCACCGCTGCAATGCAAGCCTGACGTCTTTGTTTAGTAATATCGGATACATGGGATCCCTCCCGTTGCCTCCAGGTTGAAAAACGATGAAAAGATAGCCCATTATCCAGCTTCTTGCCTTCACGATCGTGAGATCAAACGTTGCAACTGATAACACAACACGTACGAACCATAGCTGAAGCTGTATGCTTTGTCTGGCCAAGTGTCATGGCGGAAAGGGAGGCGTGGCCCACCTCCAGTGACGTCACGCCGCAGTGCATTGTGGGATCGCGGCGCCATGTCAGAAGGCCACAAATCAAAACAAACACACTAGCTGTGTCCCAAAACGTCGGCTGCATCCTTCGGAGGACCTGGGCTTCGCGGTATACGTGAGCCGGGTCCTCCACAGACCAAGAAGGCCGGAAGAGCGAGGTTGTGAAATGGGACGGTCTAGCCTTCAGATTTGCGTCACCGCTGTGGTGGAGTTTAATAAACTCGGCCGTCTGCTCCTTGCTATCTAAAATATAACAGGCATAAATTCTCAACCGGCTCACACTTCTGTTTAATCAGTTTTCTGTTTAACGTTTATTCAGCTGTGTGAAAATCCCGGAGGAACCCACCCGATGGATTAATAAAGTTTTATTTAATCTAATAATCTAATAACTTTGATCTCAGCCAAACCGATTTACTCCGGAACAAATAAAACACCGAAAAAGGCAAACAATTACATTTTTATGTTATCCGATTGACTTATATATCATGTTTAACCTGAGTAGCGAAAGAGCGGGGGTCTGAAAACGATGAAGCCGGGAGTCCGCTGCTCGCGCCGGCTGGAGTGACCATTGAACCCCCCGGCTTGCTATCGAGCGGGTGGGTAACAGACGTCTCCGAAAACGTCGGCACAGTTTTGCAAATATACGATGTCTTGATAAACCAAGCAGATATTTGTAATTTACACAGCAACTTTCTCGCCTGAAAATATGTTAAAAGTTTATTTTGCGACCCAGAAAGATTAATAAGACTAATTTTAAAACTTAGTAGCGGCCGCCATTGTTGGCAGCTGAAATTTGGCTGGGCCGCGCTATGAATTCTGGGATATGGTGGGCCGCCAAGGACACACCGGACCCATCCTTCAAATTCGGGTAAATGAAGGACGCATTTGTTGGCCGCATTTGAAGGAGTCGACGAATTGGGACAGCCTTCGTCGCCTGGCTGTGACGTAATCGGCCTTCAAATGCGGCCTCCGGAGGATGCAGCCGACGTTTTGGGACACAGCTACTGTGTTGGAAGCAGGACTGTCAGAACCATGCTTAAAATCAGCGCAAAAGACAAAGGGCTGTATCGCGACCGACTGCGCCCAGACGCCAAGAAACGGTACATGGAAAAAATAGCGTGCATCGGTAATGTGGACCCGTATGAAAAAAGGCAGTGGAGCGGAAACCCAGACAGCCTACCGCCGTTGTCCTATCCCGATATCGTCGCGTACCTTGTCTGTGGAGTCAGCGCATACACGGCGAATCATTTTCGGAATTATAAATACCTGGAGGCGAACATCTAATTCACAAACGGTTGGGTACAAGATTTGGCCGTTTTTAAGCCTCCACGTTGTGAGTACGTTGACCATATGACCAAGATACAGCCAGAGGTTGCCAGCTGTGTGTTGCCATGTAAATAGTTTGCATTTCATGTGTATGTACTTGCTAAGTACATGTCAACAGATCTTGAATAAAAAAAATAAACATACTTTTCTTTTCTGTTTCATATTTCATATGGTGGTTTGCCTGCAATAATGCCAAATAATACGCTACTCCGTCAACATGACGTGGTTCTGCAGCATCACACATTAGGATGTTTTATCTAATTATCTATGACCTCAGCGCATTCAAAATAACACTAAAAGCCTATTAAGAGAGATATGAATTTATTTAGAACTCACCGGAAAGAAAATGCCGCGAGCAAACCAACAAAAAATTGGGGATGGCAGAGAACTCGATATCCGCTCGTCTGACCGCTGCAATCCAAGCCTGACGTCTTCGTTTAGTAATATCGGATACATGAGATCCCTCCCGTTGCCTCCAGGAGGGGAAACGATGAAAAGAGAGCCAATTTTCCAGCTTCTTGCCTTCCTTATCGTGTGATCTAACGTTGCAACACAGCACGTACGAACCATAGCTGACGCTTCCGTGTGCTTTCCTTGGCCTACTGTCATGGCGGGAGGGGGCGTGGCCCCGCTCCCGTGACATCACGCTCCAAAGCCCTATACCGATTTTCCTTACTGAGGAGTTGGCAACACTGCTTGTTCTGCGCTCACAGACGGAACAGACAGCGCGCAGCAACACGCCTAATGATGTTTAAAAGGTCCCAAAGCGCAATTGCATCTTCTCAGACGAACTGCAAAAGAAATTTCCTTCGTACCGGCCCAGTACTGGTAACTTTTCTTATGCAGATGAGGCATTATTTCTGTACCAATATTTAATTCCAGAGGCTTTTAAGTTATTTTTTTGCACTTGTTGACTTGTAAAAGCCCATATGATATATTTTATTTCACAATTCATTAACTGCACAGAGAAGGCATCATGTTAAATATGTTTCTTTAAGCAAGTTTTTCATGACTGAGCCAAGTGTCCTCTTTTTTGGAAATCAAAATATGGTCACCCTAAAATAGTACATCTTTAAAATTTTACAGATGCTCATTCTTCAGATTCTGCTGTTGATTGTGCTCTGTTTATCAAATGAAAGAACCAAAGTATTATGCTAATGTGTGTGGTGTTTTAGTGACCTCCACAGTGAAAGTTTTCTTTCAGAGCCACTGAGTGTATGGTGCAAACAACTGACTCTTGAGTGCCCTCTGCTGCTTAAATGGAAGCAGGACGTGCCTGCACAGAGCTGAGGATGGCACAACTGCACACACGTTTTATTACAGTATCACTTACACCATCGTCTTACTCAATGAGACATAATTTATTTATCTTAAACACAGATAGCTTTTATTTTTCTCCTTAAAGTTACATATTTGTCTTCAAGTCCATATGCAGTCTATGTTTTTGACACAAGCATAATTTTATTGCTAAAACCACGACAGTGTGATTAGGAGATGATACCATTTTTTATTTTTTTTGCAAATTAACAGATGTAGGATCAGAGAGACTCATGCAGTGATGTTGGTTTATGATCTAAATGTGTGTTCAGGGCTTGGAGGTGGGGCTGGCTATGGGAGTCACAGGAGCACTGATGGGGATGACCAGCAGCTAGCAGGATGATGATGATGAGGACAGCGATGAGGACGTTCACTATGATGGCCACAATCAGCTGGATGTTCTTACACCTGTAAGAGCTTTCGACTTTCTCTCCGGTCTTCTTACATTGTGTAGCCTGAGCAGAAAGAGAAACAAGACAGGCCGCTGAAGAAACACACTGTTCTACATGTCTGCTAATGACAACATACTCCAAACACACAAGACTAATTATTAGCTTCATTCTTTAACAATACCTGCATCAACTATTATTGAAAATAACTAAACTCCTAAAAACATATTTAGTAACATGATGAAACAAAAATCATGTTACTAAAGAAAAGCAAAATCCACTGCTTACTGGCTTTAGAATGTTTGGGTCTTTTTAAACTTTACTTCTTAGACAAAAAGTTTACTTTTTAATTTGCCACCTTTTTTACGTGTGTGTGTTAAAACACACACACACACACACACACACACACACACACAGAGCTATTAACCATTTCTTGTTTTTAAACTTAAGATAAATTAATAAATATATCATTCAAGATAATAAATTAATCTTGAATGAAGACATTGGTGTGACTAAGTCCACACTAGCCCGGATAGATTTGAAAATGGCGTTTTGTCTGAAAACGCTCCGCGTCTACATTAGCGTTTTCAGTCATTTTCACAGAGTTGTGTGTCCACATTGAAACGGCTGAAAACGCTTACGTTCCAGTACTGCGCATGCGTGAAACGCAAGAAGATTCGGCCTGCCTCATTTCTGTCTGCCGCTTATTTACTTTCCGGCTCTTTAAAACGTTGCGGCAAAATGTTGAGGAAAAGCACCGAATTTTTAAAATGGACTAAAAATGAGGTGGAGTTGCTGCTGCGAGTAACACAAAAGTACAAAGTTGCAAAAGCGAGTAAGAATTAAAGAATTTGAAGAAAAGCTATCTGGAGCATGTACAGACTGATTAATCTTTAATAGGGCTGTCAAAATTGAGAGCAAACAAAACAACTGGTCTATAATGCCCTCCGCTATCTTAGTTTAATTGGTCACATGACTGTATCATATGACTAACATGCGTCATCATTTTAGGAAGTCTGCGTTTTTGCTGTCCACGCTGCCACGCAACAGCACCGTTTCCAAATGTATGCGTTTTCGAGAGTGTTTTCAAAACGCTGCGTTTTCCATCAGTGAAAACACCGTCTCAGTGTGGACGGGAGGCCACAACGGAGAGAAAACGATGCATTTACAAACTAAAACGCATTAGTGTGGACGTAGCCTAAGATGGAACAGTGGTGGAGGAAGACGAGGCTACATCAGGTTAGAAAGCAGCCGTGTCCCTCGTCCAGAACAAGCAGAAGCGTTTTTTCTTCTTTTTCAGGTGCTCTTCCACGAGACTTTTTTCTCTAGGATGAGGGTTCTTAACTCATCAATTGTTTCAGCATTTTGCTTCTCATGTTTCTTGCATCTTTGCTCCACTTCTTCTAATTTTGCTGCTTTTTCTTCAAGCTTTTCTTTCAGTTCTTTAGATGTTGCCTCCTGTATTAGCTTTGCCTTGTACATGTCTGTTTCTCTGTTGTACTTTGTTGTGCATATCTTCTAACTGCTGATTTCTTGTCCGAATTTCTTCAAGTGTACACTGCAGGTCTTCATGTGCTTTCTTTTGTTGTTGCTTTTGTGCCTGTATTTCAGTGTTTTTGCACTTTAACTTGTTAGAAAGTTCTTCGAGTTCTGTGTTCTTTCTCAGCATTTCATTGATCCTACTCTGCATCTCTGAGCATTGTTTTTCCAGTTTTTCCTTTTCTGCTTCCAGTTCTGTTGTTTTGTCCTTCATTTCATTAGAAAATTCTTGCAGTTTTAGATTTTTACTCTCAAAGTCCTGGAGAATAAGTTGTTCTTCTTTCTGTCTTTGTTGCTGTTGCTCTTTCTCTTGAAGTAACTGTTCATTTCTGACCCGTGTTTCATCAAGCTTTATTTCCACCACTCTGTATTTTTCCTCCTCGTCTTTGAGTTTGCGCTCCATGTCTCTCTGCTTCATGTCCTGTTCTTCCTCCTCATGAAGAATTTCTTCATTTCCAGTGCTTCATCGAGTTGTCCTTGGAGCTTCTGATTCCCTTTGTCCTCATTAATATTTAGTTTTGATCTGACCAAACAGCATCATTCCGTAAGCCAATGAGGTTGTGAGTGACATGACATTTTTGAATGGGGATATTTTTTTTGCTTGGACGAATTATCAGTAAAGTTCCGATCTCTGTTAATTTTGTAAAAAAAATAAAATAAAATGCATGACAGAAAAAACAAATATATATATATATATATATATATATATATATATATATATTTGTTTTTTCTGTCATGTTATTGCATTTTATTTTATTTTTTTTACAAAATTAACAGAGATCGGAACTTTACTGATAATTCGTCCAAGCAAAAAAAAAAAAAAAAAAAAAATATATATATATATATATATGTACACATGGCAAATCTCTGGAGTTGAATATTCTGGAGTTATGCATAAAAGTGCGCAAGAGTTACATTCTGGGAGCAGCGAACACAAATGATTGTAAAGAAGCGAGAGACATTTGATGGCAGGTCCTAGATAATCCTAAATTATTGTGTCTGATTGTGAAAAGCACAAAGTTTTGTAAGAGGCATGTAGGCACTGTGGAAAAAGTAAAGATGTAAGTTCTCTAACTGTTTTTGTGAACACTTTTCTAATTGTGACACATGTAAAATGATCATTAAAGAACAAGTTATTTATAAAACTTATTGTGATGCTTTGAAAGTGTGTCAGATTTTGATATAAATGTATCAGTATGTTAATGTTTTTCTTACAATGTGTCATTTTCATAGAAACCTTGTTCACTGTATGTGTCATCATGTAGCTTTGATAAATAAATATGAGGCTTTGCTTGGACATGGAAACACATTCCACGAAGCTCTCTACACATTTTTCTTGAGCTAATCTTAAGGCCATAGAACGTTGGAGGTCTATAGCAAATAAACTCACACTATGCACATTAGCATCCACTGATCCCACTCTATTATATAATTTCATGTGGCTTACTGCTTAGTGGCTGAAATAGATGTTTTAAAACCAAAATAAACCAGAAATATAGTAAAAATACAGTTTCAAAACAACATTCAAGTCAAAAACACAATGGAGGAAGTAGGCATGTCATTGTGAAGGTCTACAATCCACAGATGCCGTCATGAATGGAATTGCAAAGGGTTTACAACACGGTACAAACCACTTGTTACAATTAAGAACAAGAAATCCAGATTAGACTTTGCCAATAACCTGATCAGTTCTGAAAAAAAATCCTTTGCACACATGAAAATTTAACTTGTTCCAGAGCTCTGGATTTGAAGCACACCACATAATCTGTCAAACATGGTGAAGGTAATGCTCCAGTAAAGGTCTAGCAGAGCATCTTTTAGGCCCCAAAACATAATTTGGTGTTGTCCGTTGGTTCAAGACACAATGCACAGTGCATAAAGTATTACAGCTGCCAGCACCCCTGGATGATGACATCAGTCACTCTAACTGTTCATGCAGGCTTCAGTAACATGAGGCATTGGACTGGCAAAACCAGTCTAACCACTGCATTCCTGCTATGATAAATCTGTAACTGTTTTTTGCAAAGGAGTTCTTGTGATAATGATTAGAACCATTTACTGTAAATGATAAAATTACTGAAACAAGGAAACTACAATGATAGTTTGTTCACTTTGCTGAAACTAGTTATGTAATTTCCTATAATGAGCAATTCAGCCTGTACTTTATGGCACTCCAGCATTCTTGGGTGGGAGAGATAATTAAGTGGACAATGGGCTTTTTAAATTTCCCTCTTCTGCTCCTTCTCGTCTCCTCTGTGTTCCTGCCTGTGACTCAGAAATCAATCTCAGAACGGCTGAGGGATGTATCTGTTTCTAAAATGCTCCTGCGAGGACAGAGAAGGCTAACTATAATTGAGCATGCACAGGTGTCATCTTGACAGTGTCATCTGACATCACTTTATAATGAAATGTTGTTAAATGACTGTACAAAAAACTACTCTTGCTTCCTCTGACGTGAGGAGAGGAATCAAGGATGATCAAGGAATCAAGGGGGATTGTCACAATATGAGACTGAAAGCGCCGCAGTTGTTTGTGTGATCACTGCTGATAAATACTGGCACACTGAACTTGTAACTCTGCCTGGCTGCAGTCCTAACTTTCAGGATTAAAATAATAGAAAGTATCTGAATTCTAAAAACTTTCTCAGAATTTTGCCAGATTAAGTCAAATGTGTTTGCTGATCTGACCCCACTTCCGGAAATCCCTTTATTGTGGGTGGCAATGAACTCTGTATAAGTTCTGGGTCAATCTGCACGTCCCCTGCTCTCATCGCTGCTGTTGTCTCTGTGGTTGGCGTGCTTGTCAGATATTGACAGATTACGGACTCCATATCGATTGACAGCGTGCAATAGCTGTTATACCCTCTCTCGATCCACTCAACTGTCAGGTTTTCCCCCCCCCTGCGATCAAATCCCTGATCAGCGTGGGATGGCGAGCCACCCGACCACCGCTGCACTGCAGTAGGACTGATGACTCTGTACAACCTGATAAATGGACTTCAGCTTCCTACCGGTTGTTTGGAACATGGCCTATTACAGGTCAAATGAACTAAACTGAACTGGACTAAACTTCGTCCCACCTCCTTTGGGGACCAAATTAGTTGTTTTGTATTATTATTATTATTATTATTATTATTATTGTTGTTGTTGTTATTATTATTCTTGTTGTTGTTGTTGCTGTTTTGTTGGTGATATATATGCATATATTTATTTTTTGTATATCTGTCTATAAACGCCACATCACCTTAACATATATAATATATTTATTTTTGAGCTCTATTTCTGTTTCCTGTGTTTTATTCACACACTCGGGCTCCATAGTCGAAGCACTTCTGATTAGCTTATTATCCATCAAGCTGGAGTCAGGCGCTCCAGTCCTTTACCGCGTTACACAAACAAACAAACAAAAAAGGGCCACATTTTCATTTTTTGCAAATTATTGATGATTGATGAGTTTTCCCTCACAGAGAAGCCAAGTTTACCCATAAAATGCTCGCATTCATATTATAGCTGCTGACTACTCCTTTGATGACACTAAATGTGCCTTTATGCCACAGCAGAAACTTCCATTTTTGTATAAGAAGCAGCTGGTTGAAGATGAGTGTTTTCACTTTGGCTATGCTAGCTTTTGAAACCAGACATCATCAATGAGGCTCAGATCTGCATGCTCTCATTGGCTAATCTTTTTAAACTTCCTTATTGTCTTTCTGGACCCCAATGGAGACTGTATTTTTTTAAAAAAAGACCTCACGTTGTGTTTAGCATGACTTGTAAATGGCGAGTGAGCTGAACATTTATTTGCAGACTCCTTGCTTTGCTTTTCAGACTCTCAGTCTTTTATGTACAGTTTAAGGCAGCAACTCAGCCAAGACAAGGATCTCCTACACAACTATGAAATGATAAACTCACATTCATTTCTCTGAACAGATTTTCTCTTTGTTCTTGTTACGTCCCCCCATGAAAGCTAGGCGATGAGGGTGGGGGGGGCAGTAACAGTTGAATCCGGGTGAAATGAAAAGAACGCCAGGCAGAGGTATTTAGCACAAAATAAATCTTTATTATAGTCAAATACCTCAATAATCGTTTAAATAATAATAACAGAAAGAGACAGCACCGCTGCTTTAATGATAACTCAGACAGATCAACACAAGGAGAATGGTGACCACTTCAACAAAGAAAACAACTATAAGGCTTCAACAGAAAAAGACAGCAACACTGCTATTAACAATAACCAGGCAGGCCAAACAAAGTAATGGAGGCCGCCGTCACCTAAGCAAAACCACTACACGGTTAAGAGCTACTCACAAAGAGCCACGCACGGTGGGGCTGGTCACACACACACAGCAGGCCTTTTCCACACCTAGGCTGGAAACACACACTGACCAGCACAGAGGAAAATCCACCAGAAACCTCTCCCACTGCTCCTACCACTCCACACTGTAGGCAGGAGAATCACACACATAACACGCAACGCGGAGACACCAGAGAAAGCCACTCTCCCACATCCAGTCCATCCCCAGCTTATATAACCTCAGAGAGGTGATTGCTGACTGGGCCCAGGTGGTAAACGAGGCCAATGAGCAGCAGCTGTGTCCTGGGGGACACATTAGACATTACTTGTCTAATGAGACAAGTAATGTCTAATGAGACATTACTTGTCTCATTAGACATGTGACTTCAAAAATGCTTATCAACTAGTGCCGGGTATGTGGCAGGTAATGTGGCATACTGCAAGCGCCTTTGTCGGGAAACCATGATGGAAGATATTCTATAATAAGGAAATAAAGAATTTAATTAGACATGCCGGGGGCGAAGGCGTGTCCCATTTAGCAGAGGAGTCAGTAAATGGATGAAGACAGTCAGAGCTGGGAGTGTCTGCTCGACCTTGTGAAATCTGCTTTATGTCCATTAAACACAATCTTGCTGTTTTGTTTTCAGTTCAAGGATCTTTTCTGTGATAGATACAGTATTTTGTTTCCACTATATTGAAGGATAGTAAGTTCACAGTAAGTTTGGGCTGGAATTCACTTCTCATGATCTAAGCCTCAAAGACCAAGAGCATTTTGGAAGAGGGGGTTGGGAAGAGATGGAGAGGCAGGATACACCCTGGACAGGTTGCCACAACCATTCAATTCTTACACAGAAATCTATCAATTCTATTCAATTGCATTTATACAGCGCAAAATCACAACAAGAGTCACCTCAAAGCGCTTTATATTGTAAAGTACACCCTACAATAATACATACAGAGAAAAACCCAACAATCATAAAACCCCTATGAGCCTGGGGACAATGGGAAGGAAAAACTCCTTTGAATGGCAGAGGCAGCCATCTGGGCAATTTAGTTACCAATTAACCTATCCCTAATAACTATATGTCTTGGGACTCTGGGAGGAACTCATGCAAACTCCAAACAGAAAGATGCTAGGGCTGATGGTGGAATTGAACTAATGATCTTCTTGCTGTGAGGCAACAGTGGTAACCGCTGTGCTACCATGCACAATTTCCTCACTACTTAAATTGTGTACACACTACTGAGCAGAATAGGATAGAATAAACTGAGGAAAAACAGGAGCTTAGATCACAATCTGTCTCCATCTTGTGGCAAAACTGTGACCAAAGAAAAGGACATGACAACAGAGCAGAAGAAAAATACAATTTATTCTCTATCAGACCGTCAAAACCATTAAATACCGTAAGTCATCAGAATAAGACCCTCAAGAGCTTTAAATTACAAGAGTTACACACAGTAGAAAAAATCCTTTAACACAGCAACAGACTCACTGAAGATGTCTTACAGAAACAAGAGTGTGGTTTATAGGCATCAAGAGATGAGACCAAAAAGGGGAAAAAAGTATTTGTTCCAGCAGGGATTTTGTTACCTCATCATGAAACTTTATACAGAATCAGTTAGGATTTATTTATACAGAAATTACACTCAGATTTTATTCATTCACTTCTGATTAAATAAGAAAAAAAGTAACATTAATAGCCTCTACAGAAGAGGCACTTATGGAGAGGTCTGCTAAAGTCTACAAATATACGCATCAGTGAGAATATGACGACTCTATACAGCTCACACCAGAAGCCCATTGACCTCTTTGAAACTAAACTGGTATTGTAACATCCAGAAACTTGGAGGATTTTCGAAAAGACTCTATGAAGGTTTACCACTGTGGCTGACACGGGCCAGAGGGGGAGTGTTGTAGAGGTGGTTGACATTGCAATTCCCCTCCAAAGGCTGTGAGTTTCTGCACTTCATACCTGCAGGTGGCTAGTCAGCTGTAGGCCATCAGTTAAACTTTACGGTCCGAATAGAAGTTCAATGCAAATTTAAAACTACACCCCTTGTTTCAGTGGTGTAGTAACCGACTGCTTATTTAATGTCAACACACTTGATGGCTTCACTGTAATCTTTTCATTGCTTACTTCATAAACACCATTTATAGTATGCAAAGTATATTAATTCAATAAACCGTTCTTATGTAGGTGGTCTGACTGTAACAAAACTGGAAGCATTTTGACTGAAATACACCAACCAGCCACAACAAACTTCTGACAGGTAAAGTGAATACCATTTGTTGCTGATAACAAATGGCTCCAGAACATATGGAAGAGCTCCTGGTGTTCACCTGGCCTCCTCGTACCCAGATCCAAATCTGATTTGGCTTCAGTGGGATGAACCAAAAAAGCCAAATCGCAGAGGGTCAAAAAGACCCAAAATATCCACTTCTAATGTTCCACTGTCACTCTAAATAGGACACCTGCAGAGGTCCAGTTCCCTGATGGACCAGAGTGGTTTTGGAAGCTTATGTAATATCCCCCAGAAGCCAGACAGATGTCAGATCAATTCCACAATTCATCCTCCCATTAAATATACTGTGACCTAAAACTGTTAACTCTGTGGTAATTTTCTAGTGTCAAAAAGGATCCAGATATTACCCATTTTATTACCTGACACAGATGATCCAAATCATAGTCTGCGTTATACACGCGGTCTTTTGTAAAGGTGCACCAGTGACAACATCTAAGACAAACCTAACATAAAATATGAGACTGGAATAATCCACCTTCATTCTTCTCAACTACAAAAATTCAAGAGACTCGCTCTTTGCTGGGATGAAATAAATGCTTATGGTGAATCCATTTAACAAAAGAGGAGTAGACAGTGCTGATATGAAACATCCTTTAAAAATACCGGTAGTGTTTTACTGCCATTGACCACTGATGTTCCACAGCGGTTTAGGGTGTGTAAAAAAAAAAAAAAAAAAGAAGAAGCAGGAATTGTATGGGAAAGGCTTTCAAAAGCTTGTTCTGTCATTAAAGTCCCTTAAACCAAAGAATAAAATATTGGAATTCCTAAAAGTTCAACATAGAAACTGTGTAGTATTAACGGTTTCACCATATAGCAGTGATTTGCTCAAGTTTACATGTATATATATATATATTATTTTTTTCCTCGATATTGTGCAATAGGAATGTGCTTATGATTTTATTCTGACTATACATTGTTTAAATTTTTGTCTGTTTAGGGCTTGATGGTGGGAGCAACTATAGGAGGCACGGGGGAACTAGTAGGGATGACTCCTGTGGCCAGTAAGATGATAATGAGGATGATAATTAGGACGATCACAATTATGACCACAATCAACTTGACATTCTTCCACCAGTAGGAGCGAGCCACCTTGTGAGACGTCTGCTTGAAGTGCTGAGCCTACAAAAGGAAAAAGACAGGAGAATCAATAAAATTATGTAATAAATTCTATTGCTATAACTCTGTTTAGTCTGGAGTTGTTAATATTTTGCTAGGAAAATGTGAAAGAGGTACAGTTATTTATTAAAATGTGCAAACATAAAAGGAATTTGTTTTTCCAGAGTCAATAATTGATACCACCACTTTTATTCTTCAACACAGTCTGGAGTTTCTTAGGCAGCTTTCCTTAAGTGGTCTTCAGGAATAGTTCTTAGGCTTATTGAAAGACATTCAAACTCTTCTTTGGATGTTTCTGCCTTTTTTCTTCTGACCAGATGATCCCACACTGATTTAACAATGTTCCAGTCTGGGCTCTGTGGAGACCAATCCACGACTGATGGTGTGTTCTGTGTGTGATCTGTGTGTTTTTCTACAAATCAGATGCTTTCCAGACGATATTGCATGGTGGATCTAAAGCCAACAGTAATCTTCTGTGTTCATATTTCCATCAGCATCAATGACTGAAATGCAGGGCCAAACATTGACAGAGCCTCCATTGTTTTGTTTTTTTTTACAGATGTGTGCAGACATTCACTGTTGTGCCTCTGTCTTCCTCTGTAAAAGCTGATGAGCACTTAAACCAAAACATTTGAATTCATCACTTCATAAGACCTGTTGCCACTGATTTTCAGTGCAGCTCTGGTGCAATGTGGCATGCCTCAGCTTTTTATCCCCATTTCCCTTCCTTAAAAAAGGCTACTTGGCATCCACCCAGTCACTGAGACCATTTCTGATGAGGCTTAAGGGAACAAGATGGATCAGCTAAACATCACTAAGATGTCAAATCATAGCTGGGTTTTTTCCCCCTCTTTCAGATGCTCTTCATCTGTTGTAGATGTAGTTTTAGGCCTGTCCACTTGTCCTGTTTCCTCAATATTTTCTTTATGATAAATGTCATCTGGGTATTTTGTAAAAGTTTTCAGTTAATAGCTCTTTGCGAATCACCTTTTTGGTGAAACGATACCTTTCACGCCTGTCATGAGTCATCTTTGGCATTGTTCATAGATTCAGATAAAGAAATGAGAAAAAAAATATGTTTCTGTAACAGGCTGCTATTACCAAAGTGCCTAATTTAAAATTGGTTCTTTTTTTTACGTTTTGTCTCTTATGTGTAGAAACAACACTGATTCATGAATGCCATGAGAGCAAATGTTCTTTGTGGGGGTCAGACACATAACATGAAAATCAAAGTCACTATAAACTTAGTGACTACTGAAATGGCAGCTTGTTGCAGTTAGATGTTTGCCTCGCAGTGTGTGGTAATCAGTGTTGGGTAAGTTACTTTAAATTAGTAACTTAGTTACATTACTAGTTACTTCTATCAAAAGTAACTCAGTTACTTCAAGTTACTCGTTACTTTCAAAGTAACTAGTTACTAGGGAAAGTAACTTTGGTTTTACTCAGAATTCTCTTGTTAATGTGTTGCTTCCGTAACTGGATACCCAGCAAGTTTGCCAGTTTTCTAGCTTGCTTACTTGCCATAAGTGCACTGTGCCACCTACCAATAGAAAGGAAAAAATAATGTGCACATTTCCACGAGAGAAATTCCATGCCTGGACCGTCGTTGACCGCCGCCATGATTCTAGCCTGCTTTTTACATCCAACACAAAAACTGCAGTCGTGGTGCTTTTGATTGTACTCAGAACTTGGAAATTCTGCATTCTGAATAGGAAGATGTAGGTAACACCAGACTGCAGATGAGCTGCATACAGAGCTGGACTGGGACAAAAAAAAATCGTCCCAGGGAATTTGACTAGAGACCGGCCCACCATTATAGGAAAAATCATAAAGCCTTTGAATGAAAATAAACACTGTTGTGACAGTGATGTACACTGTTCTGATGGTATATATGTATCAATCTATCAATTGTTTGTTGTAAGACTCAGATAATTATTTTTTTTTAAAAGCGAAACATTTTAAATGAGAATAATAAAGAAAAGTATTTCTTTGTGCCCCCCTCTCCCTGTTAATGCCCTACATGGACCCCTGGCAACACTTTACTAGACCCGCCCCTGCACAGTTACCAGCTGTCAGCTACATAGAAAAGGATCCTGGTGTTATTTGTCTCTCAGAAACAGTTCATAACTTCCCTTCAACTCATTCATATCACCTAAAAGGTAAACCTGTTTCTCCATCACCTGTTCAGCTCTGATGATTCAGTAAGGACATCTCCTGGTTTAATCTTCATGTTTCCCTCTCACCAGATAACCAAATCGATATCATGACCAGCAGCTTTTACAGCTGTGGCTCCAGCAAACATCAGCTGATACTAGAAATTAATATTAAATACATTCTAACAACAGCTGATCAAGCTTAAACGTGCTGCTGTTGTTTAGCGCCACATCCGCTGGTTTCCTCTTTCTGGCGCAAAGTGGGCGATAAACAAACAAGAGAAAAGCCGATCAGCTGATCGAAGTAGGAACAGGAGAGGAGAGAAAGAGAGAAGAGGCAGCTGTGCAGCGTAAAGACAGAATAAATCCAGCTTTGTGTCTTTTTCATTGTAGCTGAAGCTGTGTTCCTTTTCAGCTCAATACGAAACGCGTAATATTTTCTCTGAATTCGAGACGATTCTGTTTTTTTAGGGGACGGTTGGAAACTCTAATAATTAACCTTATGAACAAAATAAAGTTCAACATCAGTAACATAGCACCCACCCAGCTGTATAGAAACTCCGTCATGCTAGCTAGTACGCAGTACGAAAAAGTCAGCATAACAAAAATAAACTGCACCTAAACTTGGTTTATATCTGACCCAGATAGTCTGCAGGTCATAACTTCTTACCTGAAGTTCAGTTCACCTGACACTTGGACCGGCGGCCGCTTCCGGTCTCTGCTCTTGCCTCCCTTTTCCTTCATCCACCTGCTGGCCTCCACCACTTGCTAATGTTACTGAATCTGTGGAAGCTCCGCGATAGCCACCACACGAAGTAACGAATAACGAACCTATCTAAATCCCAGTAACGAGTAACGCGTTCCTGGTTTTGGCATAATAACTAGTTACCGTGCTCGTTACCACAATAATAACGTAGTTACTGTAACGCGTTACTTAATAACGCGTTAGTCCCAATACTGGTGGTAATATTGTAAAAAGGTGTATTCTAACACAAACCGTGATGCTTTTCCAAAATCTCACCACATCCTGTATTTTAGTACATTAAGTTAACCAAGTAGTGACAGAAAAGAAAAGTCCAGTAAAATGAATGTGTAAAATAGCACCTGGAAACTCAAATTAGTGCTTGTGTTATTAGTTTATTTTTATTTTACCCAAAATATCACTGAGATCAAAATTAAAGGATCTCTGTGTCTTTAAAAAGAAACCTGGCCTCTGTCATGTCACCTAAATCAAAATGCGTAAAGCTTTAGAGTTCATTTGACTGTAGCTAAATGTTGCCACATCCATGTAGTTGAAGTATAACACACATGTGCCACCAACAGGGTAGCCCTTACATTACAATAGGGCACAAAGTCTTCCATGCTAGCAGTCAGAAACTTTCCTAAATCATAGGTAGTACTAAAAAAGATGGAGGTACCTTCCTTGTCGAAAAATTAAGCAAATATGAAAGTTCCTTAAACCTACAGTCTCTCTGAAGGCTACTTGAATATGACAGCTGTAGTAGCAAAAAGACTTCTGGTCCTTCAGAAGCCTATAGAAAAACATTGTTCTGACCTGATCTCTAGAGAGTGTTTGCTAGTGAGTTTATGGTCCTAGTTATTCATTTTAGGTCATAATGAATAAAAACTATTTACTAAATCTTAATTATACCAAGGAAGATTACATGTGATATTTCCTGCTCGCTCATTATCTAACAACTTGCCAATAACAAATCCTTATCCAGTGAGCACGCAGTTTTACTTTTAGCTCTGCCTCTCCTTGTCACATCCATTTGTTCAAAAATGGCTTAAAAACAGGATTTCACAAACCAATGGGGGATGTACGACTGAGCATTAGGACAACATTAAAAACAATAGTGTTCAATTTGAGATTAAAGTCAAAATAGTATTTTGAGAAAAAAGTCGAAATGTGAAGATTAAAGTCGTCTACATTGTATAGATGACTTTTTGAAATTGTACTTCAGAATCTGTTTTAGTTACAAGGAAATAATTTCTCTTTTTTTCCTCCTCACAATAATAATAATAATAATAATTATTATTATTATTATTATTATTATTATTATTATTATTATTATTATTATTATTAATATTCCTCCTAATGTGTCCCTTATACTCCTCATTAGATGTCACAGTAACCATGTCCATCTTTTACACCGTCTACGGCTGTAACATTAAGCCTGATTAGGAAATGAATGCTATTACTGTGTGTTTGAGATCTTGTTTTTCCATGAATGGAAATGGAAGGTAAGTGTGGTCAAATACAAGTGTTTAAGCTCTAAGAAGTCTTTTCCTGCTGCAACCACAACCTCAAGAGTACAAACGGATAACAAAACAGATAAAAGAATAATTAGCTTTACTGCTAGGGGACACTATAGTTGACCTCATTTGGTTTTATTTACATTTTACACAGTTGGCTTTGTAAAAATCCTTAAAGTTGAATAAGGGCATGAAAAAGGCCACACTTCACCTGTTCTGTTCTGTAATGTGGAGAACCTGACACCGCCCGAAGTGACTTGTTATTCTGGTTTAACTGAACAGTATCACTAAGATCACAGCTTACCAAGCTTTATTTACAAATGTGCATGTATGGGAGTATTGTCCACATCTCAGCCTGCTTTTACACACAGCCAAGTGAAAGTTAAAACTCTCGTGATCACACTGACCCCTGCTTGCAGATCCTCTGTCTTGCCCATTAAGTCATCCAGCCTTTCTCCTCGTGCCAGGATCCGGTCCACATTCTGAGTCATGATGCTTTTCACGCCATCCACCTGATCCTTTAGAGCCTGCACCTTGTCCTTAGGCTCTGGCATTTCCTCTATCCCTCCACGCTCCTGGTGTAGAGAAGGGTCATTAAAGAAGAGTTAGCTGCAATCCATTTGCAGAAACCATTTTCTATTTTTAACAATGTTAAAAACAAAAACAAAAAAACAACAACCTTCCCCGAAAATACAGGGCCTCTTTGGATAACAGAAAACCACCAACCCATTAAGTTTAAAGAACCCCCTCCCCACACACGCACACACACACACACAAAATAGCGCTGGCAAGAACTGCCTACAAGCAGAGAAAAAATGAAAAGTATCAGCTGGGTGAACAGTGAAGTCTGCTAATCAATCAAGCATATGCTGCATGTAGCACTACTTTGTTCTCTTGCTCCAAGTCATAGACATTAAATGGGTGCAATTTTGAGATAGAAACTATGATATATCCTGTGATACTGATGCTTAGTTTGTTAAAGAAAAAAAATGTTAACCTGATTTAGCGTCAACAAAACCAAAATGTGTCCTTCGGGCCTGAAAACATCAGGTACCTATCTACCGTACTTATGCTTTGAGACCTCAAAAATGTCAAATGTTTATATTTGGGAGTGACTGTCTGAATATCAAAGGTTCTACCTTCTTTTGCAAACCTGTCTCTGGAAAATCTCTAAAGACTCACATAAGTGCACAGCTAAATTGCAAAAATATCCCTTTATAAGTCTTTGATGAGGCCCGGCCTCTTCATGTTTTATTGGACATGAGTATCTCCATGATTGTGTCTGCAAATAACAAAGCAGCATGTAATGTAAATATGTCCTTTTGACCCGTTTGTAACCACAGTATTTATTTACAAGCCCTTGAGCTGCACCTTGTGGCTGTTAAATGATCACTTTTATACATCCGTGAAGGTCTGCTAAGAGCATGTGTGCATTCAAGAGAAACTTCAGCTGTTACCTCACATAGCTGTACATGTGATTTCAATACAGAAATGCTGTGTGCAGTTGGGTGTGTGTCAGTAAACATGCAGGGACCACTCCGTCCCATGAGTCAGCAACAGACTGTAACAAAACTGTCTCTAGGAAACGGGGCAGGTTCTCCTGCATCATGTGTCTCTCGCCTCTCCTGTTACCCCGCCCTCCTTTCTTTTTCTCCTTTTCCATTCATCCTTTTTCAGAAGAAGTTTCTGAAAAAAAACAAACTCTGGAGTCATCTTTAATTTTATTTTTCTTGTTATATCTTCATTACATGTGTTTAATCTCTCTCACTCCTCTGTACCAGTGCTAGCACGTCAGTCATTCAGGCCCACTGAATGGCTGATGCCTATCAAGTATCAATAAACAGAAAGTAAAGTGTCCAAGGCAGCTGCAGAGGGCGGCTACATTAAGCATCTAATTCAAATATTTGATATGTTGTAAGCTGGGTGACTTCAGTCTCTCTTTATAAATTGACAGATAAGGGGTCTTGTAAATATGTGGTTGGTGCATGAGGAAAATGATCAAGGAAGTACACCTTAAAATGTTCCAACAGATATTTCCTGTTAAAATGTTTGACTGCAGCTGTAAATCCAAAACATGTATTCAAACACTTAATCCTTACTGCTCACACTGATGTAGTCAAATGGGAAACTGCCCTAATCTGTGAGGACACACACTGAGATTTGAATACTACAGGAAGTAAGATTTTCCTACAGGCTAGAGGGAAACTTATTTTGATTTAGGTCGACAATGTTGAGTCATTACAGATATTTAAAGAACTGCCTGGACGTTCTTATCCGTTCAGCAGAATAAACAGCACTGACTGCCAACAGAATATAATTAGTCCATTATGTGGCCTTTTCTGTTATTAGTTAACAAAAAAGCAACCCCCCCCCAAAAAAACAGTCTTCATAGCAGCCAGTGCGACATGAAAGTATGCAAAGAAAGATGTTGGAAAGCACACACACATGCCTCTCTTGTGCCGACATTAAATAATGTTAAAACATGAGAGCAGTAAACCTAATTTAGCACGTAATAAACGCCACTTTAGCTGCTCTACCTGTAAAAGTTTATTTTTCCCCTTTACTAATAAAATCATCATCATCACCATCACCATCATGTGTTGCCCAGTGGATAATATCTATTTTGTAAGGTAGGTAGGTTAGCATTAAACTGCTACTTGCTCTAGCAGAGCTTGGCTACAGGCGAATGGCTCCACCAACGACCTGTGAAACATTCTTGAAATACGTGAAAAACAACCGTTTTATCAGTTAGTAACATGTATTATAAATACACAGTAGTACATGGAAACGTTTACTTGAAGTATGCGGCTTTATTTTTATGGAAAACAAACGCATCTCAATTTTACAAAAATCATTTCCAACACGTACAGAGCACTGTGTGTAATTAGGCCATTTTGTTAAGCTGCTTTACTTAGAACTTGCTCCCTCAAAAATGAAAAAGTTAGTGCGCTGACTTAAATAAGTTATTTTCAGTCGAGGTAGGTTTCAAGTTAAGTACAGGTTGATTTATGTGGAAGTACACCTGTTTGAGACTGTCGCTGAACTAACTGGTGACGGCGGGGAGGCTTTCGAACAACATAAACAAAGGTCATTATCACCTACCGGATCAGTGTCCATCTTGTTGGAAAAAATGTCCTCTATCCGCAAACTGATGGATCTACTTTCTATAAAAGTTGACGATTTGATTTAAAACCCTTTAAAACCAGTTTAAAGTCTCGAAGCAAATACGTTTCTCCTGGTTTTACTTCCTGGTTGTTTTTTTCCTCCCTTAATTGCCTTCTTCCAACTGTTAAGTGAACTCAATCTCCGTTTCCGCCCTTTGGTTTCCAAAATAAAGCAACCTATCGTTTTAAGCTAAAGTGGTTGGGTAAACATTAGAGAAAAAAAGATTATATAAACAAATATGTCTCCTTTAATCTTTACAAGTAATATCGTCTTTATATTTTATATACTCGTATTCACATATTGATTTTCACTGCCTGTAAAAGTATTGTAATGATTTTGAAGCGAGTCAAACTTTCATTGTCGACCTGCGTGCTTATATTTTGCAGGTGCATACGTTTACTTCCTTTATTGTCTCCAAAAACACCTGTAGGCGGCAGTCCCTCTTCTATTGTTAAAGAAGACGTCATACCAAGATGTACCCATGATATGCTGGCGGTGAAACCCTTAGCG
This sequence comes from Pelmatolapia mariae, assembly GCF_036321145.2. NCBI lineage: Eukaryota > Metazoa > Chordata > Actinopteri > Cichliformes > Cichlidae > Pelmatolapia > Pelmatolapia mariae. Next base: position 10,113,659 of record NC_086237.1, on the reverse strand, counting down.
ATGAACCTTTTGTAACTTTGTGTTCAGGATGGCTGACAAACTTGCTTTCTAACTTAGCATAACTGTAAAGTAACACAATGCATTTTTGATAGTAAAGGAGGATGGACAGTTGTCTTATAATGCTGGCATTAGATGCTTTCTCCTTGTTATGATTTTATTGTATTTTTCAGTTCATATTTTTCATATATTATTTGTTTATGTTTTTTTGTTTATATTTCAAGGGGACAACAGTGAAACTGGAGAGCAGCACTCTTAAAGATTAGCAGCAGTGGCCTCAGCTCAGTTACTCCTCCCTCTCCTGGTGTCACAAATTTCACCCAGCCAGCAGCTTGAGTCCTGACAAACCGGTTTCTTTGTCTGGTGAAACTGGTGACGAAGATTGAATACTGGTCATTGCATGCCCTTATGTCATGACTGCTGCAAGCTGCTTTGAATCAGAAGCAGCTAAAAATAATCAAAGGCATTACGACAATTTGGGAAAACTGTTTGAAAACCATTGTTTAAGTGTGCTGAAATACTGCCAAAGAACAGGAAAATGTGGGGTAACATGTTTTGGATTTAATTTCTCCATCAGATTTTAGAAAAAAAGCTTTTATTTCTGTTCACAATGTACATTTTTTGTGTGCTGTTGAGTAATTAGCTACACACAGGATATGCATCAACTGCACAAACTAAAAGGAGAAACAAACATTATACTATATTATAAAGAATAAAAGCAGGTAGAGACAGGAGATAGAAACAGGACAGCGTCAAAAAGAAAAAAAATATACAAAGTAAAGAGCTGAAAAAGAAGAGAATTGAAGAAAAGAGTAGCAGTAAGCCTGATGTGATTCATAATTCTCTCAGTGGCCTTGTTTGATGATGATATCTGACATGTCATCAACCTTCACCAGCTCCAAATTCTGTAAAAAAAACAAAAACAAACATTAGGACTGACTATTTGTAAGGGTGACACAGCAGTACTACATTTTAATGTACTCTGTGGACTTGCTGAACCAGATATGTAACTTTAAGGAACATCTGCCAGCCAATCAGGAATGAGAATGTTTGGACATCCTATTTCAGGGAATAAAGAATGAATGAATGAACTGAAAAATAAATTGCCCAATTACACACCCAAACTTCCCGTTTCCTTCCTTAGTGAAAATTCCTGGTGCTAAAGCAAAATAAATATTTTCTTTTTTTTTAAAAAGCCATAGTGGCAGAGTCTGTTTCAGGCTTTATTCATGCTGTTGATTGTATGAAACCACATCAGTGTCTGATCTCAGCAAAAAAATAAATTAAAAAATAACGCATACCCCAAAAAGATGCTAAAATACTACTTACAAATGTTTAAATTGTCAAGTATTTCTAAAATTGAAAATTTTAATGATCAAATATCAAAAGCTGTCATTTAGGATGTAATTGTATTTATTTTTATTAGCTTTATCAGCATTTGTGATAGCTGTCTAATTGCTAACTCTTCTACACTGTGCCAAATAAAAAGGCGTAATGAAATTAGTGGAAGCAAAACACATCTTTAAGTTGTCAAGAGTAGGCTGCACTGGAATAACGCAATAAATGTCGTTATCAGATATTTAAATCTATTAGTTCTCGTGTTTTCCACAACTTCTCCAGGAGAAGAGCAGAATGTTCCATGCACAAACGTTTGATAAAGCAAAGGAAAACCTCAAGTTGGCACTGCAAATCAACATGAGGCTGCTCTGACTGAACATCTTCATCCTACGATGAAACATTTCTAACCTCCAGGGGGATAACACCGCTATTCACAGGGCACATAAATGCTTTAAATAGTATGAAGGTTAAAAACTACAGTTCCCCTAACCACCACTTGAGGTTGACTCAAAAGAAGGAGTCAATCTCCATACACTCCAATGTTAAAATGCCTAACTGTAAAGCATTAAGCCTGGTACAAAAAATGTGTCTGGTATCTGCAGATGTAAAGTTTTACATCTCATCATCTAGATAATAGAGTTGGAGCATAGAGGTATAGTCTGCTGTAGTCATTACATAACATTTACTCTGTGTGTGCACTGTTGGTGCCTTTTATTGGATTATCTGACTAATATTATAGCTTACTATGTGGTACAAATCATTTATTAGTATTTATTACTTATTACTGATTAATACTGTGTGTTGTACTGGTAAGAGTTCATGTATGTGACTTACAAACTACAAACATTAGCTGCGATAGCACTTAGTGCTTTGACCCATGTGAGATAATTTCTGGCTCCAGAATAAACCAACAAGGTGCAGAGTCCAAAATCAATGGGTGACATCCCTTTAGCTTTAACCATCTTTGCATTTAAAGCCAATCTGGCTGCTATGGGAAGTGCAGTTTGACATTGGTTTAATTTTTCATCCCTTGATGCTGCAGCTCATTTTACACCAACATGAGGACAGTACATACATCACAATAATAACAAATGAAATCAAATAAACAAAACATACAGCAAACAACACTCACCTTTTCATTGGCAAGATGAAGTAAAGCAACAAACGCCAGTGCCACTGACAGGTTCTGAGCCATTGTGTTTGGTAATCTGAATATGTGTGAGAGAGAGACAGAGAGAGGGAGTGAGAGAGAGAATTTTATATTTCATCAATGATGATTTTCATGATTCTAATGGAATTAGTATTTCAGTGACACTGTGATGTGATCGTGTATAGTTTCACACTAGCTTGACAGAGAAACTTCTACATCTCAAACCATAATTTTATATCTAATATTCTTTTGGTGAGGTCTGATACTCCTCATTAGTGCTGTGCCATGGCAGACATGACAAGAGATCTGCTTATACCTTTGAAGCAGCGTCTTTGTGGTCTGACTGAACACTTTCTCTCCACACACTTCAGGTTTCTCCACAGTCTCCACCCCCTACAGGGAACACCAAAGAACAAGTAATAAAACACAGAGTCAAACAGAAACGCAGTGAAAAAGGGCCGCCTGGCAGGCAACTGTGCCCACCGCATGTGAGGCATGACCAACCTGAAATTTGTCACTGTATGCACCACAGAAAAAAAGAAGCTAATACGCGGTGTGTAATTTACCTCTGTGGGTTTTTCTGGGCTGTCAGTCAGAAGAGTCCACATGCTGTTCTTGAGTCTCTTCATGTCCATTTTCTTTGCTGTCTTGGCGTAGTTGATTTCAATCTTGTTGACCTACAAAAACAATCAATAAAAGTAGAACTATAGAAGTTTACAAACAAAAATTCTGCTTATAATATATTCATTATTAATGATTATTTGTCCTAAGTCATAAAGCCGTTTCAGTTCCATCTTCTATTTTTCAGTAGGGTATGATAAAAAAATATTACTGCAGAAGCTTTTGAGCAGAGATGGTACTAAAGGGAAGAGCCACTTAAAGCACAACTAAACTAGCTGCATTGCTCACCCTGTGTGGCTCAGGTACCAGATCCTCCTCCCCATAGGTGGACACGCCCTCGAGATCTTGTGAGGGCGGAGGCATGCTGTCACTCGAAGGCTGTGTGTCATCTGAACCAGCAAACCCTTCAACATCATCATCACTGTCACCTCCCTGAAACAGAAGATGAATAAAGATTTGACATGTGGTTCCTAATCAGTTGCTGATTTGCCGTGACGGGGATTTGTTAATTCTTTCATTCCTCAGCAGGTTAGATGTTGCTTTTAGCTTCTTCCACAAGATTTGATGCAGAAAGGGTGTAGTTTCCATGTAGTGTCAGTCACAGGTGTGTGATACATAAAAGAAAAGGTTTTAAACAGCCGCTCTGATATAAAAATGTCATATAGAGATATAATTGCTATAGCACTGCCATGTATTTTTGTTTCCTAGCGCAAGTCAGTGAGACAAGCCCAAGGATTTGTGAGACTGACAGCCCTGTGTCGGCTTCTGATCACGATTTAGTACCTAAATAAGGAACTACATCAAACTCCAGCACAACACAGTACCTGCAAAATATGCAACAAAAACACACCATGAAGTACAACCAGGCTGTGCAGGAGGAGATACTAGCAGCTGGTGATGTGTGACTCAAAAGTAGACAAGAATAAATGACTGCACTCAATACGACAGGAACAGCAAAACAGTGGATAGAAATCACTGATGTGGTTAAATGGTGAAAAAGTGGGGTTATTCTACTAAAAAATATACATTTATTGGTCTTCCAACAAATTGATGTATTACATAGGGGGAGTAGGTGCCATCTTGAACACAGGGGCCGAGATAGACATTGTTGTTCTGCATAATCACATTTAATGTACATGGTTAGACACAGGCCACATGTGTAGTATGTCAAATGTTGCGGAAAAGACGAGTCGTAGGCATTTGTAACTGATGAGAACAAAAGGAAAAATATGAATTTTTATTTCTTTACTAATACTAACAATATATACTAGTGATTGTTGTAGTTATTGCAACATCAAAATACAACCCTAAGATTAAAATTTGCGTTTCATAACCCAAACCACTTCTGGATAAACCAGAAACAGTAAGATTTTACAATATAATCAATTCAGAATTGATAGTGAAAGGTGTCCAGGCATGCGGTTTAAAATCCTGCCCAATGAAATGTGCTGAGCTACCTGCTGAAGTAATCCCTTGTGATAAATAAACACCTGAAATTAGCTTTCTTAGAATCAAATCAAAAGTGATGCTAAAAAGAGTTTTTCAGACCTGTAGACCTGGACAGAAGTTGGCTGTGTCATTGGCGTTGTTGTAGTCATAATCTCCAATGCCTTCTCCGAGCTCTGCAGACAGCCTCTTCTGTCCTTCTGGACTTAACTAGAGTAAACAAGACCAGATTGATCAATATTAATACGTCCCAAACAACTTGCACTCAATTACGGAAATATTGAGTAAATTAGATACTGACTGTAAAACTGTCCAATTTTATGAAAACAAAAACAAAACGAACAGTTGATATGAGATTCAAACACATCCGAGATCATTTTTGAGATATCGCATTTTACATCAGAGAGGTAAATAGGAAGTCCATGTGATACTGCAAGCCATATTAAAAAAAAACACTAAAAAGAAAATAGGTGTAAATATTAAATCATGTCTGCAGAGTTAGAAGTATCTAAAAAAGTTAATAATTTTAATTAAATTACAAAATCCTAACATAAAGTATGGCCTGAAATGGTATAAAGAAATAAGTCTTACTGTGCTGGAGGGTTTGAGGCTGAGCTGGGAGAGCGTCTCTGGAGGAAACTGGAAATCTGCTGGTAGAGTTGTTTTTTTACTTCTGGCACTAAGTGCAGACTTGGTGTTAGTGGTGGCAGCCTGTGAAAGGAAAGGAAGATAAAGTTTGGTTGGTGAGTTTCCCAAAAATCTGTAATCCAAAACTTCAAAACTACAAATCCTTTTAGAGATTCAACTGAATTTAATCATTATAGTTAAATCACAAGAGTTATGTTTCAATGCAGAAGCACACAAGAAAAGACTCAGATCAGCAAGTTTCCTGATGCATACTTGACAAACAAATGAGTTTAGGTTCAGTTCACAAGGATAACACCCTTATTAGCACTGATTCTGTCTTCATTCTGAACAAACTGATTATTTCATGGTCAAAAAGTTTCTCTTTTGCTTCAAATTTTTAAACTGTAGGTGGCTATAAATTTTTTAAAGCATTTACATGCTGGTCAACCAACATCTAAAACCAGATGTCCTGAGCAGATACATAAAAGACTTCCACACATGGTAATTGGGATGGAGGCTGCATCAGAAATAATTCTCAAAGTACTGAATACTGTGTTGCCATGGCCACTACTCCAAAAAGTACTACGTTATAGTCACAGTGCCCCTGTTTTAAGCAGATGTAGCACGCTGAGAAAGATCACATCTGACTCTGTCACTGGACTCTGCTACAGAACATGCTAAGCTTTACCTCCTGTCACCATTACTAATATTTGTACATGAGATTGATGTTATTATAATAACCATGGCAGCAGGCTGTCTCTGTTCACAATGACGTGAAACACTGAAATGATTGAAGAGCTGGTCATCTATGGCTCAAAAAGTAGTCACAGTAGTTTAACAGGTGAATGTATTTGACAGCTTCATAAATACTAAAAGAAAAAAGACAGAAGCAGCAGAGATGTTTTGGGTTTTTTTTACCCTTGTTGTTCGGAAGTAGGTATCAAAGTTGACATCGTCATTGAAGTCTATTTCAAAGGTCTTTTTGGGCTTCCTTTTACGTGTCTCCTTTTCAGGCAAATGATCCACTGTATGACATAAAAGTACATAAAAATGGTCAGAGATTACAGATGGCAGGTTACTTTTACACTGCACACATTCAGTGAGAAAGGACAAGCATTAGAAAACCATCTCAGTTGTTAGAGAAAAGGCCTAATTTACCACCACATCACTCAAAACAGAAAATAATCCTAATTTGTAAACATCATGCTTTCAGTATGACAGCATAATGCATCCGAATGCATTTATGATAGATTTCAGGCAAAGTGAATGTGGCAAGCATCACATGTTACTTCAAAAATAAACGCAGTAGCATAAGCCTACATTTAATCTTACCAACATAAATAAGAACATTTTTTAATGTGATGTGTTGTCTGTCAACATCTACACAAACTTTAATATGTAACATGTCTTGTTTAGTGTAATTACTTCTCTAATGTCTGCTCACATCTCACAAATATCTCTATATCTGAAGCCAAATCTGACCTGAAGGATGGCGCTGTGATGTTTAACAACTGCAGCACAGCAGGACATAATTTTTGGACCGTGCAAGTCACTAACAATATATCAGGTCTAGAGTGGTTTGAAGTGTTTGATCCTAGGCAGTTATTCTAGTCGGTTTTACAGCCTTCTTACTGACGTGTATTACTCAGCACCTGCTGTAGTACATGAAAGTAGGGTGGTTAAGCTAAGGAGTTGTGCTGAGGAGTTTCTTTGTGTGATGAAAACAGAAGCTCCTTTTAACCACCGACTGTTGGGAAGTGGAATATTTTAAAAAGCAGCACAATTTCAACACCTTTTTGACGTCTCCGGCTGCTCATCGGCTTTGTAAACTGGATGGTTTCTTAAATATGAAAGCTTACAGAAATTACTTTATTTACATTCAAAGAAAATTTGGAGTTTGGTATTTTGTTATAAGGTGCAATAATGCAATGCTTTTACTGCAACTAAAATGGGTCTTTGCTAAAACCTTAATTTCACTCACACTTGTGCTTCGGTTTGAACTGCCAGTAGCCAGGTCCAGCCCACGTGGCCATGGTCCTGGGGCTGAAGTATGAATACTCCCTGGGCTGAGAGGACAGCTGCAAGCACATGGTGGTGATGTCTCCCTCTCCAATGGGAATCACATCCCTGTATGGCATCATAAAACCATTCAAACTAAAGCAAATTTACCATCCATTTATAGAAAAGATTTAGGAGACAGACAAGGGGAAGGGAAAAAACCAAACAAAAGACTTCCCTGAGCTGCTGTCCAATCCTCAATATTACCTTCTTTTGCCAGAGCCAGAGGGCTCAAAACCCTCCTTGTGTTCCTTTGATCCATCCTCACAGTCACCCTCTCCCTCCTCATAGTCACCATCAAAGTCAGGGCAGTCATCTTCCTCTGGCTCTGGCTCGGGCTCATTGTTCACGTCAAACACATGCTCGCCCTGCTTCATCTTCTCTAAGAGCTGATTCATGGTCTGAAAGAACATGCATACAATATTCAATTCAAACCTGCAGGACTTTACATTTCTAAGGACTTTTACTTTGCAAGCAAAAATGGTTGCTCACATTACAGCTGTAGTAAAATAGGATTTCCTTTATGTATCAACTAAAAGAGAGTGATAAACTGAACAAAAAAAAAAGGAGGTCAGTTTACAAAGGATTAAATCAGATTTGTAGGATGGAAATTCCATAACCTAATCACATTACAACTAGTATTCAGAAACAACTGATAGAAATAAGCACTTGATCCATTTTCTCTTACCTGCTCCGGATTCCAGCTAGTGAACGAGAAGTCTTGCAGTGATGGGCAGATGGAGCTTTTCTCCTGGGAACGCTGCAGTCCGGCTGCCAGTGACATGTTACAGAAAGACAAGTTTTAATTTCTGGGAGATCCCAAAGAATGACAGTGATACAGTGCTAAGGTTCATATGAACATCCAACTAGCGGCACAATATTTAATGTCCAAGTGTAAATGAATTTATTGGGCTTAGTGAAAGACTTTTACCCATGAATGGGGATGCTGGGACCCCCTGTGGAGGTGGAGGAGAGTAGGCGGGTCTGGACTGCAGGAGGGTCATGTGGGATGGAAAGAGCAGCTCGCAGCGACTGCTCTCACTGAACAGAACTGACAGGAAGACTCCAGCTGTGCTGCTCTCATCAAAGGATGAGGCCATGCGCTGAAACATGGGGTCCACCTTTGTGGGGAAGACAGAAAGTTTATCATAAACACAACCTAGCTTGATATCAACTAAAAGAGGCATTTAAGCTTATTACTATGGCAAAGTGATGCTGTGATAGTAATGAAAAAATAATAAAATAATAAAATAAAAATCACTCGAGGTGTCTTCTAAGACAACATCTAATTTAACTATTGATCTAAATCAAACAAACTTATCAATCATCAGTGGATTTAAGCTGATTGTAAGGCTGTAATCCATGATAGTAATCCAACATCAACTCTAGCAGTGATGCTGAAGTTGTTTAACATTTAGTAAAGAGACCTCTGTACATAAGTGCATATAAAAATTTGGTACGGGGACTGTGCCACCCTTTTTTTTTTTAGTTCTAAACAGTAAGATTGTTCTTAATTTGATTGCTAAATATATAACAACACCAAAAATAGTAAGCAGTATTCATAAATTTGTATTTTTCAGCTTATCATGTTGAACAGTGAGTTTCTGTACAGGAAATAAAACAGAAGGCTGTTTTTATTTTTTTACTGATTCTCCTCTACACTAACTTTTTCCTCATGTAATATAATCACAGCTGAAGCATGTTCATATCAATAAGGATTTAATTAATTAAATAATTAACAAAAATCTAAGCTCATAAATAGCCCAAGCCTAATGAATATACTTTCAGCTCATGTTCAAAACCCATCACATATATCAGCTGTTAAAACAGCTACATTACCTCAAGTGAAGAAACTAGTATAGTTTACTTGGTTAGAATCAAATACCGCTTACTTAGATTACAGCACTGTTTGTGTTGCGATGATAATTACATTTGGCATAAAAATAGAGATCTACCTCTCTCTGGGTCTTTGTTGTTTCTATATTATATATATCAGTTTAAAGCATTCCACCTATTTTAATGGAGTGAGGGTGTGTACTGCATCTCGAGGGAGTTGCATCTTCCATTCTGGTGGTATAAGATAACAACATAGCTGAGTCTGTTGGCTACAAAACAGAACGATTTGACCCAAAATCCAAACAGCGAAATGAAAACAAAACAAACAACCTCTGAATGTTTTTAGTGTTGTTCATTTATGCGCATTAATGAGCCGAGATCTTGCAGAACAACAGTGTAAACAAAGGTTGTTTTCAGTTCATTCTTATTTAACCCAAATGCTGAATTCCTGGATCTATACATCGATAGCTATATTCTATTACTGCTTATTGCTGCATGACATAAGCAATAAGCAGGAATATTTCCCATGATTAGTCATTGGCATAGTGGTCCAGAAGCCCTGAACGATACTTCTCCTATTTCAAAAAGTAACAAAAAAGAACTGAGGTGCGCATTATTTTAGTTACTTTGCTAAGACCTCTACATACCTCACATCTCCTCTCAGACTCAGCACTGTTGATGTTGCTCAGGTTCTGCTCTACTGTCTTCTTGGGAGGCCTTTTCTTCTTTGGCTGCTTGGCAGTGACTTCACCTCCTGCAAGTCCTGCATCATCTCCATCTTCCTCTGTTGCACCATGGCCTGTATATGCACAAAGAATTCAAAAAAAGCAGAAAATGTTCAATAGTACAGGAAGGTGGGTTCAACAACTTTAAAACTGTGTTAGAAAAAGCCAGAAAGCTCAAGCCATAGCACAAGTATGGTTAAAAGAAGAGACTCTCACCCTCTCCAGGTTTGGTTTCAGCACCCAGACCACCCAGCACTCTGTAGGCATCAGCATGAACAGCATCCACTCTCACAGCGTAGATTTTCGTACTGGCATCCAGAGTGCCAGCTGCCACCTTTAGGATGAAAAGATGTAAATATTGAAGGATACTACTTGCAAAGCTAAATAATAAATACATATTTCACAGTGTACGACATCACCTTTTATAGGACCCTTCATATGTTGAAGTAATTACACCACAATACCCCTGCAGTTACTCTAGGTTAATACAGAATCCTGCACTTTCTCAGAATGAGTGGACTTATTGCTTGTGAGATGAGAGATCACACTGGACAGAATGCAGCCTTAATTTTGTATAAATTCTGCTTCTCTGAATTAAAATCAAACTGGTGTTAGCACCTGCCTAACTTAAACAAGTCAGGTGGGTGCTGAGTGCAAGAAATATATTTTCCTGATATTTTAAACACACTTAAAAAACAAAACAAAACACATTTCTATGTTCTTCAACAACCAGAAAATTATTTATCATGATGCTTCATTCAAATGTTTAAATCAGTTCAAAGACTTTTAGAGAACCAAAATGATGAATGAAACAATCAGTTACACATACCTTGAAGTTGGTGAGCTCTGAATCCTTTTGTTTGAGAATATCAGCCATGTAATCAATCAAATGCAGACCAAATGCATTTTTGGTGGTGATTTTCTGTTGATAAAAATAAAAAAAGTACTTTATTCATTTATTTGCCCTGTATTTCATCATATTTTTCATCTACCAATCACAGAGAAAGACAAAGGACATTTACTGTAAAGGGAAAAGAGGAAAATGCATGCACATACAAATACTTACATTTTCAGTGGAGAGTTTTATGCAGGTGGAGTAATGCTCTGAGATCTGTGCATTTGACAACTTGGGCACGGCAGCAGGAGTTCCCACAGTGCTGATTAGGACAATGAGATTGTCTTTGAGCTCTCATGATACATAGCAGCCAAGCAGAAAGGTACTGTTTGTCAAAGCCATGGCACAAAATGTTTTTACAAATTACTTTTAGTCTTGCCATTATCTACAGCATACCTGTGAGATGCAGAGTCATTTAAGGAGGAATCACTTGCAGCTTGAAGGTCAATGACTCTTGACCTCCTACGCTGACGTCGCTCCTGCTCATCATCGTTTCCAGGGAAAGCCGACAGCAGTGGAGTGCTGCTGCCTGCAGGAGACAGACCCTTATTCTTCAAATCGGATGACATCCATCCTGGTCGTACCCGGGAGACGGGTGTGGAAGCTGCGCTCATCTTTGCTGGAGATAGGAAAAGATGTTTGGACTGAACAGAGGGTTGGAAAGAAATAGTGCTTAAAGAGCAGAATTCAGTGCTCTGAATGTACCGTACACATATCAATTATGAAGCAGGAGAGAAAGTTAACTTGGCTCAGTTAACTATTTGTTGTAGTTAACTGAGCCAAAACCAAAATTAACATGTAAAAAAACCTCCTCTAATCAACCCAAATAAAATCTTTAGGAAAAATATTAAAAGTAACTCGATGGATATCGGTGGTGAAATCTGTCAATACAACCCACGGGATGAGGAATTAAAGTATATATTTGATGCTAACATAATTCTGAACCAGCTGTTTTTACAAAGTGCTGTGCTTGTGTTGTTACAGCTGTTTGGAACTTACAAAGGAAAACAAAGTTTATGCCAAGTTTAAAAATCACTAATGAGAATAAGAAGAGAGAATGTGGTCTCATGATGACAAAGAAATTGGGAGAAAAAAGACACGACAAACTCTTATTGCTGGCTCTGGTTATGCAAGCATGATATGCTAGGGTTAAGTTCGCATCAATCTTGCCTGTTTGCTACCGAAACAATGTTGTTTACTTTAAGGGTTCATCATTTATTAGTATAGCACAGCACAGTCTCCGAATCCTTCCTTTTGTAGACTCATATCCATTGACTTTATTCTGGATTTCCATCAACTTAACTTAGCTTGAACGCTACTCGCATATAAACAAAGGAACTCTACAATAAAGTATTAAACCAGTGAAAAGGTTATATACATTCAATTAAAGTCAATTTTCAGAAAGCAAACGCCATCTTAGCACAACGTATTTGGTAAGCTAGTTTAGTAAAATAATCACGAAAGAAGCACATGTACTGCCCAAACGCACCTACATGCTTACGCTAACTAAGCTAACTTTACATGCATTTTAGCATAACAACCCTAACTTCTGTATGAACGTGTTCTTACAGTTAGCGTTAGCAGGCTTACTAACAAATAAAAACTTTATCACAAGACCTGCTTCAGCCCCGAAACGTACCGAGAATTGCCTTAAATCCGACGGAGACTTATGTAGACCCGTTATAAGTTGTAATATGACAGAAAGAACAAGCAGCAAATTTCTTCCTGTCCAGCGTTTGAATTTTTGCGCCGAACGGTTTACGTAGCAGCAACCTACGTCATGACGCTAACCACGCCCACCACAGCGAGAGAAAGTGAGATTCAGAGTAGTTTAATGACCCCCTAGGAAACTATGTACGAAAACAGTGATCTTGAAATAAAACTCAATTATTTTCTTCTTTAATATTAACATAAAGTAGTTTTCGTTGAATTGTTTATTTTATGATATTGTTTAATAAAAACATTACATCACGAAAAAGTAAGTGTTCATCAATTTTTATGACAGATAATCAGGGTTTTCTTTTTCATTTTCAATACCATAATAGCATCCCCCACCATGTCTTCTTATGCAATGATCTTTTGACTACCATGATCATTGACGAGTGAGTCAGTAAATCCTTTAATGTTTAAGTGGTCTGCTCCTTAATAAGAGCAATAACTGGTACTGACTGAGTGTATTTTGTAAGTGAAGACATACTGAAACAGTGTTTGCTGTAATCCTCACAGATCAAGCATGACATGTGAGGCTAGGGTCTCGAAGTTAAGCAGCTGTGACTCAGTAAACATATATTGATATTCACATCACACTAAAGCAAAACACCATTTCCCCATGTTTCATCAAAATTCCTGCACAGCTAAGAGAGCACACATGCTGTCACTTTCATTTTTTAGCATCTTTTTACTTCTGTCACTTAATAGACACTTGATAGATATTGTTTGACAGCCACAGCCGCAATTCTAACAACATCAACTGACATTCAGCTACTGAAGTAAAGACTGAAAAGCAGCATGCAAGTTGCACAGTACATTTCATTAATAACTATTTTTCTTATAATTATTAACTGAAATAAAAACTAAAGCAAAAGCAATCTTTCTAATGACATGAAGCAGCGGCTTCATTCCATTTCATTCGGCTACTCACTAGATGGCAGTGACAATCAAGACTGTGTTGCTGGTAAGCTGTACGGTGAATGGATTCAGAATTGATATAAGAAAGTCAAAATTTTGTTAAGCTACTTCCAGAATTTTAAATATCAGTTTTCAGGGAAGTAATAATTAGGTAAGTAATAACTGTGACACAATCCCATATGATTTCCTCTAAATGAATATTCTCATTCAAATGAGAAATGCCAGTTACATCCCTTTATTAGTGTGACACTAACCCTGCTCAATTTTTCCCATTTAGTTTTTGTCTATAGGGACCTTCTGCAAAAGACCTATGGGAAAAATTCAAAGTTAAACATTAGCCAGTTCATTACAGTTTCCATGACTAAGCTTGACACAGTCAGAAAAAATGCCGTTCAGTGATGTTTGACAGGGTTGATCAGAGTATTATCTTAACTCCTTGGAGATGTACCCTCTGCCCACGCAGTGAACATCTTTGATTGCACCAGTAGTGAGTGTGTCTGTAAGGCAAGAGAAAGAAGCTTGAGTCACAAAAGCATTTAAGCATAAATGCATAAGTTTTAGCCCACATATAAGTGTGTGCTAAAGCAGTCCATACTAATGGCTCCCCAATTGGAGAATCTGACCAAATAACAGTGGCCTCAGAGAGTTGTGTACACGCAAATAACAGCCTGACTGTGCTGGAAAGTGTAAACAGATATAAATAAATAAATGCTTGCCATATTAAAAGTGAATTCAATTTAAGGTCATAACAGAAAACAATGTTATAACTAATCTAATTAAGTAACTAACTAATGCATTAGCTAAATTTATTCCAAAATTTGAATTTGATGGCCTTTCATTGTTCTTGGATTTACAACTTCAGTATGAAGGTATACAAGCAGACTGATATTTACACTTTATTTTACATTTTACACATTATGCATATTTTGACTTCCACCTTGGACAGTAAGGTTTCAGTTTCTCTAGTCATAAAATTCTTTTGCATTTTTGGATCAGTGGCCAGGCTTCTCTACTGCAGCAATTTTAGTGCTTTCCTCCTGCACTGTAAAATGTAATATTGTGTTTAATTAAAAATATTAAATAGGCTGAACTCAATTTTTATCAATTTGTTATTAGAACTCGATTTAGATAAGTTACCAGTACTTTCTATGCAAAAACGCTGATAAACTCAATTTATTTGAGTTGTCTTAACTTAAAAAACTAAGTAAGCTGGAAGTTTTGCTTCTCAGTGCGGAAGGATGAAAGATGTGTTTTGAAAATGCCACGTCACTACCGTCCTCCTCCCCCGCGGATCAGTCCGCATGTTCATGGTGCCAGCATTTGTTATGGACTATATTGAGCAAACCTGGAGAAGCGTCAGCTCAATATATTATTGTTGTCATTGCTGTGGATCTTTACCTGATACACTAATTTGGTGAGTAAATGTTTACTCTTATTCAAACTGATTTTGTGGCTTCTCTTAGTTTAGCACCAGGTTTATAATCTTGCTAGCTAGTTAGTGTTAGCCTAGCGTTGCTGCTGCCGCTGGGGCTCATGTTATTTAAAAATTAACACCACAGCCTTATATACCTTATATGTCTGTGAAATTTTCTGTTGATTGTTTGAAATAAAAAAAGTGAGATAAGAGCTTAGACAAAATTCTTTGGGAGGTGCAGCCCTTAGGGGTGGGGTGTGGGGGGTATTTTCAATCCATAGCCATAACTAACTAACTAACTAACTATATATATCATGTTTAACCTGAGTAGCAAAAGACTGCAGGGGGGTTGAAAACGATATGCCAGGAGTTAGCTGTGCTCCCGGACTCTATCAAGCCTTGACCTCCAGGTCAGCTATCGCGCTGGTGGATAACAGAGCTCTCCGAAAACGTGGAAGCACTTTTGCAAATATGTGATATTTTGATAAATTAAGTAGATATTTGAGCATTACACAGCTACATTCTCGCCTGAAAATATCTTAAAAGTTTATTTTGTGACCCATAAAGGGTAGTCTGGGGAAAAGGAGGATTGCATTTGGCGGTGGGGTTGTCGGAGCCTGTGCGTACTTGTAAGCGCGGTAATGGCGGAGGAGCGCGGCTAAAAAACTTATTACTTTTTCTGGGTCACAAAATAAACTTTTAAGATATTTTCAGGCGAGAATGTAGCTGTGTAAAGTTCAAATATCTGCTCGATTTATCAAGGCATCACATATTTGCAAAAATGCTCCGACGTTTTCGGAGACATACATTTTTTTTCATGCTTTGTGGCAGCTTTTGAACATCTGTGGCATCTATTGATGTCAAATCTAGCCTTTATTTAACAACATAAGCAAACTCTATGTTACAATGATTGCACAGCCATTAAGGATCAAATCAGTTTCTGAAAAGTGTTCTGTTTTTTTCTCCCTCTGCTTGCTTCTTACGGTGTGTTCACACCGAACGCGATAGGCGCGGGCGAAAACGCCCCAAACGCCCCTAATTTGACGCGTGCACATTCGCACCTCAACGCGTGTCCAACAGAAATCCATCGCGCGTCAAAATTGCATCGTCTCACGTGCGTGAACCGGAAATGTGGGAGGGATGTGGGAGGAAGTTGTGCCAGACGGTATCTTTGCAAGATGGCAGCTGTCGAGCTAGAGCGTGAAGAGAGAGTCTCCGTTCTCTATTTACTGTGGAGAGCAGAGCAGCGGCATAAAGGACGTCCTCGCCTTACCTGGGTCCGGTCCTCCAGAGGCATGAGCAGTTTGATGAGTTTCACCACTTGCCCCAAGAGCTGCGCCTGGATGACGGCGATGACAGCGATATCACGGTCTTTCCCTCGCCCAGTGTGAGGAGCTGCTGTCCCGCGTCGGTCCCAGGATCGCCCGCCTAGACACCAACTGCAGGTGCTCAATCCCACCTGCAGCGCACCTGTCCATCTGCCTGAGGTTAGTAAAAGTGTTTAATACGGTAGTCCTTTATTGATACCTGTGCTAATATATGCTAAACCATCCGTTTATACATTGCTAACATGGCTGTGGTATGCTAACAGTGAATGCCGTCGGTGTTTACTGATAGCAAACTGTGGTACGGAGACGACTGTTTATAATATTTCTAGTGATACTCGAAAGGTCTCATCAAGTCCCGATTTAATTCGATTTATGCTGTTATCAGTGTTAGCAATGATAGCATGGCTGTGGTGTCTATCAGTGTATGCTCTCGGTGTTTGCTGATATCAAACTGGTATGAGGCCCACTGTTGGTAATCTTTGTAGTGATGCTCGCTCCTTTTTTTATTTAGACCTGGTTTAATTCTGGTATAGTTGAATATTTGTATATAATCCTCGCAGCTGTCAGACTCTATAACAGGGGTCACCAGCCTTTCTTAAAACTGAGAGCTAGATGAAATTGTGAACAGTTTGGTTCATCTTTAGTTAGAATATGCTAGATAGAATCATATATCTTGATAAGCTGTCTTATCACAGGTTAATTTTTCAAAAATATTAACAATGATTTAAGCAGGGAAAGGGCTACATGTCAACATACAACTCTTTATTTCTGTTAATGTCTTACTTCATTCCTACCTGACTGACATGTTGAGGGATTATGAGAGATTGGCTCACTGTAGCGGTAAAAGTTGCTACCAATCAAATTATGATATGTTAAAGTTAAAACAAAACACAACTGTTTTATATTATATCTAATATATATTATGTAATTATCCTTGTAATTACAAAATGTTGTATGTAAGATTTATGTTTTGTAATTTAAATCTGACATCACAAAAGTATTTTGGAATTTGAATAATGTATTTTGTAACTGCAGTACACATAATACTAATTTTGAACAACTTTGTCCAGGTCCCTTGCCACTGGGGACTCCTTCAGGACCATCACGTTCAGTTTCAGAGTCGGTGTGTCCACGGTGTGCCAGATCACCCTCCAGGTAGCGACGGCCATCTGGGACTGTCTAGTGGACGACTTCATGGCTGTGCCTTCACCTGGAGACTGGCGGTCCATCACAGAGGGATTCCAGGAGCGCTGGAACTTCCCTCTCTGCTGTGGAGCTCTGGATGGGAAGCATGTCCAGACAAAGGCCCCCCATATATCATATAGGAGACACACACATTGATATACACTAAATATTTATTTCATGTCTTTTTTTGTGGTGCCCAAATTTATGCACCTGCTTGATTTTGTTTAAACAATTATTGCACACTTTTTGTAAATCCAGTAAACTTCTTTTCACTTCTCAAATATCACTGTGTGTGTCTCCTTTATGATATTTAACTGACATTTTTTATTGTAACAACCAACGATTTATACAGGAAAATACTGGCTATTATCAAGGTTGCCCAAACTTTTGCATCCCACTGTATTAGTATATTTTGTCATTAGTATAATATGAAATAAATTCTACATGTGTCAAGTCGTGTGCCAACATTTGCTGTGTAGTAGAACTGAGACATTAGTCATTATAAAAATTTATTTGAAATAATATTAAAATTCTCAAACAGGAAAACATTAAACATAAATATATAAAATATAAGTATTTACAGAGAGACAGGAATAAAAAGGACCCAGCAGCTCTCCAGAGCAGGAACAAGGCTGAGGAGGAAATGCTCCATTGGAGACTGGCGTGGCCTCTTCAGGGACACCAGGATGGCCAGCTCCACCACCGATGGACCGTCCTGGGACCCGTCCCTCATCTGCCTCTGAGCTGTCCTCCTCTCTGGGCCTGTAAAACAGCACAAAACACAAAGAAATGAGAAGGCTGATGCTAGATTTTAATTTCAACATTGAAAAAAAAAAACAGAATATAACCAGATTGGTTGTAGACATTTAGTAAAGGTGATCACAAGGGAATCCCACCGAGTAAAAAGCTATCAGTGCATGCTGTACATCTGATGCTACAATTGCATACCTGTGGGTGCAGCAGCAGGAGCTCAGGGACTGGGGAGCAAAGAGAAGCAACAGGGGATGCTCTGCTGCAGAATCAGCTGGCTCTATCAAGACAATATTAAATGTTAACAGGTTTTAAACAATAGTCATAGAGAAAGTATATACAGTGGTCCCTCATTTATTGCAGCAGGGGTTGTCAGAATAACTAGCCCCTCGCCACGCACTTTATACACTTTTTTCCCCACACACATGAACATTAGTCACAGTTCTCACAAGTTGATTCTCAAAGTGCAAATCTTTGTAGATTACAAAACGTAAAAGTATTATTATGCCGTGTTTTGTCTTCGTCTGCCTGCCACTTTCATGCGCCTTTTTCCCTCGCGGTGCAGGTGTGTATTTCCGAATGAAGGTCATAGTTATGGGTGTTTTTGTGCTGTTTTATCTATTGGATGTGATGGTTATCAAAACAAAACATGATAAATTTGACAAGCGCAGGAGACACGACACGGAGGAGATTTGTCAATCAGGCTGCAGAATGCAATGCTGTACTGTGCTAAAAAAATAAAAAGAAATCAGCGAAAAAGCGAGGCAGTGACGGATGAGCGGGACCACTGTGTGCTGTTTATTAATAAACAAAATATATTCCTATATGACAACATGCATAAAAGCAGAACGGTATTTGTACATCAGTGGGAAAATAGCGGTGGCTTGCTAGCTTTTGTGCGGCTTCTCCGGGTCAGTGAAAAATGTAAAAAGAGAAATGAATGAACTTACCAGGTTGCCCGATCTCTTCACATTTCTTCCTCCAAGCTCGGTCCTTTATATTCCTGTCTCGGTACACAAAGCAGCTGGTGTCGTACAGCTCCGGGTGGTTTGCTACGGCGTTGGATTAGCCTTCCCTCCATTGAAGAACGAAGGGCTTTGGCTGGATCTGCCCCTTTGACATAGGTCACAGCCACGTCACCAGGCTCCTGATTGGTTGTCGCGGCGCGATTTGACGCTGGAGTTCAGATTTTCCAACTCGAGCGGTAGAGGCGAAACACGCGTATGCACAAAATGCAACACAAAAATTCACGCGCGTGGTTTTTTTCGCGAGTCAAACGCGCCCCACGCGCTACACTGACGCGCGTTTCAGGCGTTTTCGCGTTTTCGCGACGCAAATCTGCCTCCGAATTTTCGCCGGACGCGCAATCGCGTGTCATCGCGCTCTTTCCATTGACTTTACATGTAAACCTGACGCTCTGGCCGCCTCTATCGCGTTCGGTGTGAACACACCGTTACTGTCTTTGAGGCTCGGGACCAGCACTCCTGTTGTTGGACAGAAAGACATCAACTCAGTGGTAAGTATTTTGGTTTTCCAATATATTAGCAACTGTCAGTGACATTTATATTAATCAGGCTGAACTTTAATCATACTTTAGATCAGCCTGTTTTACTTATTGTTTTATTTGTGCTTTGGTTTGGGGAAGTTGTTTCTTTACTGATCTTTTCCTGTCTTCTGTTATTAGACTTGAGATATGACTGCACTCCAGTTAATTCTACAAGACATGCTGTGTAAGTAAACAAACAACAACAGTTTGGTCTGCATTTCTTGAAAGATCACATCCCCCAAACTTAGTTTAGAGGGTCTACACTGTATATAGTGAAGTCTGCAAGTTTTCTAACAGCAAAATTTGTTTTGTGCCCAAATCATTTTGCACATCATTAGAATGAAGGTTATTGGCCATGTTTGCATAGCCCTTTTTAAAATGATGCTTTCATGACATTATTGTATGTTGGGTGGTGGTCACGGCTATCCAGACTGACAATTGGGACATTGAATGTCACCTCTCCGGTGGGGAGGGAGCCTGAGATTGTCTAAATTGGAGTCTGTTTTATGCCAAATGCAGATAAAAATGTTTTAAGAAAGCAATTAAGTTCATGTTCCAAAAAATATGATTGTTTGCTTGCAGGACAACAGGAGAGATGAGTCCTCCGTCACAGATGGTGTGGTCAGTGAAGATGGTCGCCTGCAGGTTCAAGCTCATTGCATCTCCAACCCACATCCACTGCCACTGTACTTAAGGGAAGTGAAAGACTTTCTTCTGCACCTACATTTGGATCACCTTGATCCATGACAGTCATTCAGGCAGTAATGCCTGGACTGGAAACAAGCATCAAAATAATACAACATTCCAGCTCCTGTGTTGGAATGAAAAACAAATGTGTTCTTTAAATTAGAGACTGCACTTGTGACAGAACAACAAATATTTTATTTTGATAATATAAGTAATGTAAGTACAAAACAAACTTGTGGTAGGCCTAAACTTATTTTCAGAATAATTATCTGAGACTTTGTTTCATTGTAAGATTATAACAGTGATGGCAATATAATTGTTTGTTGTTCAGCAGAACAGTGTCCAGTATGTTGGCTGTTATACTTTGTTGTGTTTGAAAATAAAAGTTGGGCTGATTTTAACATCATTACAAAAAGTGTTGTTAATTATTTTTAATAATATTCAGGTTACCACAAATTGTTTTTTCATTTAGTTGAACTTGAAATGTTTGTCAGTAGGTAAACAATTAGTATTGTACAGTCAGAAATATCAAGTTATTCTTAATACTGCAGACTTGCAATGTATAAGTTGTCCTAACAGTCATCTTAAGTAAGCTTTACTTAGTTTTTTTGAGGCAACGAGTTTCCTCAATTTTTTTGAGTTCTGGGAACTAACACGGCTGTACAGTGTACTCAAAATGAGTAAGTTGCCCTAACTTGGTCATCTTACGTAAACTTGATCCAATTTTTTTGAGTTCTGGGAACAAATGAGCTTGTACAGAGTACTCAAAATAAATAAGTTGTCCTAATTTAGTCATTTTTAGCTAAGCTTTACTCAATTTTTTTGAGGCAACGAGTTTCCATAATTTTTTTGAGTTCTGGGAACTAATTAGATTTTACAGTGTGAAGGGAGGGGTGGAGGTGATCCAGCAGACTGGAAACTGTGGTGTTGCTGTGGATGTGTCCTGAAACAGATGCTAATTTTGCACCTACACCTTTTTAGTGTGCAAATTAAGGAAATCTCTATGAAAATGTTAGTGAAGGAGGCCTAATATGAACATTTCCTCAGTCAAAATGGTCACTTAGCGTTAGATGTGGTGGTTTATTTTTCATATCTGTAAATTAACAAAGTCTAATAGTTGTGAAGTTCACTCTTTAACTGAGGAACAGACACTTGTGTCCTCAGTATTATCTTATTCTTGTAAGACCAGGGCTGGCGCTACCCAAATAATAAAACATGTACAATGTTTATTCTCCAGGACGCAGACAGACACACATCAATTCTGCTGTTTTTTGCTTGATGCTATTATTGGACTCTGCTGAAGTAGCTTTGCATGATTTCCAGTCGAAAGCTTTGTTTATCATATACTGGGCCTTTGTGGAGGCCCTTAGTGCATTTGCTGTTTTAAACAGATTGATCATTTGGGGCTAAATAAAGGCGAGAGTGGAGTGAGTAATAAAGGAGTGAGTAGCCAAACAGATTTAGCCCAGGAAACAACACTGATGGATGTTGGAATCATTTCTGTTTGAGTTTGTCTAATGCTGGAACGTTTATTGTGTTGATGCATGTGTACATTTTTCAGTAATGCTTTACTCCACTAAATTCAGTTGTTATGTTACTGTTACAATTATGATGGTACTTGGAAAAGTTGGTCAGTTCTCTGCATGAGGTGGATAGAAAGAAAAAACAAAACAAAACAACAACATACGAGCAGTCTTTTATCTTTCTGCGCACTTGCGCTGCAATCAGCTGATTTCAGTTTGTGTTAATGATGTGCGATAACCACTGATTTCCTTTCCGATCGGATCCCCAGTAAAATTCCGGCTAGTATCAACGATACTGATTGGATACTGATACTTTACACAAAAACCTAATGTGTTTGGAAAATCTAAATAAAAAGTAGTGTATTTCAAATTATACCTTTACAATGAATACATGACACCAGACTACTTGTTCTTATTGTTTGATTATGAAGAATTACCATATACAAAATAACCCCCCTCCCCCCAAAAGTCAATACCTACATTTGAAAATATTCAATTAACAATCACTCAAAACAAATGCGACCGACTGAAAATAATAACACAGCTGAGACGTTTTATAGATGCCTGTTATTGTCTATCTGTCGTATGTATGAAATGTTTTAAGTTGTATTTTTATTTTTTAAAGTCTAAAGGCTGTTTTACTGTAAGTATGCTGTATATTTCAATGACACCTAGCATATATAATCCATTTATCCGGGAGTGATATCACCCTAGCAGCACCCGTCCCTCTCCTATTCCGTTCACCTCATCATAAGCTCGTCATCATATTCTGTGTGATAACTTACTTTTGTTTGTGTTTAATAGTTCTGTGGCCCTACCAAGTGAGTGAATGAGCACACGTGAGCCATGATGCATTTATACAGCTATATTTCACTATGACAGGCGGAAGAAGTAGTTCCTACCAATCATTCAGATGGTTCCAATAATACAGGTACTTTCTACTGTGTTCCTGTTCCTGTTAAAAAAAACACCCCAAATTACAAAAATATTGATATTTTAAGATGAGAATTGATTCTAGAACATAAATATCGGGTATATGAAGAATTGATATTTCAGTATCGATCCGCAGACCGCTAGCTCTGGGGTGGTCAAAAGCAGAAATGTGGACATTACTTTTGTTTTTATTGCTCAAAAGCACAAGAGCGTGATAGTAAAGTTCAAACTGCATTCAGGACAGAAGCACTGTATACTGCTAACGCACGTTTGGCTCTTTGCGAAAAAGCTAGCCAAGAACCCAGCGTGATGATACAGCTGAGTGTGTGCAGAGCAGAACCTGATCTTCAACAGGTAACAAACACAGTGATGGGCAGGCTTGTAGCTCCCGTTTGTACCTGTTGGTGTTTTCAGAGTACAATCACTGTGACAATCGCTTCAAAGTCTCTTTTAAGAAAAGTAATGAGTAACATGTAAGTTGTTACCAATTTCCACCTGTTCTTTTCTCACAGCTGGATTGCAACAGCTGGATAGAAAGAAGGCTGCTAGCAAATACTTTTGTGTGTAGCTCCAAACGAAGCAGTAAAAGTGAGCGGGAATGATGCTTTTGCTTGTTGCAATGGAGACTACACATCTATCTACAAGGCACAGTGTAACTCCACGATGGGATTTGTCTGAATCACTTGGTGTACTCTACAGTTCTGAAGTTCTCAGAGTTATGTGTGTGTATACAATTGTGATTAAAAACAACAAAAAACATCTATCCTGTGGCACTACTGTTTATACAACCTGAGCAGAAACAAATGCTTTTCTAGTATTCAGACTAAATCTCTCTATAAAGATAGAGGCGACTGCCACACTGGGGTATTGCGGGGTGATGTCTGTCTTTTATAATTCTCCCGGTGGACGACAGGCTTTATACCTAGTCGTAGTTTTAATCATAACAAAGGTAAAGCCCCTGTGTGCTATAAAATCTCTACTTTATCCAAGGGGAAGCACTCTATCATGATTTATGATAATAGCATTTATTGCACCGGCTATACCATAACCTCATACATGTAAGCATAAGAGCACACACTCCAGTATTCATGTGAACATTCAGCGTTGCCTCACAAATTAAAATCATTCATCTTTAGCTTGTTTCATTCAGCAAAGGCTCCTGGACCCATTTCCCACTCTGCTCATTCAAGGAAAATGATAAGAACTATTAGATGACTCAGTATTTCCTGAAATAGGTTGCTTCTCAGCAGTAATGCTGTTTTTATTTCATAGCCTTCTACACTGAACAGTTCTAGTCTGGAGTTTGGTCGCATTAAGAAGAACCTATTTTAACATGAGCACACTGTCACTGTGGATGTGGACGTTGATGCTACACGTTTGGTAATTCAGGGTTAATAGGGCACTTACATTTGATCACACAAAGTGCAACACATTGACGGTCTGTGGACGATTGTATTGTTAACTTGATTTTGCCTCACAGAGGCAAGGAAGGGCAGAGTGCCAAGTCAATGAAGACGATATATGTACTGTGCGCACCAATGCTTTCAATAAAATTACAAAGTGGAGGAGTGCTGTGAACAGACATAGAGGATGTTAAAAACACACTAAGGCAATATAGCCTCAAAGAATAAAAGTGGTTTCTATTTATTTTAACATGCTGGCAGTGTCAGAGGGTCCGGGTCAGGAAGAAGGCATGTCGTACTTAGATAATAAAATCTAGTGTTAATTCTAAATTTAGCAGTCCTTAGCTTTGCAGCAGTAACAGCCTGAAGCACTTGCACAACCCGCTTTGGCTTGATGTGTGGATAAAAATGATTTAGATTTAGATATTCACTGGCCTAGTTCTTCCAACAGAAATTAAAAACTTTGGTTTGTCTGTGTACATGTAAATGCAACTTTCATAGCTCACTGCTCTTCACCCTATACCTGCCTAACTAATGCAGCAATGTGTCGTGGTTAATTATGTAGTCCTTATGTAAGACTGAGGATGAGAATGAAAAGGTCATTTGTAGAATTTTGGACTTTGAACAGTGCTTGTATGTCCACACTGTGTTTTAGTAAGCAGGTTTTTGTTTTCATGTGTTTTTTATGTGCAATATTTCTGCTGTTAGTTTGTTACTATTCCACTGAAAGACAGGAAAGAAAATATACGTAGATATACACAATGCAGGCTTCAAAAACTGAAAAATGTCCTGTGGAGAAGAAAATGGCCTGAACTTGCAAACCAAAATGCATAACACAGAAAATCTGACTTCCTTACATGAAACGCCATAACCAAGTGGCCTGCATAGTAAACAGAAACATCTGTGCCGAATATGGCCTGGAATTCCCGAGGGAGACGGGAGACTGCCTAGGGTGGTCAAGAATGACTGAGCTAAGATTCTGTGGGGCTTCCAGATATAGACTGGCAAATTGGTGATGGCTAACCAACCGGACATAGTGGTGGTAGACAAACAGAAGACAACAGTCGTAGTGATAGATGTAGCGGTTCCAAATGACAGCAATATCAGGAAGAAGGAACACGAGAAGCTCGAGAAATACCAAGGACTCAGAGAAGAGCTTGAGAAGATGTGGAGGGTAAAGGTAACAGTGGTCCCAGTGGTAATCGGAGCACTCGGTGTAGTGACTCCCAAGCTAGGCGAGTGGCTCCAGCAGATCCCGGGAACAACATCCAAGATCTCTGTCTAGAAGAGTGCAGTCCTAGGAACAGCTAAGATACTGCGCAGGACCCTCAAGATTGTTTTTAAAAAAATTCCAAGCAGTCTATCTGCAAAGACTAAAATTACGTTTGTACAGCTGCTCGTTAATGCTAATCAGCCAGTCTCATGGAATCAACTCATTGCATTTTGGGCTTGTGGACTAAGGCTACGTTCACGCTGCAGCCGAAAGCGCATCAAATCCAACTTTTCTGACCCTATGCGACCCATATCCGATCATGGTATGACAGTGTGAACGGCACAAATCCGATATTTTCAAATCCGATCTGGGTCACTTTTGTATGTGGTACTGAATCCGATAAATATCTGATGTTTTAGAAAGCGACTGCTGTTTGAATGGTCATGTCGCATTAAATCCATCTTTTACGTAACTGACATAAGACAGACGCCAATTATCAGCGCCCGGGAAGACATCGTGAACGCTTCCTGGCCATCCAGTGTAGATGTTAGTGAAACTGTTGGTAAGACAACGCTGGAGAAATGTGAACATTTTATTTGTACTGTATAATCTGCAGATTCTGACAGAAATCTGCAACTATCCTTTGAAGCGCCGCTCCTCTCTAAAACAGCAATAAGGATAAACTGTAATAAGGATAATTATTAGGCCATATGTAAATAGCTTTGACACTTTTAATTAGAACTTAAAGCAAAATTGGAAAACGTAAAGTCCGAAACAAGTCTTTATATTAAGGGCCATCAGTCAAACAATACTGTTTGGTCTGGGTCTAAACAGAGCATGTTGTGTGTGACGTCTTTTGCGCTTGCGGGCCGCTTTGAGGGTTCTCACTAGAGCGCGTTTGCTGTCACATTTTATTTGTAGTGTGAACAACCAAACAAAAAAAAATCGGATTTGATCAAAAAATCGGAATTGAGCATTAAGACCTGCAGTGTGAACGTAGCCAAAGACATAGAAAACCTGCTGAAGCTCAAACTGAGCATCAGAATTCAGAAGTGACTGAACGTGGCGTGACTGTTGGTGTTGTGACAAGTTGGTCTGAAACTGTTTTCCTGCACAACTATCTCTAGAATTTACAGAAAATGGTCTGAAAAACACAATATCCACTGAGGGACAGGGCAAAAATATCTGATTGGTATCATAAGTCATAAGAGAATGGAGAGTCACTCAAATAACCACTTACTACAACCAAGCTATGCAGAAGAGCATTTCTGAATAGAAAACATGAAGTAGATGCAGTACAGCAGCAGAAGACCACACTAGATACCACTTTTGTCAGCTAAGAACTGGAAACTGAGATTGCAGTTTTAAGTGGCTCATCAAAATTGGACAAAATTGAAGACAGGTAAAACTTTGCCTGATGGCTCTTGATTTGTGCTGCTACATATGCAAGGTAGGGTAATTTGGTGTAAACAACACAAAAGCTCCATGGATCAATGCCGCCAGGCAGCAGGTGCGCAAATGACCTACTCCTGACTGGAGGAGGTAGTGACGAACAATAAAAATACAGGACTTCTTCGAGACCCTGTAACTGGAATGAATACAGTTCATACCCTTTAACGAGGATCCATTAGAGGGCACGTCTGGTGCCAGCAATCATGGTAATTGTGGTGGCTGTAGCTCAGGCAGTGCTCAAGCACCACGTTACAAAGCTCAGATCATCTCAAAGTTGTTTCTGGAACTTAACAATGAGTTAACTCTACTGAAATGGTCTCCACAGTCATCAAATCTCAATCTAGTAGAGAACCTTAGAGACGTGGTGGAACGGGAGACTCATGTCATGGATGTACCACCGACAGAACTGTAGCAGCTGTGTGATGCTATCAAATCAACATGGACCAGATTCTCTGAGGATTCTCTGAGGAATGCTTCCAGCACCTTTGTTGAATCTGTGCTATGAAAAACAAGGCCCAACCCAGTACTAGCAAGGTGTATCAAAGAAAGAGTCAGGTACGTCTATGTTACCTCGGTTCTTCTATATTAAGATCAACCTCAATGATTGTTTAACTACAATTACTATTTGGATGTTTCAAAATGTCTTGCGCCTCAAAATGAGCAAAACTGAGATTTCTGTGCTTGGCTATGCTTGTTTTCACTAAGGAAGTCAGTCAGTAAAGGTTCCCCTCGCAGGCAAATTATGCCCTAAGAATCTCAGTGCTATTTTTAGCAAGTATTTGAAACATTAAGAGTAACTCACTTTTCAAATGTGACTTTAAAAAAAATTAATTACATACAAAATCCTTGCTTCTAGATTAAAACTGCAAAGACCACATTCTAGCAGTCACCCTCTCCATTCTGATCAAGGCCTTTAACTGCTCTTATTTTAAGGTTGCAGCACTTACTTACCCTTACTCATTCCATCAAGCATGCTGAATCTGTGGTCTTTTAAAAACTTAAAACAAATTATCCTGTTAGTGACCAGTTGGAAAAAAAAATCACTTTTCATGTATCTTTCTTTATACTCTTTATGTGTTTCTCTAAATCTTAAAGAGTAAAGCAGCAATACAGCGTTTAGCAGCAGGCAGGAGTCTAGATGTGCTATCCAAGTTCGACTGAAACAGGAGCAGGAGATATGACAAGGAAGGGCATCAGATGAAAGAAACATCAGCCTGGCTTTCATTTGAAATCTGATAGTCCAGCAGCATCATCAGCACTCTCAGAAGTGTGACACTGTACATCCATGTAGTCCAAACCAAATCCACTCAGAAACTATCCTGATGAAAGAGTTGCAGCTGGAATGCGACTCCTCTCATGTAAAAACAAAACCTGCAACTGCAGGTGCAGGAAAAATGATTCGGTTTGGCTCTGAGGTGCAAAAAGCAACAATAAAAGAGAAAACACAATATTTTAAAAAAGACAACAACTGAACAGAAAGGCAAACAATATTTTACTTTAAAGAAAGGAAGGGAAAAAGTTTCTTTTTTTTATTAACAAATTTTTAATTTTCAGTTTTTCTGCTTTTCAGCTGCTTACTGCAGCGGTCATCTCAGTGCCGACAAGTCCTGGGCTGATTCTTATCCCTCGTGTTAGATTGGCATCTGATCTTCAACATGACAGAGATCATATTTACATGATGTTTAGCTACAAAAAAGGTAAGCACTCCTGTAACAGATGGCCTTGCAGTAAACAGCGATTTAAAAGGAGCAAAGATTTTGCTTTCTAGGCTTCCTCAGGACTTGAAGTCAAACCCCACCCATGGCAACTGTACAGGAAAAATAACAGCAGTTTTTGTCTCTTAGCTTTCAGAACAACTACACTGTGGTGAATTAATAAGACTTTCCATTTAAAGTGACCCATTATCAGCAGTGTGATCACTAAATGACAGACAGGTGCTGATTGGGTTACAAGCTGTCTGCTAGGCTTTATTCCAGCCAACTTGAGTTCCTGAACAGGATCTCTCCTTTGAGTTTGTTAATGGGATTGTCACATAAATGACTTTATGTGTTTATATGTGTAAAAACCACAAGCAGTACAGCCTTCAATCTCACAATATCATACAATTGATTGTCCCAAAAATCAGAACAGAATTAGGAAAAAAAACCCTTTTAAATACACTGCTCCTATTTCCTGGAATAATCTGCAGAAGGAACTGAAATTATTAGAACTGGTTACCTTGGGGGAGTTTAAGTCTATCTTAAAGGAACGAGAGAGTAGCTCTTTTACTCAGTGCGATTGTATTTAATGTCACTCTTAATTGATCTGTTATTGTATATTTTTCACATGTTTGTTCGGGATATTGTATTTGTTTTAAATGTTATGTACTTATGTGCCACATGTATTTTTGACTTTTGTTGCCATGATGCCAGGTCTCTCTTGGAAATGAGATTTTTAATCTCAATGAGATTTTTACCTGGATAAGTAAAGGACTAATAAATGACTAAGCTTTCAAAAAATGTGTTTCTAATTAGCAGCTATGAAGGTCTGCCGTGGCCCTTAGGGACACAACTCAGTTAACAGCCAAACAAACAAAACAAAAAACCCCAAGTTGGCCAAGGACATAATGCAGATATTGTGGTACTGTGATGATATCATGATGGTAATAACCTATTTAAATATAGCTAATGTGTGTGGCCTCCACAGCATACTTATGTCAACATGGACCTGCACGAGGGAGCGTAAAGCAGCTTTGCCCTCTGTTGTATTTTTTTTTTATGTAGTAAAAACATGAAAAATACTGACTGAAATACAATAATGAAACACTAACTTCAAAGTTATTTAACTGTAGAAGATGATTTAATCCAGTCCTGTTCCCTGCTGTATGTACATTAATATTATTTGCATATGTCTCCATGATACTATGAGACCCTGTAATGATGGACAACAGCTGGTTTTATAAAGCCTTGCTTTCTGTTTGTGGTTGTAAATAAAAAAATTTTGAAACCTAATTCTATTCTTTTCATTGTGATTTATGGATTGAAGGAGAGAGCTACATGGCATGAGCAGAAACACAAATAATAATATGATTTTTGTAAATAATATAGGGTAAGTCTGCTCCTGACTTCAGCTTTAGCACCATGGGTGGCAGAGCCTTTAGCTGTCCTGCACCGTGTATTTGGATCTTATTACCATTTCACCTCCATCTGCTAGATTCTTTGACACAGTTCAAATTGAAGCTTAGAATCCGTCTGTTTTCATTAATGTAGTACATTCATAATATTCCTGGATTTTAAATTTCTTTGGTGCTGTTCTTGTTATTAATTTTGTGGTGTAAGGCAACCTTGAATGCTTTGAAAGGCACCAACAAATAAAATTAATTTCTTTTTTTTCTTTTATCTTTATGCTCTTTATGTGTTTCTTTTCCCTAAAATTGTCATAACGCCCCATGGCTTACGGTATTTCTATGAATTTAACAGTCATGTTTTGTTACAATTGTTCATAAATTCTATGATTTGTTTGTATGCACATCCATGTTCAGAGTGCTAAACTCCCTAAATTGTACAAGGACATGGGTTTAATAGGGCATTGGCTTCACCACTTCTGTGAAATAAATATATTATTAATATGTATTCATTTTTCAGTAGAGGGCATGTGATTAACCCTCTCAGAAAATAGTGCAATGCAAAATGCAACATTGTAAATAATCAAACAGGATGACCGAGCATGCGTCAAGACATTTACTTCCTCTTGTTTTACTGTTGTCTTTGATTGATTGAACCCGTGTGTTTCCTGCAGCTGTGTCCTATTCCCATCATCTCTCAGTGTGTACTGTATTTACTGTATTTACTGCCCAGTCAGTTCTTTGCACCTTGTCATTGTGCTGTTATCCCTTCCTGTTTCCTGGTTAGTTTGGTTTTCCATGAACTCCTGGATTTAGTTACCCTTTTGGACTTTTCCATGGACTGTTCTTCATATGCCAATTAAAGGCACACTGTAAGTTTTAAGTCGACCTGTCATATTTTCGTCTGCTTTTGTGGTCCACTTCCACACTCACACCTTTTCTCATTTTAAACATTTGATATATTTTCTATGTGTTACAGAATAAAATATGGGTTTAGGTGATTTGCAAATAATTTCATTCTGCTTTAACTTATAACTTACTTTTTTTTCCACAGTGTCCCAAGTTTTTGGGAATTGGAGTTGTAGTCAGACACATAGACTGTATATAAAAGACAAATAAACTGTGCAGAAGTTCCTTAAAACTTCCTCCTTTTTAATGGCCAGCAATTACATATTAGAATTACAAAAAGGAATCTCAGTTGTTCGTTTTGGGTGTTATTAAATACATTTTGATGCTAATTTAGCAAAAATATGGTTCACATTAGAGTTAAGACTTTGGATAAGCTTTTGCTTCATCCTTTAACTGACAAGTTCTTCTTTTTATGCAGTCTACTGTCAAGATTTGCACTCTCATGCCACTTGCAGGATGAGAAAAAGGCACACCAGAGTAATAAACTACCTTTTTACCACATGAAAAGATTTGCCCCTTTTTTTGTTACTGCCCCTCAGTCACTTCACCCTGGTGCTGTGCAATGTTCCCTCTAAGCTGCGCACGTGCGCAATTGCGCACTGCTGGCACGGTCTCTGCGCACAGAAAATCTGCGTTGCACACAGAAAAAAAATCTAACCTGAATTGAAATTAAAATTAATACTTTAACAATTCTGTTTT
Source organism: Pelmatolapia mariae (assembly GCF_036321145.2). Lineage (NCBI taxonomy): Eukaryota > Metazoa > Chordata > Actinopteri > Cichliformes > Cichlidae > Pelmatolapia > Pelmatolapia mariae. Next base: position 10,082,193 of record NC_086237.1, on the reverse strand, counting down.
GCACTGTTAGTCAGTAAGTGACTGGCTGCTCCCGTATGGGATTAGAACGATGCCACCTTATCCCATAGTCCAGCCAATAATGCATTCACATTCGTATATGCGCAGCTAATCAACGTCGTTGACAGGCTATGACAGCGTCCTTATGTGCCGACACCGGTGTTTTAGCTAGCAAAGCGGCGTGGCTGATGTGGAGTGAAGCCACATTAATGATAACGTGTACAACCATTGGAGATGTGAGCAGGACAGACGGAACAATTGACGGAAAAAGTGTAGACTTTATACCAGTTTTAAATTGTGTTGATAGGCCACGTAAAACCAGAGTTATGATAAAAATATTTGCAATGTTTGGTTTTCTTCCTGAATACTATCGTTGTTTATATTTACTGCGGGAAGAAACGGTAAAAACAGCGTTTTATAAGGAAAACAGTCGAAAGCACTCTCCGCCTGTGAGCAAAGACAAAACAAAAAATCCCCAGCCTTTCCTATTGGTGGAAAAATGTACCATGTCGACCAATCAAAAAATGATATGGCAACATGGCATTTAGTTGTTTAGGAAGGGGGAAGTTTTAGGAGTGACGGCGGTGTTTTGAGATGTGAGAGATTTGCGATGTTTAGCGCAAATCTTGTGTAGTTAGTGTGTAGTGTAGTCAATAGTTTTGTTGTGTGTGTCAGAACAATGAGGCGACTGCTGAATGTTACAGGTGTTACAGGAGTGATACATCTCCTGTTGTCAGGCCTGCAGGTATCAGGCTGCTGTTCTCCTTTATCTCATAGTGGACAGAAATTATTTTTTGGAGTGGCACAAATAATTTGTGTGGCATCAGATTTGATGCAGAACAGCTGATTGTTCTGTAAATAGTTTGAAATGTTTATTTAAAAAAATGACTTGGCTGCATTTTTAGGTAAACAGCTGCAAAAAACTTTGTTGTTTGCAAAACTCAGTTACTGTTTTGAAGAAGTAACTATATAATTAACTGCCCAACATTGGTCATTATATACTGTATTTTGCAGAGAGAGAGTTACAGGACTCTCTCCCACACCACAGACTCATACTCATAATACAAGTCAGAGATTTATATAAAAAAAGAAAAGAAAGTTGTGTTTTCAAAATTGGAGTTCAAGTTATTTTTACTGTGTTAACATACTACACAGGTCATGAACAAGATTTTTTTTTAAATTTTCATTGTAAGTGGGCTAAAGCAGTTAATTAAAAGTACTCTAACATAAATGTAAATGCTGTGATTTGATTATTTTAATAAACCATGTAACTTGGATGGATTCGATGCTGGCGTGACCACAGTGCACACGTCTGCTGTTGCTCACAGTGGTCCAAGGGACCGCTCAGGGAGTTTGTGTGTTCGCTCAGACACATGAAAAATTAGAGGGAACATTGGTGCTGTGTCTATTTCTACATCAGATACTAGCAGAGCTAGCTGTAAACGTGAAATTGCTGTCATGCTGCAGAATACATTGTGAAACAGAAAGATGCCTCCCTGATGGCAAAACTTGATGGAAACTGTTAAAAACCAAAGGTATACCCTGGGACATGCTAGTTGAGAGGATCATGGTGTCCACCTGATGGTGATGAGCCACCAGCAACAGCCTGTTTCTAGCAAACATGGACATAAACAATACACTTTAACTTTTGTGCCTCGATTGAGAAGGGCCAACATGTCTCCATAAGCTGCTTTAAAAGTCAATCAGATGTTCTTGCAGTTGCAAATGGAATGTATCCTTCTCTTAGGGAGTAGTCACTGTGTGTTGCCTGCTTTCCACGCCTGCTGTGTCTTACATTTTGTCGCCTTTTCATCAGAACCAGTGAAGGCCTGGGGTTGCCAAATAACCAGCCGAGGAGGGATGATTGACCTGCAGAGATGAAAACACATGTAACAGGGAGCATCTCTTTTATCTAGGCAGCCTGTCTCTGCCTATGCTCAAAAAATACATATATATACACACTCACAGAGACCTACAAAAAGTCTATTGCCAAACTCAAACATGCACACAATGACTTTGTCAAAAACAACATGTGCAATTGATTTCTACATTAATTTTAATGGATTAAAGCTACTTCCATAAGGAACACAGTACAAATACTAATGTGGAGCATCGTCTACCACATTCCTATTAAAATGTTAAACAAGCAAGAAAACAACATAATTAAGGACATGGTGATGGCCTCACAGAGTTCCTTCAGAAACATCTGAATAACTTCAAAGTGATCCCATTGAATACTCACAGAAAACCAGCTGGTGGCAGTTTAACCTCCTAAGGCCCGAACTCTTCCACGACATGCATTTCTAATTTCTCTTTGATATTTGGGCATATTGGGGCCCGATGAATGTAAAAACAAAGAATTTCCAGATTTTTTTTTTTTACCTTATTTTTGTTTTTAAGACAAATATGAGACACAAATGAGGATATTCATTTAAAATTTTGATAGAACAGTAGCAGTATAATGTCCTCGTAAGTGGATATCAGCCCATGTAGAGCAAAATTGAGTATTTTGGTCAAAATAACCAAAAATGTGATGTCCACATATGTGGACGGCAGGCCCTAGGAGGTTAAATATCGATCTGACTTTTCCAGCTGCTGATTAGATGGAAAAAAATGGAGCTTATGCACAGTTTATCCTTGAGTTCTACTTTATGAACTGATCGCTGTCAGTGTGGTAGATTTTTATGACGTTTGACGCTTTACGTTTGAATCAATGAGACCTCCTCTGCGCATCTGTTAAGAGATTTTGTTTAATGTTTTATTAAATAACACGCTTTCCCTAAATAGGTTTGCGAATGTACAATGATGTTCATATATTTTATACTACATGTATCTTGTCACTACACATTCAGGTGAGCCTTGCTGACTTCTAAGAAAATGACTGGCATAAGGAGGTTGCCACAGGAAACCTCACCTTTGCTGAGTTTGCTGAGTCTGCCGTTGGGAACAGGAACCAACTGGCTTCTGTTTCCCTTAAGATAGGCTTGACCAGTTACTTACTAGCAGTTGAACGTATATGTTTTATGCTTATCACCTTGTAAGGAGTTGTATGTTATCTCTTCCTACATGTGTCTGTGACGCAAACATGCTTGAGTATAAATAAAGCTGACTACAACGCCTCGGTGTGAGTATCACCCGATCACTCACCCGTGCACGTAGCGCTGCGAACTAACTCTGACTGTTTTTGTATTCCTTCAATGTGTTTTATAATGTCTTACCACTGACAGCATCGTAAAACTCTTTAAACTCTGAGGAATTTCAAAGAAAACACATTTTAACATCCATCCATGATTGTTCTTAGGAAATGTATTTTAGTTAATTTGCACTAATCACTTTTGCAAAACTATAAAAACAGAATGAAAAAATGACTCAAGATTAAAAAAAGAAGAAATCTTTAAGATAAAATACATCTTGCATGGAGGTCTTTCCTGAGCACAGTACATAACACAGGGGTGTTTTATCACCCAGGCAACAGAGCAAGACATTAAGAGGCCCTCCCACCCATGTTCATGGGTGTGTGATACTGATGTAGCATTCACAATTTCACATCAGAGGCGCACACTGAGATGAAGAGGAGCCAGGGTCTCACACATTCAAAATTCAAAATCCTTTTGCTATTCAGCGTGCACTCCATGTTTTGTTCCAATGAAATGAAGCAGGAGATTACCTTTAGATTAACATGTCAACAAAAATGTGTGGCTGCTTAAGAATTTAAAGCAGAAGCATGCACTGTGATGTGCTTTGCAGTCTTTTGGCCTCGGTGTTAGGCACTGACGTTCTAAGACAGTTCCAAGAGTGAGGAAAGAAAAAGTAAAGGACTGCAGCCATGGGAGTAAAATGGAAGTAAATGACATCAATTAGGGAATTGAAGAAACCAATCAGGAATAGTGCACACTTCACTAGTGATAAAATACACCATTAGCAGACCATAATTAACTATTAATTACTTCTATCTTTACTAGTTAGGAAAGTCCTGAGTCCTGACTGGTTCATATATTTTTATATGATATATTTTTTAAATGAACCAGCCAGATTAATAAAATGTGCTTTATTCCATAGCTTTTATCCACTCTTCGACCATAGACCCAATTGGGTATCAAAAAGCTAACTAGTTGGGATTGTGATCGTAAGTGATGCCCAGCACCATCAGTGATCTGTTAGAACTAGTTGGACAGTAGAACCAATAGTTTCTAAACGGAGTGACTAAAAGGAGTTTGGTCAAGACTGTTACAGCCAAAAGAAGACTGTTATGAGAGAGAGAGAGAGAGCGCCTTTATTTGTCAGTTGCAGTTACCCACAACCGAGATGACAGACTTTGCCAACCGTACATACAATACGCAAACATCACATTGGGGGGACAGGTCAGTCTAGGTAGCAAGGGAAAAAAAAACATCGAAATGTGTAACACAAAAGGATAATCCAGGAATGCACAGATATCAACACACCATAATACAATAAAACACAGACAAGCAACATGGGAGAATATTCCAGTGTGTACAGCTGGATCTGGGACCACTCATGTGGACCCAGGTGGCCTTGAAGGAGGGACAAAGAGTTCTGACAACAATCCTGTTATCATGGAGAACTTTGTTGTTCTAGTCAGCTTCGACCTTGGCAGGCCTTCAGCTGGCGCCAGTGGGATAGCCGCATGAGTGAAGATGGTGAATGTTTGGGTTTAGTGCAAACTACTGCACTTTCGTTATGGGACCAGTTGATCAAATCCATAATTCTTTAGGTTTTAAAGAACAAGACTGAGAAACTCTTTGAGGGTTAGAGTTAGACGAGACTAAACAAAGACATAGAAGCAGGAGCAGGGAAGATAAGGCAGGGAGAGGGTGAAAGATGCGTCTGCCTCCTCCGAGAGCCAAAGAGATATGCCGATTACTGTACATGCTCTGTTCTGGGACCTCCACAGCCTTCTGTGGACATGCATGGTAAGCCGAAGGTGGAGAGAGCAGCAGCAAGACCTCCACCACAAAACTGAGCAGGCATCAATTACAACAGATTTTACACTGATGAAATCAAATACAGCACTGAAAAGGGCTGCAGTGGAAAGCTGGTTTCAAAATGGCTTTGAGAGGCACAACAGGCTCCTGATGAGATTTGCCAAGTGGATACAGAAGAGTTAATATATTCCATGCCAAAAAAAGACCAATATGCAGATACGTTGCGACAACAAAATGCTGAAATAATGTCAGCAAATGTCCAACTAGTGCTTCCAAAGACTGAACCAGAACCTAAGGCCACAGTGCAGTTCTGCTGTTTAACTGATGTTATGAATTAAATCTGTACCCACATCAGTGAAAACTTGGAGCTTAAAAGAAAGAGAAGGTTATCCATTTTCATTCATTATAACATGTGGTGTACGTACTTCAGTGAATTCACATTGTCTGAGAGGATGATAAGGCCTCAAGCAAAGTAACCCAGCTTTTTGTGCAAATGCACAGAATCCCTTAACTAATCATGAAATAAGAAACCTAATGTGTACATATTCTTTCTGGAGGCTATATTATTTTCATCCCTGCTGGGTAGTGAAGCCTCCACATTAAAAACAACATTACATTTAGAACTGAAAGGCAGCACTGCTCCTCGTTACATCACAACAGTGATGGAGAGTGAATTTTGAAGCGCAGCAAATGTAGCTGAAGTAGAGAGATGCTAACAAATGCCAGAGTATCCATCCATCCTTCCTCTTCTGCTTATCCAATTCGGGATGCGGTACACCCTGGACAGGTCACTAGTCCGTCACAGGAATTTGCTTACTTTAAATCTTAAATTTAAAGCCCAGTTTATGTCCAGATCTGACCACTTTCACATTTAACAAGAATATCATTTTTAAAAAATCTGGTAATGCTTCCTTGCTAAGATTTAGATGAAAATTCTGATACTGCACTCACATTTTTATGTGTGTTTCCTTAAAAATAGTCTGCCATTGGTGCCAGTAAAGTAAGTTCATAATTGCATACAAAAGCTCCATCAAAAACCTTTGACAGATAATAAGAAAGCTTCTTGATTGTAGCTCATCAGCTCATCCTCCTGCATCAGCTCTAAAGTCATTCTCCACCCGTTTAGTCACACATTGTGTTAGTTATCCTAGGCTACGTCACTCGGATCTTTTACTCTGTTATGATGTTTGTGTTAAGAGTTGCCACCTCATAGCAGCCTGCCAGTTTGCCAGGGTTTGGTTGTCACTTCGAGAACTAGCTGCCCACCCTCTCCCACTCTGCTCTCACTCTCCTGTCAGTCCACACTCACTCTGCTCAGCCCAACCACAGCTCAAACGTACACTCATCACTGGAATATTCACAATAAAAACATCTCTAGCTTCAGTCTGTGTGTCTCGTGTTGCTTGGTTCCAGGAAAAAAAAAAGACACTTCGCCACTGTCTCACTCGAGCAATGATGCCTTTTAACTTTCTCTATTTTTTTAAAACCCAAACTCAATATAGAAGAGTAGTTGTGACATACAGTGAGTGGTCCTGCTGATGTCCCTTGTGTGTTAACATTTCGTCCCACTTTCTTCTAGTGCTTTCCACCTTTTACTGAGCTCTCAGCTCTACCTTTGCTCTTTTCTTACACCTGTAGTTTTTCCCTCCACACTGCTTGGCCCAGTGCACTCATGCACTGACTGCTGATTCTGTGTGGACATAGACAGAGATGTGCTAGCAATCCTGTATGATTAGATGCAAGAAGATCAAGGCATCAGAACTTCATTCAGCTATGACATTGCATTGCAAAATGTTTAAAGACGAGGTATGGCCTAAGTATCCCCAGTACACCGTTCCCATTCAGAGCTGCTTTAAATCCTTGTGGAATAGATTTAACAAGGTGTTGGAAACACGCCTCAGAGGTTTTGCTCCATATTGAAATGATTGGATTTGTCAGCTGCACATTCATGATGCGAATCCCTCGTTCTGGCACATCCCAAAGATGCTTTATTGGACTGAGATCTCGTGACTGTGGAAGCCAGTGGAGTACTGGACTGGACTCAGTCTGATTGTCAAGAAATCAGTTTGAGATAAATTGAGCTGCTTCCAGCTGCCATCCAAATGTTATAGCAGAAATCAACACTCATTAGACTGGGCAACGCTAAACCTCAGCTTTCTGCTCTTGAGGGGCTATTTGAGTTACTGTTGCATTCTTATCACCTCGAAGCAGTCTGGCCGTTCTCTTCTGACCTCTGGCATAAACAAGACATTTTCAGAGAACTGATGCTCACTGGATATTTTTTTCTTTTTTTTAGACCACTTTCTGCAAACCCTTGAGTTTACGGCGAAAATGTAGTTTCTGAAATACCCAGACCAGACGTCTGGCACCAACAACCACTTAAATCGCCTTTCTTCCCCATTCTTACTTGCCTGACGAGTTGCCTGGGAGGAGACACAAATACCCTGGGAGTTGCATCAGGAAGTGCATAAAAATCTGCCAAATCAAACATGCAGACCTATACCTGCTGTAGTGATCCTGTGTGAATAAGGGAGTAGCTGAAAGTAGCTTATTGTGAGTAAAATAATATAGTATGTATAGTATTTGGAACTCATTGCACTCTCTTTTCATTTATTTTACACTCTGTCCCAGCTTTCCTTTTTGCATTTGGGGTTGTATAAATAAAATTACTGTAATCTAATGCTGCACACAGTCCCCCACAGACCCTCTGAGTGAGAAAATGGATCCTTCCTCGATAAACCTAATCTGAAATATCCCTCACCCAACTGCTGTGCTCTTTTTGGTTATTGGCAAATCATGCCCAAAGGAACCCTGAATTATGCTGTCTCTGACATTTGCAACATCCTGTGTGGGCTGAGGAATAAATATGGTCCAAACAGGATGAGACTGCCAACCTCACATTTAGAAATCAAATCCAAACTGGCTTCCCTCCATTCACTGTATCCATCAATACCACACATTCCCATTTGAGAACTCACACACATTTACAATAGGAAAAGAAGCAGGACTGATGTTCAGGCAGTGTGTAAATCAATAATGATGTACATTCATTGGCTGGTTGGCTCGAGCCGGCACATACGAGGATATGGAATAAAGGAGAAATGGAGAGATGTGAAGCACCCACACATGAAAGACCTGAAAAGTCCCAATGGTAATTACAGCTGCTTGTGTTCTACATGTTTTTTTGTTTGTTTTTTCTTGATGTACAAAGGGCATTAAATGGCCTATTACAAAATGTGTAGCATGACTTACAAGCTAGGGTGACCAACCGTCCTCTTTTTTGGAAATCAAAATATGGTCATCCTATTACAAGCCATGCCACATCCTGGGCCATCTGACCTCAGGAATTCACATGACAAGGTGGGGCCGGGTTTCACAATGAGCTCACCCGAAACCCTGGCTGATTAGGTCCCACACCCGCTTTCACACCTTGGCTCATGTGATTAGAGGATCATCAGGGGGTCCTTTGTCCCTCTTTGGGGGGATACTCCCACTGGGTTTAAATCTGGGACTCTCGGCCATTTGACCTTAGAACTGAAGAAGCTTCTCGGATGAGAGGTGAAACATCTTCAAGCAACTCAAAGAAGTCCAGACACTTTTCTTTGCAAACTCCTTTGACTACGATGACCTGGATGACTGAGAACCTTCACAGACAAAATATGGTCATCCTATTACAAGCCATGCCACAAGCAAAATTGAAGCCATCAGTAGAAGATTGTAATAGACGAAGTTTTAAATTGTTGTTTTAATGTGTCGTTCCATTCACTCGGCATTTCCACTCCTTGTTTTTGCAGGACCATGAGTTCTGACATCCGTCTCCGCTGCTCAGAAACACACTTCAGAAACCACAGGGACTCTTTGAATGTGGAGTTTCTTTCCTCGCCACATTGTGTTGATGGCTTATGTTATTAAGTTGACAGCTGAGCCACACAAAACCCATCCTTAAAAGCTGTCAGCAAGGCTACACAGTTACACTGTAACAGATGGTGACATTGTATCCAGCATGGTTGGACGTTTTAGAAGATCAGAGAGACTTAAGCAATGTTTAAAGTTAATTACGATTTTAGAAATTTATGAAGATTTTTTAAATAATCTGCCCAGATGCTCAACTAATGCCAGCTAAAATTTATCCACAACTAAAGGTATGAAATAAAACAAAATATTTTCACAGGAAACCATCCATCTGGAGCGGCTCCACGCTGGGACTACCAGGTCCTTCAGCTTCCAGTATGCTTTGTGTTACACTCGTTAGCTCTGTATCTACAAAGACAGCAAATCTCTTCAATTTGCCCCACTCCCACAACATGCAACCATTAAAGTACAAATACTAATACAGGAAAACAAACCTGAGTTTTAATTATTTACCTATTGCCTCTGATCCAAAGTTCTATCTTTTAACCAGCGTTTTTACTGCTGCATTTTTTCCCTGTTATTCCATGACAGTCTGTTGTGGATTTGTCCAGGGTGATCATCCAGGGTGTGCCTTGCCTCTCACCTCTTTTTTTATTGTCGATATTAAACTGTATTTCTCTCACATTGTCTTCTCTAACTTAAATACACAATTACACCCACTTTACTATTTAAGCAACGTGCAATTGTCACATACCCTGTTAAAATTTCAGCTAACTGAAAAGACATGTTACTATCATGCTATTTGTAATGTCAGTTGTCTGCATTCGATGCTTTACAATTACAGTGTGAGAGAAAAATAATATTTTGCATCCCTTGTTCTCACTGCAGTCTGTGTCCATCAATCATTACCCACAGACTGTCCCCACTTGCTTGTAAGCTCACTCATCTTGGCTGAATTGACATCAAGTCAGATTCACAGCTGTGTAAGACCTCCTGTGTGGTACCGTTACCAAAGACCTCCCATCCCAAGGACCTCAGCAGCTAAAGGCCGGTAGCCCTGACATCACATCTGATGAAGACCCTCGAGAGGTTGGTTCTAAACCATCTGTGCCCCCTGGTGAGGTCTTCAATGGATCTGCTGCAGTTTGCTTACCAGCCTGGCATCGGGGTGGAGGACGCCATCATCTACCTCCTGCACCGAGCTCTGACTCACCTGGAGAAGCCTGGAAGCACTGTGAGGATCGTGTTCTTTGATTTCTCCAGTGCTTTCAACACCATCCAGCCACGACTTCTGAGAGACAAGCTGGAGCTATCAGGGGTGGACCACCACATGTCCCAGTGGATACTGGACTACCTCACAGGATGCCCACAGTATGTGAGGACACAGGGCTGTGTCTCTGACAGGCTGGTCTGCAGTACGGGGGCCCCACAGGGAACTGTGCTGGCACCGTTCCTCTTCACCCTCTACACTGCAGACTTCTCCATCAACTCCCCACGCTGCCACCTACAGAAGTTCTCTGATGACTCTGCCATAGTCGGCTTCATCACAGGTGAGGACGACTCAGAATACAGACAGTGGACTCTGGACTTTGTGCACTGGTGTCAGCAGAAGCACCTGCTGATCAACACCGGGAAAACCAAGGAGTTGGTGTTGGACTTCCGGAGACGCAGACCCACCACACTGACACCGGTGAACATCCAGGGAGTGGACATTGAGATAGTGGACTCGTATAGGTATCTGGGTGTTCACCTGAATAATAAGCTAGACTGGAACCACAACACTGATGCTCTTTACAGGAAGGGTCAGAACAGACTCTACCTGCTGAGGCGGCTGAGGTCATTTGGAGTCCAGGAAGCGCTTTTAAAGACCTTCTATGACTCTGTGGTGGCATCCGTCATTTTTTACAGTGTTGTATGTTGGACCAGCAGTTTATCTGCAGCTGAGAGGAAGAGGTTGGATAAACTCATCAGGAAGGCCAGCTCTGTTCTAGGATGCACCCTGGACCCAGTGCAGGTGGTGGGAGACAGAAGGACTCTGGCCAAAATAACATCTCTGATGGACAGAGTCTCCCACCCCATGCATGTAAATGTTGCTGAACTGCAGAGCTCCTTCAGTGACAGACTGCTACATCCTAGATCCATGAAGGAGCGTTTCCGCAGGTCCTTCCTCCCTGCAGCTGTCAGACTGTATAATCAAAACTGCTCCCAACAATCATAGATGTTTACATCTGCGCTGTAACTGCAATAATTTAATCAACCGATTCGCACTACAACCTGGTTTGCCTCTTATCTGTAGTTAAGTTTTGTTTAATTTAATAACTGTACAGTACTCTGTTTATAGTAACCATTGTCCTTAATGTAGATATGTAAGAAAAATTGTGTATGTTTCTGTTCTGTGTCCTGTGTACTGTTTGTTGTATATGTGTCTTTCTGGCTGCTGTTACAACCAAATTTCCCCTTGTGGGACAATTAAAGGATTATTCTATTAATAGGGTATGCTGTATATTTTCAGATAAATGATGCATGTCCTAAGAATCACACCGCTCCAACAGTCAGCTGCATTAAGAAAAAAATCACAGAAGACAGCGGACTATGAAAAATGGATTTTCTCAGGAGTCCACATGATTCATAGGTCTTCTGTCTGCTAGTCATGTTAGAGTCAATCTAAATATTTGCAGCAAATCTGCAAATCACTGTTATGGTGCTGATGAAGTCAGCTGGACATAAAACATCAACTATTGTTTTTTTCTTTAATGGGTAATCTCCTAAGTTAACTTGAAAAAACCCCCCATCCATCCATCCATCCATCCATTCATTTTCCTACACTTATCCAATTCAGGAGCTGGAGCCTATCCCAGCTGCCAAAGGGCAAATGGAGGAGTACGCACTGGAGAATTAGTCAGTCTGTCACCAGGTTAAAAAAGAGAGAAAAAACAAAAGAAATACTTTTATGCACCTAATGGTGCAAATATCAAAAATATTTAAAAGATTTTTAGTTAAAAGTCATTATCAAATCACCTTAAACACCATATGCTTTGACAGGGTGTTCGACTTCTGTGGAACTGCACAGCATTTTTATCCCTTTTCCCAAATGCCGAGATAATGTACAGAATTTTAATTGGCTGCACTTTTCAAAAGACAGCACTGCAGGATAGATCTCTTTGGCATTTTATCTAATGGCTGTGAAAATAAGCAGCAGAGTAGCAGACATTCATCTTCCCTGGTTCCATTGTTACTTATCTGGCAGGTCCTTTTATAATGTAATTGAACAATTCTCCTCAGTCCCCATCTCATGGGGTGTTCCCCAGGGGTCCGTTCTTGGTCCCATTTTATTCTCTAAATAATTTATATGGTCATTTTGGGATCAGATGATCTGTAAATACAGTCTTAATTTGCACAGTTATACACAGTTGCATGTTCTGCTAAGGGTAGTTGTGGTTTCATGTGTGTAATTCACCTTAGTCTGAGATTTTCAACAAATTGCAGTGCTCATTGAAATTTACCCAAAGTATGTTGTTAAGAAGAAAAAGGAAAAGAATAAGTCTCAAAGTGGACCACATCTTAGTAAGGCTAGTTTGTTTATGACAACGGGAAAAAAAAAGATCACAAAACAAATGGAACTACTATTCAGGAGACGATAATGGACTGAAAAGCTGCAGAAGTGACAAGCTAAGAGTAAAGGGCTAATAGCAAACATGTATTAACATTGTTATACGAATAACGTGGTTTAAACACACGTGACCTCCCATGTTTTTCTCCCTCACAACACCGATGAACCTTCTACTTCTTTTAAGTCCACATGGTTTACAAAGCATGTATAATAAAGACAGAAGTAGCTCAACTTACTCCCTTTGTGGTGTTCTTTTTTACTGAGAGAAGTTTAAGAGACAGTCTAGCAGTTCACACTATTCTATCATCAGGCAGTTAAAGATTTGGGTTGCACGTCATGGTTCTGGGTCTTGGACCCAGCTTTTGAGTTTTTCTGAGTGTTTTTGTGTTGTTATGATGACTTAAGTTTCACTAGTCGGTCCTGAGTTATTATGAGCCTTTTATTGAAAATATTGACTTAATCTTTAATGATCTGTGAAACAGATCATTAAATCATTAAACAGATCATTAAACTGCATTTCAAAAACCTTTTTCGAATTGCACTTTAATAAACTGCATTTCAAAAACCTTTTTCGAATTCCACTTTAATAAACTGCATTTCAAAAAACATTTTCGAATTCCACTTTAATAAACTGCATTTCAAAAAACATTTTCGAATTCCACTTTAATAAACTGCATTTCAAAAACCTTTTTCGAATTGCACTTTAATAAACTGCATTTCAAAAACCTTTTTGAATTCCACTTTAATAAACTGCATTTCAAAAACATTTTCGAATTCCACTTTAATAAACTGCATTTCAAAATCCATTTCCCTTTCCTGTTCGCTCAGGGATTAACATGTGGATTAACTATGGAGGACCACAAGAGCCGCGTGGCTCTTGTGGTCCTCCATAATGAGCAAGCACTTTGGTGACAGTGGGAAGGAAAAACTCCCTTTTAACAGGAAGAAACCTCGGGCAGAACCAGGTTCAGGGAGGGGCGGGGCCATCTGCTGCGACCGGTTGGCTGAGAGAAGGAAGAAGGATAAAGACATGCTGTGAAAGAGAGCCAGAGATTAACAAGTATGATTCAGTGCACAGAGGAGGACACATAGTGAGTGAGAAAGGTGACTGAAGAAGAAATACTCAATGCATCATGGGAATCCCCCAGCAGCCTACACCTATTGCAGCATAGTGTTGGGAAGGTTACTTTTAAAATGTATTCCACTACAGATTACAGATTACATGCCCCAAAATGTATTTTGCAACGTATTCCGTTACGTTACTCAATGAGAGTAACGTATTCTGAATACTTTGGATTAGGGCTGTGCGATATGACCAAAATCTCATATCCCGATATAAGAATTCTATCGTCCCGATAACGATATAAATCACAAAAATGTAACATTTTCTGTAAATTCTGTGAATCTCGGGCAGCTCGTCTTGCGGGAAGTGTTTCCAGCTGCGCGTCATGTAGCTGGAGTCGAGTGTTTTAACCGATGCATGAAACTATACATTTTTAGACATAAGTTGTAACGGCCGCCGTTTTCTTTGTGAGTATTTATTACACGGCGTGCTGCGGGGAAAAGCCTGTTCTAACGTTTTAGTCTAAGGTTTATTTTTTAGCACCTGGCGGCTCTTTCTTACTTCTCATCCGTAAATATCTGCTCTTTCACGTGATTCAGTTTATTTTGAAAAGTCTCAACAGGATCTTGAGCTTTATTGTGAAAGATTTATGTGGAACATAAACAAGCGGACATGCGATGCTGTTACCGTCGTTGTTGCTAACCACAACGCATAAAAACAGGCACTTGTCCGTCGGTAGTGTGGTTATATAAAATAAAAGAGAAAGAGAGAACTTTAAGAAATTAATATAGCCACTACAGTGACCATCAAAACGATGAAAAAATATTGCCGTAAACAGTTTATTTTGCGACACCACGAAACAAACGATAGCGTAAAATTAAACGATAGACGTTTTTATATCGTCTTCCGATATATATCGTTATATCAAACAGCCCTACTTTGGATTACTTAATATATTATTAAACTTTTTACAACTACATGAATGTACTATTGCTGTGTGATTTAGTACTATTATTGAAAGATACTTGCCATACCAATACCAACTAGATTTTTAAATCTTAATATAAAATGAGAAACAGTAGGTTGACATTAGGTAAGTCTGCACTTTTTGCAGTGAGAAAACTATTCCGTGCGTATATAAAACAGGTCCACGGCTCCGGACCGTAGTAAAGGGACCTCTGGCTAATACGTTGTCGGGCTCCGTGTCGGGCTCGTAGCCGAAAACTAGCTTTACTTTGTTGTCTGGGTCAGCTTTTCTAGCGAGAAACAGAGAGAGGTGTTGAAAGGCTGCTCCAACAGAACTTATTGTTTCGGAGGAAAACATGAACACAGTGTGCAGTTGAGTCTTAATAGCTTACTTACAACTGGGCTTGTCAGGTACTCTTTTTGGCTGCAGTGGTTATTATTATATTTACATGCTTCCAGCTCCCGTTTCTGCTCGGTGACAGCTCGTACTTTTCCACTCTCCTTTTTCTCCCTCCCTCCCGCTCATAGACACATAACGGGTATGGCAGTCCATTCTCCCTGCAGCACGGACTACACTGCCCATGAGGCTACATTCTTTAAGGCTATGCCTGTAACACTCTGCCTGTTGCCTTCATATTAAAGCCGTGAGATTGAGACACAGGCATTAGAGCCTCTTAATGCGTGTTTTGTTTGGGTTTCCACCGGCGTGGAATTACCAAAAATAGAGAGGGCATAGCCTAATATATGAAACAGGAAAAGACCGCCGAGTAATCCCTTTATTTCAACAAAGTAACTGTATTCTGAATACCACCTTTTTAAACGGCAACTGTAACAGAATACAGTTACTCATATTTTGTATTTTAAATACGTGACAGCGGTACATGTATTCCGTTACTCCCCAACACTGTTAAGGGAGGATTCAGGGTCACCTGGTCCAGCCCTAACTATATACTTTAGCAAAGAGGAAAATTTTAAGCCTAATCTTAAAAGTAGAGATAGTGTCTGTCTCCCGAATCCAAACTGGAAGCTGGTTCCACAGAAGAGGGGCCTGAAAACTGAAGGCTCTCCCTCCCATTCTACTTTTAAATACTCTAGGAACAACAAGTAAGCCTGCAGTGCAAGGGCAAAGTGCTCTAATAGGGTGATATGGTACTACAAGGTCATTAAGATAAGATGGGGCCTGATTATTTAAGACCTTGTATGTGAGGAGCAGGATTTTGAATTCAATTCTGGATTTAACAGGGAGCCAATGAAGGGAAGCCAATATAGGAGAAATATGCTCTCTCTTTCTAGTCCCTGTCAGTACTCTTGCTGCAGCATTTTGAATTAACTGAAGGGCATCCTTTAGGACATCCTGATAATAATGAATTACAGTAGTCCAGCCGAGAAGTAATAAATGCATAAACTAGTTTTTCTGAGACAGGATATTTCTAATTTTAGAGATGTTGTGCAAATGAAAGAAAGCAGTCCTACATATTTGTTAAATATGTGCATTGAAGGACATATCCTGGTCAAAAATGACTCCAAGGTTCCTCACAGTGTTACTGGAGGCCAAGGTAATGCAGTTGTTATTATTATCACTTGTCACATGCTGTTTATGACAGTTAAAATAAATAACATTCATATAAGAAATAAAATTGTCTCGTATAAACTGTATATGGTGTTAAATACGCCTATACTACCATGGGGCGATCGTGGCTCAAGAGTTGGGAGTTCGCCTTGTAATCGGAAGGTTGCTGGTTCGACACTCTCGGTCGTTGTGTCCTTGGGCAAGACACTTCACCCGTTGCCTACTGCTGGTGGTCAAAGGGCCCGGTGGCGCCAGTGTCCGGCAGCCTCGCCTCTGTCAGTGCGCCCCAGGGTGGCTGTGGCTACAATGTAGCCACACATCACCTGTGTGTGCGAATGGGTGGCTGACTGAACGTGTAAAGCGCTTTGAGGTCCTTAGGGACTAGTAAAGCGCTATACAAATACAGGCCATTTACCATACTTTAATGCCGGTCATAAGAGTTGTATTTTAAGAGCTATATGAGGTGGTACTTATTATGAAAAGTTTGAGAACCACTGCTCGAGATAAAGTCAACACCCTATTACAGAGAAATGAAAATGTTTGTATCTTAGGATCTGGTATCTTTTGTTGTTTCGCTACAGAAACTATGTGTCTATGTGTGTGTGTTTTAATTTTATTTCATGCTTAAAAGCACACTTGAATTTGTGTCATCTGTCAGTAAAAAAAACACACTGGCAGTTTAAAGCTTCTCTTTCCAGAAAAAAGTGAGATTTGTGCCATTTCAGAGGCTCCGGGAGACTTTATTTTACAAAAACATGAAATCTTGAAATATAGAAACAAGGTTGGTTATTGCTATTCAACAGAGCTTAGCAAACGTGCCAGAGGCCTTTAGAATGCTTTTAGTTCAAATGAATGTTGGCATAGCATTAATAGAATGAAACATTTTGTACGATGCTGGCAGGATGCACATACAATTGCTGTGGATTACAGTGGAGAAAAAGAGAGGACAGAAAAGGAAGGTGAGATTATTTTGTAAGGTAATGACTGCTGAAAGTTGATAAAGTAGAAATGTAAAGGAGACATGCAGTGTCCATGTTAACGTTAAACTTTTCTAAAAACAGTGTGGACCTGACATATGTTGCTGTTCTAAGGTACTGGCTTGCTGATTAGTGTGAAATGCTTTCAACAGAAAAGTAAATAATTAGCTGTTATTCAAAGGTTATTTATCACTAATAAGTTAGGCCATGGTTAGAAGCAGAGATATGAGAGATATTAAACACAAAGGATTCTTGATTGAAAGTTATGGAATACATTTGCAAGACAAGAGATAGAGTTGGCTTTGGTACAAAATGACAAAAGATTTAAAATAAAGTTTTTGCATATACACACACACACACACACACACACACACACACACACACATATATATATATATATATACATATGTATATATACATACATATATCAAGGTTCAAGGTAACTTTATTTATACCCATAGGCAAGGTAAATTTGCTTTACAGAAAAATGATAGCATTTGGCATCCCTTCAAAAACACACATACCTAATAAAAATATAAACCTCACTGTAGCACATATATAGTAATTTAACGTTTCGAAACAAAAAAAAAAACAGTTCTTATTTAATTCAGTGACAGCAACATGTATATATAATTTTTTTCATGTGTGTGTCTGTGTGTATCAATGTATGAAAGCTTGAATTGTTATGATCCATTTAATTTAATCACCCAAAAAAGCAAAACCAGTACAAATAAACGCTCTTAGGTTTTTATACTTTGTGGAGTGTGCACGTATGGGAGGGTGGCGGAGTGGGAGCAGCACTCCCGGGACTCCGGGGGGTTGGGAGCGTTACTGGAGCTGTAAGAGTAGCAAAAGTAGCCAGAGTAGCACGTGTGTTTGGAGCAACAGGAGCAGGAGACATGGACGAACCGATAGGATCAGCAGGAACACAAAGAGGAGCAAGAGAAATGATGAGAAAAGCAGGAGAAGTGTCAGGAGTAGCAGGAGCAGCAAGAGCTGCAGGAGCGACAGAAAGAGAAGGAGGAGCAGGAGCAGCAGGAGATGTGTCAGGAGCTGCAGGAGATCCTGCAGGAGTAGCAAGAGAAGCAGCAGGAGCAGAAAGATCTGACTGAGGAACTTGAGCAGTATTCCCCACCTGATGGGAGTGACAGGAGTAGCAGGAGATCGGGCAGGAGATGCAGTAGGAGCGATTTGAGCAGTAAGAACCAAGAAGGAGCAGGACACATGAGAAGAAGAGCAGGAAAAGCGGCAGGAGCACCAGGAACCACTGGAGCTGCAGGAGTGACAGAAACAGAAGGAGGAGCAGGAGCAGGAGCCATCATTAATAAATACAACATCATATCAAAATAATATGATGTGTTTCCATATCAATCAGTGTCATTCAGTGTTTTATGTCACAAAAGATGAAGAAATCTTTTCTCCTTACAAATATCTCTGGCTCGAGATTTTATGACATCAAGTCAAACACGATTCTTTGTTTAAAATTTATTTTATAGGTTTATTGTTAAATGTTAAGCCTTGAACCACATTTTCACACTTCAACAACACTGATACACAATACACAATAATCTTAACTTCACTGTACAGGTAAATCCAGTGACTCAAAGTTAAGTCTTTGCCACACCTTTTCATTCACTGAACCTCTTCTTCCTTGATTTTGAACAACAGATGTCAATACTCCTGACATCACTACCATGTTCTTTTATTTTATTTTTACAGGATGTTTTCATGGAAATAATGCGAAAGCACAAATGACACACTCTAAACTTTGGTTTGATATAAAAACTGCTTTGCCCAGCTAAGAAATGTTACAAAAGTTATTTTTATTATTGTTTTGATCTTAAGTGACCTTAAAAAGTCATCCATGGTCTCATTGCACAGGGCTCTAGACTAACTTTTCGCCATGGGCGCACTGGTGCGCCTAACTTTTTCGGCGCACCGGCACAAAAGTTAGGCGCACTCAAATTTTTCAACCGCATCGCTTAACACCGCAGTTTTACATGTTCACTTTTTTGGGGGGGAAGTTGCAGTCCATACAGACAATATTCATTTCTAAATTATTAACTAACAATCTTGTGCTTAAAGTGCTTTGTCAATATTGTAGAAAATGTTAAACTTAATCATCATCTTGGCTCCTCTGACGACCTGTTTGCTGTTGCCTGCTGCTGAAAGGCAGTGGGGAGAGGGGACACTTGGCCAGTGCATTTATTGCAGCATATAATGTGTTTTCTGGATACACTGTGCTTTTTCAGCATTCAAAGATTGATGGCACTGTGTCAGAGCTGGCTATGAATTTCAGACGGATCAGGCCTTAACAAAAAAGTTATCAATCGTTCTTTTCATGTTTTCTTATTACCCACAGCTACATCCACTTCTGTCGGGCCTCACTAGAGCTGGGTATCATCACTGATTTCTATAATCCATTCAATTCCGGTTCTCAAAGTCCTGATTCGATTCAATTTAGCCTCAGACAGTCAGAAATATTATAATTCTGATCATTTATCAGTACTGATACATGTGAGACTTCATCAGAATTGTAAACATCACAGCAGATGCCTTTGTGTGAAAGTAACTGAGAATAAAACACAGAAAAACATGAAGGAGATTTTTCTGGTCTGGCTTTTTATAGCAGATAACCTTAAAAATATTCTGCAATTTTGCATAATTTTAAAAAGTTTAAATTTCTTCAGTATTGAACAGCAGAAATTAGGCTTTCTTGTCCGAGGTCATTTAAGTGAAAAAAGAAAAAGAAAAGAAAAAGACAGGGGCCGACAGCGCCGTAAACAATGGTAGACTGGTGGGTATTCGCTTATTATAATAAGCGAATGAATAATGCAGAAAACAGAGATTTGAGATGGGAAACTGTTCTTGAAGTACACTGAGAGAGAGAGAGCTGTGCATGAAGTGTGATTTTTATCCTGGTGGAAGCAAAACAGCAAAAGTCAGAGGGAATTCATGACGATGTTTATCAAATGTGAAGCGTAGTTTGCTGCTTCTTTTGCTGCTGGCTCGGCGAATTTTGGTTGGAGAGACAAAACCTGCAGCTCAGAATCAGCGCAAAAAAGATGTAAACACAGCGCGGACCCGACGCATCAGAATCGGTGAGCTCCGACAGTGTGTCCGTCTACGGGCCATCGGGTGAGAAAGCCGAGAAAGAGAAAGCTGATTCTGATGCGTCGGGTCCGCTCTGTGTTTACGTCTTTGTGTGGAATCCGTGTAGCTGCTCTCATTTGCTGTTTGTTGGTTGTTGAAATAGTTTTGTGAGCTTTAATCTGAGAATCTGGCGTTTCTGGCAAAACACAGTTATAATTAAAAGTCAATTCAGGATTTAATGAATCGATATCGCTTTATTCAAGCTACTCACCTCCCTCTTCCAACTGCACTTTCAACTGGACCACGGCCAATCAGAGAGGTCCCGCCCCTGACTTTCTGATTGGTTTAGTCCACGATAGGGGCATAATGTGTGTCTGTTGTTGACACGGAGATTTGCAGAGATATTTTTTTGTTGTTGTTGTTACCCGAACAGTTGCGACCAAATATTTTTTTTAGTCGCACCATTGAAAAATTTGGTCGCATTTGTGACCAAATTGGTCGCACTCTAGAGCCCTGTTGCATCATGCTTGGATTATAGTCATTTCCTTATCTTCGGCCTCAGCTAAAAGTCCGTCTGTCATGGTCTCCATGCCTCTAGCGCAGATTATTTTACTCTCTCTCTCAGTCTGGCCACCCCCCCGACCAGACTGGCCACCCCAGGTGCCACCCCGAAGGTAAAACAATAAAATTCAATCAAATATCAAATGTACAATTACGTTTTCACAGTGAAGCTGACATATCCGAGTGTAAGTGAATGCAGCATCGGCTTCTGCAATATGAGCATGAGCAGGAGAGCCAAGCACGAAAGAGGTACCGCAGAAAACAATTTCTGGGCGAAAAAAAATGAGGAGAGAATAAATGTCCCTGTAAGTAATATTAAGTTTGTTGAGTTTAGTAAACTGCGGTGAAATTAGAATACCAAGGAAAAAATAACACTTAAAGAATTATTGCAACCGTCAAATATTTCAGACAGTAGGCTACTGGGGGGAGGTAGCATAAGAGTTATGAGTTATAAGATACAATCTAAGTTGTAACATTGCTGTATAGAGCTGCAGATCGGGCATACCGGGCATTTGCCCGGTGGGCTGATGACTTTTTTATTTATTTATTTTTTTTGTAACGGCATGAACAATGAGAAGAGACGCAGTTTGTCCCGTACTTTAGCTAGAATGAAAAAAAGACACAAAGCTGGATTTATTCTGTCGTTACGCTGCACAGCTGCCTCTTCTTCTTTCATTCTCTCCCCTCTCTCTCCTGTTCCTACTTCAATCATGAAACTGATCAATGATCAGCTGATGGGCTTTTCTCTCTTGTTTGTTTATCGCCCACTTTGCGCCAGAAAGAGGAAACCAGCGGATGTCGCGCTAAACAACAGCAGCACGTTTAAGCTTGATCAGCTGTTGTTAGAATTTATTTAATATTAATTTCTAGTGTCAGCTGATGTTTGCTGGAGCCACAGCTGTAAAAGCTGCTGGTCATGATGTCGGTTTGGATATGTGGTGAGAGGGAAACATGAAGATGAAACCAGGAGATGTCCTTACTGAATCATCACAGCCGAACAGGTGATGGAGAAACAGGTTTACCTTTTAGGTGACATGAATGAGTTGAAGGGAAGTTATGAACTGTTTCTAAGAGACAAATAACACCAGGATCCTTTTCTAAGGATCCTGGTGTTATTTGTTATTTGCAGGGGCGGATCTAGCAAAGCTTTGCCAGGGGGCCAGGTAGGGCATTAACAGGGAAAGGGGGGCACAAAGAAATACTTTTCTTTCTTATTCTCATTTAAAATATCTAGCTTTTATTAAATAATTATCTGAATCTTGCGAACAAAGTTTTTATCTGATGTAAAATGTATAGAAATCATACATATACCAAAAAGAGAGTGTACATCACTGTCACAACACCATTTGTTTTCATTCAAAGGCTTTATGGCTTTAATACCTGGTGGGCCGGTCTCTGGTCAAAATGCCCAATCTTTTGTCCCAGTCCCAGCCCTGCAGGTTAATACTGGCAGTGTCACCATACCAGCTGACTGTATTTCATCATCAGCCAGTGTTGTTCTTTATACATCAATATTACCAAAGTTTACCATAAGGCAGCATAGAAAGTATTTACTTGCTTTCAGGTTTCATTCAAATGTTTGTCTTTTCATTTGTTTCCCCACTTTTTTCCTGTTTCAAAATCAAACACCAGTTTGTGAGAAGATTATCTTCTTTTTTTAATAGGCAGATAAAGTTTTGCATTGGCATTGGCTAATTTGCCAATTGTATGTTAAAAATGTTTGTATTTTAATATTCAAAAATGTTTTTGCCCAAAACACATGTGCACTATATGTCAGTAAAAATTATATGCAAATATTGCTGTCCTTGAATGCTGAATAAACACTGACAAAGCACTGATTGTATCTCTTGTACTTTATCAACGCAGTATCTAAAAACTTTGCACCGTAGTGGTTAAAATCTCATTCTAATAAGAGTTAAAAGCGCATTCGGTTATTAGGTTTATAGGGTTATTGAATTATGGTTAACGGTTGGTAGAATTTTTTTTTAACATTATCTGCCAATTACATCTTCCACCCTTCTCCAAATCTGTGCCCCTACCTGGCCCCCCCAACAAAAGTTTTCTAGACACGCCACTGCTCTCTCTGTTCCCATCTCTCTGGAATATGTGTGTGAGTGTGTGGCAGATTACTGTCTTTGTGGGGGATTCTTTTCCACACTTTCTGTCGCACCAGGAGGAGCCAGCTAAAGTTATTGTTGGGAATTAGTAGTTGTAAATAACACTTTTGATGTGTTGCTACTATATATCTTCTTGGATCCACCTGTTGTGACAATAACATGCCATCATTTCCTGCCCCCAGCTCGTTAAAAAAACTCAGCTGCCAGACTTTTGTTATAAATAACACAAGTGCACACATCTCAAATCCCTGCTGGATTATTACCACACTACTTTGTTGGGTTTTGGGCTTGGGTTAAAAACATCTTTTTGCAAAATTAACCACATTTAAGGAAAGTCCATTTAACATTTTGCTAGGTTGCCAGCTGTATTGGCAGGTCAAGACTTGAGGTGAATTTTGCAAGCATTGCTTTGGATTGCACTTAATGAAAACAGCACAGAGCAGTAATTTAAAAAAAATATGTGTCCTCAAACACGACTGAAAAGGTAAACGGTCTGGCTAAACTGTAATTAATAAGTAAGAAACATTTGCTGTTGCCCTCTGATTGTGTATGCAGTATTGATTTAGGTGGTGGGGTGTACCGGTGACAAATGACCTCAAACACTCATGTTGTTTTGATGAGTGGTTCTAGGATAAAAAAAGAGAAAAATACTGCTAGCCTCAGTCCTAAAATATAGACTGTGTGTGTGTTTCTGTGTGTAAAGTAGTGTAAAGTCCCCTCAGCATGTGGGTTTAACCTGCTCATGCACAGATCAGAATAAACATACAAACCAGAAACAGTTTATCATCTTGGTCGTAAAGCTCATAAAGTGGGCCTTAATTCAGGGTAATGGAGATAAACAGGCAGTTTGGTTATGAACTTTCACAAAAAGGATAATAAAAACTCTACAACAAAGTTAAAATGCCTGAGGAGCGATGAAATTCAAAACACAGGAAGACAACAGGAGAAAATAACTAGGGAGAGTCAGGGACATAATGGCCTTCGGAAAAGCGCAGAGTTTACACACACTGGGGAGAAACGGGTGGTAAGGTACAGGTAAAGTCAATCAGACTGTAATGTAAAAAAAAATAAAATAAAGAAACATAATGGAAGAACACACATAGAAGACCATGAAAACAGTGGTAGGCCAAGTCTGTGTGTCAGAAAGTAGAGACGCTATATGTGAGGTGCTATCATTGCAGACAACACATGATCTTGTGTTCGGCAGATTGCTGAGTTCAAGCTGACCCCTGAACACTTCCAGTCATTTGAGAGCAGCGGAGCAGCAATGGGAGACTTTGCTAACTGAAAGTGAACCTCAGGAGCTCTCCTCTTTGTTGATTCACTGTAGATGTTCTGGAAAACTCCCCGAAGTGAGGTCTGTGTTTATAATCCACTTTTTTTGACTGCAACAATGCTTTCCTGAAGTTATTACTGCAAACAAAAAGGATTCTTACTCTGTGTCTGACAAGTGTAAGAACTGTGAAATTGTGACCATTGATCTGTTGATGTTTTCCTTACTTTCCGCCTGATGCTTCAGTCTGTCTTTATCTCAGAGTGTTTTGCAGATATAACCATGTGCTCCTCATTAACTGGAGAATATTAACTCTTCCTTCTTACTTATAGAGTAACTCTTTAAGGTTTTAGTCTATAAAATTGCTGTCAGCTGATTTTATTAGTCTAGCAAACACACAAAAAACCCCTTGAGTAATATGATAGATACTCTTCATCAACCCCACTAAAAGTATTTAAGGTTTTTCTATAAATCAATACATCATTCTGACAACTTATCAAGCTATTGACACGTTTGGTTACAAAAGTCCCACATAAACCCCTCAAAGAAAATGCTAGTACTTGTTTTTTTGTTTTTTTTGTTTGTTTTAATGTTTCGAACACTGAAGATCTCCTAAAACCTTTGATTCACTGAAGAAGTATTAAATTAAAACGCATTTCATTAAACTACTCACAGCTGACAAACATCATGATCAACGTAGAATTTTGTGTTTTTTTCCATTACTACATGATAACTCTGCATTTGAAGCTAAATGGCAAAGGGATCCATCACTGCTGACTCTGCTAAGCTAATAATAATACATGAAAAAGGCTGGTTGTTAGTTTAGTCTGGCACAACTCATCTCAGACCTCTGACTCCAATTATCACTTCACACTTTCTCATAGGCTGGTGAGTGAGAATGCCGTGATGATAGCTCATAAATACGAAAGGTTTCTGGCTGAAATAATCTTTAATAACATCTTTAACATACATACATTTCTAAAATATTTATGACTACTGTACTAAAGTGTCATTAGCACATTTATGTAGCTTTCAGTGCAAGCTAAAATGATTTTGGATGATTGTACACGATAACCAAGGTAAGAGTACTCTTATAGTCCTGGGTCCTGACTTAGAGTTTTGAGTTCTTTTTGTAGTTTTGTTTGTTATTCGGTCCCCTCTATCCTCTGGGGTTTATCTTTGTCTCTATTAGCTACTTACTGTTTTATCTCTTATACTTCATCCCTGGTTTTAGTTTCTTTGCCACTGTTTAGTTTCACCTGTGCCTTGTTTCTCCAGCCATGTCTCACCCCCCTGGTTAGTTCTCGATGTAGGATATCCTTGTGTTGATGTTGTTCTTGGATCAACATAATGATGTTTGTCCAGGATCAACATTGCATCTGACCATTCACATGGTTATGTCATGGCTTTGCGACATGAAACCCCCCCCCCCCAAAACCTGCCAATATCCACTCAGGAAAAAAAGTCCCCAAAAGGGGGAGTTTGTTAGAGTTAGGGTTGGGTTCATGATGTGGATACAAAAGGGAACAAAGATAAAACAAGATACAAGAACTAAAAACAATAAACTCAGAATACCAACGTAATACAGAACTCAAGACTAATACAAAACTTGAATATAAACATTTCTTAAATTGAAAAGAATGAGTGAAGAGTCCAGAACAAACTAAAAGATGGGTTGAAGACCCACAACCATGACATCATGAGAGTGATTCCTCCACAACAATCCAACCTGGCAACGGAAATAGCTACAGGCAAACTAACACTGTGGCCCAACGATGAGGTGCAGACGTTTTGTGCCTGCTGGCTGACAACAGAATCCAGAGAAAGCCAGACCGAGTGACCCGAAATAAAAAGGCCTATCAGTGTCATTCACTGTTGTCACATGCAAATGACATCACAAGACTTTTGGCCCGCCTTGCGATAATGACCCCAACCCCACTGAGGTAGTACTAAACTGTAATGGAAAATGAAAGAAACTAAGTAGAGTCCAGTGGAAAAAGGGCATTTGTGTTTCTCAATCCCGAGTCCTTTACCAGAAGCCTGTGAGTTTGAGGGTTCTGTGGAGCATCTTAGCTCTTTTGTACAGAGACCTCTGATGTGGCTGGAGTCTGCTGGAGCCCTCTTCCAGTTTTGGCTTTCAGCTCCTAATGCTTCTGTTACTACTGGAACCACTTTGGACTTTACTTTCCACATCTGCTCCAGTTGTTATTTCAGTCACTAGTAGTTCTGTTTTCTGCTGCTCCTAGACTCCTGCCTCTATGTACCTGGTGTTTAGGTTGTCAAGGGGTACTGAAACTGGACCCAAGTGCAGAACCGAATGCGTCGGCGACAGGAAGTTTTAAACACTTTATTTAACTCAGTGACTTTATTTAACATAATTTCTTGGCAAGGAGATGTGGCAACTAGAATATATATAACACACAACTAAGCTGGGTGAGGGGTATGGGTCCAGGGGGAGATAACAAGGAGGACTGAGTCATGAGGTGGCACTGAGGAGAGAGGACAGAGAGGGAAAGTTCCAAAGGATTCTCTGAGGTGACTATGTGTCTTAGCTGAAGAAGTGGCTTACATTGCAGGTGGAGTAGGTGTAGCTCTGGGTGAGCTGAACAGAGTGGATGGCTGATCTGGGTTCCAGAGATTCCAAAAAGGTGGCAGGAGGGCAGGCAGGTGTAAGCTGGAAGCTTGAGGAGCTGAGAGAATGGCTGGGAGCCTGAGAAAAAGGGCTGGCCTGAGGGATGAACCGTGACGGGTCCCGAAAACTGCAGCACAAGGAAACAGGGTAGTTTGTGCTTACAAAACACGTGGTAAAATGATTGTGTGAATATGGCTTGTAGTGTAAATTGCTTTGAATGCTTAGAAAGACTTGTAAATGCCGCCTATGCAAAGCCTTTGCAA
Organism: Pelmatolapia mariae; assembly: GCF_036321145.2. NCBI lineage: Eukaryota > Metazoa > Chordata > Actinopteri > Cichliformes > Cichlidae > Pelmatolapia > Pelmatolapia mariae. The sequence goes on along the minus strand of NC_086237.1, from coordinate 10,055,273 downwards.
AGCCTGTAAAGAAATCTGGCACAAAAATATACAGACTATGTAAATTAACGGACCATTAAGGCGCAGGCAGATCTATGATTACAAGTGTGCATTTTATTAAATTATTGTTATGTTTAGATGTACTGTTACGAGCAAGAGCAAGTAATAAAACAAATAAAGTACAGAATTTGTACTGTTCTCTATATGTTTTACATTGACTGAGCATAAACATAGATAAACAGTCAGCCAAACTTCTTTTCTAGAGAGAGGGATGTGAGCGTAGTTGCTCCTTTAATTACTTAATTCCTAGAAATTATATCAAACTGACGTCACTGAAATTGAGTGAAACTAGAAAGACCAACAGACAAACAAACATCACTGCACTAACACAGGAGGAAATATCCTATATATAATCTAATACACAATATTTACACATTACAACATATTATATTATACAATATAATATAACAATATATTATACAGTATTATATTATAATAATAGAATCTTGTATACAATCTAATATTAACACTATGAAAAATAAGCAGCTCATAGATAAGCATATACAGCAAATAAATAACCATTGAACATGTCACCGATTTTCTAAGTAAATATATTTCTAAAGGTGCTACTGACATGAAAGTCCCACTAGATATCGTTAAAAACCATCCAATCCACAGAAGTCAGACTATAGACGTCCATAAATTATGTGTAATAATGAGAAATAACACAACAAATTTTTGCATGAAAAGTCATGACACCAGCTAAATTCTATCAGTGATTAGAAAGCAATCCCCCTACTTAGTGCAAACTAACATCAGCTGGTTCAGTCTGAACTGATGGCCTATAACAAGGTCTCTCATTACCAAGGTGCCACACAAGAAGCATGTCATGATGGGTAAAAGCACTGTGTGCTCTCAAGATTGTCCCAGCATACTGATGGCTTTGGTTACAGAAGAATTTCTAAACTGCTCAGGGGTCCAGTGAGCATTGTTGGGATCATAATCCAGAAGAGGAAAACACATAATTTTACCACAAACCAAACACGACCAGGGGATCTGTGCAAGGTTTCAGACAGAGGAAGAAAAGAATTACCAGAAGAGTTGTCCAAGAGCCAAGGAGCACTTGTGGAGAGCTGCAGGAAGACCTGGAATCAGTAGGTACACCTGCAAAGGAAAAAGAAAGTAAAACTCAACTGCTATGGCCTGTATGCACATTTGCCACACAAAAAGCATGATGTCAAATTATTTTAACATCGTGGACCACATACAGCTCACTTTTATCTTAAGTGGTCCGGATCAGTGAAACCCTTTCTGTCAGTGTAAATCATCTACATGATGAAGAAAAAGCTTCTGTGACAAAGAAAATCTGTCAGCACGAAAAAAAAAACAAAAACAAAAACGCAGAAATGAGGCTTTGTTGTCAGCACACGTTCAGACCTGTGAGACTCATTTGGACACTCAGACACTGAGCCATGGCTCTGTGCCATTCAAAGACACTTTGTATATAGTTTATGTCATATTCAGTACTCAACTATAAATTTAGAATAGCCCTTTATTTACATTGTATATGTACATATTTTTCAAGGATTTATTTTTAGACATTCACTTGGGAGAACTTGTCCTCCACAATGAAAAGTGGCTGAAAATAAAAACGGGTATCACTTTATCCAGCTCCTAATTTTATAAATTCTGCACTCAGCTTTGCAGTCTCCAGTATCATTGAAATGCAGCCAGATGCTGCCCATTTTACGTTTTCACTCGCTTTTTCACTTTTTCCCGACAGGCTTGACTCTCTGTGTACCTGGCCTGTACCGATACACCTGCTGTCTTTGGAACATCTGCCCCCTTTCCAACTTTCACATAGTCGTATGATCCCAGTTTGTCTTTGCATGTGATTACCTTCATGGTGCTCCCATCAAAATAAAGTCCCATCCCTGCCTGCATAGATCATCACCAGGACTGAAGATTCGGCTCCCACATACTGACGGGCCATTATTAACTGACATGAAATTATCTCGCAGGCCGGATATAATTGTAATGTGGACCAGACGTGACCTGTGGCCCGTACGTCTAACACCCTTGGTTTAAAGTTTGCTCAATTAGACAAGCCTGTGAAATAAACATGGAAAGTATAGTCTGGTCAAATGAGACCAAAATTAAACTCTTTAGATGCCTTAACACACACCATGGTTAGAGGTCACTGCATGTCACCCCATAAACACCATACCAACACTGAAGTTTGGGGGTGGGAACATCACGGTGTGGGACTGTTTTTCAACATGTGGCACTGGCACGCTACATATAATTGAAGGAAGGATGAATGGGGAAATATAATGAAACATTCTTTAGCCACAAACTGCTGAATGTCAGATCAGTCAGTCAACAAAAGTCAGTTTTCTGTGCAGAGCTACCTGCAAGAGCATGGATCCCCTCGAACATCAGCTTAATGTTTCATGTGAATTTGTACACAAGGATTTTGTAAGTGAATTGTGGTGAATAAAGTTATTTTGTCAACTTTTTATGGTTTAAATCTGAAGGTGTAATGTTAGGTTGGAATAATGTGTGCTGATGGGTCAGGCCATCTCAGCTGGGTTTCACTTATGTAACTTTATTTATTGTGTGGAAAATATTATTTCAATGTAAACAGTAAATTGCAAACAGAAGAGAGAGGTCACCTTTACATGAAAAAATGTAACCATACAAGTCTTCCAATAGTCTGACTTGTGCCTATAGATATACATTATTAGGAAGACTGCATTTTTCTTTGAACTGCATAAATAACTTAAAGGGATGGTTAGTTCAGAGTGTACTCCCACATAACCAACATGAAAGCCATCTTCAATCACACAGGGGACAAGTGTGGTCATGCTTTATGCTGGTGAATTTCTTTGGGGTAGAATGGCTGTGACTCAAAGTCTATATCACTCAGTTCATGTTATCCCCTAAACGTCAGTTCAATTGCACTGACATTTACTGGGTTCTGTGTTTTTCAGTCTTGCCTTGGGGGAGTGAAGGTGCAATTAGCATGCATCTCCTTTTGCTGCCCAAGTGACCTTTTCTTGTGAAGTCCACTACAGAAGATGGTTGCATCTTGACATCTCTTCTGCATATGGTACTTTTAGAAAAGCCTAGAAAATAATATTGTATCAGTGAGTTTAGGTTTATTCATATAGTATATCTAGAATATAGTGAGTACTTTCCTACAGTCAAGGCCACAAAGGTGGAGACCATAGTGAAGTGAAGACATGTAGGTTATTACAGTGTCTTCACTCCCAAATTCTGAGTTGGTCTCCAATAAATTCCTGCACTGTGGGGGTGAGCATTTTCATCTTGGAGGTTACTTTGGTCATATGCGGTTGCCACTGGTTGCAGAATCTAGTCTTGACATCTCGCTGCATTAAGACTGCGTCGAATGATGACGAACCTTGTTTTTCCAGTGAGCTAGATGCCCCCCCACACCATCACACTGCTTCCACCAAAAGCCGTTACCTCATCAGTGCAGCAATCAGAATTGCATTCTATCTTCTTGACCTTTGAACATAATGTTCCTCCATTTTCCAGTTCCAGTGCACATGTTTCCGACAATGAAGGGGACTCATAGTAAGGCCTCTTCTTAGCCCTACGAGACCGGAGATTGGCTTCTTGTGGCATCATCTTCTTGGGACACCTCCTTTACAGTCTGTCACTGACATTATATGGTACTTGACCTTCAATTTTATGATGTTACTAGGCCTCACTCCAAAAATGCTGCATCTTGGTTGTTCTGGAACACTAACTTGAAGTTGTCTTAAAGAACGGGTTCTATCCAGATCAGTCAGACATGGCATGTTTGGAGCAGACACCAGTTTACAGCTATAGCCGGGTCCATGCTCACAGTTGCTGTTCATCAGGGACCCATTAACAGCAGATAGCAGAATAGAATAGCCCTCTATTGTCATTGTACTTGTACAATGACAATGTAGGATATGTTATTCCTAACATGTAAGATATGTTAGGAATAACACGAATAAATAAAGCTGTTTTAATGAATTAGATATAGATAGATATATCTATATCCATCTCTATATATCTATCAATTGTGCTCATTAAGAGTTGGCGCTCCATGTAATGAAGGTTAAAAGGCATCAGTTGAGTTGCAGAAGGATTTCCTAACACGAGTTAAAGTCAGGGGGATATGTTTCTGGGCCAAGGAAGTCTGAACAGAGTATCCTGGATGTAGATAATAAGTAAACTCGATAGGCTGCAAATTGCTAACTAATATTAATACAGCAAGGTTAGGGAACGAGGTGTTTTTCTTTCTCTATCTTTTAGCAGGAATAGGAGCAGATGCAGATGAGGTAAGACGTGGATGAAGTGTGGCAGGAGATCCAGTTGAGTGACGTTTCTCAGAAGAAGATAGCCATAATAATACTTGTTTTTGTTGTGGTATAAAACTGTATTGCCCGCTTACAGGGTCATCCTTTTTTGTGAAGCAGACCGCTGGTTCACATCGAGGTCCAGCGGGCTGTAACTTGTAATTTCAACTGCTGAAATGAATTAAATCTTTTAAAAGGTAGTCATTCTCCTTCCTTCCTTACTTCCCTAAAGAAAGAAAACAAACACTAACATACAATATCAAGTCTGGTAGATCAGATATAGTATATGAAACATCCTGTCCTTCAAGGCACTGTGGGAAGGAAAAAGCATTTTCATATGGATGCTGAATGCTAATTTCAGTAAAATCGATCCTGTAGGTTTTAAGGTCTGGCCAAAACTAGCATACTAACAGACTAAAGTGCATTGCAAGTACTAGACACTAGTTATGCTGTGATATTTGGATCAGATATTGATAACGGAGAGGGCGCAAAAATTTCCCCGTCGTGGGATCAATAAAGTCTTATCAAGTGACTATGAGCTAGTCTAACGCAGTATTAAGGATCTGCTAATGGTCAGCAGTGTGGATAAATTTGACGCTAACTAGGTTTAACACTTTTTGCTTGCTGTTTCTTGTGATTGTGGTAACTTGACTAATACGTTCATTTTACCAGTGTTTTTGTCAGTCCAACCCTGTGTGTGAGCAGGTGCACACACAATACAGCTGAGAGCAAAGAAATTAGAGAAGAGAGCAGAAATGACAGCAGAGCACAGTAAAGTCTGTCACTCAGACCCAAAATAAATTAATGAACATTTTAATGAACAGTGTTTATGCACTGGTACTGAGTGCCCAAAGACCTGCGTCAGTATAAAGGCTGACACATCTGCTTTAGTGTATCCTTACTAGAGACGTTCTTGTCATTCTGAACTGCTTTCACAGTGAGTGCTTGCAGACTGTCTTAGGAAAACTACAAGTTTGCTTCTGCACAAAGACTTAAATGTAAAAGAAAATCAATTTCTCCTAAGGCAATTTATTGAAGAACAGTCATCAAAGATAAGGCAGAGCCAGTGCATGAATTTTTAAGACAAGCCATATACATACACAGAGGAAATATGTTAAATACACATTTCAAATATCTGCTGGTTATAAAGGTTGTGCTCATCTTTAGTTTCTCCTATAAATACATAGTTTAGGCCCATCTGGGATTTTACTCACAGCCCTGCTGAACTCCTTTTGTCCTCAGATCTCAGCAAATAACTCTGTGACTATGATGTAAACATAACTGATCAGAAAAATTCCCCAGGTGGTAGAAACCTTACACATGCACATGCAGTTCACATCACAGCTGTGCTCTGAGGCATTTTAACTGAATATTCCTCTACTCTTTCGCCCCCATCACAATTTAATGGGCCTTACCTTCACCATGTCAGATGACCTCCTGCTCCATGTGAACCTGCAGATCTCATTAGGCAAAGGCCTGCAGTGATGTGACAGTTACGCTCAGGATGCTGACTGATAATGATTGGCAGCACTTTGAGTGTGTGTGTGTGTATACGCGCACACAGACTGTTCACCACCCGATGTTCCTCATAATATATTAACCATGAGGCCCTGGTAGTGATAACCACCAATGCAGTTATGGAAAGTGAACTCACGAGTGCCTAATTCAGCAGTCGTGAGATATAAAAGGGAAGGAGGCTGTTCTGCTCTCTGGATGTTTTAGGTGTAGATGAAACAGAGGTGACCTGTCCTGCAGCGACCTGCTGCGCCTTGGGGAAAGGGTTATGAATTTCTATTATATTCACTACATCATGGACACAAAAAGAGTGAGTTGTCACTTTTGGACCAGGGCTTCTAGTGTCACCGTCCACCAGTGGAATGTGAGTCAGATAACATATAAAGTGCAAATGACCTTTCCAAACCCCAAGGTAGTCTGTGTTCATCTAGATCCAACAGCACAGTGTAGTGTTACATCGACTTTGCTGGGTTGTTGACCCAGTTTTTTTTTTTCAGTTTTGTGGTTCATGATTTATTTTTGGTTTTATGGGGGGGGTTTACTCTCTAGGTCTATACTGCTGCTTCTGAATTTTGTTAGCTACTTCTAGTTCTTAGTTGTCTGATAACGTTAGTTCCCCTTCGTCTCCAGTCTTTCCTAATCTCGTCTCTGTGTTCGGCCCCCAGTGTCCCCTGTATGAAGTCAGTCTTGTACTGACTTCATACAGTGTTTGTGTCCCTTTCTGTCTTTGTGTTAAACCTGTGTGCCTGTTCCCACATTCTGTTACTTCCTGTCCTATTTTGCCAGTCCCTCGTCTTGTGTGCTTTCTGTCCAGTTTCACATCCCTTTGTTTTGTTAGTTTGATTCTCTTCACCTGTGCCTCATTTTCCCCAGCTGTGTCCTCTCTCCCTAATTAGTTTGTGTATGGGAAGAAAGCTGTGTTTTTGAACTTAGCTCCATGTCTGAGTCCTGCATCTGGGTCCACACGCTGCCTGCCCCACAGTGTCATCGTGACATATTCATTAGCCTTTCTGGGAAAACTACAACACCATAAGCAGGGAGTCATATGAGAGTAGTAATGAAAAATTTCCTCAAGGTTCTCAGTAATTAAAGTTCTGGTTCTGTGCCACTGTAATATTACAGGAAGGAGTTCATAATCACTGGTTATATTGAGATGTGGGTACTTGAATCCAATATGGTGGTTATTCAATCCAATTAAAGATGCTTATCCAGTCCATGATTGCATGTCTTTAGACCACAGTTAGTGGAGTTGGGTTAACAGGAGATTCTAAAGTACCTTTAGGGTTGAATGTGAATGGTTGTCTGTCTCTCTGTGTTAGCCCTGTGACAGACTGGTGACCTAGGGTGTACCCTGCATCTCACCCTATGGTAGCTAGGACAGACTCCAGCACCCTGCAACCCTGAACTGGATAAGCAGAAGAAATTGGATCGATTACAACAAATAAACTCTGTGCAGTTTCTCTTTTTGACTTTTCTGACTTGATTTTTCTTTTTTTGTTTCAGACTTGGCAGCATGATCGCTTGAAACTGGGCTTTTTAAGATGATCGGGGAATTGTCTTACTTTTGCAGCCTGCCTCAGGTAATGATTCAAGAAACCACAGGTTTTGGCACTGTTGCATTGGCTTCAGTTTTCAATCCTGGAGACTGCTGCTTGGTTTCACAGAGGGGCAACATCAAGACCAGAAGAAGAAAAAGCTGTTTTTTTTCCCTAAACTGTGTATCCCACAAGTGTGATAAGTTCACTCTTTTTTGAGCTTAATAATTAATGTGTGGAGCAGGAAATGCGCATAATGGTCCACAAGAACAAAAAAATAATAAAAATGCAAAATTATTTTATGATTTTACACATATTTGAGTTTATATATTCAATTACTACTTACTACATAAAGGACAGACATACAAGAAGTAGAGAAGCTGAAACACAAAGATGAAGGAAGGATAGATAGTGATGTGCTGGAATGTAAATGAGGTCAAATGTGATAAGATAATAGCAATAAAATAATAAATCATCATTCTGATTTATGTGTGTACACACCAATGTACACAAGTAAAAATCTGCACACATACACACATATGTATACAGATTTTATATGTTTAATAAAAAAGTAAATGGAAAAAATCCCATAAACTTACTTTTTAATTATGTATAACATTTAAGTTATTTGTTATGGCATTTTGTGAGGTTATTTTGGTTCCTACCGTTTACGGTATGGTGTGTAATGCACTCTATCATGTGCGTCGTGGCGACGACAAAGTAAAAAGTTGAGTGGTCACTGTCCTGCCTTGTTGGTGTTTATTATAGTCGATAACTTTTAAGCTGCAGCCTGCTATACACCCACAGCCCTCAGAGACCGGAGAATGCTACCACAGGGTTACAGTTTTAAGAATGTAAAGAATTTTTTTTTTATTCCTCATATTGAGGAAATAATAATTATTCTTTAACTGATAAATTCAGAAAGTGCTGTAAAAAAGAAGAAGCAGAAATCAGAATGAAATGCACAGGATGACTGAACAGGCCAAGCACAATGGTAGCGGGCGCTGTCAACGCGACATGTAGCTAACATTTCCTGAGTGCACATCAGGTTATGCCGTAGTGTTTCAGAGGGTTTGCATTTATTGCATATCTATGGCGTGCATTTAACACAGAAATATAAATCTGGTGTTTCTCTATGGTAATGTTATGGGACTCCCTCTTTCATTTAAACACACACACAGACACACACACACAGACACACACAAACATAGACTTTGACGCTGAATCCGATAACTGAGCATAAATATAATAAAAGTCCACTTTTGGACCAGGGCTTCTGAGTCATCGTCCACTAGTGAAATGTGAGTCAGATAACCTATAAAGTAAAAATGACCTCTCCAACCTCCAAGGTAGCCTGTGTTCATCCAGATCCACCTGCACAATGTAGTGTTATGTAGACCAGGGGTCCCCAATCCCAGTCCACGAGGGCCGGTGTCCCTGCAGGTTTTAGATCTCACCCTGGGTCAACACACCTGAATCACATGATTAGTTAATTACCAGGCCTCTGGAGAACTTCAAGACATGTTCCCCGTTTCTCAATATGCGTACTTGTGCGTACTTGCGTTCTCGTGTACTCGTGATACGTCATCAGTCGGAGACCAAGTACTGTTCCAATTCGAAGTACGCATCAAGCCGAGAACGCGAAAAAGTCCCGGATGTGTTCTCGCTCCGCCCGTTTTATCGAGCATGCATCGGTGGTGACTTGTGTGGACTTGGTACAGCTAAATATCCCAGAATGCATTTCGTCCAAAACTCAACAGCGGACTCCCGGCACATCATTTTCATACCCCCCGCTCGCGGTCTTCTCACTACTCAGGTTAAAGAAACCCCAGCAGCTGTCTATAGTATTGAGTGTCCACTAAAATAAAAATAGAAGCGTTCCAACATCTCACCTGCTTGTTTTTATTAAGGTATGTACACGTATGTACATGTACACTATTTTTATTAATAGAGGTTTCACTACTGAGGTTAAAAATGATATATAAGTCACTTAGATCACTTCTAAATGTTAATGTTTGGTTTATTTCAGTGTTTTATTTGTCCCTGAGTAAACCGGTTTGGCTGTGATTAAAGTTAAGCTTCATAACATGTTACTCACAGTTAAATTAAGAGGGGACGGCAGTAGAAACTCCGGACCTGTGACATCATCACGTACGCTGGTGTTCCAATTGTACAAATCGCGAGTCCGTGCTCGCGTTCTCGGCGAGTCCGTACTCCCGTGCGTTCTCGGCCAGTACGTACTCGCCGAGAACGTGAGTACGTACTCGCGTACTTGAGAATTGAGAAACGGCCGTTGAGAAGGTAATTTATCCATTTAAATCAGCTGTGATGGATCAAGGACACATCTAAAACCTGCAGGGACACCGGCCCTCGTGGACTGGGATTGGGGACCCCTGATGTAGACCTTCGTATTCTGTCATGGTTCTAAAAGTCCTAAAGATAACTTATAAGCACACCAGATGGAATAAAATCTAATAAAATAAAAATAATAAAATAAAAGAATAAAATCACTAGACCACACATATAACAAACACATCTCCAAGAGCAATCCCATTAATTCTAGAGATGGGTATCGTTTAGGTTTTATCCGATACCGGTGCCAAACCGGTACTTTTAAAATGGAATTAAAGAATGGAAAACACAAACTTTGTCCAAAAACCTCTCATGTTTAGCTGTTTTCCACTTTTTCTTTGGTCATTTTAGCCTTTTTGGCCAGGGTGAAGGGAGCATCTGACATCAAACAAGAAGACAGCCGCATGTAACTACGACGGTGTTTGCTAGTTCACCTTACATGCATTAATTTAATAATGTGGTTAGCCTACTCAACGTAAATTACACACGAACAACATTAAGCTACTCACCCAGAGAAGAACGGCGGCAGCTGCCATCATCATCCGTCATCATTTCTGCTACACTATCAGGGCTAGGGGCCAGGACTCTACTCTTCGGGTTCTTGGGGGATGTTGCTAACTCCGGGTCCAATAACAGGCAGCACACCCGCCATAGAAGTGCACGGTGTGAGGTCTTGCAGCAAGCTATCAAATACGGTGCATTTCTCGGCTTTTAAAAAAATGCTATGCATCGCCAGATGTTTCATCGGATTCGATGCACAGTATCACCTTAAAGCACTTGTTGCAGGCTGCTGAGTTTGTATCTTTTGCTGTGAAGTACAGCCAGACTTTTGACCGCTTCGCCTTGGGCATTTTTAATCTGTAGCTCTGCTCTAAAAGAACGTACGTACCTGGGCCCGCCTACTATCCTCGGAAAGGTAAAATGATTGTCTAGAATCCAAAGTGTATGACATCTCAGGGGAAAAAAAAGCACCGAAATAAAGCACCGAAATGTGCGCTGCTTTTCAGTCTGGTTACTACCGTTTATGTCAGAATCGGTGCCATAATGACACCAGATACCGGTACCCATCCCTAATAAATACGGTCCTAAAATGTTTTAGTCATCCTGTATGTTCTGTAGTGTAAGTGAAAACCTGATTTTTGTCTGCCCTCTTCACCCTCATCCTGCTGCCCTTCCTTTACATTTGTACTGATCAGTCGTACATTTGCATGAATTTCATCATCAAAGTGCAGCTGTTGGCCAGCCAGGAAATGTGGTTGGCAACTTGTCCTCTACCTATAAATCAAAGCAACATTTTATCTTTTCCTTTTACCTTCAACAGTCCTTCAGTGCTGCAGGCTAATAATAAAATTGTGTCTAATAATACTGTCATGACATTTCCTTCTTATTCGAGTACAGATAATGTTGTGACTGTGCAAAAACAGAACTACAGCTCAGCAGACCCTCTAAGATCATCATGTACAGGTTTATTTGATTATTGTAGGCACATTATGAAAATGCATTATTTATTGTTGTAACTCTTCACATCATGGGCATACAGGACCTTCAAGCTCTCAGAATGTGCACCTGTGCCTTGACTGCTTATTTAATGATAGTGCTAATAACCTCTAATTGTATAACTTGTGTTTCCAAATTACAGGAAGGCTGGGACATCCAGTTCAGACCACACTACGTAATGAGATACACATTAGTCAAACATGTATTTATAAAACTGCTAGATTAGAATAATACACTGAGAAGATGGTTGAGGAGTGACCGCGATTTCCACACTTGGCAAGAGAAATGAGAAGGGAAAAGAAAGGAAAGAGGGCAGGCGGGGTTTGGAAAATGAGAACAATCAGGTGTGCATACGTAGACAAGTGGTTCTGTATCTGCACTGCAGCTGAAAATGATGCAGCATTCTGCATTTGTCATCAGTTCTACTGGTTTGTGTTCAGACATTGTAAGAGGTGGTGGAGTGAGCCCGAACTGATTGATTCTGCCTAATTAAATTGTTCTGACATAATACATATGATATATTTGTATGTTGTAGTGTGGGGAATCATATAGTAATACAGACTGAGGTATACTGGGTTTAGTCTACACAGTGGTGCCCTGATAATTACCTGTCTACCTAAAAAGTGCGGAGCATCTGGATCAAAAGTTGGCCTCAAATATGATAACTGTTTACGTTAATCACCCTTTATCACAACTGACAACCTAACCAGGGTGTACCCCAACTCTTGTCCAAAGCCAGCTGGAACAGCCTCCTGCATCCCCTGGAACTCCATAGATTAGATAGATTCATAGATTGGAACACTTTAAAATATCCTGACCAAACGATTAGTCTGTCATATTCTGCATGTTGACAATCATTTTTCCTTAAAAAAAAAAAAAAATCATACAAACACAAGCCAACCTGCCTCAGACACTGTTACACGTGCGCACATTGCACTCTGACTGGGTACCAATGTGTTGCCAAAATCCCTCTGCCATCTAAATTATTTGAAAGATGCACCAATTTCCATGCATTTAGAATCCATTACAGGCTGAACTATGGCCTCCAATTTACTGGAGACATGCTATGAGATAATTCTCTTGGGTACAGCTGGATAGGATCTCTGGCTACTCCTCTCCAAAAATATATCCGGCGGATCTATTATGTGTTTTGTGAACCCAAGTGCAATGTACAATAACAGATAGGTGCTGAAAACTTACACAGATGTAGGAAAACAAAAGCTCATGCACAAACAACAGAAATCCAAAGGGAGAGCTAAAGTACTTCTTTAAAAAAAAGCCCCAGTTTACCAGAAGCAAAAGCTAAACAGAGCCCTATAATAAGTGACGTGACTGTAACCGAGATGGACAAAAACAAATAAACTGAAAGAGACATGGACATAGTTGGCATGTAAAACATCAAACTCAAGAAGAAAAAAAAAACACCACAGCACCATAACAGGCTACAAGCTCAAAATCATTCAGCTTCACTGTTGCTCTTTTCATCCTCTGTGTTATTTCATCCTCTGAGATCTGGAGTTAGTTGGTGGGGGAGCTTGCTGAACATTGTGGTCCCATGACACCTTAGCATCATTTATATGAAGGAAACTAACACTAAAACAGTTCTTGCTTAGAAGTAGCAGCTACAAAAAGTGCTAGCAAACAAGCACATGCTACTGTTAGCTTGAATCTGTGTTACTGATTGCAGACATTGCTTAAATCTTATGTGTTATTTGGCAATACAACAAAATACTCAGGTAAGATATCACAACTTATTCCATATAACTCTATTCCTTGGCTCACTATAAAAGAAACTTAAAGACAAATTCACCCTAGGATGCCCCAACCTTGTCTAAGCATGGACAGCATGTCAGCTGTCAGAGTCTAGCACCGTAAACAGAGAGTGCAACTGTCTGCTTGTTTATTTAGTCAGTAGTTCTTGTACATTTCTTACACACTGTTTATTGATTTAGAAGATAGACACATTGTGAAATACACAGAAGATAATTTTGAATAACTAAAAGATGACAATAAAAGTTTAGTTTTGGCTCAGATGCTTATACACACAACACCAGAGGTTTCCATGGTATTCTGAAATAAGACTGCCCAGGAAGAAATCCCTGCATGATTAAAGAGACATCTGTCTCTGTATAAGCTCAGAAAAGGTTACCAGTTCTTTTTGAAGGTACTATAAATGTAAGATACTCTAAGGGGATTCAATCCAACAGCATATTTGCTGATATTTAATACATTATATGGACAAAAAGCACCGGGCCACACTGCTTAATATTTGAATTCAGCTTTTTTAGTTCCACTGCCACAGGTATATAAAATCCAGCACGTAGCCATGCAGTCTGCCTTTACACACATTTGTAAAAGAATAAGTCGTTCTAAAGATCTTGCTGTATTCTGATGTGGTGTTATAATGATGGCAGCAAGTCAGTGTTTGAAATCTATTCTCTCCTAGATATTCCACAGTGGGTAAAAGTCAGCAATGCTCTGACTGAATAACTGCACAGTTCCATATCTCCTCTAGCATTAGCATCAGTGAAAAGGTTTATTTTATGTTGTGTAGCTGACATTTTAATTTTCAGTCCACTCTAAAAAAAAAGAAGAAGTTTTTTCTTGCAGTGTAAGCAAAAGTACAGTAAAATCTTCTGTTTATGATTACCGGAGTTGATCAGCGTCACAGGTTGTCGGTTCAGATAAGTAAGTTGTTCCTTCTGCAGGTGAGTTTTCATTGATTTCCACAGGTACACGTGCAGGTAAGGATACTTTAGAAGGCATGTAAGAGTTTTAAAAATTCACAGGTATGAGCTCAGGTAAGTATTTGTGAGTAAGAATGGGACAATCAGATTTTTCGAGGAGCCAGGCAGACAAGCATTAGCAAATAATAAGCAGGCAAGCAAGCAAATCATCAAAACTAGAAGCGACAAACCACAACATGTAGCTTAACAATCCAGCAACGAATGCAAAGGAGAACCAGGATTATGTACTGGTGGTGAACATCAGGTGTGGCAGTGGAATCTGGGGCAGCTACACCTACATCTGGATGGAGGCGTGATATTTCACTCACACCCACTCATGGGGGAAAAGAAACATTAGGTCTATCTCCAGTTCCAAATCCAATCATTTTTCTATTTCAGATAGTGGATACTACTTTACAGTCTATTGCATGACCCAAGAAAATGAGGTAAAATTCCAACTGCAATTAAAGCAAATGAGTAAAAGAGCTGAAATGATGCCTGGTGTATATATAAGTCATGGATAGAATTTTAGGCCTTATTGCTTTTTAGACTAAAACTAATTTGGCATATCTATCTTGCTACTTCATCACTGAGAAGTGATTTATCCATTAAATTATAGTTAAATGATAAATAATGAAAATAGTCCCAGAGAGGCATACTTTTCTGGTGTTAATGTATTTTAATTTTAATTTATCAACTTTTAGAGAATGTTTCCTAAATATTTTGTGTCTCACCTTGCACTTTGGTATTTGCCATGACTGGAGCGTTCCAAAGTTAAACCCACAGCCATGGCATAACTTGAAAGCTCAGTGTTCAGTCCCGAATATTTGAATTTTGTAAAATGGTTAGCTTTCCTCTCAGGGCAAACTTATATCCTGATAGATGTTAAACTCCAGCCTGGTGGCTGTTGCATTCAACAAATAGGGTTAGCCTCCGTAATCAGCAGTCTGGTGGTTTGCAGTAACAACCTGACCTGGGATGGATTTAAATTCTTGGCCTGAACTGTTATTTCACTTTGCCCCTGGACTTTATGCAAAGTGGATTTTAGAGGCAAAGTAAATGAACGGATAAAAATGCAGATGCAGAGATACCTTGGAGAAATTCCAAAACAATTCCAACAGAATACCAAGAGACAAAGTGTTGGGGGGTGTAACAGATAAAGCACCTGTGAATGAAATATAGAAATAGATCTAATCATGTTGCCTCAGTTTTGTTTTCTTATCAGAAGACAAGCACAATAATATTTTATACATGTGTATACAAAGCATTGAAAAGGTCATTTCTCAGTCAGTCCAGCATATAGATAATCACCATCTGAACACAGTAACATACTTTTGGGAGTGTTTGGGTAGATGTTAAGTTTTCTCTCCCCCCTCCTCACAGATTCTAAACAAACACAGTCAGATACAAAAAATCAAAACTGTTGTTGTATTTATCTGATTTCTGTTCAGTGTAACCACTGAATGATCAGCAATGATAAAGGACAATAAGGGAAAATCTGCAACACCCATCTTCAGATGTTATTTAGTGTCTTTTAGTATGTTAACACACTAAAATAAGAAGGAGAAGCTCACAGAAAGGAAGCATTGTTGTAGCTTATGGCAAAGCTTTGGCCTTGATTTTGAAATGTTTTCTAAAAGAAAAAAAAGGGTACATAGATATAAATACTCATTCATTACTCATGAAAAACAGCCTATAACATAAATAGAAAAATCTCACAGCAGACTTATTCCATCACAACCAGAATTGCCACTTGGCCACTTGATGCTGGCTCCAAAAAGAGGATCAGTTCCTGTTTACAACCAGGTACAAAAACAGTTTCCTTGTTCGTAACAGCTGCACAATAGGTGACTCTTTACAACTCATTCATTTAGATACTGTAACAGAAACCAAATTATAGTTTGGAGTGTGATCAGTTTATTGACGTGTGTTTGGACACAAGCAGCTGTAGCTGAAAACAGTCCTGTCCAGTCACTGAACTGGACCCCATCAGGTTTTGTTATCATATTCTGTTCATTAGGCCACCAAATGTGGATACAGAGAGTCGGAAAAAGCAAGTCACTTTTCTGTGAAGCTAATTGGATGAAAATAATTGTGCTAGAACAGAAAAGGCAATACACACACACACACACACACACACACACACACACGCACACACACACACACACACACACAGTCAATATTTACCAAATGCCAGGGTTAGAGGGTAAACTGTAGTTATTCAAAATGAACTTTCATTTGCATATTAAACAGCATATCAGACAACAACTTTTGTATGTGTTCTTTTATTCTGACAGAATAAAATCGCACAAATTATATGATCAGCATTAAAAGCGGACTGCTGCTTTAGTCTTAACAACAATTTGGTCACTGACTAGTGAAGTCATCAGATCAGGTTTTCTACCTTTACACTAGGAATATATTTTGGACTTCGAGTTAGGTCAATTTTTCTGCATTGATGTGCTCATTCAAGCTGACTTGTCCAGCGAGTCAGAAGACAACACTGAATACATGAAAGCTAAGCTATGAGAACCTTTCTGGCAGGAAGTACACAGTCCCTTTTTTAGATTTACCCACACTAATAACGTTCAGTCAGAAATTCTAATTCTTGTCACCTATTTCCTTCAAGAAGCATTTCCTGTTTGGAGAATTTACAATCAGTCATGTTTTCAGCAGCTTAATCAATTGTATTGTTTGTGGTTGGACCTAAAGGCAGCCTTTCTTGTTCAGTCCTGTTAAAATTGTATAGCAGATTGTTGCATCTCCATTTTTAGTCACATGATGTTCCTGGAAGCTGCTTTGATGATTTTTCAGTCTGCCAATCCTACTGAATAAATCTAATGGAGGAAATCTTGAGTCTTCACTTGTATCAGCACCTGCACCGAGTACACTGCACTTCAAACAGCTTTTTTCTATTCATATGTGGATATTATAGGCCAGTGCGTTTTCTTTTAATAACTAAAACATAAAACGCCAAATGTTGAAAAAACAGGTTCTGAATGCACTTTAAAAATTAGTTAGGACAGTATATGAATATCTTTTCTACTTCAAGGGTCCAGCTGAAGTAGTGGAAGCTTTTAACCACCCCACTATTGATTCTGTAGCTGTAGTATAATATAGTTCACCTGAGTACTCAAATATTGTCCAGTGGAACCAGCTTTCAGCCTGAGGAAATTATCCCTGAACCTCTAATTTTGAATGGTTTGAATCTTAAACCATTCAAAGCAAAGGATGTGTTTGGTGTGGAAACAGTTATGCTCAAAGGTTTGTTGCTGCTCTGGGCTCTGTCCTATTACAGAAGTTATTAACCTTCTGACAGTCTGAGGAAATGTTTTCCAGTTCATAGAAGCTGGCCGCTGTTTTTTCAGTATTTACAAGATCATCTTCTACCTATTCTAAGAAATTTTACCTGTTGTGTCAAAGGTTGCACAGAAATCAGTAGCTCAGCAAGTAATTTGCCATCTGAGCAATCGTCCTGCACCTAATGCATTTTAATTCTAGAAACACTTCAGAAAGTCAGTTTTTTCTCAAGAAAAAAACAATAAATCTCTTCATATCAACAGATAAAGGCGTTGTTATTGTTATGTTTCTTTATCTTTTGTAAGGCTGTAAGAAAATACTCATATACACGTGTTACTGTTCTTCAGATAAATATATCTCAGCCAACAACATTGATACCACCTGCTTTATACAAGGTGCCACATCTTATCTTAATGACCTTGTAGTACCATACTTACAGGCTTACTTGTTGTTCCTAGAGTATTTAAAAGTAGAATGGGAGGGAGAGCCTACAGTTTTCAGGCTCCTCTTCTGTGGAACCAGCTTCCAGTTTGGATTCGGGAGACAGACACTCTCTACTTTTAAGATTAGGCTTAAAACTTTCCTTTTTGCTAAAGCAGATAGTTAGGGCTGGACCAGGTGACCCTGAATCCTCCCTTAGTTGTGCTGCCGGGGGATTCCCATGATGCATTGAGTTTTCCCTTTGCAGTCACCTTTCTCACTCACTATGTGTTAATAGACCTCTCTGCATTGAATCATACTTGTTATTAATCTCTGGCTCTCTTCCACAGCATGTCTTTTATCCTGTCTTTCTTCTCTCACCCCAACCGGTCGCAGCAGATGGCCCCGCCCCTCCCTGAGCCTGGTTCTCCCGGAGGTTTCTCCGGAGGTTTTTCCTTCCCACTTTTCTCTGTATCTATTATTGTACGATCTACTCTGCAATATAAAGCGCCTTGAGGCGACTGTTGTTGCAATTTGGTGCTCTATAAATAAAATTGAATTGAATTGAATTGAATAGAAGACTCTGAATCCTGTAATGCAAATCCATTCCTGACTCAAATTTGGACAATTTGAAGATGATCTGCTTGTGCACCTTTGGACAGCTTCCGGTGGTGCTTCTAATTTTAGCTTTCTTCCTGGAAGATATAATGTTTTGACTATTTGCCGTAACATATCACTCATGGCTCAGTCACACTCGCAGTGGAAATAAGATGGCAGTATCATTACAACTGAGATAGATTGAATTAATTTATTTTATTTTATTTTGGGAGACCAATTACAAACAGTGGGGATGATATAACTGCAAAATACACTAACGGCAACATTTTATGTAGGAACATGACTAGACCCATGAGGTTACAGTGTTAACAAAATCAGTGTTGAAACCACTGTTCCCGACTAGGACTGCATGGCACCCCAAGGTGCATGGACTTGTCTCCAAAAAAGGATGACAGAGATTTTAATTAGCTATATTTGTATGTGTGTGTGTGTGTTTGTGTGTGTGTGCTATTGCTGCTAAATGTGGTCTCTGGCAGGACACCAAAGTTTACAGACAGACATTTGGTTTCACTAACTTTGCTATTTAATTGAAAAGAAAAAAAAAACAGGACAGTACTTTCAGGGGTGGCCGACTGTCATTAACTGTAAGTGCAGTTACATTTGCGCTCACACACAGTCGACATTCAAAAGGCTTTTGCAAGAAGTAATCCCATTTAACTATTAAACCTATACTAGTGTTGTAAAGTTAATTGAATGTTAATTTCATTCACGATTTTGGATTCCCACAATTAAATGTACAGTGATACTGAAAAACCTTACTCCACCAATAGGCTGTAAAGCAAAGACAAATCAAGTACTCCCTAAATTAGTGCTTAAGTGCCAATCAGAGCTCTTCAATCAATCACGATCAAGGACACATTTAAAACCTGCAGGACAGGTTTTAGAGGCCTCTCGAGGATTGGAGTTGGACACCCCTGCTTTACAGCAGATCACTGTATCACAGAGAAGCAATGAAATCCCCAACCAATCACCTTCCATTTGGCCAAAGATGCACTAATCTATATTTACCTCTACACTACCTTTTTCATATTCAGTTAATTTTCTTATATCATCACTGAACCACGTGTCCAGATAACAGTTCATATAAAATGGGATTTATTATCTGTGTATGTCTAATTTATACCAAATTAACTGAGTTAACTTACTTAGTTAAATCACGTCTTGCTCTCCAGGATGCCACGTTACATTATTGTGTCCTACTCTTTTCATTAATACACTTCCTTCACTTGAGTGTGGTTCTCTTGGCTCAGCCTTCGTCAGCTTAACAAAAGGCACAGAACTCATTTTCTGACAAGATGAAATGTGTGTGCTGAAGCAACACAGCACTTGATCTGTTGCTGATAAAATGGTAATACCAGGCAAACAGACAAAAGGTATTTCAGTGACTCTGCAAGTATTAATTCTAATTTCATTTCGCCGTATGAAAAGCACAGTCTCATTTTAGAGACAAAAAGATTTAGTTGTTGCAACAGGAAGGCCAGCTAAATCCATCAACACACATCCTAATGCGGAATATAGGTTTTTTATGATTATACTGAGCAGTTAATATTAATATCAGCTGCCTGAGCTCAGTCATCTTACCCTTTAAAAGGTCAATATCTGCAGAAAGGTCCAGAGTAATGTCTTTCTGTTTCCCATTCAGCTCAAGCAGCTGACAAGTAACAACTTTATTTCTGCATCAAACTGGTAGAAGTTATGAGCGCTCCATTGACAACAAGGTCATTCATCTTGATGCATGTTGCTTATAAATTCATTTAAACATGCAATTGACTGAAATTTCTCCCTATTGGCAATACAGGCCTATGATAGACTGCCCAACTGTGCACCCTGTCTCACCCCATGTGATCTGAGAGGCTCTCGTCTTAGCCACTTTGGAATAAATTATAAATTATCTCTGGATTTGTTAACACTAAAACTTTTTGTGGAAAGTTATGCTAGAAAGTTTACACTGTGCAGGTTCAGAAAGATTGTTGTTTTACAAAATGTTTCCATGGTTTTGCTGAAGTCTATCCAGTACAACATGATCAATGACAGAGCAAAGTTCAGTTCATCTATAGTGAGTGTAGGCTGTCTGCTGTTTACCTCAGTTGTCAGTATGTGTTCCCATCTACTACTCTGGAGAATGCTGTAAAAGGTTGTCAAAGGACTTAATGTGAGCCAATCAGTCAGTAAAGCTCACGTCCAATGAAAGGGATACTGAGGTGAGTTGTTGAAGATAGCTGGAACTTTTCTGTTGGTAGGTGCTGGTGTTTTGGCTGCTTTTAGCCAGTATTAGTGAAACACTCTTTAGATTGGACAAACTCTCATACAGTGTGATTTCTGGGACATTCGAGCCTAACATGGCATAATGCTAGCTTATAACCAAATTTCTGTCAACTGTCCAGAGATGGGAGGGTTGCATATCTAATCTGGTCACAAGTAATTTAAAAATATGATAAGATAAGATAAGAAGAACTTTATTTATCCCGAGGGAAATCCTTTCACCATCATAAAGATGCTCAATGCAGCAAGACAACTTTTTGCCAGGGACTGGAAGAAGACCCAGATTGTCACTTTCAGATGAGAGGAAATTGGTTAGGATGTTCAGGAACAACCCATGAACTACCAAAGCTCACTCTCCACAGTGAATTTACCTTTTACATCTCCATGGAGTGAAAGGGTGCCAACCAAGAAAGAAGCCTCTGTTCCAAACCAACAGTTTGAGCTCAAATGAAATCTGCAGCTGCCCGTGTGGACAATTCAAATACTTTCTGGAGAAATCTTTTAAGATCAGATGAGACAAAGATTGAACTATTTGGTCACAATGACAACAGGTTTGTGTAGAGGAGTAAATGTTGCACCTTACAAAACAACATTTAACCAAATAATACTGGGAGTATATCTATATATTTGAGCATGTATGTTCATTTTTGACCTTTTGGTTTACAGAAAAAAGTGACTAACGCTGTATGATGTACGATCATTCCACTCTGAAAAAAGAAAACTACCATGACATTCATTTCCATGATAAGTACATGTAAAATACATACTGAATAAATATATACACATATACAAATTCAAAGGATTCTTGGGAGTCATGTGTATAGTAAGGTGTTTTTTTGCTTTTCTTTTTTTTTTCTTCATTAATCTTAATACAGCCCTGTCTTCATATCAAACACAAACCTGCACAAAGACTTTTACTCTATCAGCCTTAAATACCACTGGCAAGTTATCAGGCAGTTAAGCAACAGAATGGAATTTTTTATTCATCTAACACATTTGTTTCATATGTAAACTCGACTGGTTTCACTCACTAATCTGAATATAGAAATGTACAAAGAACCTTTATTGAATCAAAATAATTCTAAATCAACAGGTGTGTGCTCGCACACTGAGTTTTAATTTATCTATGCAGGGGAGCACATTCAATCCAAGGAGTATTGTGTAAAAGTGTTAAAGTTCTTGAAAGGGACCATCTTAAAAGTGTCTGAGAAAGAAGCCAGATAGTGAGTCTTTAGGATGAGTGACAATGCTTTATAAAAGAGAAAATAAAACGAGTGGGAAAATTACTGATGTGGTAAATGTTTTACCTTGTGGGACGTGGACTGTGGCTCAGATAAACTTGATGCAACAGAAGAAAAACAGACCAGAAGCAAGAAGAAATTGTAAGGGCCAACTCGTATGATCTCATGCAGCTAGGATGCAACGTTTTTAATAAATGTTTTGATATTTGTTAAGCCTTATTTATTGATGACATCTAATCTAATGAAAAGGTTGCTAGAGGGATCATCAGTGGTGCCTGATGATGAATCCAGGATTTGTGAATGAAACACTCACTATGGTTAAAGCTGCACTGTGAAAGAGGTCCTCATGTGCTTGACATTGAAAGAAACACCTTTAGCCAATTTAGAATTTGCAGATAATCTTAAAGGCGTGTTGAAACTGGATCAGTGCACGTACAGAGAAAACATTCTACACTACACACCTGAACAGGAGGTTTGAACTGAGAACCTGGTTAGCCG
The DNA here is from genome assembly GCF_036321145.2 of Pelmatolapia mariae. Taxonomy (NCBI): domain Eukaryota; kingdom Metazoa; phylum Chordata; class Actinopteri; order Cichliformes; family Cichlidae; genus Pelmatolapia; species Pelmatolapia mariae. The sequence continues at coordinate 10,032,975 of NC_086237.1, read as the reverse complement.
GCAACACTGCCAACCACGGTATCACATTGTTGTCTGGAAAAAAAAGGCATAAAAATGATAAAACATCTAAAACGTAATTAATTATAGCATGAATAAAGCTTGCTACCATAAACAATTTCTCACATGTGAAGAAGCATCAGACCTCTTTAACGACTGCTTGACAATGAGTATATATTTGTGTCTATATAATATTTCTCAATAACAACTTCACAGTATATGTCATAAGGTGGGGCATTAGCTATAAACTTCAGCATGAACTGATCAAAGCATCACTTGGCAATGTTGTGATGAAAGATGAGTTATTTTAAAAGGTAAGCTCACCTCATATTTTTCTCTGGTAAATTGGTTACATTATGTGAAAAACTGCTCTGTTTCCTTACTACTTTTCCTTGGTCATTTAAAGGCTGTCTCAATGGCTTCAGTTTCCTAGAAAAAGCACAGTCTTTGGTTTATTTAAGTTCCATACTCTGTGGTTCTCTTTCTCTTGTTATATAAAGTAGCCAGACTCTGGCAGTCTGAAAGAGAAGTGCCTTTTCTGTAGATTCACTGGGGGAAGCTGAAATTGCTGCATCTGCTGACTCGTTAACCTTTGTCGATTCCTCTCTGATGCAGGAGCAAAGGGCTTTGTAATGACGTTGATTACAATTTACTGAAGAAATGCTCTTAGTACAGCCATCCCTGGCAACAATTCTACTATTAGGCACATAGATCTTATTGCACTGTTTCCAAAAAACAGAAAAATGTGCAGATGTACAGATGCCATCATATTGTGTTAGTTATTGCACATCACCAGGATGCTCTGAGTTTATTTATTTGTGTGCTCACTTGCATTGGTTCATCATATTAGTGGTTAGTGGTATATATGCGTATAATTCAATAACTTGCCAGACATTTATCTACCTCTTCTCCTCAGGCTGTACTTGACCACCATATCTTACAGAAATGTTTACTCTTGTATGGCTTTCATATCATCTTAAAAGGATTAACGTTAACACATTTTGTTCATTGTGTATTGATAATCAAATCTTCTTCACCAAACCACTTCTGTAGCAAATAAAATCTGTTATGGTAGCAGCGGTAATACTACTGCAGGGTAAGATCAAGATCTTGCTAGAACAGTAAGCTAACAAGTTAATTTACCCCACTCATAAAATCCAAAAACCACAGCTAATTTAGATTATGCTAATCTCTCCTTCACGACTGTATTTTTTTTGTTGCACCCCTACACTGAAAAAAAGGGACTGGCCATCTCTTGGATTTACGTAAGCATCTTGCATGTATTTAACACAATTGCCTCATGTTTTAAAGTTAAATGTAACTATATAGTGTAAAAACTACATGATATGCAGAAAGGGTGTATTAAATTGTTCATATCATGTTCAGGTGAAGTAAGTCAATAAGATAGTAACGTTAAATCTCGTGAAACCACGGGTGATTTCATCTCCCGGGCTTTGGATTGTGGTTTAAAAAAGGCATCCATCTCAGTCAAGTCGAGCAGCCAACTCTACGTTTTTTGGTATGTCTTGATTTTTTGAATTAATATTTACATATTTCAGCCAAATGTAGTTAAACGTCTAGAGTGTCGCCATGTAACATGTTAAAAAAGAGCCGTTAGCTTATTTGCTGTTTTATCTGTTGTCAAAGAATTGGCGCTCTTTCATCTGAATTTGGCACAAGAGCCTAATATTAAACCTAATTACGAGGCACTCATAACATAATTTGGTTTTCTGTGTGAATAGATTTGCCAACTGACTTTTCAGTTACATTGTGTATTTACTGCACAATGGTGTTAGTGAGATTTTGGACATTGAACAGCTTTAGCTAATATCATCAGCGGCATTATGCTAGCTTACTCCTGCCCTCACCTGCTGTCCTTTTGTTTTTGTTTGTTTTTTTTGCTACACATTGAGAGACGACCTCTATTCTGCATTTCACCAGGAGTCAGCTGATGGATTGTGGGTTCAAGGTGTTATGGTGAGAAAGTATATTCTATTTTCGCTTAAGGTTTCTGTAACTTAGTTATAATAGGTTTTTTATAATTATTAGGTGCATGCATACTCAAATAGACCACCCTATTAATACAACTGAGAAATCCAAAATCTGCCATAGGTTTAACTTATACCTGTATGTATTGTCAGAAAGGTGATTACTGGACTCACATTAATGCACACTTGAACTAAAATGAGGTTGTAACTTGTGTGTTGTTGGGTTGCAAATCAGAAACAAACATCTTTGGATTTTTTTAATCCCATAAGATCTGGAAACACAGTTTTTATTCAACAAAACATTACTGATTAACCAAGAAGAGTGCCTGCTGTTATTTCAAAATAATTTTATGTCATTTCAGATAAAATGCAGCATTCCAGTGCATCCCAACCATGCCTTTACAGTCAAGGTTTCTGACGGAGCTGAGTTTCTCTCTGACAGTCTGCTGAAAGTGTTTGCAAAGTGATCGGGGGAACAGGGCACAAAGCTAAAGGATGTAGCTGCCATGATGACAGTAAGAACTTTAAAATTCTTTAACTACAAAGTGTATATGTATTGCATTAGGTCAGTAAAAGATTTTTATGCTGCATCCATTGAAACAGTCAACTATTAGCTGTGAGTACTGATTCCGCTAAAAGGATGCCATAATTTTCGTCATGCATTTACTGGCCCACTGAGAAAAATGTATCTTTTTTTAAAAAATATGTTCTGGAAACTATATATCCATAAAGTTGATGTCAAACAGGAACTTTTGATATTGCTTTGTAGATGCTGGTGTTGCATGTTGACTGGTTTAAAAAGTCAAGAGTTTTTGTCTGGGATAATTTTCTTCTGTGCTACTGAAAAGTTCACAATTCTCTGTTTTCTTTGTTATAATACTTAAGGATGACAATAATGCTCGAAGGGAGTCCCTCATCAAAGTGCTCCGCATCTGTGTGAAAGACAATTGCAACATCTTGGTGCAGGAGTTCATGGTGAGTGTTTTATAAGTAGATTGTGGCTTTGCAACATTTAAAAATGCATTTAGTTATCCACTTGATCCTCATTGGACTGGTTAGGACCAGTAGTCCTCTTTAATCATTTGAAGTTCACATGAGGCCTGGTAGTGAACTCGGCCACCGGCCCTTGAGGCCCCCCCCCCCCCAACCCCTGTATTAGGGGTCACATCAGTGTGAAAAAACTTTAAATTTGTCATTCTAGTGAACAAAGGAAAATCCCACCAATATTTACATTAGCTTTTGTTTGAAAAAAAAAATGACCAACTGACCAACACCTAACCAAATTGTGGGGCTGAAAGTCTAAATTCTAGCATCTTCTGAGTGACATAACCTGGATTTCTGATGGGCCGGTGTCTTTCTAACAAAAACTAATGTAAAGCATTTGAAATTATTATGTTTTTCACTCTCTCTTAGAAACTCTGTTAGCCCATGAATGGCAGCATGGCGGCCACTCTTTGGCTATAGCTATTTACTATGTTGCTTGCATTGGTTTAAATTACTCTAACATTAGAACTGGTAGATTCAAAAGAGATTAGTTTAAAAAGGAATCTTAAAGAAATGTTTTGTGTTTAACCAGGACTTGACTGAGGCCACTGCACAGATTGAGAAAACCACAATGAACATCTGTCTCCAGAGGATGCGCCAGGCAATGACTTTTCTGATGTTGGCATCATCATCGAGGGTATAGTAGTTCTTCAAGATCTGGATAACGTGACTTTTGCAGTAGCCATCCTGTTTGGACCTTTTTTATTCCTTCAATATGAGTTACCCACAACTCTGCTACACTTTTGAGGTGATTCAAAGGGTGGTAATGGAGTTGGATGCAACTCAGCTCTCAAGAAAAGCTCACAACTAAGACAAAACTGCTACTGCAAGGAAAGCTCACTGTTATGCATGCAAGGTGATCAGCTCTAGGTGAGAGGACATTTAAATCTCACACTTGTTCTGCTGCATTTTTGAAGCTCAATTCCAGGAACAGATCGCAGGGTTCATTTTTGTATACTCTGCAACTGCCATGAGGACAGGGCCGTTTTTTTTTGTTGTTGTTTGTTTTTCCTTTTGCTCTGTACAAGTTCTCTGTTTGTCTGTTTGGCAGCATTTTTCAATTTCTGTTTGTATTTTTTCTTTCTTTTACTAGTGAAGAGATGTAGCGTGAACAGTTATACAGTCTAAATATCCCATATGGGTCGTGTGAAATGGTATTTTCAGTTTCATTCAGTTGAAGTAAAGAACAATGAATATTTCTAAGTGTGCTGTGCTGTTTTGAACCAAGATGTCACAGTATGATCAGTGCTGTAATTTTTGACAGTCACTGTATCAATGTTATTTTTGCGTCTCTTGAATAAAGGTTTTGACCTGCAAGTGCTAATTTCTTTAGTTATTGGGGGTAAAATGGGTAATGTTAATAGGAAGGTGTTTGCCAATTCAGTAACCTAATTTAATGTTAATGGAAACTAACACTACCTCAAATTGTTTAGTTATAATTGTTGTTTAACTGAATCTTGACGTCAGAGGTTTTGTATTGTTCTTTCCAAAGATGGTTACCTGTAACATTTTTCAAAAGAAACAGTCTAATTTCTTTGCTGTGATTGATTCCAGAGAACACGGAAGAACTGACATTATTTAACTGTTGATTTATATAGATTCAGTAGACGAGTAATGTCAGTTTAATTCTTTACCTACTGTCAATGCAATGAAATTAGACGTTTTGTTTTGAAAGGTTACTGGTGGATGCCAGCAACCATCTTGGAAGAGAACAATACAATCTGTTATAAGGCCTCCATTTGAAAATTGTGTAATTGATACTAGAATATAATAGCAAAATGTAATTTGAAGATAACATGTAGTATTTAAGTGACCAAGTAGTATTGGGTAAAAGTTATTGAATGGTGTTGGGATAAAGTGAGAAAATTGTGAAGGATTAAAATATTCCAAGAGCTCAAATTACTTCATCAAAACATGTTTAAGTCACATTTTATCAACACAAATTGCACAGGTTTATTGAACATGAATAAATTGTGTTAATTTAACTCAATTGTTTAAGTTGCTGCCAAAGCAAAACATCTGTGTGCAACAAATGTCCACCATTGAATTAAGTAAATCCAACAACATATTTTTTTCAGTGTAGACTGCTATTAGCATTTTAACTGTTTTTAGATTACTCCTTGGACACACTATTGTCATCAGCTGTGCATTTGGATTGGACCCTGATTTTCCTCCACTGTGTTGCAGGTCTGCACCGCTGCCCATGCTGGTTGTGTCAGTTGCTCTTCTTCATGTGATGTTCACACATACACTATGAAAAGTTTGGACACACCTTCTCATTTAATGTTTTTTCTATATTTTTACCACTTTCTACATTGTAGATACATACTGAATACATCAAATATATGAAGATATATGGCATTATATAACAAAAAAAATTGCAACACTAAATGTCTTATATTTTAGATTGCTGAAAGTAGCCTCCCTTTGCTTTGTTGACAGTGCGGCAAACCTGTGGCCTTCTCTCAATGAGCTTCAGTCAGTCCAGAAAATTGCTAAAACTAGGATAAATTCATCAAAGTCACCAGCCTCCAAGAGTGTGCAATGCAGTAATCAAAGCAAAGGCTGGCTATTTTGAAGAATCTGAATTATAAAACATGTTTTGAGTTATTTCACACTTTTTTGTTAACTACATACTTCCATATGTGTTCATTCATAGTTTTGTTGCCTTCAGTGAGAATCTACAATGTAAATAGTCATGAAAACAAATAAACAAGCCTAGTGTATATGGGTATTTCTTTTAAAGAAAAATGGGGATTGTCAGATTTTCTTTTGAAAAATAAGTCCATCCACAAAACCATTGTTAAGAGTATGTCAACAAAACGAGGAGGTGATACAACCCTAACTGTACAGAAACCAATCAGAAGTTTTCAAAACAATAACACGACGCACAGTCTAATGTCAAAAAGAAGTAAGGGAGCACACCTGTGAGACTGCAAGACAAGGACTCAATTTTCTTTGTCCACACTCAAATTTCAAAAAAAAAAAAAATTTCCAAGTTTCTGAAAATGTTCATGCAGATGAAAGGTCAAAATGTATTTTGAAAAGCTAAGTTTGACAAAATACCCATCTCCCTCTTACTGTCCCATATGGAAAAGAAATAGTAAAAACTTTTAAAAGACTTGCATAAGATGTGGCCTACTTCATATAGTAAATCATATAAGGCTTATATGATTTACTCATGAAAGTGGCCACTTTCTCATTACTTTCATATATTGTTTTAGTAAGTATCCAAAACATACAAGTTTCATTTATATAATTTTTCAAGGGATCTTATATCTGTTTTCACTCTTGTGTGCTTTTCATACACGTTTCACACAAGACAGATACAAACTTTATAAGATTTATATATATCTTTTCCATGTGGGATTTCAGTGTCCGTGATTCCCTTTTGTTAGCTAAAGTTAACTTGATTAGCTTGATTAGCTTTAAAATATTCATTCACTTAATTTGCTCAAATGACAATTGGTGAAAGATGATTCAAGTTTTACAATTAATTTAACTGTTAGAAATAAAAATCTATTTTGTTCTGCAAACATAATGCATAATTCATTTTTGTCACTGTGTAAACTTTTGTTTGCTTTGGACAGGAGCATTTCACACTTCAGCTGAGATGCACAGCAAGACCCCAGAGAGAAGCCCAAGCCAGCGTCTCTAAGCAAAAAGAGGAAGGCAACAACAGGCATGAGCGGCATGATGATGGCATCTGTGGGCATGCAGAAGAAGCGATACAGTGAGTTTATGCAAGTAGAGCAGCTCGACCAGCAGCAAGAGAACTAAACCCTGAGCACAGAGCAAGATACCCCCCCAAGAAACAAGAACGTTCACGCGTTCAAATAATAAACAGACTGTGAAGTCATGATGCTTTTGCCACACACAGATATTCACAAGCTACCCTTTTGCTCTGTTCACCCTTTCCTGGCACTTCATAATGATTATGTCCACAATACCCATGAGGAAGCACTACACTGTAAAATCTAATTAGTTCCCAGAACTCAAAAAAATTATGGAAACTCGTTGCCTCAAAAAAATTGAGTAAAGCTTAGCTAAAAATGACTAAGTTAGGACAACGTATTTATTTTGAGTATTCTGTACAAGCTCATTTGTTCCCAGAACTCAAAAAAATTGGATCAAGTTTACGTAAGATGACCAAGTTAGGGCAACTTACTCATTTTGAGTACACCCTACTCAAAATGTACACAGCCGTGTTAGTTCCCAGAACTCAAAAAAATTATGGAAACTCGTTGCCTCAAAAAAACTAAGTAAAGCTTACTTAGGATGACTGTTAGGACAACTTATACATTGCAAGTCTGCAGTATTAAGAATAACTTGATATTTCTGACTTTCTGACAATACTAATTTTTTACCTACTGACAAACATTTCAAGTTCAACTAAATGAAAAAACAATTTGTGGTACCATGAATATCATTAAAAATAATTAACAACACTTTTGTAATGATGTTAAAATGAGCACAACTTTTATTTTCAAACACAACAAAGTACAACAGCCAACATACTGGACACTGTTCTGCTGAATAAAAATGATATTGCCATCACTGTTATAATCTTACAACGAAACAAAGTCTTAGATGTAATTATTCTGAAAATAAGTTTAGGCCTACCACAAGTTTGTTTTGTACTTACATTATTTATATAATCAACATAAAATATTTGTTGTTCTGTCACAAGTGCAGTCTCTAATTTAAACAACACATTCGTTTTTCATTCCAACACATGAGCTGGAATGTTGTAATATTTTAAGGATGCTTGTTTCCAGTCCAGGCATTACTGCCTGAATGACTGTCATGGATCGAGGTGATCCAAATGTAAGTGCAGAAGAAAGTCTTTAACTTCCCTTAAGTACAGTCGCAGTGGATGTGGGTTGGAGATGCAATGAGCTTGAACCTGCAGGCGACCATCTTCACTGACCACACCATCTGTGACGGGGGACTCATCTCTCCTGGTGTCCTGCAAGCAAACAATCATATTTTTTGGAACATGAACTTAATTGCTTTCTTAAAACATTTTTTCTGCATTTGGTATAAAACAGACTCCAATTTAGACAATCTCAGGCTCCCTCCCCGCCGGAGAGGTGACATTCAATGTCCCAAATTGTCAGTCTGGATAGCCGTGACCACCACGCAACATACAATAATGTCATGAAAGAATAATTTTAAAAAGGGCTATGCAAACATGGGCAATAACTTTCATTCTAATGATGTGCAAAATGATTTTGGGCACAAAACAAATTTTGCTGTTAGAAAACTTGCAGACTTCACTATATACAGTGTAGACTCTCTAAACTAAGTTTGGGGGATGTGATCTTTCAAGAAATGCAGACCAAACTGTTGTTGTTTGTTTACTTACACAGCATGTCTTGTAGAATTAACTGGAGTCACAGCAACAGCACAGTGCAGTCATATCTCAAGTCTAATAACAGAAGACAGGAAAAGATCAGTAAAGAAACAACTTCCCCAAACCAAAGCACAAATAAAACAATAAGTAAGACAGGCTGATCTAAAGTATGATTAAAGTTCAGCCTGATTAATATAAATGTCACTGACAGTTGCTAATATATTGGAAAACCAAAATACTTACCACTGAGTTGATGTCTTTCTGTCCAACAGCAGGAGTGCTGGTCCCGAGCCTCAAAGACAGTAAGAAGCAAGCAGAGGGAGAAAAAACAGAACATATTTCAGAAACTGATTTGATCCTTAATGGCTGTGCAATCATTGTAACATAGAGTTCGCTTATGTTGTTAAATAAAGGCTAGATTTGACATTAATAGATGCCACAGATGTTCTAAAGCTGCCACAAAGCATGAAAAAATGGACGTCTCCGAAAACGTCGGAGCATTTTTGCAAATATGTGATGTCTTGATAAATCGAGCAGATATTTGAAATTCACACAGCTACATTCTTGCCTGAAAATATCTTAAAAGTTTATTTTGTGACCCAGAAAAAGTAATACGTTTTTCAGCAGTGCTCCTCCGCCATTGCCGCGCTTACAAGTGCGCACAGGCTCCGACAACCGTGGCCGACAAATGCGATCCTCTTTTTCACCAGACTACCCTTTCTGGGTCACAAAATAACATTTTAAGATATTTTCAGGCGAGAATGTAGCTGTATAATGCTCAAATATCTACTTAATTTATCAAAATATCACATATTTGCAAAAGTGCTTCCACGTTTTCGGAGAGCTCCGTTATCCACCCCCCACACCCACACCCACCCCACCCCTAACGGCTGCACCTCCCAAAGAATTTTGTCTGGGCTCTTATCTCACTTATTTATTTCAAACAATCAACAAAAAAATTCACCGACGTAGTTTTATGTAAGGTTTTTAAGGCTGTGGTGTTAATTTTTAAGTAACATGAGCACAGCGGCAGCAGCAACGCTAGGCTAACACTAACTAGCTAGCAAGATTATAAACCTGGTGCTAAACTAAGAGAAGCCACAAAATCAGTTTGAATAAGAGTAAACATTTACTCACCAAGTCAGTAAAGATCCACAGCAATGACAACAATAATATCTCCAGGTTTGCTCAATATATTCCATAACAAATGCTGGCGCCATGAACATGCGGACTGATCCGGGAGGGAGGAGAACGGCAGTCACGTGGCATTTTCAAAACACATCTTTCATCCTTCCGCCCTGAGAAGCAAAACTTCCAGCTTACTTAGTTTTTCTAAGTTAGGACAGCTCAAATTAATCGAGTTTATCAGCATTTTTGCATAAAAAGTACTGGTAACTTATTTAAATTGAGTTCTAATAACAAATTGATAAAAATTGAGTTCAGCCTATTTAATATTTTTAATTAAACACAATATTACATTTTACAGTGTATGTGTTTGAGGTTTTCATGCCTTTTGCACCAATTACATGCCAAACAAGAGCGCAACTCCCCCAAAGGGTAAGAGCTATACTAAAATTATGTTTTAGGATGTTTTTATTACAGCATACTGTCATCAGCCTGTTATGATGTCATTGTGGCATCATAGGGTGTTGTACAGCTCTCTCCGTGTCCTCTCATATGATATATTATTCAATATGATTTCTTGAAAAAATTTTTAAGGTCAAATTGGATCTTGGACACTAGCAGTGAAGGTCAAATGTCTGGCAAACCTAGGTACTCACGGCCTAGTATACTGCTGGGAAGTTTAAAGATGGTCCATTAAAAGGCTATCGGTAATACCCAATAATATATCTCTGTGTGGTTAAAGGATTTTTACTAACACAATATCCAAGAAGTTTGTGCCTCAGTTTTTTAAAGTGAATATCTGATAATTTATTTGTATGTTTCTGAACACAAAATAGCAGGATTTTGGGTTTTTGTGATGCAGCTACACAATCTAAAGATGTAGCTTACTAATCAAACATGCTAGCATCAGCTGATAATTTAGCACTTCCCTCCTTTTATCCAGATGTGGTCTGGTCTTGAACGTGTTTGCTACCAAAATGTATACACTGAGGCATCAGGATGGATTTCATGGACAAATTGGTGGCTACATTTTTTCTATACAGTACACAGTATGTTTTCTCTTTCACAGAGACCCTCACAGCAGTTGGGAATATTTTTGAGGCATAATCTACACTCACTGGACACTTTAGTAGTTACATTTTGCTACTACTAGAGTGGAGCCCGTTTCCCATTTCCATCTTTTATTACACCATATCCCAAAGGTGTTCTATTGACATCTAGTCTTTTGAGTGCAGTCAACACCATGTTTTGGAGATTATGTATCGGAATTTCAGGAGCGGGACCACGCCTCCAGACACACTCCTTCCGGTTGTCATCTATATAGGTTCCCCCCAGTTCTGCAAACTGTTCATTCTCGTTTACGTGCCCCACCCTCCCTCACTCCTTGTTCTCAATTCTTTAACTTCTTCATTTGTATTTAGTGCATGGGGATCTGCCAGGCCCGGGAGCCATCGCCAATCCCCTTCGAGGCCTTCCCCAAACCGCAGCTCAATTCATGTCCAAGCATTCACCTTTACCTACTAAAATGCTGTCAAACCTAAAATGAGGACGTGGGCCCAGCTAGTGAAATGTCAAAAACAAAAAAACCCTGTTTGCCATGTTACATGGTATGTTATCCTCCAGGAATGACTCGTTAGAAGATGGATACGGTCATGTGGTCATAAAGCGATGGATGAAGAACAGCCATAGAGAAACTGCTTTTAAAGATATCAGACTTGGACAGTAATATACAGAAAAAAATCAAAAATTTCTTTTTTTTTAAAATTCAAATGTATTGACTAGAAAATTCACATCTTATTTATCTCCTTACTAATATTAATGCTGTACCTTAGCACATTCATCAGTCAGTTAACTGCACATGACAGGGTACTGAACAGCGGTTTGTATTCGTATTAGTACTTTGTACCCTGTCTGTGTCTTTTTTACGTTGCAATATTTAGATGCAATGCGAATTATTTAATGGTGTCTTCTTTGTTGTTCTTTTCTGTTTTGTCCAGAAAAGAAAACAACAGGAAAATGCTTAAAAATCAGCTAATGAGCTTGTAGGTTGGCCTGAAAATAACCAGAGGGAGCCAAGCTTAAAGCCAGCTAGCAGCATGCACTATGTTTGGGATCAAATGAGACAGCAAATGGCAATAATTCACTTGCACATTTTCACAGTATCTGCCGTGATTGTGTAATAAGGAAACTGCTGGGGTGAGTAGAAGAAGTATCAGAGACAGCAGTGATAGTCTATACTTGAGCAGTCGGTGTTGCTGGTGGAGTATAGAAACATAAATGATAAATGGATTGTAACCTAGCAATATTTGGTGTGTCATCTAGCTTGACACACTTGGTGGTATCTCAAGTAACACTGTGACATTTGATTTAAATTTGCCCCTCAGATATTGAAAGGTAACTTTGTCACACAGTGCTCAAACCTTTTATTTATAGTAATTTAAATGACTTTATTAATCAAGGTGTGGTTTCTCTGTGGTTTTTCTAAGCTGAAGCTTTTGCAGAATACTTGTTCCTTACAGCACACTAAAGCCTACTATAAATATGTGATGATCTATCAGATAATTTAATGGATTGCTGTGGATACAGAACATAAAATATTCTGTATATATAGTTTAAAAATATACATCTGCAGTTGTAGTATTAACCCAACACCATCAGAAATAACAGTAAAACAGTGACAAGGTCCAGTTTTATGCTTGATACTGCGGGTAAAACACAACTCCGCTTGCAACACATGCCACTGAGCTCATGTTTCCTGTTATTTCAGCTGGTGTTCTGTCCAGTCATCATCTTTCTTCAGTAAGGATGTGTCCACAGAGAGACATATCTTGAGTGAGTTCAGGTCATTCTCCTCTGTGTGAGACTGAAAAATAACCAGCCAAACTCTGAGGTTCTGCTTCCACCAGCTTCATTATAAGTAGCTTCCCATCTTTTGCTATTACTGCAATTCTTTTTCTTTGAGTTTTACAACATATTCCACCAAAGTTTGCATTGTATGCGCTCATGTGGAGTCCTATGCACATAGAGGCGGCAGCAAAAGACCCAATTTAAATAAAAGAGGGAAAGTGTCTGTCCTGCAAAAGCAGTGCAGACTCATATAAACTGGGACCTCTGGTCACCTTTCATTCATTTAACATTAACCAGTAATGACTTCTCTATTGGGTAAAATACAGTTTAAACAAGCAGAGAAAATATTACTCTCAACCATCACACAGACATATCATTATGTAAAGCTACTTTCAATACTACTGATATTTTCTTTCTCTGAAATGGATTTTTCTGAGTTAACTTCAGTAGTTACTGCCTCCAAACCATCAATGTGTCTGTTGGTCGGGTCATCAACAGTAGGCTCATGAACAGCCCTAAGATGATCCCATGCTCAGTGAGATGAGCTTTCAGACATTGCAGACATTATTCCAACTCGCACAGATACATGAGCATGCATGGTCATTGCAGTATTTCAAGAAAAGAAAGTACAATCTTTGACAGTTTACCATTGTGGCAGGGGTGTGGTCTCTGGCTCCGCTGCAGTGGAGGGGTGGGGCAGGGGGCTCGAGGGGCAGTGCCAGGGAGGCTGAGGGCCAGGTGGAAGGGATTTCACTAATGAATGCTCCTCTTTATATAGTGACGCAGAGGACCAGAGAGGAGGTGATGTTTGTGTGTGTGTGTGTGTGTGTGTGTGTGTGTGTGTGTGTGTGTGTGTGTAGGAACAGCTGGAAAGCTGTCCAGACTCATCAAAGTGCTGACCAGGAAACTCTGTGGCTGAGCTGCCGGGAGGAAAGCATCTAGCTTGACACACTGTGTAAATAAAACTGTTACAATATAAACGAACGCTGTGTGGGTTCGTGGTGTGTCACAGTCATATATAATGTACTACTTAATGTTTGTTGAAGTTAATTAAGTATTTTGTGTCACTTTCTAAATACCAGCATGTCATACAACACCCAAAGTCAAAACATAATGGAATGTAATTATTTCTTGTGATTAGTTCCACTGAACTAAGAAAAGGTCTGTTTATAGATGCACAATGTGTATAGCAGGTAAACTTTGGTAAATTCATCCCTCCAAAATCTGCATCCATTCTTAATGTCACAGCAGCTGCCAACAATAAAACAGAAAGAAGAGAATATTAACATGTAAGCCTGAATAATTCACAGCGTTTTCACACATGACTAGCTGCTTGTTTTAATTTAAAGCCAGTGTAAAAGTATTTGTAATGAGAGATTAGCAGCAGTCTCTTTGTCTGACATTATAGTATAGCTGACAAATGATCTATTCAGGTAGCATAACTCACAAACAATAAGACAAATGTTTCTGATGAGCTCCACTCTGTGAAATAAATGATGAAAGCTTGGTAAGGCATCCCTCTTTCCCTAATCTTCCCGTATTTCTTCTGCTATGAACCATTGTTAATTTCTTCTGTGAGATGTAATCAGTCTCAGAACAAATACACATAAAATAAATTTCATGCACATGATACAAACTGACAGAACAGCTTCCACTAGCATCCAACATATGATGCTGACTTCTGAGACTATGGAGAAGGGGACAGTGGTTGATGTCTATACTCCTTTGAATGCAATCCATGACCTTTAGCTGTTTGGTTTGATCACTGACACACATAATCTGTGGTTCCATACTGCAGTCTAGTCCATTTGCACATCAAAGCTGGTATTGCCAATCAACAATAAACAGATGCCAGAGAAAACTCATAATGTTGGGAAAAGCAATTCTTAACAATAAGTAAAAATCTTTCAGATATCTCATTTTGAAATTTTAATATTGTCTGAAGGTTCTGATTGTTTATTTACTCTCTCCTACAATACTGTTATAACTAGCTAAGTGGATAATGGTAAAAAAGCTAAACTCAGTAAAGAGTTTTGTCAGTATTTATGAATCTATCATGCAACACACGCTATTTAAAGTTTTAAAGTGAGAAAATATATTTGATGGTTCTTCCTTCTGTATTTTTGTGTCAGTCCCAGTGTTTTTACTTGATGTTAGATCAGGGGAATTTGCCCTTCCTTTCAACTGCTAATGTGTCTTCAGTAAAGGTTCACAGTAATCCCCACTAACCTGGAGATTTTACAGGATGCATAAAGCAGCAACAGGTGTGCAGATGTTGCAATAACTAACACTCGCCCTAACTGCCTCAGCTGGAAAAATCAGTGCTTATGTTAGGCTCCTCTTCATCAAATTCAGCTCAGCCTTTCACACCACCATTCCCGGTGGAGAAGCTGAGGTTGCTCGGGTTGGACACGTGTAAATGGATCCTGGACTTCCTGATGCAGAGGCAGACTATTTGAGTGAACAGCCGCATATCTGGCACAATCTCAGTGAGCAAAGGTTCAACTCAGGGCTGCGTTGTGAGTCTCCTGTTCTTTACCCTGCTGACCCATGTCTGTACGGCCAGTTTCACCACCTTGTTATAATCATGCTGATGAAACTACAGTTGTCCTCACCACCTCTTCCAATGCACAATTGAAAGTGTTATCGCCTACTGTATTACATCCTGTCTTTTTGGACATCTGCATGGTATCCAAAAAGAAACAGCTGGAAAAGCCTGTGAAAAACAGCAGGGAAGATCACTTGTCACCCTCCCTTCAAATATAGCCCACTGTCCACTGCGTGAATATGTGTCCCTTCTAGTGTTGTTCCGCATGCCCCTGTTTTTCTGTCTCTGTGTCAGTATGTACATGTGTGTGTTTACCTTTTCTCCCACCTGGTTTCTGCTTTCTTTGAGTAACTCACCTGTTTGCAATCTGCTGATTAACTCAGCTGCAGCTCATCAGAGGATTAAAGCTGGCTGAGCACCAACTCGTTAATCACCAGATTGTTGTGTCAGCCAGGTAACATGCTCGGCCTCAGTTCTGTCCGTCTGTTCATCTCGTGCAAGGTTAACTATTGTTTCTGTCCAGTTCTCTCGGCGTATCCAGTGTGTGTGTGTGTGTGTGTGTGTGCCTGTCCACGAACCACCTGGCAAACCCCCACCACTTCACCCTCAAAATATCACCGACAGTGTTAGCTTGTTTTATCCTCTACTTGTAAATAAACCTGAAAACGTTACCATTGCTCAGCTTTGCTGGTCCATTCTTCAGTCTGTTCTGGATATTTATTTCATATTGTGATGTTTTTACTCTTCTTTTAATATATTTGTACACTCTGTTTAGTGTATGATATGCAGTATTTCATACTTGATGGTAAGTAAATGCAGGAGATATTCAATTTAAATTAGATTTAAGCACCAAAAGAGGGCTGGCGCTTGCATAAGTCATTAGCTTTATTCCTTTGTTCAGCTCTTGCATTTAAATTCTCATCTAATCATTTGGAATTGAAATCCCTGAACTCCATTGGGGGTGCCACACTGACGTCTGCAACCTCTTCTGATTCTGTCTCATTCCTCACCAGCTGCACCTTCTTCACTCATCGAATAGCCGACTGTGCCAGATTATAGACTGCTATCTGTCAGTGCATATGCTTCATGCTACCAGTGATGGGAATAACGGTGTTACAAGTAACGGCGTTACTAACGGCGTTACTTTTTTCAGTAACGAGTAATCTAACTAATTACTATTCCTAGCGTTACAACGCCGTTACAGTTACTAACAAGAAAATGCGGTCCGTCACTATTTTTCAACAAACAGACGGTTGAAGCTGTCTTCAGCTTACCACATCTTATATCAGTTGCACGGAAGTAGCTGCCTATGTAAGTAATCTGGGCGCTACAGCTTTAAGCAGCTGCGCGTGTTCCCGCGGACGGTGATCACGATCACTGTCTAGCACAACACCTGGAGCTAAGGGGGCAAAACAATCGCATGAGTGCTGCTGTTTGATTGAGGAAGAATAAAGTAGTCGTGGTAAGCCAATCACATGACCACTTAAAGACAAAGCAACAAGGTGATATATACCAGTTTTTAAATTGTGTTGATAGGCCACGTAAAACCAGAGTCATGATAAACAATATATAAGCGGCGTTTTCTCCTCAATAGTTTCATCACGTTTACTGTCTAAGGACAGCGCTAGCAAGCACTCTCTGCTTATGAGCAAAAAAAACCAAAATAAAAAACCCCAAAAACAGAAGTTTTAGGAGTGACAGAGAGAGAGAGAGAGAGCGAGTTTTGAGATGTGAGAGATTTGTGACGTTTAGCGTGTTTGGAGTGTGTAGTTAATGTGTTGTCTTGTGTAGTTAGTGTGTAGTGTTGTGTTTTATGTTGTGTGCCAGAACAATGAGGTGACTGCTGTCACCAGGTAGAAACAGGAGTGATATACCTGCTGCTGTCAGACCTGCAGGTATCAGGCTGTGATGTTCTCCTTTATAGTGGACAGAAATTATTTTTTTGGAGTGGCACAAATAATTTGTGTGGCATCTTATATTCAATAAGATGCCACACAAATTATTTGTGCCACTCCAAAAAAATAATTTCTGTCCACTATAAAGGAGAACATCACAGCCTGATACCTGCAGGTCTGTCAGCAGAACAGCTGATTGTTCTGTAAATAGTTGTGCATAGGATTTTAAAATTGACAATTTATATTTGCATTTAAAGTTATGAAATATGATTCATTAAACATGTTTGTGGTTGTTACAGTAAAAAATATAACTTTTTCTACTCTGATTTTATGTTTTTTGTCTGATTTTAGATCAATTGTGTTAATAGAGTATGTCAAAATGAAAACATAACTGTAAATTCAGACACGTGAGGTTGTGCTGAAAAGAATGATACCAAACAAGGCAAAGTAAATAGTTTTTAAAGGTAAAATGTGGAGGGAAAATCAAAAGTAGTTAAAAATCGCCAATTATACCCTGGACCCCAGAGGGTTAAACGTTTTTTTTAAAGTAACGCAATAGTTACTTTTCAAGTAATTCATTACTTTTAGAATATTGTAACTCAGTTACTAACTCAGTTACTTTTTTGAAGAAGTAACTAGTAACTATAATTAATTACTTTTTCAAAGTAACTTGCCCAACACTGCATGCTACAGTATGTTATTCTGGTTTTTGTTTTGTTTGCCTGGTGTCTTAGACATCATTTATCTTCTCCCTCATCTGTCTAAGTCCTTCTCCAGCCCCCACTTTCTAACACTTGCTTGGATAGCTCTTCTGCCAATGAGTTTAACACTCCAGCTCTTTCTTTTTCATTTCAGCCTAACTCCCTGTTCTCTGAATTTCGCTCTGGTTGGTTTTTCGTAGTAAACCCCTGCTCCGCCTTAACGCATTGCGTGACTTCAACCTCAGGCTTAACTCTCCAGCTGCCAGTTGGAGTTGGCAAGTAAACCGCAGCCACTTTATAATAAACAACATTTTTTCATGCGCTATGATTGTTTGCTCTTGCATTGATTAGTTCGATGCTTTGCGTCACAGAGCCCTTAGAGGGAAAACAGGGGCTCAGAAATCAGCTGAAAAATGACTGAATGCACTGCTCAAACAACACTGTACCCTCACACTCATTTGCACTGTCAACTGAGATATGATGAAGCATTTCCTTCTGATCAGCAACCAAATTCATAGACTTATCTAATGGTATGTGACACTACATGTTTGATATATATGTATACACATATACTCAGATGTGTAATAGTTAATGTGGCAGCGAGACAAGACTATCAGATCAGCTGTTGGCACAGCAGGTGTTTGTGGTTTGTCTTTTTGCCTTTTCAGCATGTGTATCCTAACCTTTAACACTTTGCTGACACCGTTTCCTCACAGGACAAAGGTTCTGGGTTGGAAACCACCAGTCTGATGAGGTCTGTGTGAAGTTTGCATGTTCTCCTGCACCTGAGTGGGTTCTCTGTGGGCACTCTAACTTCCTCCCACAGGCATGACATGATTGTTAGGTAATTTTGTGATTCTAAATTTGTTGTCAGAGTGTTTCTCTCTATGTCAGACTAACAACCTGTCGAGGGTGTACCGTGCCTTATACCCTATGACAGCTTCTGCCAATCATACTTATTATTACTTTACTGAGCTCTATCCTAATAAACTTATTTAAATTTGTTATATGTTTGTTATTATATAATTGTATTTTTTAACAAATCTACAGTAAGTAAAGTATTTCTTATCCTAATATAGAAGATGAAGAAGTGCACAGTAGGGCAGACTACTTATTATACAATGTTTGGTCTGATGAGCTCAAAACTCTAGCCCCTGTGTAGTTTTATTCTCTAGAGGGAGGGGAGCCCAGTCTGAGAGGGCTCTTATAAAAAAGCTCAGTGGCTGATCCAGAAGAAGATCAGAGAGAGCACCTGAGGCCAGAGGAAACATTTTTAAGTTGTTATAGGCCCACACTTTCTTGTTGTTGTATGCCTACCCTTGCAGTACTCCTGTCTACGTTCTTCATCTACCAGATTATCCTACCTTGAATACTTCCTTTGAAAGGCCACTTGTCCTCTTTCCTTCTGTCCAGAGGATATGCCGAACACCTTCTTGGCAGAACCTATCACAGCTCTGTGCAACATTCTTCCTTATTCAACTTAAACCATCTAATCCGTGGCTTCACCTTCACTCCTTTCCCTTTCTTTTTTCTTTTTTTCCAAAGTCATCCTACCCACTACCAAGCAAAGCTGCCTAGCTATACTCTCCCCTGACATCACCTTGCACTCTCACTAAATGTTCGCTTCAGTTTTCCCTTTGTCCCTGGTCATGGTTGTGTTTTCTCCCCATGTGCTCTCAGTCAATGTTTCCTGGAGTTTAATTGTGACTGGATACATAATTTGATTTTCCCTCATGGATTTACCCAGAAAGCTAATTCTGCTCACATTGCACTTTCAGTGGGAGAAGTGTTTCATCATTCATCCAAGTGATGTCTTCAGTCTTGTGAACCTACTGTGTGGATTTATGGACTTTACATCATTAAAAAGTTTGTTGATTTTGTGATCACCTGCCTGCTTCTTGGAGTCTGCATTTGGGTAACTGAAGCTCACTTAAAACTAACATTTTCTTCTAATTACTATATAGTATAATAAACATATATTGCCAAGGTTTATGAAAATATTTAATAAATGTTAATATTATGTAAAGAGTTCTTGAACCCAAGAGCAGAATTTCATACCTCATGAATCAAATCTTCGGTTTCTGTGAAAAGAAACACTTTTTCAAAGAAAAGAGGCTACAGCAGGTCATTAAACTGATCTACTGTAGCCTGATGAGCAGTACATGTACAGTACAGTACATGTTGACGAAATGTCAACATAATAACTGCATGATTAACTCTGGACACCAATAGTATTAAATCAGAGGAAAACTATATCTGTGCAGTGCTGAAGTATGCAAGAAGGAAATATCAATCAAAAGGAATGTGGGTAAGTTTTCCTAAAGATGAAGGTCAGCAGCAGCAGCTTCGAGCATCATCTTCTCCTGAATCAAAGGAGAGGAGCATAGCTCTCAGGTTGCTGTTTTTCTGAAAACTAGAGCTGATTAACACTGCCTGTGTGAAGGATCTCTACTGCTTCACTCTGAACAACTTCCCAGTTAAACCTTTTGTAATCGGGATCACGGTCTTTACCTCTGTATGCCCTCCCACAAGCAATGCTCTTAACGCTGATCGTCAGCATCATCTCCTCCTTGATCTTTTCCTCGCTCTGTGCCGTCTCTGTATTGATCTCCAGTAAAGAAAAACTTTCTCCAAAACTTGTTGGACCTACTGCAGCGATCTGAGATTTAATGGGATGGCAATCTAAGTAATTTCTACCAACACTTACATCATGTATGCACTAGACAGGTGAACACTTGCTTGCCCAAAGATGAGCTGTCAATCGGAAATTGAGTCCTTGAGTGGCGTCATGTTTTTATTTGTGGCTTCAGCAAATCTATGCGAGTGATTCCTTTGAAAGTGACCAGTATAATCACTAACAGGCTCACTGTCAAATTTTTGAGGGACATATTGACACAGCATGTCAGTCTTTGCTTTTATAAGTGAAATTCCTTCTTTGCTTCAAGTTTCCCTTCAGCCAGTCACTGCTGTCAGAGAAAACATGCTGCTATTATTGTCTGTCTTGGGGTAGACATAACTGACAGACCTGAACTGATTATAACTCACGTACATCCCAGAAAATGGTACCTGCTGCACATATTTTAAATAAATCTAATGCCAGTCACCCAGCAGCCTAGGGAGGGTTCAGGTCAGCTTATCCAGCTCCAGCTGTAATATTTATTAAAAGGTTCATAGTCAAACTGTCACAAACATTTCAGCTCAGAGCTCCGGGAAATGCTGATGTAAACTCCACTGACCTTTCATAATCATGAATGCAATCAGTGTTGACAAATGTGATAGTCAACTTGGTATACAGCCAGTGACCATGGTGACCCCTTTGGATACACATAGACAACTGCACTCTGTGTTGACCATGCTCAGAATCTTAGTTGTTCTATTTATTGCATCCCCCCCAAAAATGTTTTTGTGTTTTTGTACAAATCTAGTTTTTATTTTCCATAATTCCATAGGTCTATCAGAAAATCAGTTAATTCTTTGAAGATTCTAAGATTTATAATCAGCATTGGTACTGCAGCCAGCTGCTGTGTACTGGGCTTCACCTTTGCTTATTCAAGTCTGTTAATCGGACACCTTAAGTTGTTTGTACTATTGTTGCCTTTTGGAAAAATGTTCAGTGTAAATATCTGACAGATAATTTGGCAACCCCTCCAAACAGTGTTTATCTCCAGTTTTGTTAAGAATTTCTCATATTTTATTTGTTACTTTATTTGTTACTTTTTCCCGACTAGTGTAACAACCCTTATTGTATTATAGCACCACTGGGGGGGTTCAGTGTTGCCAACTTAGCGACTTTGTCGCTATATTTAGCGAGTTTTCAGAACCTCTTAGCGGCTTTTTTTCTAAAAAGCGACTAGCGACAAATCTGGCGACTTTTTCTGATATTATTGGAGACTTATTTATGACGACTTTTTGACGTGAAAACGCGTATCGCTCTTACTCTCAACAAGCAGCGGTGCTGCGGTGGGCACCGCACCCGTGCCAAAGCGCTCACAGGCGGAGGATAGTCCTCCCCCAGCTGCTATCAGGGCAGGAGATGTGCACACCTATGCGTCCAAACGGCAAACGAATCGCGCATGAGCGAAGCCGCTGCTCCCGCACTGACTGTAACGCAGTCAGTTCTTCTTTTACTGTTATGCTGTTTTGTGGATCACAAGGTTTAAAACTACTTATAAACACACACTCACACACACAAAGTAACTCCACCAGAGTGCCAATTTCGGGTCACTTTTGCCGGTCCAAGCCCGGATAAAGGAGCAGGGTTGGAATTGTGACATTAAAAAACAATAATTGCTAAAAGAAATTTAGTTTGTAGTTCTAAATAAATTCTAAATGCATTTAGGACGTTTTTACTCACTTTATGTCTCTTTCACGAAGTTTTTTCTCTCTCCAACAACGTCGGTTACAATTACATTAGCATAACCAATTATGCAAATTAGGCGATGACGTCATTTAGCGACTTATAGCGACTTTTAGGACAGCGAATAGCGATTTTCCTTACTGAGGAGTTGGCAACACTGGGGGGGGGGGGGGGGGGGGTTGTGGGAGTCTCCTAGTGGGTGCGTGATTCCAGCAGCAGCCATTCCATACTGCTCGTGTTCTGTTCTCAGGAGAAACCTTACCTTACTGGCGCCGGCGACTACCGATCTCCGCGCATGTATGTACGGACCGAGTAGAGCCGTGGAGACCTGGCTTGTATGGCTGACAACGAATAAAGGTCTGTTGTTTGATTTAACTGACTGGCTTCAAGTTATCCAGCCAGCCTCCCTCCACACCACATGCCCGCTGGACCTGCTAGCCACTCTTTCCTCGCCAGACTGCTGTTACACTACCAGGTATCCTTGTCTGTGCTTTGCACTTGCTAACTAAGCTAGCTAGTTGTAGCTGGTAACTTAGCACCAGATGTGACAAAAGTACAGACATTCTGTACTTAAGTAGAAGTACAGATACCTGTGTTAAAAATAGTCCAGTAAACGTTGACGACTTCTTTACTGAGGTAAGAGTGAAAAAGTACAGGCTCCGCAATGTACTCAAAGTAAGAAAGCAAAAGTAGCTCATTGAGGACAATTCTAACCATTTTTGTACAAAGGTAACAGAACCTTGTAGAATATTAATATAATAATAAAATAATGTTTGTACATGAGAATATAAATGTTATTCAAATCTAAATTCTGATTCTAATGAATGTACTTAGCTTTAATTTTTATATAGGACAGCTGCAGTGAAAGATAATTTAAAAAATAACTATTGTCTGTTGTCTACATGGTAGACTTTGCATCCACAACTAAACAGTAAAATGAGAACAGGGTTATAGTGGAATTCAGCAGGTGGGTGACCCCTAAGATTTGCATAGTGGCTCCATGTGAGGGAAAAAAAAATCATTTCTATCGTGAGCTTTTTAGTGTATATGTTGTGATCATCTTAACACAACTGAATTCAGCCAGATGTATGCAGATGTTTCACAGCTATCTTAGCTGATTTCCATAACCTACACTGACACCACGCTGTTTATACTGTCTTTATACTAGACAGTATACAGTTGGTATGAAGCTGGAATTCAGTGAGTGAATCTAAGCATCATCAACTTAAATGCAAATTCATCTCTGATATACTTGATCTCACTTAGCACTGTCCAGCAGTCCAACACAGAGCTTTACTCTGAATTCACCACATTAATGCAAACTAACCTGTTTATCTTGCACAAAACTCCCCAGTATTTTCATGCAACATGTGTTAGTATCACTTCATTTGTTTTGCAACATGTTTTACAACACGT
The DNA here is from genome assembly GCF_036321145.2 of Pelmatolapia mariae. Taxonomy (NCBI): domain Eukaryota; kingdom Metazoa; phylum Chordata; class Actinopteri; order Cichliformes; family Cichlidae; genus Pelmatolapia; species Pelmatolapia mariae. The sequence continues at coordinate 10,009,701 of NC_086237.1, read as the reverse complement.
CATATACAAATCCAATATATGATTAAAATGAGCATATGCAGAGTGGTATATTTGTACTTTGTTACTTCCCACCTCTGCTTTGCACTACATAATCATACCAGTGACTCAAATATGATGACATCTGGCTGCGTTAATCTTTTACATCCTGCAGCCTAAGGTTACAGTTAAAAATGCAAATAACCTCTCTAGAGATTTTAAAGTTTCCTGTTCTGTTAATTTATTGTGGTTTCTTGTAAAGGCCTCAGTGCATTTCAAAAGAACATTGCATGCATGTTCTACAGTTTGTCTAGAAAGACTGCACGTCATTGACTCTGAATGACTGAAAGGCTGTCTCTACTTCCCTCTTTGAAATCTGTGGGTTGCCGTGTATTTGTTTGTGTGTCAGACACTTTAAGAAAGTCACTTTTATGATGTACATGTGGGAAGTGGCAAAGGTTGCAGCTTGAAGAATGAAAAACCAAAGCTATTCAGTTTGCCCCTTTGGATGTCTGACCAATTGCTATATAAAGTGGGCATGCTTGTCAGATTGTCTGCTTCAGGAAGGATGATTCAGACGATGTTGAAGCACTTCATAGGCCCTATATTGACATCTTAGCAATCTCTTGTTTCTTTGTGGTGTCAGAAAAGCACTTCTTGTTCAGACTGAAACCCACTTGTTACTGTAAATGACCCATATCATGAATAAGATCTTCCCTCAATCATTCACTGTTCCCAGACATTCTTTTGTATGATTTGTATTAGAGTTGAGCGAGAGATTTTGAACATCTTTCACACCCACGCTTACATATACTAGCCTTACTTACAGTCCACATTATATTCGCTGTCTTTATTGGGCCCAGCCACTATTTTCCTGTCTCTCCACAGATGTTGTATGGGGTTAGAGCTTTGGCTGGGCTGCTCGCCCCAAACACAAATCATTTTTGGCTCCACTTTCAGTTAGCAGATCATCACCTCCCTGTATTTTACTGATTTCACCATTCACCTGATCAGGCTCATATTTCTGGGTGCCTGGGCTTTGCCTGACATGGTGCTTGAAGTTCTGCACACACGGTTACATTTTGGTCTCGTCAGACTACAAAACATTAAAGGCAAACTCTCAGCACTGTTCGTAGTCAACCAGAAATACTGGGCTGAGAACGAGAACAGACACATGTTTAGGAGATTTATTAACAAAGGCAGAATGAAAGAAGCAGTAGAGGATGGATATTCTTTCACTCTATTCAATGAAAAATAGAGCAGCGGGCAAGCACAGGGAAGGATCGTTCAAGTGATGCTGACAGGATGATGGTGGATATATAGAAGAGGATCACAAGGAGAAAAAGGCAAATGTCAGTAAGTCTGATGATGAGCTGCTATTACCATAAAGTGCTTCTAATAATGTGGGTAATTACAACACAGGTGCCAATAAACAAAACTGATAAAGATAATTAAACATAAACATAATGAGCACATATTGGAATATGGGTAAATGAGACACACTGTTTTATTAGACATTTATTGTTGTTTCATTATGGCTGGAGTCTGAGTCACATTGTCAGAGGAGCAATACAGCATTGTTGACTGCTGATCTATGAATTAGCAAGTATATTGCATGACTTCAGTCAGATGGACTCTGTTGGTTTCTTTTGAAACTTTAAATATTATGTGTTTATGTGACTAAGTTTAAGTCTTGCCAGACAGAAGAAGGCACTTGGATGAGTGATGGTGATGTTCAGATGAACAGAATCAAGTTGTTGGGATTTCCTTAGCTGGATGATTGAGCTAGTGATGCGCGAATCATGAATGAATCGTTCAATACTCGAGAATCACTTTACTGACTCATGAATCATGATTCACAAGCCCAACTGACTCACTGACTCATCCCTGTTGCTGTTAGCAAACTAATTTCATTAGTAGAAATATATCTAGCTTATAATTAAAATTGTGGAGAAAAACACAACATCCAGTATCTTAACAAAAACATTTCTGCTCTGAACTGGAAGAAAAAACCCTGAGTAGAAGCTCACATCAAGACAATAGCTCCTCGGTTCACAGTAGCATCGCTCTGCTAACATGCTAACAGCACATATGAGCTACTCACCCCCTCCTTTCCTGTGCTGAATCGTAGCGTAAGCGAATCACTCAGGACTCACTAACCCCCTCCCTCCTGTGCTGAATCATAGCGCGAACGAATCACTCAGGGCTCACTCACCCCCTCCCTCCTGTGCTGAACCATAGCGCGAACGAATCACTCAGGACTCACTAACCCCCTCCCTTCCCGTGCTGAATCATAGCGCGAACGAATCACTCAGGGCTCACTAACCCCCTCCCTCCTGTGCTGAATCATAGCGCGAACGAATCACTCAGGGCTCACTCACCCCCTCCCTCCTGTGCTGAACCATAGCGCGAACGAATCACTCAGGACTCACTAACCCCCTCCCTTCCCGTGCTGAATCATAGCGCGAACGAATCACTCAGGACTCGCTCACCCCCTCCCTTCCCGTGCTGAATCATAGCGCGAACGAATCACTCACTCACTCACCCCCTCCCTCCTGGCTCACAGCTTCTTCTTCTTCTTGCTTGGCAACCAATGTTAAGGCGCATTAGCGCCCCCTGGCTCACAGCTCAGTGGACATTTAGATGAGAAAATATATATTTGACACATTTAAGGAAAATACTAATAAAATAAAAATAAACAAAATAAATGTTCCCTTTAGAATTTTTTTTTGCTCTTTTTTGCTCTATAAAATAGTCGTTTTCTTTTAGAATCACTCATCTTAGCAGTAGGATATACATGAAAAGAGAAACAAATTAAGTTTGAGTGAAAATGTACATTTTTTGCACTCTCTGGTCAACTGACTCAGTGACTCAAATGACTCAAAAAACCCGATTCACTTTGGTGAGTGATTCATTCAAACTCGATTCAGTAAAAAGAATCAAATTTACCATCATGCATCTGCTGATGTTTGTTGAGCTGATAGAAATGTTGCATTTGGAATTACATTTAAAAACCATTACTCCCTTTATGCTCACTCCAGCCAGAAATCAGCAGGAAGACATAATCTCACTGAGTGAAAGGGACAAGAGAGGGAAAAATAGGTATATAGTGCTGGGAAGCATTGTATTCATACAATTCACATTTTGTGAATTTCTCCACGATGCAAACAGATTTTTCATTGTGTTGGGGAACATTTTATAAACAGGACTTTACCCCAAGGAATGGGGTCATTTGGTAGAATCCAACTGACTGATAATTAAACAAAGAGGTTTTTGAGAGTTTATAAGAAAATGAAAGAATATTTCCACATGGTTTCTACTGCTAGTTGACTTCTTCCACCTCCAAAGTTCTGAATGTATGAATTTGCCATCTGCTGTTAGTAAGAAGTGTCTTCCCCATGTATGTTTTTGCAGCGGCACCAGATTTGACATTAATAATCATACTGTAGCTGCGCACACTTTATTTCCCTCGTTTTAAAATTCATCAAAGCACTTTGAATTGTAAAGTTAAAGTGAAAAAGCCAATAAAACCTTGAGCTTGACATAAGAGGTGCTTCTGCTGGGTAGCTAATTTATATAATTGGTTCGTGTGTATTTTCCACATCAGTAGAGCATTGTATAATCCTTGGAATTACAATGTAAATGAACAAAAGAATCACCCTAAGATGAGACCTAAGGACTTCAAATGACAGCAGTAGGGGATGCTTCATTTTAGGCACATTTAAGTTCTGTTGCATTAGTCACAGTGGAAACCGTTAGCAGGCCTGATGCATTTCCATGAAGTCACTGAAAGCTTTTGATTAATGTAATTAGCTTGACTTCACTCGTTGCACTTTTATGAATGTATAATCGTATCAACGGGAGAGCTGCTGGCTGCTCTAATCCTTCACCAGCTTTTATCAAAAACAATTTAATGTATATAGTTTTTTTTAATAATGAGGTATTTAATTTGTTTTGTTTTATGTAAAAACAGATTGTCAGCAGGTACGCTACAATTAGCAGACAGAACTCTCACCAAAAGCCAGGAGCTCAATTGAAACTGTGAGTTCTTTTATTTTCATGATGAGAGTTACATGAAAATACTTCACTATCCTGACACTACAATTATGGCTAATAAACCTAGTTTAGCATAAATTTGAAAAAGTACGAGCTGGCCTAGCCCTGTCTAGTCAAAGCAGACCTCAGGAAGCCACATGCTTACAGTGTCCAAAGTTTTTTTCCCCCCAATAGCTACATTATTATCGTACACCTGTTACTTTGTATTTTTTCACACACTTAGAAGGTTTTAACCTCTGAAATCTAACATATATATTTAAATAGAGATTGAGAGTGGACTTTGTGTTGTATCTGAGATCATCTGTTACTCCAAGAAGCTTCATTTGGTATCAAACTTCACAGAGGATTGCATTTTTCTAAAGATTACACAAATTATACAGTTCTTCATTTAATGACAGACTGATAATGGATTAATCTGCTCTTTGTAGTCTTGCTGCAGGGCAAAAACCGGGGAGATTCAGTTAAAATCAACAGACAAAACTGAAATTAAAGGCATGGACTTAGAGCTAAAAGGCAAAATATATTTTTTATAGCTTTTTCTTAGGAAGTACATTTGAGATGATATGGCAGGTGAGGGCAAAAGGTTGAAGGAAGCTGGTGGCTCGCAAAACCGTGCAGAGTGGGGATGAAGAGAGTGTACATGGATGGCGGACTGTCAGGGAGGGAGGCTAGCAGAGAAGCAGGCAGACAAGGAACAAGGGAAACCACAACTTAGACAAAGAGACGTGGACAGCGTGCAAAGAGAAAGAGACTTGGACAGCGGGGCACAAAACACAGAGCAAAAAGAATAAAAATAAGAGAAACCTGTCAGACACACAGAGAGTGGATTTTCTGCAGTGGTAAATGTGCTGTTTCTTTTTAGTTATTTTTAGTGAGAATGATTTGGACCTGCACTGAATATGAATGGGTGCTCAACCTCCGAAGCACGGCCTCGTAGTTTTTGATTAATTTTGCCTTTGAACAAAAATTGGGAGTGAAAACATACCCCTGCACCTAAGCAGTGGCACAAACTGGACTCATGACACATATTTGTACTGTGGGTGGTTTTCATGGCTTTTTAAGATTGCTGGCTTAGGGAAGGTTGGTTAAAGTTTGAAAATGTTATGTTTCTATATCTATTGAATGGAAGGAGGAAAACTGAAGTAAAAGTGAAAAGCGATTCCATGTCCACACTGACACCAGGCGAAATTTTACACCTAAAAAAATGCTTTTTTTCATTTATTAACCTCTTTTAAAGTTAGTTTAACCCTCAGAAACAGGATTTACTGTTTGCTGTTGCTAAAAAATAATGAATCTTTATATGAATGTGAATCATCATTGTTGACCTGTCACATAAGTCATAGTTGCAAAGCTTGTGTCTGGGCAAATGTTTGCACTGAGTCAATTGTTTTCAGTGTGCCATTTTTTCTGACATCAGCCTCCGAGCTTGCAGACGATGCGCAGTGGAGCACAATTTTAGTCCTCATTTAAAACCTCATGAAAACCTGTCTACCATAGACCCTGGACATTTTGTGTGACCTTGGGTGACAGAGGTGCACAGACCTTTTTACATTCAGAATTCATCTTTGAAGTTTTCCCATTTGCTGCAAATTATTATTATTTTATTGTCCCCTGGTTTAAATCTGTACTATTTACACTGCAAATGAGCCTGTAAAATTCAAAGTGCTGTAATCTGGGGACCCTGAATTCCAGACAACTCAGGCTCTGTGCTGAATGCAGACTTTACATCATGGCCCTCAGTGCTCCCCCTTCCCTCTTTTCATGTGACTAACCATCTTGAATATTTTTCCCCTGTATGCAAATTAGTGTGTGCCAGTCCACTTCTCTTTCAGTTGCCGTTTCTGTGCTTCTTCACGGTCCTGAAAATAGGTTTCTTGGACTAAAATACAGCCTAAAAACTAAATGAGTCACTGGCAGCCTTGTGGTTGTCAAGAGGTTAAACTTCCACAGGAAATACTGGAATTTCATGGTTAGTGACCTTATATACATCTCTCTTAAGTCCTAAATCAAAAGGTTATGAGGATTAATTAAAATGTTCCCCGTTGGATAAGTTGGAGTGATATTTAGCATGCTGACTCGTTTTTATTTGGCTGAGTTTAAGACATCAAAAAGTATTTAAATTCTTACCCTATACAGGAAGGAAGTACACCCTCTATAAATGTTGTTTACATATCAGGACATAATAAAAATAGTTTTTCTAGTTTTTAGCAGGTCTTGAAATTTTGTAAATATGATCTCTGATGAACAGCAATACAAGATTTTACACCATGTCATCATTTATTCAACAGAAATTAAGCCAAAGTGCAGAAGCAGTGTGTGGAAAACCTAAATACACCATTACTGTTTCCATAGGACTTCAGAGGAAAAACAGTAGCCATATGCTGCTAGTCAAATGCACTTAACTACATATGATTATTAGCAAGTGTGACCACCTTGCAATTCTTCCCAGGAGCGGGTGTCCCAGCAAATTCACCACAAGGTCAGACCATATAATGCTCAGAGAAACCAAATGGAAATTAAGAGCAAAAAACTCAGCTAGTCACTTAACTCAAAAGAAATGATGTCATATGAATTAAAGTACAGTTAATTTAATTAAAAATTTCAGCAAAATTCAGAAAAAAATAAAATAAGCATGTGTAGTCCAAATACAGAAAAGGTCAACGTCAAGTTGTTTATCTTTATTTCATGTGTTTATTTTGAATGTTTGTGAAAAAAGATTAAGATAAATGGCTGTAGGTGCAACCATCACAAATTCAGGATCACACATGATGCATTAAATTGCGCTGTGCCAAAAGAATAATCATATAATGTATGAATTCACTGAGAGTAATGCAGGATCAGTTGCTTCCACAGGTAATAGTGCACGTTCTTTTTATGTGCAGCAGATTGAGGAAATTTGTTCTCTGTTCAGGAAATGATTCCATCGTGTTGAAGGTGGAGTGCATTACCAGGCTGATATGCAGTAAAAATGCCAATATCAACCTGAAAAATCACCAGATTTGTATATAAATGATTAGAACCCTCTAGGGTGGGACAGTGTGTGCGTGTCCTGGCTAGAATGCGATTATGTCCTCAGCAGGGTGTTCTGCAATGCAGCTGACAGTGAAGTGAAATGATATTCCTTCAGTTTCTCTCTGGAGAGACACCTCCAACACTCAGCGCTCTACCACTTATTTTAGCTCTCACACACACCAGGTAGAGAAAACATGCAGTCACTCAAGGGCATTAGCTCACTTGGAGTTAATGCACAGCCATAAATAAAAGTATTATGCCTGGGAAAAGCCCTTGAGATTCATCATCTGATTTTCAAGTTGGTCCGACCAAATGTTCATGGACAAAATGGAAATAGATGCACAAGCCGCATTTGTAATTTAGACTTGTGAGGACATGCTGTCATTCAGCCACCCTCGGTTGATGAATGTATTCCAAGTCTGCACAAATGTTTTGCTTCATCACAGCATGTCAGAAACAAAATGTGAGACCTTCCAGACACCTCCTTAGTTGCACAAGTAACTAGCTCAAGTCAGCCCAGTTGGCAAAATACACAGACCATTATAAACCTGCTGTCTCCCCTGTTAGCAAAGAGCAGCATTGAGCTAACAGTGTGTACCTGTAACTTTTAATGCCAAAGTGGAACATGGCAGTTGTTGGCTTGAAGGCTTTTTCCAGTCTGGAAGAATTATTTTGTGTAAAGTAAGTATCACTCCATAACACAACTGTAGTCCCAACAATGCTAACACATGGTTTTCTTTCAGGGTGACTGATTTAAACTAATTACAAGACTCATTAATCACCATGGAAACTTATCACATATTGTGTGTCATGGTCCTTTTGACCCAGCTCTTTGAGTTTCCTGTGTTTTAAAGATATTTTGTATTATGGTTCATTAGTAGTTTAAAGTTAGTTGGTTTTGAGTTTCTTCTATTCCCTGTTTAGTTCTTTGTTTATTAGGTTCCCTTGTGTCTCTGTCCTCTGCGTCCCTCTCTATGTGTCTGTGTTTGTGCGTGTTCATGTGGGCGTACTTGTGTCTTGTTTCCCTCTTCCTTTCCCACATTCCCCTCATCGTGTTCATCCCGTCATGTCACCCTCACGTGTATTTATGTGTTTAGCTATCATTCTGTCATGTCTCCAGGTTTCCTCGTATCCAGCCCAGGTTTTCATGTTTAAGGTTGTCTTGTTTATTTTCTAGTTTTCCCAGTTTAGGTTTAGTTGAGTGTTGAATTGTTTTGCCTCACCCTTTGTTTTGGATTCTTTATCAGCCCCAATTAACGGCTCGCCTTCTGTTCCACCTCACTCACGCCTCAGTGTCTGCATTTGGGTCCTCCTCCTCTCGCCACACGATCTGCCATTACAGATTGTGACATTGTGTCAACATTTCAAGCTCATAAATGTTTATTTTAGGACATCATAAAGGAGTACACCTGATATTTTAACATTTTATGAATCTAACCAAACTCAGTACTGGCAGAAAAATCTACTATGTAATATAAAGTATGATAAATATATTAACATTAAACAAGTTGTACTGGGCCCAGTTCACTAGATTGAGATGCTGCTATCTAAAACTACATGCATGCCAGTGCAAAAGTCTTAAACCGCCCCTTATGTCTTCATATTTTGGTCTTTCACCTGACCATTTTGAGAGGAATGTGGTTGTTTTGTTTGTTAAGCCATTTAACACTGAGCTATGAATTATTCAAACATAAAAACGGTACACACTAAGTCAAGGGATGAACCAGTGTTGTGTCTGTGCATAACTTAGCAAAGAATACATTTTAAATTGTGTCTTTAAGCATCTTTTTATTTTTACTGAACAGAAAAAAAGGCAGCTAACATACAAAGAAGAACTTTGAATGTCTTTCAAGAAGCCCAGAGAACTATTAAGGCTGATTAAAGACTTTACTGGAACACTTCCTAAGAGATTTCAGGCTGCCTTGAAGAACAAAGGTGGTCATACCAAATATTAAATGAAGAACAAAATGACAAGATTTATGACAAGATCTATTTTTTGCATGTTTCTGTAAATTCCTTTACCATGAAAAAAATCAAGACTTTTGCACAGTTCTGTATTTTAAAGGATTTAATACATGTAACAGATGATGATGAAACAGGTGTCCCAAAGACCATGCACACACACACACGTCACCAGCTGTAAAAGAGGAATGGTTAAAGAGACTCAGGATTTAATGAGCTGTTGGCTGAAGGTGCCACCAGGAACCGATGGAGACCCCGAAGTGTGATAATCACCCTGAGCAAGAGCGCTTAACCTCATATTGCCATCTCAATTACGTTTCTGGGGAGCTCTATTTCCTCCTAGACAGGCAGCAGGGTGATGCACTGTGTCACATCCAATAAGACAGCAGGAGCTTAAATAAATAAATTGCAGCGATATGTTCATTGTTCATGTGCATATTTGTGGTATTTCAAAAAAAGAAGTGAATGAGAAAACAAATACTTTTGCACCGAATTATGCATCAAATAAATATGTTTTAAAGGTATAATTTTAACATAATTTTACAGGAAGAAAAATTTTCACAGCAAAAAATGTTTCTACCACAGAGGTATAATACTGTTGCAATTTTTGCAAATGTTTTTACAGTGTTTTACAGTTTCCAGACCTGGGTCTGGGGTTTGCAGAGCCTTGGCCCCTGTGGGACATGGTCATGGAGGAAGAGGTTTCCCTTCACTACCACTGGATGCTGCTGCCCCTCCCTGGGATGCGGGTGCTTGCTGGTTTCAGGGCGCATGGCCGGATCTTATTTTTAGTAAGGCTAGAAAACATTATTGCATAAGAGTGGTCTGAAAGGAAGTCACAAGCTCCAGAAATGACCTTTATTTAGTCTTTTATACGATACCTTTAAGAGCTGAGAACAACTCAAACGACTTCATCTTTCATCCACAAACTCCTGGCAGTCATGGGTTGAAAAGACACAGTAAAAAAGAGCTTCTGTAACCACCTTTCCTGTTCTTATTGTGTTTCTTACATAAAGGTTTTATGTAACTGTAAATTGCTTTACAGTTGCATGTTTCTAAGACAGACTTTTAGTTGAAGGTTCAGACTGATTGTTTCTAGATGTTGTTGTCGGGCAAACTTATTGTCCTTTGTTTACCTCATCCATTTTTCTGCTGGGTTTGTTTGCTGTCAGAGTGACAGAAGTATTCCTGAATGTCCTGAAGTGTTTTGTGTTGAGCCTTCCTGCCCTTATCTTCTAGAGCTGGATCTTAGATAGTTTTCAGCTTTAGGCTTCTCCCATTGACAAATGGTCTGGGATCAGTGCAATTACCATCATGTGAAAAAGAAAGTTCACAGGACTCTGTGCAATGCTGTGAGTCAGTGAGTTGACCATGAACCCCTCTATTCTGGAGTCAAATATGAGACCGTCTGTCTCAATGGCACAAAAAGAAAATAATCAATGTGTAGCATTGACTGAAACCTGATTAAAATGCTGTGTTGGGACCTTAAGAGAGCTGTGCATAAATGGATGTGCGGAAAACTCAACAAAGCAAAACAAAGCTAGAAAGAGAAGGACAAAATTCCTCCATGATGATGTGAAACATTGATAAATTCATACAGAAAATTTCAAATTATTGCTGCTTATACAAGCTATCAATTCATAGAGTGTACGCAGTTTGTTAGTGCATTAAGTTTTGTGAAACTTTCTGTTGGTAGTTTTTGAAAGAAGATGATTACAATCTCTAAAAAAAAGTATCTGTAGTTCTGCTGCAGCGACTTTTGATTCTTCGCTTTTAGGGTTGCCATGCAGGATTGACTTTGATCTGTTCTTTTTTTCAACCTCCATTCAGTTTGACAGTGTTATCAGATTCCAGTGTTAAATCAGTGCACTACTCTGTAAATGTATTATTGTCAGCGGCAACTTCCTGCTGTGCTGAGCTTGGTGTTCCCTTGTGGCTGTGACAGATGCCAAGAAAATTGGGCATACTGTAGTGAACATTTATATAATTATTTGGCTGACTAAAATAACTTTGGCATGCTTTTACAGCGCAACTAGCTTTGCATATCTATGACTCATTGTGATAAAGTTCTTTTTATGTCCAGGTGACTGATTTAATTTGTTATTGTTTTCTTTTTCTTTTCTTTTTTTATTTAGAAAATTAAATGTTAAAAAATGTAAAAGTAGAATTTACCATCTGCATTCATCCAGCAGCACTTGGTGAGATACATTTATATTACAATCTAATTAAAATATTGCTTAAAAGCAGGAGTGATGTTTGTCTTTAACATCACAGGGAGTTTCTGGTTATACTGACAGACTGTAGATGCTTCCTCATTGAATTTCCCTTCCTTGGTTTGGAAAATGACAGGAAGCAGATGTGGAGCAGAGCTGAGCTTCTTAAAGGCTGGCAGCAGATGTGATATTTATGACCGTTTTTAAAAAATCAGACACTGGCTGTGGTTCTCTACCAGACCACAGGCAGCGCTCAGAGAAGACTATTTCTGTATCTGTGTGTGACCATCACTTCAATCCATAAAAAACCTGCAATAAGCATCCATCACTGTTGCCTAAAGAGCTGCAGGCTTTCACAGGAGACATTACATATCTGAAATGCTCTAAACTCAGTGGGTATAGGCTTTGCTATGTATAGTATTCTATACAAACTAATCTCAACAAGTTACCATTTAATAATTCAGAAGGTTATATGACCATTAGGGATGTTGCAAATCCCATTTTCATGCTTAAACTTGAAATATGAAATATGCAACTATGTAAACTATATGTATTGTTGTGAGCAAAGCAAAGCTGTGATGCAATATACACATGTAGAAAAAACACATCTGAGCATAGCTCTGAATGCTTGTGACTCTGCTTTACTTGTTCTACCTGCTTGCTTAAGTATTGTCAACTGTGTAATAGCCTGTCTATCTCCTCCATACTTGTAGGAATCCTGCAGGAAAGCCTGAAGAGTACCTTTCTCCAAGTGTGCCTGACCCACTCTCACCCCACCTGTCATCACTACTCACCTGCCCTAAATCGCTCAGCATTGGAGCTCTGCCCTGATAGATTATTTACCTAAGGAAGCTCATTTGAACTTTGCTCCCACATTAATCAGCTCTTGACAAAAAGAGAAATAGCTCTGATTCCTGTTTAGTAACCTACCTAAAGACACTTACCTGAAGACTGTTGCTGCCTGTGAACTTTAGGGATTTGCCTAAAAACACTAATCAGAGTCTTTAACTGGTTAACTTGTGACAGTATCCTGCATTTGGGTCCTTCAGTGAAGCCTTGGCAGAATGCAGAGACTTTGAAAAGATCAATACCACCCTCATACCTTCATGGTTAATGTAGCTTGTTAGCTTAGTTACTGTGTTAGTGCAGTCTATTTACGACACTTACAGCCATCTAATATTACGCTATATGCACTGTGTGTTTGACTCTGTTGTAAGTGTGTGCCTTGCCTGAACATTGTTAAATGAAATATCCCCTGTCCTGCTTGAAAAGGTTACATCCACTGGTACTCTGAATGCAAAACTTCTTCAGTGACAGCTGCCTTTGTGAAAAATACTGTGTTAAGAAAATAAATGCATAATGTGACAGGATGACTTCCTCAGTGAAGCCACAAAATGCATAAATTCATCGACTTGATCTCACTCTGCAAGAAAGCTTTCCAAGAGTGCATGTGTGCCTGAAAGCGAGCACATGCCTGAGTTGAGATGCTGAGAGAAACTGATGCGTAATTCAGTCCTGATCATTAAGGGTAAAGGGTGAGAGTGGACATTCGTCCAAGTGCTCGGTGTGGGAAAGAAAACTATTTCTTTCCCACACTATCACTACAAGATAGTGATTGGGTGAAAACTGCTGTCTTGTCCTTAAGTAGCTGCTGAGGGGAGAAAATGGCAATCCAGTAAGTGTAGTGGTGAAGAGGAGCAGAGATAGAAGAAGATGGTAGCAGCTAGTGGAAACAGTGCTTCTTACTATTTCATTACTCCAAGGAAAACAATCACTATTCACACAGATCCCAGAACTAGCAGATCACCAGTAGAGGTTGTTTACTGAGCAACCTGGTATTCAACAATAAAATAAGTACAGATATTTTCACTGTGTCCTCAGCATCCTTTTCTCTCTCACTTACTCTGTCTCACTCTTGCTCTCACTCTCTCTCCCAATTCCCTTCAGAGTGATAGTTTCTGTAACTCTGCAAACAGCTCTTATACATACAAAATTTGAACTGAGGTTGCTGTCTGCGTCTAGATCTACAGTGGCTTGCAAAAGTATTCGGCCCCCTTGAACTTTTCCACATTTTGTGACATTACAGCCACAAACATGAATCAATTTTATTGGAATTCCACGTGAAAGACCAATACAAAGTGGTGTACATGTGAGAAGTGGAACGAAAATCATACATGATTCCAAACATTTTTTACAAATAAATAACTGAAAAGTAGGGTGTGCGTAATTATTCAGCCCCCTGAGTCAATACTTTGTAGAACCACCTTTTGCTGCAATTACAGCTGCCAGTCTTTTAGGGTATGTCTCTACCAGCTTTGCACATCTAGAGACTGAAATCCTTGCCCATTCTTCTTTGCAAAACAGCTCCAGCTCAGTCAGATCAGATGGACAGCGTTTGTGAACAGCAGTTTTCAGATCTTGCCACAGATTTTCGATTGGATTTAGATCTGGACTTTGACTGGGCCATTCTAACACATGGATATGTTTTGTTTTAAACCATTCCATTGTTGCCCTGGCTTTATGTTTAGGGTCGTTGTCCTGCTGGAAGGTGAACCTCCGCCCCAGTCTCAAGTCTTTTGCAGACTCCAAGAGGTTTTCTTCCAAGATTGCCCTGTATTTGGCTCCATCCATCTTCCCATCAACTCTGACCAGCTTCCCTGTCCCTGCTGAAGAGAAGCACCCCCAGAGCATGATGCTGCCACCACCATATTTGACAGTGGGGATGGTGTGTTCAGAGTGATGTGCAGTGTTAGTTTTCCGCCACACATAGCGTTTTGCATTTTGGCCAAAAAGTTCCATTTTGGTCTCATCTGACCAGAGCACCTTCTTCCACATGTTTGCTGTGTCCCCCACATGGCTTGTGGCAAACTGCAAACGGGACTTCTTATGGTTTTCTGTTAACAATGGCTTTCTTCTTGCCACTCTTCCATAAAGGCCAACTTTGTGCAGTGCACGACTAATAGTTGTCCTATGGACAGATTCCCCCACCTGAGCTGTAGATCTCTGCAGCTCGTCCAGAGTCACCATGGGCCTCTTGGCTGCATTTCTGATCAGCGCTCTCCTTGTTCGGCCTGTGAGTTTAGGTGGACGGCCTTGTCTTGGTAGGTTTACAGTTGTGCCATACTCCTTCCATTTCTGAATGATCGCTTGAACAGTGCTCCGTGGGATGTTCTAAGGCTTGGGAAATCTTTTTGTAGCCTAAGCCTGCTTTAAATTTCTCCATAACTTTATCCCTGACCTGTCTGGTGTGTTCTTTGGACTTCATGGTGTCGTTGTTCCCAATATTCTCTTAGACAACCTCTGAGGCCATCACAGGGCAGTTGTGGAGCTGTTTTGCAAAGAAGAATGGGCAAGAATTTCAGTCTCTAGATGTGCAAAGCTGGTAGAGGCATACCCTAAAAGACTGGCAGCTGTAATTGCAGCAAAAGGTGGTTCTACAAAGTATTGACTCAGGGGGCTGAATAATTACGCACACCCTACTTTTCAGTTATTTATTTGTAAAAAATGTTTGGAATCATGTATGATTTTCTTTCCACTTCTCACGTGTACACCACTTTGTATTAGTCTTTCACGTGGAATTCCAATAAAATTGATTCATGTTTGTGGCTGTAATGTCACAAAATGTGGAAAAGTTCAAGGGGGCCGAATACTTTTGCAAGCCACTGTATATATTCTTATACCCTGAGTTAATTTTGATGGGTATAATTTATGAATAATCCCATGAACAGTAGAGGTGGACGTAACTATCATGAAGACCTGATTAGTAGATTCAATGTTACTATGTTGGTTTAAAAAACTGGATATGATAACACGGGATGGAAAGGGTGGATCTGACTGTGAAGCTGCTTGCTTACTTGCTGGCTAGAGACTTGCCTGTGTCATTAACCAATGAGCAAACCTTGGATAAACCTCCACTCTGAAACATAACAAGCCAAGATTTACAAAATAGACATAATTTTTTATTTGATCTAGTGTGAAATGAGTGGCTGAGTTCGTAAACTTCACAGGAAGTTTGATGTGGAAGTTCGTAAACTTCCACATCATTGTCTAGATTTTTGTTAATTCACAGAAAATGTCCTATTTCTTTTTTAAAAAAATTTGTAATGTAAATTTAAAAAAAGAATAAAATTTCTGTCATTTATCTAATACTTGTGTTTCACTAGCTGGGCCCACGTCCTCATTTTAGGTTTGACAGCATTTTAGTAGGTAAAAGTGAATGCTTTGACATGAATTGAGCTGCGGTTTGGGGAAGGCCTCGAAGGGACTGGAGACGGCTCCCAGGCCTGGCAGATCCCCATGTACTAAATAGAAATGAAGAAGTTAAAGAACTGAGAAGAAGGAGGAAGGGAGGGTGGGGCACATAAACGAGAATGAACAGCTTGCAGAACTGGGGGGAACCTATATAGATGACGACCGGAAGGAGCGTGTTTGGAGGCGTGGTCCTGCTCCTGAAATTCCGATACATAATCTCCAATTAATATGAAGGCCATGGAGGAAAGGTCTTTATCAGTAGGAAAAGCCATAAAACCTATGAAAATTCCCCTGGATTGGTTTCTTACGTACTATATAATAAGATTTAATGTTGCAGCCTCACATGCATGACAGGGAATCTCTTGATGCTGTTATTATTAGCATTGGCAGTGCTACTGGTCAAAAGTTCAGCTGAGATTTATTATGCATGCAGTGTGCTCTTGCTGAAGGTCCAGTGCAGCACCTGACATGTTTTTATCTGACATCAACAGCACACTGAGCCTGTTGTTTCTGCTGCTTCTCATTCTTCTTCTTTGTCCTCCTCTCTCTGTCTTATCTGTAAGCTGTCATAGTGCAGGTCAAGACACACACACACACACACACATATATATAGTTACACATTGTTCTGCTTGAAATGAGCACAAACTCCCGATGACTTGTAAATTATTCTTTAATTATCCCTTTACATCAAAATTTACACCAAACTTTAGGCAAAAGCACAGATTTAAAACACCTACTGCACATTACACATTAAATGTAACTAAACATAAGGTAGTTAAAACTAGGTAGTAACAGATACACAGTCACCTTATCAGTACTCGCACTGAAAACACATACAAAGGATAAACACTTGTTTTCTGTCTTTTTTAGTAGCGAAACCATGATGGAAACACCAACACAGTGTAAAAGTCAGACTGTCATACATGGCTGTGTCTGAAAAGTGCTATATCACTACTTACTGTACTTTTCAAATGCATGTCTCAGTTAAAAGTGCAATTTTCAGTCACATATGACCAAAAATACCTGATCAGGTATTTTTTCCACACACACTGTGCAGTTAGCTCTATATTTAAAGCTAAAACGCTGACCTTCAGCTTTAAGGCAATTTGAAGATTAAAAGAAAAACCCTGGGTAGCAGTAGAAATTGTAGTTTTGTACCCTTTAGGGTGAGGGTGATTCAAATAGCTAAAAGCCAAAAGTTCTCAGTTGATTGGATGTGAATGTAATTGCCCTCAAAGTAAAACTGAGTCAGGAGTTTAAAGCATGATGCTGTGCTATATTTTTCGTCATGTCAGCTCATCAGAAAAATGTGTTAATCCTTCTTTGCCATGCTGTGCGGGACACGTGGCTAGCCTCAAACTCTTTTGTTTGTCAGAAAAAATAAATGCTGGAAAAACAGGTAAAAAACAATGTACAGTTTAACTTTTAAAATGAGGCTCTGAATTTGGTGTAGATGTGGATGCGATGTGCATGGTTGTCGGTCTCTCTCTGAACACTTAGCAGCACAAGGCTCACGCAGGCTTCAACAAAATTTCACCAATGTAGTAGCTACACAAAAGTGGTGATTAGGGATGGGTATCGTTTAGGTTTTATCCGATACCAGTACCAAACCGGTACTTTTGAAACGGTGCCGGTGCTTAAACGGTGCTCGAACCGGTGCTTAAAGAATGGAGAACACAAACTTTGTCCAAAAACCTCACATGTTATGCTGTTATTTTGTAAAAAGATAATAATGTTAGCCTTCTGCAGCTATAGGGCATATATTGTATCACTCTTGCCTGGAAGCAGTGCTTAATCAATGGAAAAAAACACAAAAACCTCTCATGTTTAGCTGTTTCCCACTTTTTCTTTGGTCATTTTAGCCTTTTTGGCCAGGGTGAAGGGAGTATCTGCGATCAAACAAGAAGACAGCCGCGTGTAACTACGACGGTGTTTGCTAGTTCACCTTACATGCATTAATTTAATAACGTGGTTAGCCTACTCAACGTAAATTACACACGAACAACATTAAGCTACTTCTTCGCAGAGAAGAACGGCTCCTGCTACCATCATCATCCGTCATCATTTCTGCTACACTATCAGGGCTAGGGACCAGGACTCTTCTCTTCGGGTTCTTGGGGGATGTTGCTAACTCCGGGTCCGATAACAGGCACCACACCCGCAGTAGATGTGCCGGTTTGAGGTCTCGCAGCAAGCTATCAAATACGGTGCATTTCTCGGCTTTTAAAAAAACGCTATGCGTCGCCAGGTGTTTCATCAGATTCGAGGTGTTACCTCTTTTGACAGTATCACCTTAAAGCACTTGTTGCAGGCTGCTGAGTTTGCATCTTTTGCTGTGAAGTACAGCCAGACTTTTGACCCTTTTGCCTTGGGCATTTTTTTTTATCTGTAGCTCTGCTCTAAAAGAACGTATGTACCTGGACCCGCCTACTATCCTCGGAAACGTAAAATGATTGGCTAGAATCCAAAGTGTATGACATTTCAGGAAAAAATAAAGCACCGAAATAAAGCACCGAAATGTGCGCTGCGTTTCGGTCTGGTTACTACCGTTTATGTCAGAACCGGTGCCACAATGGCACCGGATACCAGTACCCATCCCTAGCGGTGATATAGGTTCTCAGACACAGCCTGGCTTCTCTTTTTTTTTTTACCACGGGAAAGATATGTGACCATTTATATTGTAACAGGCACTGGTTCTGTAACACACAGAGCACATCTTTCCCCAGAGTCACATCTCCTCCAAGGACACAGTTCAACAACATATGCGGCTGTAATGCTCCGCTGTACATTTTGTGGTGCGTTAAATGACTTTACAACAACACACACACAGATATCACTATGCCACGGTTCAAGGTGAGTTCTCTTTACAGCTCGTACTCAAAGTGTCACATTGAAAAGGAGATTCACAAAAGAGACCACTGGAGAGGTTGGCATTTGTACAATATGAGAAAAACTCTAAAATTCAAAGCAGCAATAAATGTCTCAACACTGACACTGCAGAGGCGGTGACTGAAGTTTTACTCAGTTTTATATTTGCCGGTTGAACTTTCCAGATGTGATGATTTCTTCTTTTATTCAGGCACACCTGCCACTATGATCTAATTTCCCCTGGTTGTGCAAACATTCTTACAGATAAGATTCATCATAATGAAGTGCAC
The DNA here is from genome assembly GCF_036321145.2 of Pelmatolapia mariae. Classification (NCBI taxonomy): domain Eukaryota; kingdom Metazoa; phylum Chordata; class Actinopteri; order Cichliformes; family Cichlidae; genus Pelmatolapia; species Pelmatolapia mariae. The sequence continues at coordinate 9,991,073 of NC_086237.1, read as the reverse complement.
TGTGATTAATATATATATGTAAATGTAAGGCTTCTTGTATGTAAACCCCCCAAAACCACTTTGATCACCGATAAGTACACAAATCTGCTCCCACCTTCATGAGCAAACACACTTGAGCATACACACACGTCACTCTTTTTATTTTATTCCCCCCATTAAGTGATGAGTCCCACAAGCATTTGCATTGTAAAGTATGTGTGTCTGTGTGTGTGTTTAGATAGTAGCTGTAATTAGCATGATTGGAGAGTGAGGGATGGTTAGAAACACAGGAAGAGATGGTGCTGATGAGGACATTCACCCTACCGTGTAGCCTGCCAGGCGCCTCTCCTCAGCAACAAGCAGGCATCTTTTTGTCTCCATCGCTACAGCTCTCATCAGCGATGGCCGCGTGAGAGCTCTGAGTGTGTGTTGAGAGAGACACTGCGGCGCGCTCGTTTAAGGAGCGCTCGCTGAACGAAGTTGATTACACATTCATTAAAGCCCCGGCCTCTCGTTCACCCGCTCCACTTGACCTGTCCAAGTGAGAGGCGGATCAGGGAGCGTACTCTGCATTCAGGACACACTGTGGATTATTTCTGGCTCTGTGCTTATGATTAGGGCACCGCAGTCAAATGAAATATAAATAAATAAAAGATGATGATGATGATGATGAGATGATAAGATGGGTTTTGAAGTGCAGGCTCCCAGCGCTCACTCCTGCATGCCTCTCTGGCTCAGACAGCTAATGCCACATTATAATGGATACTATGGATTTCTTGCATCCTATTAGATCTGTGATTTGCCCCATAATTGTGTTTGGAAGGCTTACTTGGGATTTTAATTTAGTTTTCATTTTTAAAGCTTATTATTTACATCGTTAGTTAAACCAAGTTTGCACAACTGAAGGGGATCCTCTGCCTACAACTAAGACAGTTCTCTGCACTAAAAAACAAAAGGGAAAAATATTGGATAGTAATTCAGTAAACAGCCAAATCAAATGGACCTAAGACAATCCTTCCAAATGTTTGCACCACTGTCCTCGTGAGGATCTTGCAATTATAGCCTGAAACGCCTAGCACAACATAAACTGAATCTAACTTATCTTTGAAACTCCTCTGGAGAAGGCCGTCTCTCTTAGAAAATCAAATTTCAGCAGGAGCATGCGGAGATTACCTCTTCACGTTTCAGTCCCCTTGCAAGGGAGACAAAAGATTAAAGGATCACAAGGCGGTTGCAGGAAAATTAAACGAATAAATAAACAAGCACACTTCTGTTACACATAAAGGACACATTCTCTGCTCGGGACTTTTATTCTGTGTTGTTTTGCCTCTTCGGATGAAACAAAATAGCCTCACAAATCACTCTTGAAACGAACTGCCCGCAGCTCACAGACGAGTCACAGGGGGTCAGTTTGTATTAAAGGTTATGAGCAACTGTTGCTAATTGGTTTATTTTCCAATAGTGAGACTCCAGTAGGGACAGGCTAACTGTAGCCACAGGCTGTAACCACTTTGTGCAAGTGGTGCACCTCTGTAGACTGTATATGAAAGATGTAAGTAGACTCCATGTCTGAGAGGTGAAACCTGCAGTCTATGGGATTTTGCTAACCAGTCTAAGTACCCCTTGCTTTGGCTATGTGCACTTACCACTACATAAAAACAACATGTGATGTCTTATCATGCCCAATATTTAGCAAAATACTGATATACATATTAATATTGATGGAGTATCTATTCCACTCTAACGGCTTTAAAAATATGTTTTAGCAGGATCTAATAAACTAAACCCTCCTCATAACACTGAATGATCCCCATCAATGTTCCCTCTAATTTTTCATGTGTCTGAGCAAACACACAAACTCCCTGAGCGTCCCTTGGACCACTGTGAGCGACAGCAGACGTGTGCACTGTGGTCACGCCAGCATCGAATCCATCCAAGTTACATGGTTTATTAAAATAATCAAATTAGAGCATTTACATTTATGTTAGACTACTTTTAATTAACTGCTTTAGCCCACTTACAATGAAAATTAAAACAAATCTTGTTCATGACATGTGTAGTATGTTAACACTATTGGAAGTAAAAATAACTTGAACTCCAATTTTGAAAACACAACTTTCTTTTTTTAATTTTTTTATAAAGCTCTGACTTGTATTGTGAGTCTGTGGTGTGGGAGAGAGTCCTGTAACTCTCTCTCTGCAAAATACAGTAAATAATGACCAATGTTGGGCAATTAATTATATAGTTACTTCTTCAAAAAAGTAACTGAGTTTTGCAAACAACAAAGTTTTTTGCAACTGTTTACCTAAAAATGCAGCCAAGGCGTCTTTTTTAAATAAACATTTCAAACTATTTACAGAACAATCAGCTGTTCTGCATCAAATTTGATGCCACACAAATTATTTGTGCCACTCCAAAAAATAATTTCTGTCCACTATGAGATAAAGGAGAACAACAGCCTGATACCTGCAGGCCTGACAACAGGAGATGTATCACTCCTGTAACACCTGTAACATTCTGCAGTCGTCTCATTGTTCTGACACACACAACAAAACTATTCACTACACTACACACTAACTACACAAGATTTGCGCTAAACGTGGCAAATCTCTCACATCTCAAAACACCGCCGTCACTCCAAAAACTTTTTTTTTTTGTCACTCCTAAAACTTCCCCCCTCCCTAAACAACAAATGCCATGTTTTGATTGGTCGACATGGTACATTTCTCCACCAATAGGAAAGGGTGGGGATTTTTTGTTTTGTCTTTGCTCACAGGCGGAGAGTGCTTTCGACTGTTTTCCTTATAAAACGCCGTTTTTACCGTTTCTTCCCGCAGTAAATATAAACAACGATAGTATTCAGGAAGAAAACCAAACATTGCAGATATTTTTATCATAACTCTGGTTTTACGTGGCCTATCAACACAATTTAAAAACTGGTATAAAGTCCACACTTTTTCCTTCAATTGTTACGTCTGTCCTGCTCACATCTCCAATGGTTGTACACGTTGTCATTGACGTGGCTTCACTCCACATCAGCCATGCCGCTTTGCTAGCTAAAACACGGGTGTCGGCACATATGGACGCTGTCATAGCCTGTCAACGACGTTGATTAGCTGTGTATATACGAATGTGAATGCATCACTGGCTGGACTATCGGATAAGGTGGCATCGTTCTAATCCCATACGGGAGCAGCCAGTCACTTACTGACTAACACTGCAAAACAGAATTGTTAACATATTTACTTTAATTTCAATTCAGGTTAGATTTTTTTTTTGTGCCCAACGCAGATTTTTTCTGCGCAGAGACCGTGCCAGCAGTGCGCAATTGCGCACGCGCGCAGCTTAGAGGGAACATTGATCCCCATTGCAGAACAAAAACCCGACAGCAGAGGCTGGTTATGGGTAATATGTCCTTGAGATGGTCCTCATTTGTAAACACAAAAGGAATCTGAGTTGCAGACTTGATCACTTACTGAATGAGCTCATTTGCTTCCAGTATTTTAGCTGAGGAACATTTTCTGCTCACTTCACTCACTCCAAATCATCCAACCAGGGCAGCACACATCAAGGGTGCAGGTCTTGTTTATAAGGTAATCAGGTTACTATCATCAAATAACATCAGCCATCATGCTCTCATTCACTCCTGGCTAAGTCTGTTTGAGGTTCTGCTCCTGAAATGTAACTATGCTCTTTGGATTGACAATACACCACTGCTACCAGAATACTAAAACACATATTTGAACTATTTTGGGTAGTTAAAAAAATCGAAGGTCCTAAAAAACAATTGGCTTTCATTAAACTTTTATGATAGCATGTGGCATTTGTGGTTATTTCACAAGTTTTTTAAAATTTGCTTTACATTTTCCACATGTTCACCTCAGATGTTGGTGCTGATGAGTGTGAAAATATGACGTTATGAACCTCTGTGCAGAAGTTGAATGAATAAAGATTTCACTGTTCACTGTGAATCTCATGTCATCAGATGTTGCCTACATTTTAGCAGTGCTGTAGTGCAGCGGTTCCCAACCTTTTTTGCACCACGGACCGGTTTAATGTTAGACAATATTTTCAGGGACCAGCCTTTAAGGTGTCGTGGATAAATACAACAAAATAAAAAGATACAACCTGATATAAGAATAAATGTGAATTCACTGTGTAATTGTGTAACTTTATTAGCAGCGTCCTCCTGAAATGCACCAACAACACTGAGAGCAACATCCTCCTCTCTGCCCCTTAATGCTCTCAGGTCGCTATGGTAACGCATAAATATTTCTTTCAAATAAGACACACAACTATAACACGGGAAAAGATCCAGGAAAACCGAGTTAACGCTAAAGTCCCTGAAAACCATAAATTTCACACCCGAGCCTCAACTCTCACAGCCCGGTACTGGATGGTGGCCCGGGGGGTTGGGGACCGCTGCTGTAGTGCACTCTTTAACATACTAGACTAGTATATATGTCTTGTGCTGGACTACATCATTCTTTAAACCTGAAACACTTTAATTCTCAAGGTGAATTTATTTTGCAGCTGCTAGTATCTGATAATGTAAGGAAAGCCAATTACATGTGAGACATTTCAATATGTTGAAGTTTTATGCTTGGCCAATTTAAATGACACACACTGCTGTCTATGAGAACAGCAGGGATCATGTTCACGTTTGACTTCTATTTTGCATGAGAAAAGTCCCAGAGATCATATAACGCTGATTTCTGGACTTGACCATTGCACACAGATATTTCTTCAGATTCTCAGACTCTGTTGATGATATTATGTACTGTAGATGATGAGATAATCAAAGTCTTCACAGCTTTACATTGACAAACATTATTCTGAAATTGTTCCACAGTTGTTTTGCAGACTGGTGAACCTGTGTGCATCTTTACTTCTGAGGAACTCTGAAGTCATGTTACTGACTTGCTGTCAATTAACCTAATTAGTTGCAAAATATTCCTCCAGCTGATTTTCACACTGCTTCTCTTTTCAACCTTTTGTTGCCATCATCCCAACTTTATTTAAAAAAATATATATGTTGCTGTCATCAAATTCAAAACAAATTTTCAGGCAATAAAGGCAAGTAAAATAAGTGTTTGAACTATTAAATATATGACATTTTACAAGGCTTTCCAATTCTCTTTAGTCCTGTCTTCCTTTCCTCCCCCCCAACTAGATGCAGCAGATGGCTGTTGGAGGTTGCTATATAAATAAAACTGAACTGAATTGAAATGAAATGAACTTTAGTTGACTCAACAGAGAAACACAATACTTGCCCTGGTGATGCAGCTGCAAATTGTAGTTATTGCAATTTCCAGAGTGATTTCCAGATCTTTTTCACTCAGACATGGCAGACTGAGGCCAATTAGTCAGATAATGTTGAGACAGATATTTAGATATTTCAGATATTTAGGCATGGTAACTAAAATTGGCCATTATTTCTTGAAATTAAATTGAATTCTTTTTTATTTCTATTGTGCCAAATCCCTTTAACAGTCACCTCAAAGCCCTTTATATTGTAAGAAAAAGACTATGATAATACAAGCGTGTCATCATTTGGATTTACATTTTTTTCAGTCTAAACATTGCAAGTTTATCACATGACATTTTTTTTAGTGAGAAATAACTGTGCCTGTACTGATCAGATATAGACACTTCGTGTTGATTCTGTAAATAAATGGCAAGCTGTAAGTAACAATGACATGTAAATGTATACGTTTTAAAATGAATTCTTTCACGTATTAGAGATCATCCATCTTTGGGCAGCACGATGAAGCAGTTAGCAGTAGAAATGTTCCCAGCAACTAAATAAACAGTTACTCGAATGAGAGAAACGACGCCTAGTCTAAAAGACAGAAAACTGGGCACATTTTAAATCTAGGAAGTTAATAATTGGCCAAACAAATATTTTGTCTGTATTTTAGGAACAATGTGAAATCGTGTTTCAAATGTCACTGAAATGTACTTTGACTTTGCGCTGTGTATAACGCTGCAAGCACACACAGGCTCAGATTAGTTTGGCTAACCTTAGCAGTGCTAGCGGCCGCAGCCTTGGTTTCTTCCGTCCTAACCTTCCTATTCAGTGCAGAATATGGTCACACCTGGTTTCTGTTGCTTGGTTACATATCTGCTGTCAGAGCTGGCAGTCGGTTGTATTATTGTACCATCTTTGACTGGTACAACAGCACCTGCCATTGTACTTTTATAAAATAAGAATAATACATCCTGTACCTGTGTTGAACCCCATCACCACCACCACAGTCTAAATTTATCCTTGTTAGGGTAACTGGTGATTCTAAATGGCGTGTAGGTGTGAATGTGAGTACCTCACCAGTGGCTGGACAAGCACGATAATTTAATTGAAAGCTATCCTTCTTTGATTTTCTTTCTTTTGAGTAGATTTACTAGACTGTCACTCAACATGGCTGTCCGGTATGTGTATATGAAATCTCAAAGCTATTATTCTGATGATCTTATCACTCAACCGATGCGCCTGTCTAGCTATGTTGGGTTTATTACTAGCTGCTTTGCCACGGTGAAACACTGGAATGTTAACTCGGGTGATGACACGTCTGGTGTTTGCCTTTCATTTTCCCTCCCCGCACTGAATGTGACCTTCTGTTATTCGTGCACAGTGTCCATGTTAAATGCTGTATGGTTCACTGTCAACAAGACAATGCAGTGAAAAAAGCGATAGAATTTATTGAATCCAATGTAGTTATGTTGCTTCACAACTGCTTCTCACTTTCATGTCAGCTGACACTGGAATTTATAACAACAGGCCTTGTGTGCCGAGAATAGACCAACAATCAGGGGGGAGCATGTGAGCGGTATGTGCGTCTGTACGAAAATCATTGATGGGTGTCAGCAGGTGATCACTCTCTGGTCATGTGTGCACGTGTTGTGGGCACACACTGAAAACAATATCCATCTTGGAACCATATTTAACCAAGGGCTGCTGCATACTGTGTTCAGTATGTGATAGCAGTGAATTGATTCTCGGTGCAAAGCAAGTAAAAAAAAAAAAATGCCAATAACGGTTTACTTACTTTCAGTTTTTAAAAAAATCACTGAAATACTTCAAATGGATTCAGTCTTTCTTGCTTTGTGTGTTCTTGTCTGATAAGTAATAGCTCTGCAGTGCTGTGGATGTGCGTATCTGAGGCTGTGTGTTCGCTCTGCATCCAGCAAATATGTAAATTGTTGGGAATTTAGCTGTTAAGCACACTGCAGAATATCTGTATACAAATATCCTGCAGTGTGAACTCTTTCACAGATATAGCAGCAAGAAAACATCTTAAAATTTCATTACAGTTGTTAAAAGTATTTACAGTTTTTCTACTGTGAGAACAGTGTCACCATAGGTTTGCACCTCACTGCATTTTGTTATTACAGCAGTTGTATGTAGACATTTGTGTGTTTACTGCTGTAGGAGGTAATGACAGTTTGTCCCTGTGGGCTTTTCATTTCAATTTTATTTATATAGTGACACATCACAACAACAGTTCCCTCAAGGCGCTTTTTATTATAAGGTAATGACCCTACAATAATACAAAAAAAAAAAAAATGAAGAAAACCCTGACAACTTCCCATTATTTGGAAGGAAAAAGGAAAAACTCCCTTTTAACAGGAAGAAACCTCTAGCACAGGGGTGTCAAACTCAATTGGACAGGGGGCCAAAACTCAAGGCACACTTTAGGTCGCGGGCCAAACAAGATAAACATTTACTGAACACACTAAAACAATGTTTTTTAAACATAAATATGAATAAAAACAGACAGGAATATTATTCCAGATTAAATAAACTTAAAAAAATTAACTTTAACTTTAAATATTTTGCTCTTTATAAAACTATATCCTGTCAAAATTATGCAAGTTAGAAATATGAACATGTTGCCAAAAACCCCAGAAAAAAATAAATGAAAGCAAACACAAGGTTGGAGCTGCATGTAGACGGAGCTGGGCATTGCTTCAGGAATGGAACTAATAAACTGTGCGGCCCATTCAGTGTCGTACTTTCCCTTGAGTGTATCATTACACTGCAGCTCCATCTGAATCTGCACAGGTGCAGTTCAGCAAAGTCCGCTGACTTGGTTCAACATTACTTGGCAACAGGGAAACTGGTGCATTTGTGACAGCTTCACTTGAAATGCCTTCACCGCATCATACATGTCATGTCCATGAACTGACAGATTTCCTTGCTGAGCTCAAAAACTCTATTGAGAATTTTTATCCCAATTCAGCCAACGAACCTCTGTATGATAAGGAATGTCGGCAAACTCTGAATCTATTTCCCACATAAAAGACTGAAATTGACGGTGATTTAAACTTTTAGCTCAGATAAAATTTACGGTTTGCGTTACGGTGATCATTACATGCTCCATTTTTAGGACTTTACCACACAGCCTTTCCTGGTGTATGATGCAGTGATATGCTGTTAACTCACCGGTACAGTTCTCCTCCTGCATCTTTACTCGCATCCTGCTGACTAGTCCGCTTTTTTCATCGCACAACACCGGCGCTCCATCTGTTGTAAGTCCAACAAGTTTGTCCCAGGGCAGTTTCATGTCGGTTACACTTTGACATACGTTTTCAAAAATGTCTTTTCCTGTCGTTGTCCCGTGCATCGATTTAATGTTCAATATTTCCTCTCCACGGATGAAGATGGCCAGCTGTGCAATGTCCATCATGTCTATACTTTCATCCACAGCAAGAGAGTATGCAATAAAGTTTTTGCTTCTTTCACACAACTATGTTCTTAAATCAGTGGCCATCTCACAAACCTGATCAGCAATAGTATTTCTGCTCAGGCTCACATTTGCCAAAATCTGCGTTTTGTCTGGACACAAGACGTCGCACAGCTTCATCATGCAGCTCTTCAGAGTGGTACCGGGCTGATTTGGCTATCTCCTCTGCTACAATAAAACTTGCTTTCACAGCAGCTTCACTTTGTGATTTTTGCTCTGGTGAAAAAAGTCTGCTGAAATGTCAGATTCTTCTTTAGCTCTTCTACTTTCTGTAGTTTCTGCTCTGCATTTAGGTTTTTCAGCTTATGTTTTGTCTCGTAGTGCCGTCTTGAATTAAAATCCTTAATTACAGCCACATTAGCTCCACTAATAAGACACACGGGTTTACCGGCAATGTCTGTAAACATATATTCAGTCACCCACCGGTGCTGAAAGGCTCTGCTTTCAGAATCAACTTTTCTCTCCACCATTGTGAGCTGCTAGCTTCGCAATAACAGAAGTTTGACTTGATTGATGCGGGAATGTTCCCAGTTAGCCTAGCGTTCAGCATGGAGGCTGCAGCGCTGCATTATGGGATCTGTAGTTTGTCTATTATTAGCGCCTCACATCGCCGGGCCATGCATAACAATAATAATACATCTATATAAAATGATCTCGCGGGCCAGATATAAATGTACGCCGGGCTGGATGTGGCCCGCGGGCCTTGACTTTGACACATGTGCTCTAGCAGAATCTGGCTCAGGGAGGAGTGGCCATCTGTCGCGATTATTAGAGGTCAGGGGGGAAGACACGACAAAGAGAGCCAGAGATGAATAATAACTAATAATTAAATGCAGAGAGGTGTATAAACACATAGTGAGTGGAGAAGGTGATTGAATGTGCAAAACCCACGTAATGTAATGGAAAATCTTGTTTTTATGTCTTTTTGGGATTTGTTTAGTGTGTGTGTGTGTGTGTGTGTGTGTGTGTGTGTGTGTGTGTGTGTGTGTGTGTGTGTGTGTGTGTGTTTTTGTTTTGTTTCAGACATTATGAAAAGCAGCAAGGCACATCACTGCACATTAAAGAGCCACAGGTAACAAGCTGCACATCCAAGGACAAAAAGTCTGCAAAGAACTTTAAACCTGATACTAACTTGTGTCCTGTTGTAGCTGGATTACATTTTGGACTGACAGCTTAAACAGTATTTGAAACAACTGTCCAGTGACACCTCATGCAAAGGAAGTTAAAGTTCACTTCGCCCATCTTAACAATGGAGCCTACCCACATAATGTACCAGATTCAGCCCAAAACGATAAAGCTAACATAGAAATATAAGAAAATAAAAGACCATAACAGACAAAGTGAAACTAAAGTGGTTTGCTGGATTACCCCAGGGAATGCCCAGAACTGAAAGCCCAAAAAATCTGATTTTAAGATGAACAATTGCTTGAAAAGATCATTTTATGTTGGTGCCAGCTAAAAAAAAAAGTTTTTTAAAAAGTTTTACACTCTGAAAGCAGTGCCTGTCTTTCAGTTCACCAGTGAAGCGTTATGTATCTGATGGAGGAGGAGCATGTTAAACAGACTAAAATAATGTACTGGTTCTGCAGAACACTCGATCATTTCTTTTCTGGATTGTGTTGAACAGATTTAATGGTGGGCTCACATCATTTAAGGGTTCATATTGGGCATGTGGGGTTTTTAGCTAAATGTTTGCCTTCTCTTGAAACAGCAGCCTCTTTAGCATCTGAAGCGCCTCTGTTTTTCAGAAATGGTGCTGCCAGCTGCTGAAGTCAATCCGCAGCCTGATGACGGGGGAGTCCTACACTGCTGGTGTTTATGCTGATTGCCAGAACTTTTCAGCAACACCTGCAGAGGATCTTTTGAGCGCTTCTTCAATCAGACAGGCGCTTGCTCTGCATGTTGGACTGCTCATGAAGTCCTGCTCAGGGAGACAGAGCTGGCAAGTTCAGAGTAGATTTTCCTTTGTTGTTTACAGTTTTTATCTCCCCTTGTGGGAGACCCTTTGAACTAAAATCCCACATCTGCCTGTGTTTCAGTGTCTGTTAGAGAACTCCTGTGTAAAACAGGTTGCCTTCACTTTTTTCAAAACCCAAGCTTTGTCTCTTTGGAGAAAACCCCTCTGTTAAAAGGAGAAGCCGCCGTTTTTACAGCAGTGTGTTGGCATCGTGTGACAGCTTCACTCTAAAATAGACTGTGAGAAGTCACGCAGCCTGCGTGATCGAGCATGTGCGAACCTGAGATGACTGGGGTGACATGCAGAAGCTGTGAAGAATGGAGGCGCTAGCGTCGGCTTCAGTTTAGCTTTTCGAAACTGGCATGTGCTCTTGTTGTTGAAGCTCGCGCCATTGCTTTCTGGCACCTGGCAAATCCTACAAATGCCAGCTGACCATTAGCTCTGAATTGGATAACTAAGTGAAACTACAGTTCTGTGAACAGGGACAATATTTCCCAGCATGGCATTCCAGCAAACATGCTGGAAATGTGTTCATTAAAAACTCACATTCACCGGCAGACAAACTCACATATTCCTGCTGTACTTTTCATAAACACACGCAGGCAAAAGCAGCAACGTGATCGCTCAACTTACATTCTTTTCCTGCTGTCCAGCAAAATGCTGCCTGCACTTGAAGTCTATTCCTCCAGGTTGCTACTGGAGTAGAAACTCGACATCTCTGATACTGTTTTGGAGACACTCCAGGATGATGAACCATTTGAGGTGAGGTCCAGGGAGGAGCTGTGTGGTCTGGCCTCAACCACAGCCCCGCCAGGCCCTGGGCCTCCTATAACTTTCACCTTGGGCTGCTCTACATCGTCCCCAACCTGTAGAATAGTAGACACGGTGGTCTCCATCCTGCTGGCCTTGTAAACACTTGTCTGGGTCTGAAGATAGCGAGTGGACTTGAGTTCGAGGCCTTCATAGGAGCCTTGAGGGACGCAAGGGCAGCAGCGGAATGCTTGTTTAAAACCAGCTCGAAACCTGTGGAGGAAATACACAAATAAATCTGTTCTCCTGTGATTTGGCTGCATGGTGACTCAGAGGTTTACACTGTTGCTTCACCCCAAGAGAACCCTGGGTTCAAACCTGGATAGGGCCCTTTCCCTTATTGACATCTATCATCCCCTCATAAATAAAATCATCATTTACAAACTGATGATTTTGCTGCCTGCACTTTCTTTTTCAATTACAATTCTTTACTCTGGTGATCTTTGTCTAATATTAAAATTTGTTTAATAATCTGAAACATGTTAATGTGAAAAAAATAACAAATAAAAACCCTGAAATCTATTATCTGGCATCAACCACTATATGAGATTATGGTGGTTTAAAGGTAAGAGTGCTGAATTAATCAACCGTGCAGTTGATTTCTTCTTGTTAAATTTAAGGGAGAAATTTGCTATTTTGTTTTAATGTCTGACCAGGGGTGACAACTTGGGAAAGTTACGAAAAAAGATGACAAACATACAAAACTATCACCAGTTTAGCTCTGCAGAGTTTTTTCATCTGTTTGCAAATGGCCTGGTTTTGTTTGATCTCTGTGTGTGGATGAAGCCAGGAGTACAGTGCCAGGCAGTGGCAGCACAGTAAGCAGGGTGGTGTTATAACTGAGACACTCAGAGTCAAACTGGTGTTGTAACTATTCAACGTTACCTCTCTGTGAAGCCCCAGTAAAAACTCAGTGGAGCATTTAGCAGCTAAAGAGATATTTCCACACAGGAGTTGGTTAGAGAGTGAACATTAGACCTAAATTGGTCAGATGGACTGAGAAACAGCTCTAAATAGAAGCTAATGAAGCTCTCTGTGGATTCTGGTTGTGTAAACAGAACGGTGACACATTACTCATTCCAACTTTATAATGAAATTTGTGTAGCTTGTTGCACAGCCTCCAAGTAAACAAAAAGTCATTTAATGCAGGTTTAAAGGACACAGCTGGTTCATTTTTTCCTCATCTTCTTACTGGTAAACTACAGTACAACAATAACATCCATCCAGTGAAACACATATGCTCTAGATATTTTAAATGTAAAGGAAACTGTAAATCTGAGTTATTAACATTATATTTGTGGTGCAATTGTATGCCAAAGACACTAGAACATCATGTGTCTGTACAATCAAAAGATCATCTGTCAATGGCACTTCAGGCATGAAGCTAACAGCAGATGTAAAACTGTAACAGTTTAACACACATGTGCAGTGACAGAAAACAAAGTGATTTTAAAAAATAGTGATCACACAGAACGTCCAAATATTACTGTTCATTAACACATTTGCAGGTGTTACAAAAAAAGACTAAAAATAAATCAAAACACTGACAGAAGACACGATGGAAGTATTTTGCAATATAGATGACAAAAGCCTGACATGAAACATCTTCAGTAGACAAACACAACCAACAGTGAAGCCCAGACAGAGAGAGAAGAATGAAGGGAAAGGCAACATCTCTGTTGCTGAGAGCGAGCGATAAGAAAGAGACTGATGAAAAAACACTCACATTGGTTATGCATTTGAGCTCAGGGAGACAAAAACCGCCAGTGACTAAACCTATAAACCTCACCTCAGCCCACACATTTTCATTTTTGGGACTTGGGAGGTAAAATACTCAAGTGTGAAATCGCATTTCTCTGAAAGCTCAAAGGCAATTAGCAGGTTACAGCAATGGAGGACAATGGAAGATGCTTCATTAAAGAAGCATCTTCCATTGTCTTTGTGAATGATGATTCAATCACAAAGTCGAATATTTTAGATAGATAGAAAAGATAGGATAGCTTATTTCAAACATGTCAATGTAAGTAAAATAACAAGAGAGAAGCCAGGAGTACAGTACCAGGCAGTGTTAACCAGCAAAAACTGCTTTAAACTTCAAAATTGTTGACAGTCACATTAGCTTAAGTGTGTACCATTATAAAGGAGTGTCTGGTGTTTAAAATTTGCGATGTTTTTTGATGAGGTTTATGTTCTTATTGCCCATACTAAGTAATTTTGATATAAATCTATTGTAGCCTAATGTAGCTTTTTAAAAACCCAAAGCCTACATTGTCATGGGGGGCTGATTGTTTTTTTCCCTTATTTTCTCAAACGTTCTGGTTAAGTTGCATGTGGAGTTTTAACTCCATCCCTTGGAGCTGTGATCCTTATGTGATGCTTAAAATCCTAAGTTTTCAATCTCAATTGAGCTAGATAACGGCTCAGAGCAGACTAACGGGGCATTAATGGAAAAAACAAAAGCTGTTTAGAACGCACTGTGTGCTACTCTTGTCAGCCACATCTCAATCCAAATCAATGACTCTTTGATGTACTTGAATAAGAAAATTGCATCACGAGGTTGCTGTCCACAAGTTTGAAGCAAAAGAAGGATGCTGTCATGTCAGTCTTAACCAGAATCTTTGAGGAATGTCTCAAAGCCTACGACAGGAAAAATAAAGACAGTTCTAAACCTCAGTATTTGATATGTGGAACTAGAGCTGGGCGATAAAACGATAACGATATGTATTGCGAAATAACTTTTTCTCGATAGAAAAATTAAACTATTGCGATAGACCTCATCTCTCTCTTGCTCTCTTAAAAAAAAGAAGAAAAGAAGAACATCCAATCCAAATTAAGTAGCGCAGAGCCGAACCAATCACAGCCGCAGCGTCACGTCACGTGACTTGTTACGTACAGCACAAGTGCCAAGCCGCGCATGTGTGGTTTGGGAAGCAGCCAGCCGCTGGTAATGGAGGAAATGAGTGTGTTTCGTAGTGATGTGTCGGTCGCGAACGAAATGGCTCTTAGAGCCGGATTTTTGACGTGAACGACGAGAGCCGGCTCCTTATCGCGAGCCGTGGGTTTTTTTTTTTTTCTTTCTCTCACCCTCTCTCTCGCACTTTTTTTCCGCTTCACTCCGCACACGAGCCTTGTGCTTTGCGCTGGGAAGAGGGGGGAGGGGCGGTAGTTACACTCGCAGTAGCACAGGAACAGAGCGGGAGGGAGAGAGAGAGAAAGAGAGCCAGGGACAACAACGTCACATTAGAAAGGTATAGTAATCATCCACAACTATTTTCAGTTGCGGATGATAAAGGATTCAGAAAGTTCAGAAAGCTATACAACAAGGAGAGATTGAAAATTTCCTTTTAGTTCTCAGTTTTTGATATTGACAAAAGTTAGTCAATTTTGTCTGTTCTTCTGTAAAACAAACTAAGATTTATTTTTAGAATTAACATTTTGTTTCTAAGTGGAATTGACAATTTAGTAGTCTGTTTTGTTTGTTCTATTTTGAAACTTAAACGCTTTAGCGGCTGCCTTTTGTGTAGTTTGCAATATTTGCCTTTATTTATCTGAAAAAGTCTCATGTTCCTTAAGTACATCTACCCTGTTGAACTTATTATGGGAAATAAATAGTAAAATCAAGACAAGCTGCTGATTATTTCACATTTTACTTGTGAGCAACGGCACATTTAAATCTTAAAAATATAGTTATTTGTATTTATATCGTGATATATATCGTTATCGCCTGAAATGAAAAAAACATATCGTGATATGAAAAAATCTTATATCGCCCAGCTCTATGTGGAACTAATAAGATGGCCTGTGGGTGAAGTAGTTGCATGCATAATGGTTTGGAGGTGCTAACTAACCTGTCATTTAAGCAGCAGTAGATGATGGGGTTGTACATGGTAGAGCTCATGGCCAACCACATGATAGCAAGGTAGACCTGCTGGATGTATGTTTCCTCAAACATTTCGGGGAAGAACTGGTGCAGCAGGAAGTAGACATGGTAGGGCAGCCAGCAGATGGCAAAAGTACATACCACCACAATCATCATCTTCACCACCTGTTGAATACATGATTACGCAATTATGTTTTGTAGATTTCTCCAGTGTGAACATGATTCTCAGTCAGACAAAGATTAATGTCAGACCAATTACAAATTGGTATCCTTAAGGAGCCTTAAGGTCATTATTATTAAAATAAGATTTCAGCAAAAAATCATCCATCCATCCATCTAAAAAGGAACCCCCATGTTACTCACGATGAATGTATCGTGAGTAACTTGGGGTTCATTATCTTGTTCAATGACACAAAGGAATGGAGGAGCCAGAGATCATTCCATTAACCTCCCAACTGATAGATGTTCTTTGGGCCAAAGCTCATTTAAGGTAGAGCAGAAAATTTGTCTGTGGACAGAAGAATCAAAATTCAACATTCATTTTTGGAAAAATGCCTGTGAGAGGAACCATCTGACGTGGTCTCTATTCAAAAGCCTATATTTCTGATGGTATGAGGGTACATTAGTCCCTATGACAGGGGTCGGCAACCTGCGGCTCCGGAGCCGCATGCGGCTCTTTAGTCCTTATAGTGCGGCTCCGCGTGGTTTGGGAAAATAAATTAGAAGTATTTAGCTGAAGTGTATTTTATTTATGTTAGTTCTTTTTTAACTTGTAGTTCTAAATTGGAAGATTACTGTGATATTGAAATATAAAAATACAATTATATTCTATTATTTTTTCATCGCTCAAAATAAGCGTCACACTCGCGGAAGCCGGTATACCCGCCGAAACACCGTGCATTTATCGAGACTTTCAACCCCAGGTAGGCCAATTATGAATCTTCAGATCCACATTATGTCAGCAGCTGTTCTCCACCGTGAATTATGTTAAAAACAAACACCGCTCACGCCTCACAGACGACAGCTTACAGTCCTGCGTAAAGATGAAAGTGACTTCGTACAGCCCCGATTTGCAGACGCTGTGCGCAGAGGTTCAGGAGCAGAAGTCCCATTGTAAACACATCACGGCAGACCCGACGATGTTTGCATGAACATGGTTTTCAGCATCTCTTTATTGACCACTTTTCACACACGGTTGCTGTACACATACAGCCGGCTGTAGCTTTTCAGCTCACAGCCCGACACATACCAACAACAACACAACAGCATAGATAGCACAGACGTTAAGGCAGCGAGGCGTGATTGCGGGTGCCGCTTAGGTGCGTCCGCCTCCCCTGCAGCGGTGCTGCAGACCATGCCCCACCACACACATTAACCAATTAAAATACATATTTAGGCAGAATTTTGCAAATATCTATTTTTCATTTTTCCAATTATTTTTTAAAAGTCAGGTCAAGGCTCCAAAACCCCAAAGATGATATAAGGGTGGCGGCTCACAACAGTTTTTCTTTGCTACATGGATCATTTTAGTCCAGCTGGGTGTCTTTCCTTTTGTTATATTTCTTTAAGAGTTCAAAATGTGTTAATTACATAAATAAAATGTAATTTTCTCTATAGCACTAAATGGATTTCATAAGCAACACACCTTAGTTCTTCACAAAAAGCATAAAGGTAAAAAACAATATATACAGTGTTATCTTCATTTTAGATGTCAAAAAGTATTTGCGGCTCCCAGTGTTCTCTTTTGCGTGGAAACCGGGTCCAAATGGCTCTTTGGGTGTTAAAGGTTGCTGACCCCTGCCCTATGACATTGAAAGCTTGCACATTTAATACGTTTTATATGTTCTAGTGTGAATTAAATTTGAGTTTTTGAGATTAGCAAATCATCGCATTCTGATTTTATCGATATTTTACACAGTGTAGTAACTTTTGAGAATTTAGAGTTTATAGAGTCATAGATGAACTCAATATGCTGTCTAACACCCAGAGGAAATCCACACAGACACCCCCATAGAGGCTCCCCATGATTAGCGAGAGCAGTTCCCCAAATAAGAGAGTGAGCCAGTAAAACGTGTCTCAGAAAACCAGTACTCACAACAGTGTTACAGCAGGTATTGTCAGTTTCCGGCTTCATTTGTTATCTCTTAATGATGAGATTACAAGCTGCACTGCATCGATTGTTTCCACTGAGAACTCAGCATTCACCAATGTCATTTTAACAAGACATTGGCCAGCAGAGCCAATAAATCTGTTTGTGCAGAAAAGTCTGAGCTACTTTGAAATCTTTCTGGGCAAAATAAAAATATCATAGATCATGAGACACCGTCAGCGCTGCCAAGAACAGACAGTGCTCACTGACATTTAATAGAGAATAAACAGATGATAATTTGACACATTAATAACTGTCTATTTTGAAAAAGCTTTTCAATATGTATATTTTTTCATTTTTAATTGTAAGAAGTAGAATAAGTCCAATAATAAAAGTGATTTAGGGAAATGCCAACTCTAGCATATGCACTGCTAGCATGCTAAACTTTAGCAGAAGTTGGCACTGACCACAAAGAACTCCTGAGGGTGTAGTTATTGAGAATGCAATTAGCTCAGCAGGTTTTGGAGAAATGAAAGTGATCTCATAGTGGCTGTTAAAGACAGTGGCTCACCAAAGTGACAAAAGAATTTACCGCGGAAGAGACGTGGTTTTCTACACCTAATGAGCAAGAAGAAGAGCTAATGGTGAAAAGAGTGGATTAAGAGACTGCAGTTGGTTAAAATAGCAAAAAGTGGTCTGAAAGAAAAAAACAATCTAAAGTAGAAGAAAGGACTGAGAACTCAGATTCAGGTGTGTGATGCTATGATGATTTTTTTATCACACGAGGAGACATCAGTCACATCCTGCTCAGGGCTGCAGAGCACAAAAATATTCTGATTACATTAGTGGTGAAATCCAGTAGGCAGGTTACCTTGCGTTTGGCAGTCAGCTGCTCCTTGTAGCGGTCAGAGGAGTCCCCAGGGATCTCACTGGCCCAGAGTGTCAGTCCCACCACCAGGTAAGCACAACCCATCAGCAGCAGTGGAAATGAATATATGAGGATGACCACACACACGTAGTACCTACAGACACATATTCTATATTATTACAAAAATATTTATCTATTCAAATAAAGTCAATAAGTAAATGCATTTTTAAAAGCAGACGCATTGGCATGTATTGCATGGTAAATGAACTAGCTCTTTTCTACTCAGGCATTCAAAGTAAATCTAATGGAAAAACTGTAGAGCAGCCAGGATTGAAGCATGACCCAGCCTAACTGACTCGCAGCCACCCCACTCCAGCACAAATTAGTCAAGACAAGGCACAAGATGTGATACCATATGCTGAACTCATATGTTTTATCAATCAGTCAACAATTCAATTTCAGTTCAATTCAATTTTATTTATACAGAGCCAAAACACAACAACAGTCATCTCAAGGCGCTTTATATTGTAGGTTAGACCCTAGAATAATACATAGAGTCAACAGTAGTCAATACTCCAGAAACTTGCACTTTGAAGTAGGATTTGGAGCAAGAACTTGATCTTATGCTGCATAACTAACCTGCTCTGGTACCTGTTGGATCAAAAAGTGAAAGAACTGGATTTTGTAATCTGACTTACTCCTAGACTCTGGCATGCGGGTGCAGAGTCACACAAGTGTACCTTTTGGATGCACTTATTCAGACCAATTCTTTGTGCTGTCCTTGCCTAAAGAGTTTGAAGCTGGCAGCTCTGTTCTTGGAATGGGCTCGAAAGCTTTATTTGTATCAACAGACAAAGTAGTGCTCAATTTGTGCATTGTTCCAGAGTGAGGCTTGAAGTGAACCCATTACTACTGATAATACTGTTGGTGAATTAAAATAATTTCCCTTTAAAAAAAAAAAAAGCACAAAAAGTTGCTCACACACAAATACAGATTTCATAGGAAGAAAAAACCCCCAAAGAAATAATTTCCCTGAGGGTTTTACAGCCTTCTTGGTGTGAGCCATGGTGAGTTTGTTGAATCTAAAAGAGTGTCAGAAACATTTCTCTGTCCTGTGATTTTCCTTTGTTGTTGTCATCACGGAGTGATCTGGTTGCAGAGCATCAGCTTAGTTGTCCCTAAAGTGACTGTTAGAATAGAATAGAATAAACCTTTATTATCCCACGGATGAGAAATTTCAGTGTTACAGAGCTCTTACAGCAAGGGAAAATAAAATATAAAAGGAAGACACAGAAGGTGGTCCTATAAACATAAGCAACCAAAGTTTGTATATACAGGTATATACAGGTAACAATTTACAGAATATGTATAGAAAAATTGAAAAATTTTATGGAGATATGTAAAAAATGTACGGGGTTATGTATAAAATCTACAGAGCTATGTATGAAATGTACAGTAAACAAACAAGCTGGTGAGTAAGACCAAAAGAATGTTAAGCTGCATTATAGAGTCTGACAGCTGCTGCTAAGAATGACCTGCGGTAGCGCTCCTTCCCAGACTGTGGGTGTAAAAGTCTACTGCTAAACGAGCTGCTCAGTGCTCGTACAGTCTCATGCAGGGGGTGGGAGGTGTTGTCCATGATGGATGTTAGCTTAGACAACATCCTCTCCTCCCCAACCTGCTCAATGGGCTTCAGCGGACAGTCCAGGACAGAGCTGGCCCTTCTGACCAGTTTGTTGAGTTTCCCCCTGTCCCTCTCTGCCATTCCACCACTCCAGCAGACCACAGTGTCGTAAAATGTCCTTAGGAGTGTCCGGTTCACCCCAAAGGATCTCAGCAGGTGGAGACGACTTAGACCCTTTTTGTAAAGTGCATTTGTGTTTGTGGACCAGTCCAGTTTGTTATTGAGGTGAACACCCAGGTATTTGTACTCCTCCACCGTTAGGAGCATATCATGAAATGAAGGTGCTGGACTATGGGTCTTTGAGCTTAAACATCTGATTATTGGTTCTTTGGGCATTTTGCCTCGATAAACGTTTGGTGTATATGTTGTATCAGAGCAAATGTTAAGTTGCTGAATATCCACTGCACACAATAAGGCATTTCAAATGTTGTTCAGTCCTATTAACGTTCAGCCTTCTCTTGCTGCATATTTTTTACAGGTGTTAAAGAAATGCCTTATTTAGAGTTAGACACTGATGGTAGCATAAAACAATCAAGAAAACTAAATAAATTATTTATAAGTGGTCTGAGCTCATAGGCATGTCACTGGTGAGTGGAAGTTCCTGCTGTAGTTAATAAAAGGTCTCTGAGTATGTTCCAGTTCCATTACCCTGGAGCACCGACAAAATAAACACAACTGTGAGTGGAGGACTGAATCAAATAATCCTCAGTGTATCTGCAGGAGGAATTTAGAAATTTATATTTTGATACTTTATAACGAAATTTCAGATGTGAGAGTAGCAGTTAGAAGTCTTCTTTGTCCAATAAACTGAAACCCTTCATGCAGTAATTAGTTATGACAGCTTCAGTATTTAGTGACTGATGATTTGCAAATCTATCACAGACAGTGTTTGATCATGTAAACTTTGTGCACTGTGTGTTTTATGGTATGTTAATCTGTGCACCAATGCATTAACGTCCATTAAAATGTGGAAAATCGTGTTATATATATCTGAGAGCCCCTGACTCCAGCATCCACAGGGGGACAGTCTGTTTTTCCCCTGGGCAGAGGAACCTCAAAGGACCTTTCCAAGGCAATAAACTACAATTTTGCATAGTATGACCACACACACACACACACACACACACACACACACAGAGTGTCAACGTAAAGGATATTATTGCTCCAAGTCAGTGTGTCATCTGCAGTGAAGAGTCTAGACAGACACAAGTCTGCATTATGGAGATAACGTATCAGTACATTTCTAGATGACTAATAATACTGTAAGTGGTCCTATAGGGAAAACATTTCTGAGAATAATACAGATTGGAATCCAAAACAGAGGAAGTTCTTTTAGCTTATAAACAGCATTACACTTTCCAGCCTCTCCACCAAGGAGGTTAGTAGTTAGTTAGTATACTGGTGCTCAGACTGTTCTCAGAACTAAGCAACTATCTCAGAGTGTAACCAATAAACCAAAGACAGAAGAGCAAAATGCTATAGTTCCCTGTAAGGCTGGCTGCAAGTCAACCCCCATTGATTACCATGTTAAAATTTGTAACTTTTGAGCACAAATAAGAATGCTTACAAGGTAAAATAACCAAAAAAGTGACCTGCTCTACCTCCTGAGCCACAGCCACCCCAAAAAATTCATCAGGAACTCAGGAGGAGAGTACTGAGAAGGAGCAGAAGACTGCAGTTGTGATAGGTGTGGCAATCCCAGCAGACAGTGATATTAGGAAGAAGGAACATGAGAAAATATAGCAGTACTAGGGAGTGAAGGAGCAACTGGAGCAGATGTGGAAGACAAAGTCCAAACAACAACATCAGAGGTCTCTGTCCATAAGAGTGCAGCTCAAGGAACTGCTGCTCAGTAGCCTCAAACTCCCAGGCCTCTAGTAGAGGACCAGAGATTGAGGAGTACAGACACAGAGATGCAATCGCCCACTTCGTTAGGTACATCTATAATTGTTCACATAAAAATCTCATCAGCCAAAGTAATGGCTATAACTGTCAAGACAACCTGCTGAAGTTCAAACTGAGCATCAGATTGGGGAAGAAAGGTGATTTAAATAACTCTGGACTCTGCATGGTTGTTGGTGCCTGACGAGCTGGTCTGAATATTTCAGAAACTGCTGACCTACTGTGACTTTTCCACAAAATCATCCCAAAGTTTACAGAGACTAGTCTGAAAAAGAGGAAATAGCTCTCTGGGTGAAAATGCCTTGTTGATGTTAGAGCCTGGAGACGAATGGTCAGATAAGAAGGCAACAACAACTCGAAAAACTTGTTACTTCCAGTTTATACATACATTTAACAGGAAACAAGTTAATGTATAATAGGTCCTGTTTCACAGCTTAAGTTACCTCCTTTGGTTTGCAAGAGTCAGGAGTTGATGTTACAAATATATCTTTTAATGAAACCCTGCCTTCATGCATCACCTGTCCTTCCTTAAATGTTCTTAAATTTATCGTGAAACTGGTACACAGCTGCGTTCAACTTACTCCATGTTGCTCACTGGCTCACCGTAATTAATGTTTTGACATTTTTCTTCCTCTTGTTTCTACATGAACATGGGGAGGAGTGCAGTAAAATGTAATCACTTATTTAAATAGACTAAGAATTAAAAAAAAAGAGCTTACATGCTATGAAAGTGAGTGTGTACAGGGGCAGGTAACACAAACACAACTGCCTTCACTACATGGCTGAAGAAAATCAATTCAGAAAAAGGCAGAGCTGCCTGGATCCATGTAGACTGCTGCCCATAGGAGTAATAAGCTTAGCAGAGATTCTTACATAAATCTCTTTGTATATGTGAGTTTAGTTTATTTATGTTTGAGTGTATTCGTATGATTGATACCTTTGCAATTCAGCTCAATTCTATTTTATCTATATAGTGCCAAATCACAGCAACAGTTGCCTCAAGGTACTTTATAGTTCCAGATACTATCATATTTTGGTGAATATAGACGTAAACACATGAAATATTTCCTCTGCTTATTATGTCTGGCGTCAGTTCTTGATTTTTTGAGCATAATAGCTTGCTAAATCCCTGAATGAAAATGCATGTTAAAGGTAATAATCATTTCTCAATCATCTATCTTCCGGCGCCCCCCGTGTGCGGCAGCCTGTTACAGCAGCTCTGCTCATTCCGAGTTTCTTTCTTTCTTATCTTTTCTTCTCGTAATTTTTCTATAACTAACGTATTAGTAATTAGACTCTGCAACCATGTTCTACCGTTTTGTGCTAGTTCTGGTCGTTTTTCTTAGTTTTTTTCTACTTTTTTCACCCGTGTGTGGGGACCCAGAGCAGGGATCCTTTGTTTACAGTAAGGATCAGCTGTTAGCGCTGCGTCCCACAGCAGTACTGCCGGCGGACAGACCCGACATTCCCAGCGAGCTGAGGAGGAAAAGACGGGGGTGTCGTGCTGGGAAGGAGCGCCGTCGCCCGAGAAGGAGACGTTATCGACCATCTCTTCCTTCTGTAATTATTGGAAATGTACGGTCTTTGCACAATAAATTGGATGAGCTCACGTCGCTAACCTGGTCACAGAGGGAGTACCGGCAATGTAGCATCATGATGCTAACGGAGTCGTGGCTAACACCGCTAACTCCGGACACGAGTGTGACACTACCGGGATTCCAGCTGCTTCGAGCGGACAGGACAAGAGACAGCGGTAAGAGGAAAGGAGGGGGACTGGCAGTGTTTGTGAATGACAGATGGTGTAACCCTGGGCACATCACTGTAAAAGAACAACTCTGCAGCAGAGACATTGAGCTGTTAGCCGTTAGCATGCGTCCGTACTACCCGCCCCGGGAATTCTCGCATGTTATCGCGATAATAGCGTATGTCCAACCAGAGACTATAAAACACTGGACTTACTGTATGCCAATGCTGAAGAGGCATACAGTTCATCACCTCTCCCTCCCCCTGGGCAGATCTGATCACAACCTGGTGCACCTTGTCCCTGTGTATGAGCCCTTAGTGCGCAGGGAGCCACCAGCCACCCGCACAGTACAGAGATGGTCGCAGGAGAGCGAGGAGGCTCTTAAGGATTGTTTTGAGTCGACTGTGTGGGAGGTGATCTGTGACGACCACGGAGAGGACATCGACAGCCTTACTACATGCATTACGGACTATATTAATTTCTGTGTGGATAACACCATACCTACCAGGACTGTACGGT
The DNA here is from genome assembly GCF_036321145.2 of Pelmatolapia mariae. NCBI lineage: Eukaryota > Metazoa > Chordata > Actinopteri > Cichliformes > Cichlidae > Pelmatolapia > Pelmatolapia mariae. Next base: position 9,966,897 of record NC_086237.1, on the reverse strand, counting down.
GTTTCTCCAACAACAAACCTTGGATTACCCCGGAAATTAAAGCTGTCCTCAAGCAGAAGAGGAGGGCCTTCAAATCCAAAGACAAAGAGGAGTTGAAAAGGGTGCAGAGAGAGTTGAGGGGACTGATAAGGAATGGGAAGGATAGCTACAGGCAGAAGATGGAGAACCAGCTTCAGCAAAATAACGTTGGTGAAGTCTGGAGAGGCCTCAGAACCATCTCGGGCCACAAACATCAGAACTCTCTGCCTGGGAGGGATGTGAGGTGGGCAAATGAACTGAATCATTTCTTCAACAGATTTGATTCAGCCATGAGGCAGGCTCCAACATCGGCTGCAGACTCAACCACCCCCACTGCTGCTGTTCCACCTCTGACACCTCAGACACTTCACACCTCCTCTATTCACCCTGCTCACTCCTCCCCACCCCCAACAACAGCATCCAATACACAATCAACACAAGGCTCCAGCCTGTCTCTCTCAACCACCCAGGTTAGGAGGGAACTGAGGAGGATTAATGGCAAGAAGGCAGCGGGTCCAGATGGCATCAGCTCGAGGGTCGTCAGGTCCTGCGCGGACCAACTGTGTGGTGTGATGGAGCACCTCTTCAACCTGAGCCTGAGGCTGGGAAGAGTCCCACAGCTCTGGAAAACCTCCTGTGTTGTACCAGTGCCAAAGACTTCACGCCCCAAGGACCTCAACAGCTACAGGCCGGTGGCTCTGACATCCCACCTGATGAAGACCCTGGAGCGGCTGGTCCTGGCTCAGCTTCGGCGCCTTGTGAGCTCATCACTGGACCCACTTCAGTTTGCCTACCAGCCTGGCATTGGAGCGGATGATGCCGTCATTCACCTCCTACATCGCTCCCTCGCTCACCTGGAGACTGCTGGGAGCGCTGTGAGAATCATGTTCTTTGATTTCTCCAGTGCCTTCAACACTATTCTTCCCTCGGTTCTGAAGGACAAGCTGGAGAACTCTGGAGTGGACCATCACCTCACTACCTGGATTTTGGACTACCTCACCGACCGACCACAGTATATGAGGACTCAGGGCTGTGTGTCGGACAGGGTCGTCTGCAGTACGGGGGCCCCACAGGGAACGGTTCTGGCTCCGTTCCTCTTCACCATCTACACTGCAGACTTCTCCCACAACTCCACCCAGTGCTTCCTGCAGAAGTTCTCTGATGACTCTGCTATAGTCGGCCTCATCACTGATGGGGACGACAAGGAGTACAGAGGACTGACTCAGGACTTTGTGGACTGGTGCCAGCTGAACTACCTCCAGATCAATGCCAGTAAAACCAAGGAGCTGGTGGTAGACTTCCGCAGGCACAAACATCCTCCACTGCAACCACTGAACATCCAAGGTATGGACATTGAGACTGTGGACAGCTACAGGTACCTTGGTGTTCATCTGAACAACAAACTGGACTGGACTCATAACTCAGACGCCCTCTACAGGAAAGGGCAGAGCAGGCTGTACCTGCTGCGGAGACTCAGGTCGTTTGGAGTGGAGGGCCCACTCCTGAAGACCTTCTATGACTCTGTGGTGGCCTCAGCCATCTTTTATGGTGTGGTCTGCTGGGGTGGCAGCATCTCTGCTGGGGACAGGAAGAGACTGAACAGGCTGATCCGAAGGGCCAGCTCTGTTCTAGGATGCCCTCTGGACCCAGTGGAGGTGGTGAGTGACAGGAGAATGGTGGCTAAGCTGTCATCCCTGTTGGACAGCATCTCCCACCCCATGCATGAGACTGTGACAGCACTGAGCAGCTCCTTCAGTGGGAGACTGCGGCACCCACGGTGTGGGACGGAGAGATTTCGCAGGTCTTTCCTCCCCACTGCTGTCAGACTCCACAACAAAGACTTTAACTGATCATACACACACATCCACAAATGTGCAATAACACAAATGTGCAATAATCTTTCTGGCACCGTTGTATTTTTCACTCTGTTGTATATAGCATTTGTATTCTATTTTTATCCTATTGTATATTTTATTCTATTTTATTCTACTGTATATAGTATTCTATTTTTATTCTATTCTGTACAGTTGTGTACTGTATTTATTCTTATTTTATTTTATTCTAATTGTCCTTCATAACTTTTGCACTGTCCACTTCCTGCTGTGACAAAACAAATTTCCCACGTGTGGGACTAATAAAGGTCATCTTATCTTATCTTATCTTATCTTATCTTATCTTATCTTATAAGGTAACTATCTTTACATATCTGTTTGAACAAGGCAAAATGAAATTAACATTTACATATAAACCAGCCCCTCTTTAGCTATAATGTCATAAGCATTCACGTCAGTAAGACTTGTCAGTTTCACCCTGGGCAAAGATGTCAAGGTGAGCTTTCTGACTCACAGACGTAAATGGCCTCCCATTGTGTTTCAAAACTATCTTCATACGGTGCTTTTTCATTCAAAGAGCCTTCAGAGACTTTACATCATTGCCAAAAATGGCACCAGATGCATATGGCATATGCACTCATTCTGAAGCGGTCCTTCATACGGTCTCCTCTCTCTAGACAATGAATTATGATGCAGACATGTAAAGCAAGCAAGGATCTGACTGAATCACTCACTTATGCTTCAGATTAGCATACTTGAAGTGGCTTTAAATATATTACTACATCCAGCATCACAGAAAAAAAGCTTCCTATGCTTACATTTTGGCTCTACATTGTGTAAATAACCAGTGTAATGAAATGTAATGAAATCACTCAATGAAATAAAATGACTCAAGCAATCCACTAATGTTAATGTCAAATGTGGTGGTCAGAGGGCCCGGTGGTGCCAGTGTCCGGCAGCCTCGCCTCTGTCAGTGCGCTCCAGGGCAGCTGTGGCTACAATGTAGCTTGCCATCACCAGTGTGTGAATGTGTGTGTGAATGGGTGGATGACTGAATGTAGTGTAAAGCGCTTTGGGGTCCATAGAGACTAAGTAAAGCGCTATACAAATACAGGCCTTTTTTTTTTTTTACCATTTAATAAATGAGAGTCCACAGAGACATAATTTAGATACCCAAAACTAACAAAGTAGCTACACAAAGTCAGGTTTATCCACTAAAGCTGATTTTACTTTTCTGTTTATTTTTGAACTTCTTAGTTTTCATTTTTTAAAATGTTTGGTCTTTTTTCACTATGATGATTTTCCCTCATCACCACATTCAAACCTTCTCATTTCTTGTATGCTTATGATTATGGTCATGATTCTTGTTGAATCCCTAGCTATTACTGTTCCAGTGACACTGGCTGGCGACACCCTGTTAACCAACAGCTTTTAGCACAAGGAATATTTCCCGAAACGATTGCATGTGGTTGCTCAAGACGTCTGGCAGTCGATGTGAAATCGACAGCTAAAGACTCAGTAATAGGGACCTAGAGATTGTTCAAGTGAGGATTTTTTTCTGGAGGTCACCATGGGGTTGCTAGCTTGTCTTCAGGCCTATGTGACTAGGTTTTTTTACTGTTAGCTTCCAAACTGAAGGTAAGAAATAAAGTCATACCATGCTTAAAACTAGCTTAAATAGCTACTACAGACTATGTACAAAAGAAAACATAAGAATATGGAGAATAAAGCTAAAGCATAAGTGCCTTATAACTGAATTCTGTCTAAGCAGAGATGTACCTGTTAGAAAAGAAGACCGACTGTGCAGATGGTTTATGGGAATTTACCATTTGGCTTACTTGATCCTTAGCCACAGTTAAACCTTTTCTGATTATTATTGCTGGGTTAAAGTCTTAGTGGATAATGTTTGGATCTTCAGAGTCAAAAGAGATGCCAATGTTAGTTTTGTACTCTCTCAGTGTGGAGTGTCCTTTGGTTTGACAGTGAAGAGCCACCCTCAATTTATCACACCCTCTTTCAAAACACTAAAAAACTTTAAGACAGAGGACTGAAGTGAACTACTATGCGAGAACTATTTCTATCATTGAAATTTATGGCATCCACAATTTGAACACAGTTCAGCTTTTACATCTCTAGGGGGAGGGAAGTCTGTCCTACTGGTGTTTGGGAAAAATGTTAAAAGGTTACTTTAATTAAACAATCTTCTTTATATATGGACATGTTGGGATTGCGTAACTAACTTCATAATATTCATTCATTTACATTTATATTTTCTGTCAAACTGGGGCCTAACATGGAGGCTACATTAGCTTTAGAAAGCTGCAAATTTAATTTTAATGATTTTGTCCATTTTATATTAAAGAAGACATGAATACTCAGTAGCTGATATATAGATTCACGAATCCACACGTTGCATGGTTCTGTCATCCTGCAACACTTTGGCTTTAATGAATACACCACAAGATTTTAGAAAATGAACTTACAGTTTGATATTTATGTCCAGTGCTCAGAGCAGAAGTAATTGTCTGGTTAGTAGTTGTGTAATTCTGGCAGATGAACTAACTGTGGGTCAGCATTTAAAACCTCCCCGCCTGTTAATATGTTGTGGTATTTTCCCCCATTTTATACCATTTCAGATTTCTTTTCACTCCGTTAGAGGTTGTTGTGTTCATCGCAATGGCTGCCGACAAATCACAAAAGGAAGTCGGTGTCGATATTCCAGAAATAAAATCATTTGTGTGGCTTAAATGCTCATTGTTGGCTGGTTTTCTGCAGCAGACAGGAAGGAAAAAATCTGTCTGTGACATCATTTCTTGACACACATATTCTCTAAAGGTGTGAATGCTTGTGCTGGTGCTCACAAACACCAGCTACTATCTATGTGTGCTGTTGCTGTTTATATATTGCAGTTATCTGGGCATTATTGACTTAGTATTTCAGCAGCAGTAATAGATCAATGTTGTGGTTTCTGAGGAGAGTCTTATAGCAGAAAGCCGCCAAGATTAAGCAGCATTACACACATAATGGAAATGTCTGGCATACACGTAGTGCATATGCTCCTTTATCGGGTCAGTAAAATATTTAACAGGCCTGGTTCTCTCTGTGTTGCCAGATTTTGTATTTTGGTTTTTCTTTGTTTCTGTTCCCCCTGATCTTTGGTTGTTTTACCTTCTGTCTTTGTGGTTGAGGAACTGTAAGCAGCAACCCCAGAAGTGTGTATATTTGCAGTAACATGACTCAGGAAAGGTGATTTAGTGCTTCATTTATTATCTCTTGTTGCAGAGGACACACTGAAGCATCTCTTATGAACATGAAGGAGGTAATGCAGTCCCACAATTCATAACATCAATTAATGCTCAACAGTAAATCACAAAAAGTGTTGCAAATCGTGCCACTCTGCCGCTGAGGTTTTGAATCTTCAGCAGCAGGTAACATTAAACCCACAGGTGTACCTTGAACATTGAAAAATTTGAAAAAGCTCTTGCTCCCTAAACCTAATAATTGATTGGGCTTCCCTTGGCAGGAAGAACAGCAGTCAAGCGTTTATGATAACTGTCAGTGAGTCTTTCCTCTGACTGTGAAGGAACTATGGCCCACTTTTCTTTGCACATTTCTTTTAAGTCACACTGGTTTCCAAGCAAGAATAAACTGTTTAAAGTTACGCCAAAGCATCTCAATTGGATATAACTCCGGACTTTGACTAGACCACTCCAAAAGATGAATTTTGTTTTATTTTTTTAGCCATTCATGTGTTTTGGTGTACTACATGTACTTGAGCTGTCAGACATTCTCCCTCAGGATGTTATGGTAGAAAGAAGAACTCTTAATTTCAGCAGGTTATCCTGAAGCAGCAAAGCAGCCCCAGACCATCACACCACCATGTTTCACTGTTGGTATGATCTCCTTTTTATGAAATGCTGTGTTAGTTTTGTGCCAGATGTAACGAGACTCAAACCTTCCAAAAAGTTCAACTTTTGTCTCATCAGTCCACCAAATATTTTCCCCAAAGTCTTGGGGTTCCTCAAGATGATCGGCAAATGTGAGACAAGCCTTTTTGCTCTTTTTATCTCATGGATACCATTTTTGTCCAGTGAACACTCAGTCTAACTGAGACTGAGAATTTCCAAGCATAATTGTGGTTGGTCACAGTTAACTCATAATTTAACAAGACTGGGGCTATTTCACAGGGTGAGGTAGGTTTGAATAGCCGCTTTCCTTTAAAAAGTCTTGATGCATGCTCAATCATCCAGGTAAGTAAATCCTAAAAGGTTGATTCTGTTCATCTGGACGTAACGTTTTCAGTGGGAGAAACGTTTCATCACTCATCCAAGTGACTTCTTCAGTCTCAGCTGACTGCAGGTTTCCCCAACCTTATAAACAGTACATTGCACAATGATACTTGATAATTAGACATCGGGGAAACCAAACAACCTCTGGCTAAATGGATGGCACAACACAGAAGAGCCACCTCGTCAGGTCAGGACTCAGCAGTCTATTTACACCTACAGGCCAGTGGACACTCTTTCAATGATGAGGATGTACACATCCTGGACAGGGAGAAACCCTGGTTTGAGCGGGGAGTCAAGAAGGCCATTTACGTGAAAAGGGAAAGACCATCTCTGAATTGAGGAGGGGGCCTAAGGGTACATCTTTCACCATCTTACAATGCTGTGATTGCAGCCATTCCCCAACTCTCTGTGAATGGTACTTATGGCCATTGATCAGTGGTCTTTGATCAGTGGGTTTTGGTCAGTGGTTGTTGATCAATGGTCATGACGATTTGCATATTAATGATCAAGGAACTGACCTCACAGCCCATTGTTCATTCAGTGGGCTGGTTTCAGTCACTGTGCAAATGTTTATAAGATTCGGGAAACCTGCAGTCAGCTGAGACTGAAGAAGTCACTTCGAAACGTTTCTCCCACTGAAAACGCTACGTCCAGATGAACTGAATCAACCTTTTAGGATTTCCTTTAAAACCTGAAATGATCCTTTAAAAGCTACACTTTGAATTTACTTGGGTATCTTTGACTAATATTATAATTTGTTGATCTGCATATGAAAAGTTTACAATAATAGCCATAGCTTCATTAATCATTAAGCATGATCATTAATCAAGTTCAACTTTAGTCACAAAAAGCCCAAATAAAAGGCAGGAGTTACACTGGATCATCTCTACATGAAGGTAGAGAAGGAAAGAAGATACGACGAACAAATAATCTAGAAATAAATATGAAATCTTTTTTACTTTGACCTTGTGAGAACTCATGGGCTAAACACATTTTTTGCAATCCATCTTTCTTTTTTTTTGACTATTTCATTTATTTTTTAGCTTCTGCAATTCCCCGAATGTTTCTACCTGTTTCTCATTTCCCAATCATCGCTATAGTCTTTTCCTTCTTTGACAGATTATCTGTTGTTTTTCTCTTCTCAGCATTTGGTACTTTTGTTGTCATTTGTATTCCCTGTGAAACTTCTTATAGGTTCTTGCTTTGTACTGTATGTGAGTCTGTGCTTGTGTGCCAGTGTTTCCAAATATGATTTCAAATATCCAGTTATTTAAGCTCCTATTTTGTTGACAAAGCAGCTCTCCAGTCACTAACATTCATGTATAATCAGTCTCGGCTGGCAGTTTTGTAGCATTACTCTAAAATTCTACACTTGCTACAAACTCAAATGCCATTAAAATACAGCTTCACTGAGATGAAGGCCGTCTCCACAAATCAGATTAATGAGCACAGTCGTAGTTCTGAAAAAAAAAAAAAGCTGGAGGTTTGTTTCTTGCCCGCAGCTGTTTTCCTCCACCTGAGTTGACCACATTCCTAAAGGAGGAGCATTTCCAATGCCAGCACGTTTTACAGTTCATAATGGTTGTTATGGCCTCGTATTTGGGTGTATTTGAGTTTCTCCGACTTATTAGTTTTGTTGATATTTGTAAAAAAAAAAAAAAATAATACATTGAATATATAGAGCACTTAGTAGCAGTGTGGTTAGTAAGATGTTCTTTTTGTAGTAGTTTAGAAGCTTAGTTAGAGACTCATTTGATTACATTTCCTGCTGCAGAAGTTCACGATTGATTATGGAACTTCTTTTGTTGATATTAACAGACTTCCTCACTGAGATTTGGTTCACACTGTGGAACAGGCCTTTCTAGAAAGAGTGGTCGAGTAACACAGGATGTTATGTCTAGATTTCTACTGGAGCTGCGACATGACACTTACAAGATCGACTCCTTGACAGAGTCATTCTGCTCAGAGGGCCCGAGCAGGCTCTTATTTCTAAGTGATGAATGACGCTTTAGGGAAAGGAAGCAGCAATATATCACCTAACTGACATACAAGCAAAATCAATAAAACCTCACTCAGTGGAGGTCACAGCTGCACTGACAAATTACACACAGTAATTTATATATACAGGTTAATGTGTGTTTGTGTGCATGTGTGTCTTTAAATGCATAATAATTAATGAATATGGAATACATTTTTAACACATGGGAACAAATGGATGCATGCCTGTTGTTCAATAGTAGCGTTCATATAAATAAATAAATAAATAAATCTATATATAGATATATATAGATATATATGGAAGGAAGGTCAGCTGTTTTTTGACTTTGCTTGCTAACAGAGGCAAAAGATTACTGGAGGTAACAGGAGGACAACTCACTCCAGACTGCTTCACTGTCACTATTGACAGGCTCATGTCGCGCAATGCCCAATTTAGTGTAAAGGGTCACAGAGGACAAGGTGTGCACAGTCTATGATTTGCTCTATGATTGTGTATTTGTGTGTGTATGCCTGCACGCATAGTATCACTTTTGTTTTGTGAGATGTTCCTATATTTATTTTCTTAGGAAGAAGCAAATATTCCCTCAAGGATAAAAAATTAGTGACCTTTTTCCAAAACTAACAGATTTAGAAAATTCTCAATCTTTGATTTTTTTAGGGTGTTTGTTGTGTGTGTGTGTGTGTGTGTGTGTGTGTGTGTGTGTGTGTGTGTGTGTGTGTGTGTGTGTGTGTGTGTGTGTGTGTGTGCGTGTGTGTGCTGCCAAAGGTTGCTTGGATATCATTAAATTAGCACCAGATTCATAATATCATGCTATTCACTGCTAATTTCCTTATCACATGTTGATGAGTGCTAGATCTGATGCCTATGGATGGAAGAACAAAGTACAATACAACTAAGGTTGACTCTGAAACTGGAGTGTTGGTCTGGGTACCAGTGAACCTCCTGGAATTTCACCCATGCCATCAACGTGTCCGCAACTGTGCTGCTGCAGACATGCACAATTAACACAATCAAGTTACAGCCAGAGCCCAGGTTTACCATTATTTTGTTGTATTTTCACAAGGGTTGAAGCCACTTTTAAACAAATTTTGCTAAATTTTAAATAATTAAAGTTTAAATAAAGCAAAAAGTAAACTTGCCAAATAGACTTAATCCTCTGTGGTCTTCATGACAGGGACAACCAAAGAGCTGGATGTGAGCTGGGGAATTTTACAATGCCCAAAACATGCTGTAGCATGTTAAGGGGGAATAGTTTGTAAGCTGTCAGTGAAAGCATGCAGTAACATCTATTAATACCCACCTATGAGACCTTGCATACTAATTCCCACTGACTTTGCAGTCAGTGGGCCATCAGAGGGGGTGCAGATGGAGGAGTGACATGTGGGACCTATCCTGTGTTGGGCTTTAATCACAAGTGTCATTTACAGTCTTGTTAGCTTAGCTTAGTAACTGTTTTCTCACTCAGCTCCGGCATGTCACTGATTACGGTTTCATTAAAAAAAACTAATAAGTGTAGCAGGCACCCCATCATGAACAATGAAATTGCTGTTGTGCTGTTCATAATAAGCTATATTTCCATGGAGAAATGTGGGAGAATATGGGGAAGGCAGTGGCAGACTGGCAGCGAAGCAGAGTAAACATCGCTGCTGATGAGCTGAGAGGGTGCCATCAGTGGGGCTGCGATCAGCCTGTGTTTGTGCGTCATTGTGTGGGTGTTTTTCTGTGTTCACATTTGTAGAATCTACCTGTGTTATTGGCATCATATGTGGTACTGGACAGTCATGCCACCAGGATTACAAGAAGACAAGCAGGAGAAACTGCAGGTCACTGGGGTGGTGTAAAGTGGGGATTCGTCCTTTTTAGACATGCTGTGTTTATCCAGCTTTGTCTAAAGCACCTTCTGAAGTTTGTATAACACAGCAAGGTGTCCGTGTGTGCAGAGAGAAGATTAACAGGCGCATTTGCACAACAATACATTTCTTTGCCTTTTCTTTGATCTCAGATCACGGGGTGAGGGGAAATGCATTTGGAGCACTTCGACAGAAGTGACAGCTTTTGCTGTTTCCTCTGCTCAGGCAATGCATAAATATGGTGTTAAAATGATTCATGTTAATGTTCAGTCACTGCCTTGATATGAAAGCTCTTTGGTCCTATTTTAGCAACCAGAGGAAACATGATAATTGGAGGAAAGGGTACTGACTGGTCATGCCTGAATGAACTGCCTGACCAGGCTCACATAGTAGTAGTAAACCATTTGAAGAGCCTGTTTTAACCTTCTTTAACCTGCAGCATCTCTCATCCAAATATCTGCCACACATCTTGTCAAACCTCTGCAGCACTCACACAGTTTCATATAATACATGATGAGAGTACTCAAATCTGCCTGTGGATAACATCAGGCATTAGTTCAAGCAGACCACAAAGTCAAGCACAGCACCAATCCCAACAGGTGAGCTCATCTCAACACCAACCCATCAGCCAGTGGGTCCATCCAATCCAAATCTAGGGCTGCCCATCTGCGATCCACTCTGAAACACAAATCCACCCCAGCTCCTCCTTTCATGTTTTTCTGACTTAATATCATTTAGTACTCTGTTTAGTACTAGGTTTTTGCAGCTTGCAGCTTTTAGTGATATTATTTTTCTGTTTAAATGCTGTTTCACTTAAGGTCCACATCTACTTCCCGAAGGGTGTGTTGTTTGGGTTTTGCCTTCTGTCTTCAGAAAGATAAACACAGTCTGACGCTAAAAGATTTTGGCACTAAAGGAGAAACGGCTCTTTGAAATCAGCCTAAATCGGAAAATACAGATAATTTAGGGAGCCAGTCAGTAGCCCGGACTTCCAACAGTATGATTAGGATGTGAAAACTTCAGGAGAAAACAATAATTGCTTCCATCAAACTTCTGCATAAGACAGACTTAAGTAATTTAAAGATATTCAACTAACTAATTAGTTTCCACCATTTAACTAACAAAAACTCCAAAGTTTCTGACCTACACATTTGAAGTGATATTCTTGATTTTTGCATTTATTAGTATTTAAATTAACCATTAAAGCATAACTTCATGTTTGTTATTGTATTATTGAGTAAAATACCTATTCCTCTTTTTGCCAATTGTCATAAAACCTAAAAGGAGCCTGGTTTATAAAAATGTGACAGTAATAGGCTGTAACAGTGCATTAAAACTGGTTAAATGTGTAAATGTGTAGTATCTGCCAGGCAGATGTTTCTTCCAAATGTTCCCCAGTAAAGAGAACATTAATGAAAAAGTGTTTTTGCTGCATGAGAGACAATGACCACTTTTAAATAAAAATCACAGCAAAGTGCTGAAAAGAAGAAAATGAGCTACTGAATATTCAGCAGTATAAGAGAGAAGACTTTGACCCCACATGACTGAATTAGAAACCTCAGGAGTAAAATTTCCTTGAATGCTGGTAATAACTTTATTTTGAATTCTGTGCGACCCTCTGGCTTAACTCTCTTAATCTGTCGCATTTCAGATGACAAAATAAAAAATAAATCAAGTCCACATTTGGCTAGTTAAGTTGATGACTGAACAGGCTCTTTCATTTATAGAATTGAGGCTGGCTTTTAGACAAGCTGGAATCAATAGCTCAGCAAGGGCACTTGTCCAAAATGCACCACATGTAGTCTGTCTGCTGTGGTTTAATAAACAGCTAAATGAGGCCGTAGGTTCTGTTTACATTAGGCTTTTGAGTCAGCTCTTCTGTTTTGTTGTCCCACACGAGGTTTGTCTGAGTGCCGTCACTTGACTTACTTTGAAAGCTTGCTAATTAGGACTAAAAGCCATGGACATATATTAATACGCTGCAATATCATAAAAAGCTAAATTGAGTGGGGATAATATTTCTCAGATTTGACTTGAAGAACACTGATTTTTATTTGGAAAATATTAGCCTGAAGCATTTCTGATAAAAAGCTGAAAGGCATCATCCATCCAGGTGTCCAGTTTGCATGTGATGTTGGGAAAAAGATAAATTGCACACACCACTCTGGAAACTGCCTGATCCTACAAGTATTACCTACTACTAAATGTCTTATTTAATTTACAAAATCTAAAAACTGAATTTTCAGTTGTCTTGTTTATACTTTTATGCTTTTGTTTTGTTTTGCCCTGATGAACATGCACAGTCACATAATTAAAGGTTTTTTAATTGTGGTGGCATAGGATGGAATCAGTCACCTGGGCCCGTGGGAAACCACAAAATTCAGAAATAAACACAGCCTAGAAAACTGGGTACCTTAACATGGTAATCTCAGGGGAATCTCAGATGCCCTCACAATCACCCTTCACAGAGCACGTCATCGTCAAGTATGCTGATGACAACACCGTGGTTGGGCTCATCTCTGATGAAGATGAGACAGCATACAGGGCAGAGGTAGAGAACTTGCCCCGCTGGTGCTCAGAAAATAACCTGAAGCTGAATGTCCTTAAAACAAAAGAACTCATAACGGACTCAGGCACAGACAGGTCCACCACCCACTGCCCTCTGGCAGCCACACCCCCCTGCTGTGCAAACATTCTGCTTATGAGGAGCAGCCAATCACAAAAAAGTTGGCTTAAACAATTTATCTAAAACTGTTTCAGACAGTAGTTGGTTCCTGGTTCCCCAACACCTGACTCAGACCTTATTAATCCAGCAACGTCCGAGCCGTTATGGCTTCAGTTATCTCTCTCTCATATCTGGTGTAGGCTTGGTTAGCATGAGGGGTCTAGCCTAGGGACACTTACTGGATAGAGACACCCTGGTCAGGAGTCAAATAGTTCTGCCTGACTATTGATCCCGCTATCGGTTCTTGCGCTCTCGCTATTATCAGCTGATTTTAGTGAGTCAGAGGAGGAAAATAGTGCTGCAGTCTGCAGCATGGATATGGACATTATGGGCATTTGTTTGTGCGTTAAAAAAAAAAAATTGTGTTTGTAAAAAATACTTACACAAGCTACAATATTTTTGTTAAGGTCTGGTTACAGATACAAAGCAAACAACTACGTGTAAATCTCTGAGCTCAAGTTCCCTCACTTGTGTGTGAGTTTCAACTTGCAAGTACGAAATTTAACCAGATTTTTCTTCCTTTCAGGTCAATGTCATGTGAAAGACAGAGGAAGATGCTAACCATCGCACAAAAAGTTGGACTTCTGGACATGCTAAAAGAAGGTAGAAGTTACTGTATTTTTCGGACCATAAGGCACATTAAGCTAAACAAGACAGTCAGATAACTTCACTCAACTCATTCTTCTTGCTTCCTCCACTTCCGTACCATTGATTCATTATTGTTGACTTCTCTGACAGCTGCTCTATTCCCATGTTCTGGATGTGAAAACAGGGTTTGATCTTTGGTTTCATTCTATAATACTGGAGTTATTTTTCTATGAAGGTTTGAGCTTTGAGAGTGTTTAAACAAGAGAGAAAAGTGTGAAAATGTTCATGCCTGTCTGAGAAAAGTGTATAAAGTGTGTAGTGAGGGGTTTTACAGCCTTTAAACATCTATAACAACTGTAAAAAATAATTAGCTGACAACTTTGTGGATTTCACCTATCGCGGGGTATTTTTAGAACGTAATATATATATACACATATGTATATATATATATATATATATATATATATATATATATATATATATATATATATATATATATATATATATATATATATACATATGTATATATACATACATATATATATATATACATATGTGTATATATATATTACGTTCTAAAAAATATATATATATTTTTTTTTCAGATTACATATACATACTTAGCAGTTGGATATGTTAAAATAAATATCCAAAATACAGTTATGCAAAAGGTAGCATAACACGAACAGCAAGCAAAGTGCAGGAAAACTGTCCAGTGGTGTTGGGCACTGCAAGATCATCCACTCTAGCTCCATGGCTCTGTGTCATCCCTTTTACACATTCTCCCTAATCCTTCTTAGTAGCTGCAGTTGTAAAATTACAAAGGGAAAATTAAATGTTGAAATGTTTTTCTATCAGAGCGAGAGAACACCAATCTACTAGCATGTGCCTTCAATTCATCGACTCCAAAGTACAAAGAGCTTTAATCATTTTCACTGAATACACACAGCATCCTTCCAAATTTGCTGTTGATGGGAAAATAATTAACTGGGCTTGTTGACTATTTGAATAGCTGCTTGCCAGAGAGACTCACTCACATCTTTTTGAAGTCAAACACAGTATATTCTGGCCAGTCGATGTAACACACCACTCGTCCAGGGAGCTCATCCGTGTTGGAATAGTAGTACTGAGGAAAAGCCAGGAGCAGAGCCAGAACCCAGATCACACCCACCACCACCTTGGTCTCTGTGGAGGACATGCGCTGCTGCAGAGGGTGGATGATGGCCATGTACCTGCAGGGACACAAATGCTTCATGGTTTACATGAAAGCAGAATATAGGACAGAATAAAGAGTTTTACAGATAGAGGATTTTTTTTTTTTAGCATGGGATCACAAGTTATTTAAGTCCTTTCTGTGGGCAAAGTGTAAAAACACTCACAGAAATAGTTTCTTGAGAATAACTTGAACACGACCTCTAGGATGTGAATATTCACACGCACTTGCCCACTCAGCACCAGGAAAAATATGCAAGAACTTTTTTCTTTCATATTTACAGGTTGAACGTCACATGATGTTTTTGATTTGTTCAAAAATTATTTGTACTTTGAAGATGATTTTTTTCTGCACGGGATCGTGAAACTATACTCCCTAGAGAGACACCAACACTGGAATTACAACATAAAAGTGTTTCATAAAATGTGTGAAGCATTCCCATCAGGCTCCCTCGACATTTCGGTAGTGATTTCACACTGCCATGTTCATGCTCCTCATCAGAGATGAAGAGGTGCAGGAATCACTTAAAATGACCTTGCACATCATTGACACTGAGCTTCATTACAAAGTCCATCTAAAGCCATTTTTCTATTGGATCTCATTTCTCCTCATTGAAAATACAATACTTCAGGGAGAGAAAGAAATAATTATCGACTCCCCATCAGTTCTTATTTTAAACCTCTGTATAGACTTTTGACTTACATTTATTAGAGATTTGGTTGTATTGACTGAGTTGCACTTTAATCCCTTAATTCATGTTTTTCCTTATACCTCCATAATCTTGAAGGTATTCTTATCTGGTGAAGTGTTTACTTTATGGAAGTCATTTCTCAAGGATTTTCAGTCTCAATTACTAAATTCCCACACTATGTGAAAAGCCTATAACATTCATATTTTTGTTGTACACAGTATACTGTTACTAATTTTCGTCTCTTTTCAGAAAAGCTCTCCAGCCAAATGCCATCCTGAGCCAAAGAGGTCTAATTAAAGGCTTAATCCCACTAATAACCCAAATGAATCTGCTAAATGGATATTCTCACTCTAATTATATCAAGCACAAGAGCAGGCTTTTAAAATCAAATGCTCCCTGCAGTCCACTGAAAGCGGGAGATCAGTACCTCGGCTTTACTTAAGCTCTACTTCAAAAGGCTCTGGCAGCCATGTGGCTTTTCCTTCATGTAGGTGAGTCATATTCAAGCTGGTGATGTCAGATTCAAACACACACCTGCAGAGAACAGTGGTCTGCTTGCCCAAAAGCCAAAATCATCATTATTATCCCTACTGGCATGCAAACTGGACACCAGACTACAAAAAGTGTACCATATACCCAATGTGAATCGCCACTTTTTTGTGCTGGAGGGAGTTTGTGTATGCCAGGGATCCCAGCGACGGAAGGCATCCACTTGGACGGTCTCAGAGAATGAGAATCAGCACCTCCACGTATACACACAGATATATATATATATATATCCTTTAAAATCTTGCCCCTGTGAGTGGTCATTATCCTTCAAGCTTGGGTCCCCTACCAGAGGCCTGGGAGCTTAAGGGTCCTGTGCAGTTCCTAGGATTGCACTCTTCTGGACAGAGATCTCAGATGTTGTTCTTGGGATCTGCAGGAGCCACTCGCTTAGCTTGGCGGTCACTTCACCAAGTGCTCTGATTATTACTGGGACCACTCTTGCCTTCACCCTCCGCATGTTCTCGAGTTCTTCTCTCAGCCCTTGGTTTTTCTTGAGCTTTTCATGTTCCTTCCTCCTGATGTTGCCACAATTCGGTATAGCTACATTTATTACTACAACCATCTTCCTCTGCTTGTCTACCACTATCATTTCTGGTTGGTAAGCCATCACCAGTGTGTCTTACTGTATTTGGAAGTCCCACAGGATCTTAGCTTGGTCACTCTCAACCACCCTAGGGGAAATGTGTCTCATATTGACCTTGGGACTTAGGCCATACTCCGTACAGATGTTCCTGTACACTATGCCAGCCACTTGGTTATGGCGTTCCATGTATGCTTTGCCTGCTAGCATCTTGCACCCTGCTTTTATGTGCTGTATTGTCTCAGGGGCATCTTCACACAGCCTGCACCTGGGGCCTGGTTCTGTTAGATTAATCTTCTCCTGCAGTTAAAAAAATAAATAAATAAAAAAACACATACAGACACAGACACACTTCTTTACCCGAAAGTAATTTCATTTTCATGGATTTGCTGGTAGAGATCTTAGTACCCCTGTGTTTCCCTCCCCTTCATTCATATCTTGGTAAACACACCTTTGAGACTTTGCACTTCAAACATCTGTCTGTAGGCAATATCTGATTCCTCTCAATAGGATTCCCTCTCACAAGGTAGCAGGTAGCTTGGGCAGTAAATGCTGGATTTCATGTCTGACATACACCTCCAGTTATCCACAAATTGAACCTAAAACTGCAATGGCAATGCAGTGGTTCAATATAAACACCATGAACCTGCTGCAGAGTTTTCCTGTAATGTAAGTGATTAAGATTGAGACAGTAAAGGTGATTGTTTAATTAATTATTTTATTTTTTTCAGAAATTGTATTTGAATGTAGGCAGTGGTAATTGTATTGTTAATCTATTTCTTGTGGTCCTTCATCTTTTTTTGGTTTTCTATTTCTTTTTGCAGCAAATTACGTAAATTTCCATCTGTAGCTGGAAGCTGGATGATGGTAGCAAAGCTTGTGTGTGTTTCTGTATGTGAGAGTTCATTGTGTTTGTGAGATGTAATTTGAAGTATTGCATCTGTTGTTGCCATTATAGATTCTTTGCATACCTATAAATCCTTCAGCCACCACTCACTCATGCAAAACCAATAGGAGCAGTCCACAGGGACTTCCCTGAATAGAAACCAGTTACCATCCCAGCAGCAGACATCCAAGAAAGTGTCTCAAGTATGATGAGTTGGACAGCAGCATTCACACTTACTGGCTAAAGAAACTAACTGCACTCAATGAGCACGACAGCACAAATGAACCAGCTGCTACTGGATGAGATGCGAAATCGCAGAAATGGCAAACCGAAGGCCAGATCCCCAAGGATCCCCAGAAGGCGGGGAATAACCTGCCTCAGTACAACATGGAAGCTCCTATCAGGCATAATAGCGGCTAAAATGAACAGGTGCATAGCCCACAAAGTAAGTGGCACAAGGGGGCAAAACACCAGCTCCTGGTAGACAGAGCAGTCACTCAAGACTGTAAGACCAGACTAACCAACCTGTGTACTGCCTGAACTGACAGCAAGAATTTTACAAGACCAACAGGCTCCAAAGAGCCTTGATGAGGACTTCAGGGACGTGGCAACACTAAAGGCCAACTTCAAACCAATTATGCAAGTCACCATTAAGTGTTGGATTTACCAAGGAGATGCCCTGTCCCATATACTGCTATGCATAGGCCCGAATCCCCTCAAAATGGAGAAAAATCAGCCTCCTCATCTACATGGATGACATCTAGCTGTGTAATTCTGGTTTAAGTTATATTCTTTGATTTATTGTTTGTCATGGGTTTGGTTCTTTTTATTGTTTTCTGCTTGTGTCATATTTATAGTTCCCAGTTCACTGTCCCTTCCCTGTGTTTTACATTTAGTTACTGTTGTCTCTGTGTTTCATGTTCCCTCTGTTCCCCTATTCAGTCATGTCTCATCACAGTGTCAAGTCTGTGTCTTTGTGAAGGTCTCATGTTTCCTGTTTTATTTTGATAGTTCCTTGTCCTGTCTTCAGTGCATTCCTCCCAGTCTTGTTATGTCAGATTATTCCCAGCTGTTTCCTTCCTTTTTCCCATTCCCTCGTTGCTCCCTTGTGTATTTAAGCCCTGTGCTTTCCTCTGTCTGTTGTCGTGTCGTACTACCCCATGTGCTGTAAGATTTGCCGTGGTTCTGGTTTCTATCATTCTTAGTTCTTTGCTCCTTGTTTCCTAGTGTGTAGTTCTTAGTTTCCATATTCAGGGTTTTGGTTTGTTTTTTGTTATGGAGGATTTTTCCCAGCGAATAAAGCTGCCGCTTTAAGTTTGCGCTCCATGTACAAGTCCTTTATCCTGCTTGCCACACAGCCACACATGACAACACCAGTAGGATAGGACATCAAGATGTCATTCACACTGAAGAAGTGTAGTCAGCACTGAAGGAATTGCACTACCAGGAATTGCAGACATTCAGGACAGCTACAAGTACCTGGCCCACAGGCACATGGGAACCATGAAGAGGTCACTATAAAAGCTGCAGCCAACAAATAACTGCAGAGGGAAAGGCAAGTCCTGGAAAGCCAGCTGGATGGGAAAGCAAGATCAGAAGAAAGATGGCCACAACTTATCGTGTCCTCAGTGAAAACCTCAGGCTGCAGAAACCTGAAAAGACGAAAGACTCAGAAGGAGCAACAGGACAGGAACCATCATGGAAGGACAGGCCCTTCCATGACATGAAGCAGCAGCAGATAGAAGAAGTTGCTGATATCGAGAAATCCCGTCAATGGCTGGACAAATTTGGACTGAAAGACAGCACAGAAGCACTAATGGTGGAAGCACAGAAACAACCACATCAGGAAAGATGCAGGTGATAAAGACCGTTCTTCCTTACATACTTATAAGAAAAACTAAATACTGTCAAAATTTGCACTCCTATGTGGCCTTATAATAATGGAGCCAAAGTTAAGCTAGTAATTTAAATTACTTCAGCACCACCACACTCAATTGTCTTATAGCTTATTTTTTATTTTTACTTCCTATGCAGACACCAAATTAAATAATAACATTAATAACAGCAGCCACCAGTCAGCTAAGTGCCCTCAATTAGACACAGCCAGCCTCATGGCTGTTTTTTCCAAGCTCTAACCTGAGTAGATTTTGTTCAGTGACAGGAAATGACAAGTGTTAAAATCAGTTCGGTTTTTTTTCGCTCAGAGGTGACATGGCTCTGTGGCACCTTTTCAAAATTATCTAAATGTCTGAGACTAAATGATGCATGTGCATTTACCGAAGATCTGAGAGCGACTTGTCTTTTGAAACATTTGCAGCACATAAAATAAAAATGTTTTTTTTGTTTCAATGAGATCATGTTTGCGAACGTATATGATGGTATCTCCTCTCACCACTAATTAATTATAATGATATAACTCTTCTATATTTCTATATTCTTCTATATTAGGTGTTTTGTGACCGACATGCCCTTGACTTCTCAAATGAGTAACCATAGTAACACTTCATATCAGCGTTTAACAGCAAATCAGCAGCTCAAACAGCACTTTGCTACATTTGTGCGAGTCCTTGTACTTTAGCAATGTCTGATTAGTGGTGACTAAAACATGACCACACATTTTACTGTATCTTTGATAGGAAAGGACGAAACATGCTCTTCCTACTTTCCACCTAGTGCTCTCATCATGAGGTGTGGATGACTGTTGTTGGGAAGAATGAAATTTAATTTAGCTAAACAAATCAGCTTAGCTACATCTTGTTGCAACTTCCTGATCGATCAGCTACAATCATATTTAATGATTAGCTCAATCACAACGACTAGTAGACCCTACAGTTTCCTTGGTTTTTTGAAGAGCCATATGACAATTCAAGCTTAGGATAAGCATCAACAGGTTGATGTTTTAATAACTGCATAACTGCAAAGCATACCCTACCTAATAAACACAGTGAGGCACGCTGTCAGTACCATGGCATGAGATAAGCCATTACCATAACCAAATCATCAGTCAGAATACTGAATGTTGCTAACAAGGTTATGTTTTTGGTAGTGTTTGCATGTGTGTGTGCGCGTATGTCATCATTCTGTTTGCAAACATAGAAGCTTGAAAAGCTTTGAATGATTTCTGATAAAACTTTGTAGAGTGGGGTCATGTTAACAGTTTGTTAAAATTTGACTTATATCCACCAAAGTCAGCAAAATGATTTATTGGTTGAAAATCGACCAACTTAGAAACTATCCTTACAAGTGTGTTTGTGTATTGACAGCATATAGAAGAAACTGTATAAAGATTTAAAATATTATGAACTCTGACCTCTCTTTCAAGGTCAATAGATTGATATGATAGTCAAAGTAATCATAATAAGTGAAAATTATGTTTCTTACTGCCATTGTTGTCTACTGAAAACATATAGGCATATATTAAAATGGGAAAAACACAAGGGTCTGTACTTTGCTCTGCAATTTGGAGCGACTGTGGTTCAGGGGGTTGGGAAGCTCATCTTGTAACCGGAAAGTTACTGGTTCGATGCCCTGCTCTGTCTGTCTTGGTCGTTGTGTCCTTGGGCAAGACACTTCACCTACCGTCTACTGGTGTTGGCCAGAGGGGCCGATGGTGCGATATGGCAACCTCGCTTCTGTCAGTCTGCCCCAGGGCAGCTGTGGCTACAACTGTAGCTTGCCTCCACCATTGTGTGAGAGTGAATGAAGGTATATTTTTTGGTCACTAATTGCACAGAGCTATTCTTACTACAGGCAAGAAGTTACAAAAGCATACCATATTCAGAGGTACAGTACTTGTACCTAACTGTAGGATAAAGTGATAAAGGATTTGTACCGTTCCCTGTACCACTGCTGCACCCCAAGTTCTCTTTGTGCATTAGAGGTGCAGTGCATATCTGCCTCAATAAACATAATATAGCAGGTTTCTAGGTTTCACTAGCATGGCTATTTAGCATGTTTATTTCATCAGCTTGTTTCACTATTCTGTTTTAATCTCTCGGTTTGTTGTTGTATCAGCATTATTCTTACTTGCCCTGATTAATAAAATGAACTTGATGTTTCAATTTTGTGGAGTGCCTAATTGGATATTGAACTAGATTGTGGTTTTGCATATTAATTAACAAATAAAACAAATTGGATTAAATTTGTTAGTTTGGGAACTCAAATGGGGAAAAACTTAATAGCATCAAATGAAAATTATGTGCTAATATTCATGCTAATTTGCAAAGCAAAGCAATGCTCTGTCAGCATTTTTCCTGATTAGTCTCGTCAGAGAATCATCTCGTGAGGAGTGATCCCTTTCTTCCCATTTTTTATACACAAGGCATGAATCATGGAGAAGCAGAAGGGAGGCAGAGGCCAGAATAACTTCCCTTGATGGTCCCTCTGGATATAGCAGACAGAACAGGAAGGGAAGATGTGGAAATTGGAGGAAGGACATGAGATGGAGAGGAGAACACATTAAGCTGTAGTGGGTATGCAGCAAATAAACCCCTCCTAAGACCTGCTTTTCCTGGTGTAAGCTGTCCTCCAGCTATAGTAGGTAAATATAAAAAATACTTCATCTGCTTTGATCCAGTCTCAGCTGGTGATTTTTCATTTCTTTGTTTACTCCTCAGTCATATTGATTGTTGATTAAGTGGCACCCTTAAAGGATTCCTTTATGAAAGAAAGTGGCATTTATCACAACACATGGATAGCAACACAAATTGTTACAACTCTAAAATGTACAGTTTGTTTGATTCAGATTCATATCATTTTTGCAGTGCATTTATATCAAGCAGCAACTATTGAAGTACCTCCAGTACAACCAGAAGTTGATGCTTGTCAATTCTGGGTTGAAAAATGAAACCGCCACACAAGTGTAAAAACTGCAGCTCCTTCAATGGCCACTTCAAATTACAAAAGCCCATCAGTTGTCATAGATCTCCCTAAGGCTCAATGTTACAGCAGAAATGAATGTATTTAACTCTGGTCTAAGAGAAAGAGCTACGCCTAATTTTTCATGACAGCTGGTGGGAGTGGGAAGATTTTTATTGTTTAAATAGTTTTAAAGGTGAAGTTAAATGAAGTAAGTGCCTTTCTGTCATCTAGTAAAAGGCACTCTAAAGAGTAGCTCTTTACTTTGTTCTGGTACAACAGCTTAGTTTTAATCCTGTTCTTTACCAGCCAACATTACCAGTTCATAATAATATCACAATGAGTTTTTGCAAGCACCTAGCTAACCACGCTAGCTAGCTGTCTTTAGTATTAGCTGACAAATAACCAGCTCTACTGTTTCTACTAGGGTGACCAAACGTCCTCTTTTCCCCGGACATGTCCACTTTTCACGTTCTGTCCGGGGCGTCCGAGGGGATTTTCGAGATGGATGAAAATGTCCGGGTTTTCCTATAGGCATACAGAGGACCCATATGTGCGACTTTGTCCCCGAACTGCTGCGTTGTAAGTGGTTGTTCCGCGCTCACAGACGGGACAGAGTGCGCAGCGGCGCGCTGAAAAGATGCTACCAGATGCCAAAGCGCAAGTGCATCTTTTCAGACAAACTGCAAAACAAATTTCCCTTGTACCATCCCTCAGAATAAATGGGAGGCGGAGTGCACTGTGTGCAGAGCTGGCAAATACGTTTGTGTGTCTAACAAAGGTTTAAAAACGTATAAACAGTGGTGCACATGAGTGGTCCGCAGCTGCGCATTCGCTGTCAAAATAAAAGACGCGCACCAGATAAGAAGTTGCAACGCGCGTTTGCGTACATATAAAAGGCACTGTTTTTGTCCGCTAGAGTGGGATTTTCACAGCATATTCTGCACCAAACCTTTGTGCGGTCATCATTTGTTTGAAGCCAGCTCACCTCCTGCAACCACTTTTCCGAGAATATGCACTTCTTTTGCGGTTCGGACTCCTTCTGACATTTCTTTGGAGGTGGAGGAACACCAAAGTAATTGCTTAAAGGAGCTTGCTTCTTCGACATCTTTAAGAGTTCTAAACAAATGTCTGTCCTCCTCCAGAAAATCTTATGTACGCAAACGCGCGTTGCAACTTCTTATCTGGTGCGCGCCTTTTATTTTGACAGCGAATGCGCACCTGCGGACCGTTCATGTGCACCCTGCATATAAAGGCTGTGCGAGGCGAAAATTCATCTAGTAAGTTGACTGGGTTCTTTGTTACACCTGGGAAAAACGAGGATGTTGTTGTATCTGCAGCAGAAGGTGCACTGGCATTTCATACTATGAAGCATCACAATAGCTACAGATCCATGGATTGCACTTGTGTGTTGCTAAAAAAAGAAGCATTTCCAGATTTTAACAAAGCAAAAAAGTGCCCGCACCAAGACTGAAACTATTGTCAATGGTGTCATAGTGCTACATTCAGATGAAGTCACTCTTTGAGCTCTTAATAAAATCCAGTACTGTGGCATTTCTCAGACTTAAGTAACCACGGAACAGTGAATATATTCCCAGTCATACTTTGACTGGAAGAATGGTGGCGTGCAAAAGAAATTAATTGAGGTTAGAAACGCGAAATGAGACAGCAGAAACCATTGCACAATACCTCACCGGTACCTCACTGGTCATTTTTTTTATACAAATGAGGCATTATTTCTGTAACGTTACTTAATTCTAGAGGTTTTTAAAATATTTTTTTGCACTTGTTGACTTGTAAGAGCCTATAAGACATTTTTTAATTTCACCATTCATTTACCGCATAGAGAAGGCATTATTTAAATATGTTAAAATTTTATTTAAGCAAGCAGTATTATTAAAATTCTTCATGACTGGGCCAAGTGTCCTCTTTTTTGGAAATCAAAATATTGTCACCCTATTTCTACCAAATAAAATAATTAAATAAATGAGTAACATAATAAAATTATAATTTAAAAAAACAAACATATAAACAAAACAATGGTCAAATCGTCAAACTCATGTCTTTAACCTCCTAGGACCTGGCGTCCACATATGTGGACATCACATTTTGGGTTATTTAGACCAAAATACTCAATTTTGCTCTACAAGGGCCTGATATCCACTTACAAGGACATTATACTGCTACTGTTCTATCGAAATTTTAAATGAATATCCTCATATGTGGCTCTCATTTTTCTTAGAAACAAAAATTAGGTAAAAAAAAAATAAAAATCTGCTAATTCTTTGTTTTTACATTCATCAGGTCCCAATCAGCCCAAATATCAAAGAGAAATTGAAAATGCATGCCGTGGAAGAGTTCGGGTCTTAGGAGGTGAAGTGGTTATGTCCATTTATAAAGTCTCTGCTCTCAGCAGAGAAATAACTGGAACCTGTAAGAAGAGAAGTGGGAGCCATTGTTACTGTTGTGCTGCTATTCTTGGCATCATTTTCTAATTTGGCACCTAATGTGGTCCAGCTGGTAGCTGTAATTGATTACTAATAACTGATTTACAATTTCTTAGTGCTCTGTAGAACAGATACAAGTACACTCATTGGTCACTTCATTAGGTACACCTTGCTAGTACTGGGTTAAACCCCATTTTGCCTAAAGAGCTGTTTTAATTCTCTGTGGCCAAGATTGAGATCTGGTAACAGTGTAGGCCATTTGATTACATTGAACAGTGTCATGTTCAAGGAGACACTTTGAGATTACATTTTTCAAAGAACAAGCTGTGGAAAAGCCAAAATGCTGGCATGAAATGGAAACATTTTGGCAAACACTAAAAGTGAAAACCATAAACTAAAATTCAGTACAACATCATATTGGACTATTCATTTGTTTTCTGTAAGCATTAGTCTCTGATCTGCTGGATAGCATGTTTATTGATGACCATCACATAATTTCATAATTATGTGAGGAGTTTAGAGTTTTTTGCTGAATCTGAGAGCTGAATAAAATGAATAAGCTGAAATATCCTAAGATGCTCTGATTTAGACGGGAATATCAGAGTTGGTTGTTTGATGGCTCTAAGTTTGTAATTGTAAAAATGTTTTAATTCTCTACTTTTCCTCAGCAATAAATATCCCTTTATTTTCCAGGCAAAACTGCAGCATGTAAAACTTTACCATCACCGAAATCTCTTGAAAGTCAGTTGTTAATGCTACTGACCAAACAGAAAGCACTTTAAAGATGAGCTACAGTCTGATGCCTTAGAGAGCAGATTCTTTCTTCTTCAGGAATGCTGCTGCCTGTTCAGGTAAACTAACTGAAGCATTGCCCTGCAGGGCCAACTGAACTACATCTAATTTAATTTCAGCTCCTGGTTCCCATAATGACGTCAAATCTGGCATCACGCTTAGGTAAGGTTAAGAGGTTCCTTAGTTTGTTAAATAACTTTTAGCTGATCCATTAATAGCTTAGAAAACATTAGGCTAATTTCCCTTTAATGCATATACATGAAGCTAATTGGCATATAGTGTCTGTCTGGCTCATTCTGTCCAATCAGTATATTAAGAGTTTCTTTAGACTAATGGGCACTTGAACATGCATACTTATGCCTCCACACTGGCTGATTCAAAATCCTTGGTGTTCATAATTGCAACCTATCGACTCTGAGTAAACCACTCATTACTACATACCAGCAGCTCTTAAGAATGAACATGAGGGAAAATTATCATCAGGGAGTGAAACAAGACGAAACAGCTATCTGCGATGACAGGAACAAAATGGAAGAGAAATATGGCTGATAGAGACAATAAGAATTTTCTGTCACCACCTCCATACTGCAGTGAGCACAGTGATTATAAGTACACTGAATACTATTGAACAATATTCAGCAATGGATTTTCTGCACTCTCTAACCCCTGCAAGCTGGAGTATATTCCTTGATGCCTTATGCAAAGTGGCTGTTGAAAGGCCAGTACATTCTGCATATTTGTTTTTATATAAACACATAAATTTAATCAGATGAAGTTAAGGACATCTGTTTTATAAGTATCGTAAAAATATTGCTTTAAACTCTCAATTATTTGAAATCTCCAATAGTGAATTACAGAGCTGATTTCAAACAAAGACTTCTTATACTTTTTCATCATCACCATCAACTGTTGTTGAAAAACTGATGTTTTTGGCACTTTGTAAAATGTGGCCCGTTGCATTATGTGTTTGTTTGCAGTAAGCAGGAAGTACATTTTATGCCATTACTGCCTTTTGGAGAGCATCGTATCTATAATCTTGCACACTCAGAATGTGGATACTTAATAATATCAATGCCATCATCCATCCTGGAAAAACACTGTGCACTGTGTTGCTTTATATAGTAACTAATCTTGATGAATGGAGAGTTTTGAGTTTAAGAGGCTGAGCTTTCACATAAACACAGAGACTCACACAAATATAGTGTTTCCATTGCAGTTTATTTAGAAGAGTTTCTACTTCCTAACCACACCTTTCTATTCAAAGAAATTATCAACACATGATCACACCTGGTGCATAAAAGATGGGAGCTTTCCATCCGATTGGATCTACAAAAAAATTCATTTCTTGAGGATTCATGTGCACACAAACCCCCCCTCTGCTGGTCAAAACCTTTGTTGCCATTTCAACTATTTGTAAGTGTCAGCATGGGAATAATCACTGGCTAGAATAGAAATAAAAATAGCTTAATCTGATTTTCTTTTTATTATTAATGTGTGAGTAATGGTAACAGAAGTCTATAGATGACAAAAAACCTTGTCAGTGTTTAAATAAATCCAACAGGACATGAGATGTTTATGTTAAAACTGTTGCAGTGTTTTCAAATGATGAGACAGTGACTGTACTTGTGAATACTGGGGTGATGGTAACTTCATTTTTATTGGGAAATAATATTTTTTTTCCACTTTACGTTGCTCAGTTGGTTTCTATTTTTGGTATCAACCTCTCCGCCTTTGGAGAAAACCCTGTGACGGGGTACTGAAGAGGCACGGATCTACGGGTATCTCACAGCAACCCTGTAAAGGCTCCTATATATCCACTTATCCGTGATATATCAGGTGTTTTTGTACCTGAGTTGCTAGACACACAACAAAAACCACACCATGGAATTAAAAACAAAACACAGACTTGAATATTATAGTAGTAACATATTTCATTATTTACAGGATTACACTTTATTGGGAGAAATCAGCTCAAAGAGTTGCCATACCGGGGGAAACCCTCCTCCTTTGAGTAGGCTCCAAGATGTCACAGGTGAAACTCAACTAACGCATAAATTCTGTAGGAATCCACTTTATAAACTTTACTTTTCAGACCATCCATCTTTTATATACAGTTTACGTAACTATGTCAGCTACCCATTACTAACTTAATAATAATAATAATAATAATAATAATAATAATAATAATAAAATACAAATGATTCCCAAATATAAGACTTCAACAGTGTAGTTCACAAGACAGTTTTCTTCAGTTTATCTAATGTCAGATGGGGAGAGGTGGAGTACAACCTGCAGAGGTCACCAGTCACAGACAGACAACCATTCATGCTCACATTAACACCTACTAGTTAGAATATGAACTGAACAAGCTTTATTTTGGACTATGGGAGGAAGCCAGAGTGCCCAAACGTCACACAGCTAGCCCCCAAGCTCACCCATGGATTCAAATATACAACCTTCCTGGTTAAAGGCAACAGTGCTAACCACTGCACCACCATCGCCAGTGAAATGCCATCCATCTATTCTCTTCAACTTATCCTTTTCAGGGTCAGCTGTCTTAGGGAGAGAGGCAGGGTACACCCTGGGTAGGTCACCAGTCTAACACATAGAGCAGGGGTGTCCAAAGTCCGGCCCGCGAGCCGCATTTTTAATTGGCCCTCAAGTAATTTTATAAATAGAATAGAATATGGCCCGCACTTCAACTTTTGCTTGAGCGTATTGCACTTCTTAGTTTTAACACCAGGGGGAGCTACTGTTGATCAAGGCAGTTGCTCCACCAAAAAGGACAATCACAGAAGAAATTTCCCCCAAGTTACTAAACAGGTCAGAACCAAAGAAGCGAAAGGTAGAAAGTGAGTGCAGAAAATTTCAGACACGGTGGGAGAGTGAATATTTCTTCAAAGAATTCAAGGGGAAGTGTGTCTGTTTGATCTGCACTGAAACTGTGGCAGTTATGAAAGAGTATAATGTACGACGTCATTATGAAACCAAACATCAGGCCTATGCATCCTACACTGGTGCTGAGCGAGAGCAGAAATTAAAGCAAAGAGTGGCTATCCTGCGGGGTCAGCAACAGTATTGTTTTCGTGCTCAAGTTGTCCAGGAAAAGGCTCCAATAGCAGCTATGAGGTCACCCAACTCATCGCAAGACATGGACAGCCTTTTTCAGATGGAGACCTCATAAAACGCTGCCTCGTTAAAGTCACCGAAATAATGTGCCCGGAAAAAGTGCAGGACTTCAACAACGTCAGCGTGTCCAGAAATCCAGTTGTGCGACGTACTGAAGACTCGTCAGCCAACATTAAACTGCAACTGTCTGATAAAGCTGTGCTTTTGATTTTTACTCCATCGCACGCGATGAGAGCACTGATGCCACAGACACCGCACAGCTGCTAATTTTTTTGCGGGGAGTGGACGAGAGCACGAGCGCTTTAGGTGAGTAAAAAATATATTCCACAGTACCCGTGTGTTAATGTGCAAGTACACGTGCTTCAAATATCAATAATGCGCATCAATTCTGTCACTACCCTGCTTTTGCGCACCACTTTCTTATATGCGTTTTTCTTGTTAACACACAGAGTACACACCGCTGTGCACAGCGCACGCACACGCAAAGTCAGCTGATCTCATCTGATGCAGATTTGCTCCTTGATCAAGTGACATTTGCCCGGATTTTTGGCACGAGTGGCGTACGATCAGCACCGCGGCTGGATGGCCCGATTTACATACCCAGCGCAGCTGATACTCACCAGAATAATTTACTAAAAGTATA
Source organism: Pelmatolapia mariae (assembly GCF_036321145.2). Classification (NCBI taxonomy): domain Eukaryota; kingdom Metazoa; phylum Chordata; class Actinopteri; order Cichliformes; family Cichlidae; genus Pelmatolapia; species Pelmatolapia mariae. Next base: position 9,937,809 of record NC_086237.1, on the reverse strand, counting down.
TGCACTCCTGTTATTAAGTCCAGTTCAGTCTGTTAATGTTGATAACCATTTCAAACGAACGTTAATAGATGTGTTGCTAAGCCTAAGAACTTAAATAACAAGCTTGAAATGTACCCGTCCCATTTTCCCCTTTATTGTTTTTTCTCTGTGCTCTAAATCTTCTGTCCAAGAAGAAATCTGAGGCTGCTGTTCTGAGAATGAGCTATCAAAGCTTTTTCTGAATAAATCAATAAAGATCCATTTATGGAAAGCTGTGATGAAGGCAGTTTTGTCTTTAATTATATTCAACAATATAACACATTTGACCACTTTTAAATGATTTTTCTAACTTTAATACGCTACAGTTAAGGTTATATACCTAATTTCTAGTAAGTGGCCCAGCCCCTCCTATATTTTTATGTATGTGGCCCTCAGTGAAAAAAGTTTAGACACCCCTGACATAGAGACAGACAACCATTCACACTCACATTCACACCTATGGGCAATTTAGAATTACCAATTAACCTATCCCCATTAACTGCATATCTTTGGAATGTGGGAGGAAGCCAGAGTACCCAGAGAGAACCCACACAAACACGGGGAGAACATGCAAATTCCACACAGAAAGACCCTGGCCTGATGGTGGACTTGAGCTCAGGACCTTCTTGCTGTGAGGCAACAGTGCTAACCATGAATTTTGATCAAATGTAATCATCAAAATACTGAAGAATCAATTAATGTGTTATAGTCTTTTTCCCACTACAGTAATCAGAGGTTTTAGGTTTGTACTGTTTTGCCACTTTGACAAATACTCTTAATTCCCTCTACCCAAAATCTAGGGCGAAAGAAATGGAAAACTCCATTTTATAAAGGACCCAATGAATCCACATACGGCCCCAGTAGATTTTTCTACAGCTGAGTTTGTTTTGTTTTTTTCCAATTACCTCAATACAGTCAGCATTGGAGCAGCACACTGATCTCAGCACGCAGCTGTACTGCTGATCTGTGGGCAGTGCAGTGCAAGAGCACCCCAGAAATGATGAGGAAAAGGATGGAGATAAGAAAAGGAACGTCTTATCAGCTACAGCAACACTGCTCCACCTCCCCTATTTAACACATTCATCAAACATACGATCAACAGACAGAAATGATTTTATATCTATGTCATTAAGAGATGAAATGTTAACTGTGAAGGTAGTGCTGTTTGTGAATGATGGGTCACAGTGGGTGTCTACCTCCAGCTTAAGCATCCACATCTCTGAAATATTCTGAAATACTATCTTTTCCTGGCTGCATACATATGGGGCTGTCAAGGTAAAGTTTATGTTCCTCTACAGGGATTTTAATATCATGGTTATGTTGTGTGGATGCACGTGGATAGCTAGATTCTTATATCCCCTGATTGGCAAACTCTCATAACAGTATGTTTGCAGTGAGCAGACTGAATATAGCATGTGTTGTCGCTTCCCTTTTGTGCTCTGTTCAGCTCTAACCAAATCTTTCACTTAATCTTGGAAAGTTCAGATTAATGGCGTTCCACAGTGAGACAATTAGTGGCTAACATGTCCTGAGATGCAGAAAATACAGAGCTGCAAACACAGCCTCATGTGGTTAAGCAAGAAAATGGATGTCTCAAATGTAATGCACATATCTTCACACACTCCTTCCTGCACACAGAGATAATTACCTACATGGAAATATTGATAGATACTTCACAGATTTACATATACAACACAACACACAAGGACAACAACACACATTTATCACTCACACAAATACCTACTCAAATAGAGCAGGGCTTTCTATGCATTCATTTTCATTCAGGATTATTATGCTGCCGCCCCATTGGTGCAAAGTGTTCCTACACAAGGTTGCTCATTAAGAGTGAGCAAAGACTTAGAAATGAAGAAATATTTTCCCCCAAAGGCTATATTTTCAGTAACAGGAGTATACATGAAGATATAAAATGAATGCACAAAAGGTTTAGCAACAGCTTTGCTTTCCTTTTTTTCTTATTTGACAAGGGTTTGATCCAGAAGGCAATGAACCATTAACCATGGCTGTTTATTGCGCTTCCTGTGCGTCACGCGTTGTTTCGCCATATGCAAACAAAAGAGGCAGCGAAGGAAAACAAATACTGTCAATAGTACTTTTACACCAACTAGTGAATGAAGTTTCTTATGTAATTTAAAACCTTTTTTTTCCAAAGAGTCAGTAATATTTAACCAAACAAGTAAAAACAGTGTGAAAGCATTTGCACCTTTTTTTAACCACACCTATACGCTCTTAGAAATCAATAGTAGTCTGTTTTCATAATGATCGATATGTATGGATGTACTCTTCGCTTTCGTGGAATTTTGAAACATTACTGTACCGTGAATGGGCAAATTTTATTAGACGGTCTCGGGTGTTTACGGGTGTTTTCCAATACCAAACACTTGGGGCACATTGATCATTTCTCGTGTATTCTGAAAGCAGACTGGCTGTAAAAACAGAAGCTTACCTGTCCAGAGCGATGGCAGTCATTGAATAGATGCTGGCAAACACAGCCGCGATCGGAAAGAAGTTGTGGAAGCGGCAGTAGGCGAGTCCAAAGTACCACTCGTTGTGCATCGCGTAGGTGAAGTTGATCACCGTGTTGAATGCAGACATGGACGCTTCGGCGAACGCGAGGTTCAGGAGAAAATAATTGGTGACAGTCCTCATGCGTTTGTGCGCCATAATAATCCAGATGACTGTGATGTTACCTACTACGGACACGATAACTATACAGCTGTAGGCAATGGCCCAGAGGACGATTTTCCAGACCGGCTGCACAAACTGGTTCCAGTAAATGGTCCCGTTATTGGTGTCATTGGAGCTGCTGGTCCAATTTGGCGCATTGGTAGCACTGAATAAAGGATCCATTTTACTGTTTACAAGCGAAAATGTCACTAAACCGGCGGAAATAACCCCAATTAATTACACCACTAAGTTAACGATTCCAAACGCAAAGTGAATGTTGGAAAGTTTCCGAAAGCTTCACGGTCGTTTCTAAGTGTACAGTTGTAGTCTGCGGAGAGTCCGCTCTCCTACAAATAATAAAGTCAACGAACCAGAAAAAATATTTGAAGTCGAAACTTCCATATCAATCTTTGCACGTTTCCCCTTTTTTGCTGTGCGTAAAAACAGAAAGGCTCTTTTACGCGCACCAGAACGAGTCTGGCAATGGTAACAGCTCAGCTCCGCCTGTGTCTCTCTCCGTGTCTGTGTGCTGTCCTCCTGCTGCTCCTCTACTCTGACTGAGCGGCTGCACACCGGCTTTTGAAGAGAGCTTCTGCGCTCCCGTCCAACGGGCTGGCTGATTACGGATGAATCCAGGTGACTTCTTCAGTGCATCCATTTAGGCTGCGAACTAGATTACTATGCCTAAATACTTCATTTAATGTAATTTTACTATAATTCCTTCATGGACAGTTACAGTTATGATGTATAAAATAATAATATATACTATCTTTTTTGGCATTGTTGGTGCAATTTAAAAATAAAAGACAGATACCACTTGTGAAAATATGTTACTTCATAATTACAATGTAAGATAAGGAAACATTGTTTGACTTCGTTTCAAATACCCTCAAATTTATGCATTACATAAAAATTACTTAGTGCATAAGTTGTGTCTCTCTTAACACTCATGTATTTTTACGGTATTGTTAAATTTGTTACTTCTTGGTTCTGGGTTACATTAAGAAGGTGCTGCTAAAAATGACTTTTTTCTGACTGTGGCTTGTAGTGTAGAGTGATGGGGTGCCATAATGAACACCCAGGTCCTCTCACTCACTACCCCCCCTTGTGGTCTTGGATTCTGGACTGGAGTGGTTTGATTGAAGATTGATTGCTTCACAGGATATAAATGAAAAATCTGCAGTCCTGTCATTCTTTTCACAAGGCTCTTCTTACAGTCCTTATATATGATCACATCATATCATAACATATCATATCATATCGTATGATGAGATGATCACATATATATTGCTAAGATAATGTACCAATACAGTGTCTAATGACAATGAGATAGATGTGGGCATTGTCCTGTCTTTATATCTATCCAGAAAGATCTGTCTTTAGGTCTGTCAGGAAAAGTAATGTGAGAGTATGAATGAACTCATTAAGAGGACTTCTTTGCAGGTTGCCATCAAACTATTTATGGTACTGAAAGACTGGAGAGTGTGACATGAATGAACCATAACTCCTATCACTGGAATAAGGGAGTCTTTAGTGCCAAAAATGTTGTAGCTGTGATAAATATGTTAAGCTTCTGGCATTTATACAGTGCTTCTCTAGTCTTACTGACCTCTCAACGGTCTTCATACTACGAGCCACATTTACATTACTAAATTGATTTTAACACTTTTTGATTCATAATATAATACAGTATTTACTCCTGCTTTAAATTATTTAGAGGATTTTCTTTTCCTTTATATTCAGTTGTTTCTTTTTTACTGAGGAAAGAGTTCTTTGAGCTGCTTCAGCACGTAGTTATTCACTCAGTAAGATGCTTGTATGACTTGACTATCTCTGAGCTTGTCTTGTAGACATCAAATATAATTCCATGAACGGTCTGTACCTTCCAAATGTGATAAGACTCATCTCTTCATTTAAAGCCAAAAATTCGAGGCCACCAGGTCTTACTATTAGAAATATAGTGATAACCACAATAATACTGCATTCTTATGAATGCATCCACAACTTTGATACTCCAGTATTTTCTACCTTTATTACCACTGCCCCTTTCATTGCTTTCTTGAATGCTCGTTCTGTGTGAATGCTAACTACTCAGCACCTAGCTGGGTACTTATGTAGCCCCACTCTTTTAGGGCCCATTTGTTTATTGCCTTATTAAGAAAAAAAAAGAGGTTATTTGTATTTTGACTGCCTTCAGTCGTTTATTAGCTATACATTTTAAAGAAATTAGTATTTTATTCTAGTGGTATCAGGTCAGGACTACTCCTTGAGGCTTTGCCCCATGGTAGTTCTAGAGGCCATATTTCATAAAGTCTTTAATCAGTTAATTCCCCCTGAACAAGTTGTCCTCTATTCCCTAGAAGGCCCTTCTAAAGTGTCCGTGGGCGTAACACTGTTGCTCTCTTGTGCTGAGTTTAACTTCTATAGTCTCATTAGCCATGATTTGTTCCCGCTGTGTCCTGCTTTGTCTCCCACCTGTTTGCCCCTTGCCTCATTGCTGTGTGTATAAATTGTCTGAGTCTCTAATTGCCATTTGTCGTGTCATCCGGTTTCCTGCAGCCTGTTTCCAGCTTCCAATTCAACTCAATTCATTTAAATAGCACCAAATCACAACAACAGTTCCCTCAAGACACGTTATATTGTAAAGACGCTACAATTATAAAAGTTCCAGTTTCTGTTACTTTACATCCTGTGGTGTGTAATGCTCCTGTAGCTTTCCTAGCTCCCAGTGTTTACCCCATGTTCCCGCTTTTCCTACTGGATTTTTGATTTATATTAAATAAAAGCTTGTTTTCGTTTAACATTTGTCCATGAGTCTGCATTTGGGGTCCTCAGTCTACATGACATATGACACTAACCAGTTTATCCTGCCCTAAATATCCCCAGTTTTCCATGCAACCCTTGAATAACACAAAAATTGGTATAATTCAAGAACACAATTAAGCAACACATCATGTATATATCCAGTTATCTAATTTAAAAACTCTAAACTTAATTAGGACATTATAAGTAATCTTTAAATTTCCATTTGATCAAAAGTCACTTGTTGAGCGATCCTTACCTTTGAAAATAATCTTTCATTTTTCTCTCCTGTCTTCGCTTTCTTACTTTCTCCACCTACCAGGATACAATATGTGACAAGCTGTTCTGTGATATTTATTGAGCATTTCGATGCATTTCAATTTACATCATGTTCCCCCCTTCATGTTCACTTGTAGCAGTAGCTCACCCTAATCTCCATACTGAAATATTATTTGTCTTTTATGAAGAGTTACAGTACTGTAGTGTACAGCATGAGCCTTTGAAGGCTTGGGTTAAAGGTGTACTACACATAGAAAGTTCTGAAAAAATGATTCCTATTTATTAAAATAAAATAAAAAAAACCACTGGCCTAGCTTGGGAGTCACTACGGCCGTCTTCTTCTGTTTGTCTACCACCACTATGTCCGGTTGGTTAGCCACCACCATTCTGTCCGCCTGTATCTGGAGTCCCACAGGATCACCCATGTATTTATACATATATATATAAAATAAAACCAATGCATATAATTTGCATTGTATATACATACGTATATACAATGCAAATTATATGCATTGGTTTTATTTTAGAAATGAAATCTTGATGTCATGTCAATAATACACACATGCAAAGACATGCATCAGCTGGACACCCATAGTTTACAATAACATGACATTAAACAGAGTATACAGGACAAGTGTTTATGAAGTATTTGCCCTTGTAGACAAAGATCCTTCTTTTGAAGCATGTTAGTATTACTGTACCGCCACTTTTAGTTTAATATCATTGAATTGTGGCCAAGCTGGGCCAAAAGTTCCTCAGTGACACCAGCAACATACTAATTAAAAAAAAAAAGATATTCTCTGAAAATAAATTATTGATAGCATTCAACTGTGTCGATTTTGCTCCTGCTCAAGGACATTGCAGTTGTCTCCAGGGAAGCTTCGATCCCCTCTTAAATGTCCACTTCATCACAACAGTCAGAGCACCATCCTGGAGAATAAAGGTGTGAGAAGAAGCCACAGCTATGAAAGATAACAGACTGGCATGCACAACAGTTAAATATTCCTACTCATTTCCAGCCCCATCCACATTTGACTGCACAGCCCTAGCCATGAAATTACCAGGTCAGTCCCAATAACCTTCCCTTCTAAGGCATGCATGCAGGATGGGAAATGTACTTCTATGTATATAAATATATAGTCCTCTACATTCATTAAAGGTGTGTGCACTAAAATATCTTACTTATAATTAAATTAGGCTGTAAATGAATCAGTTGATTAGCTGGAATTGTATAAAAAGTGAATATTTACTTTCTGGGCATATCCCTCTATGTTTTCTCCCCTAAAATATTCAGCATGGTACTACTGCTGAGTTTTCATTGGAGCTTTTATAATTAATGTGCTAATGCTTGAATGTTTAGCAGAAAAAAATCCCAAGTTTGCTTCTTTAATTTAACCTGCAGGCATGCCAATATTTCGCATTAGCACCCGTTAAGGCTGATGTAATAATATTGGTTTGACAGGTATTTATTTAAAAAAAAATAAAAACTGCAGTTAGCTCCATAATTTACAGGACAAAGACATCATTTATGTAGTTTTCCTCTTATCTTACCAAAGTGGATCTAAAATCAAGATGCTATTGAAGTTTAGACTTTAAGCTTTAAGTCAAAGAGTTTAACAAAAGTATTAACTGCTTAGTAATAATGGGCATTTTCTATACACATTCCCCTAGTTTTGGAGGCTCAAAGTTAATCAGTCAATTTACTGTTAAGCAGTTTAATGACCAGATGAGGCCTGTTCCCATACAATTCCAACTCAGAAACACCAAAAGACCTTAAAAGACAGATAAAGTGTATGATGAGAGAATTCTTTCCTTGGTTAAGGAAAAAAACTTCATTACATGTAACCAAGTCAAGAACACAAGAGGTTGGCAAATAATTCAACAGTCGAGAGACACCTTCATGAATGTAAATATAGAGGGTCTACAACAAGGTGCAAACCACTGGTTATACTCAGGGACGAGAAGTTCAGATTAGACTTTGTCAGAAAACGTCTAAAAGAGCCAGATCAGTTCTGCCTGGTTTGTTTGTATCTTTAAATACATGAAAGTGTGGAAAAGGATAGGAAGAGCTGATCCAAAGAACACCGCATCATCTGTCGTGACAGAGTCAATGCTAAGGCATGAGTGTGTATGACTGCCAGTGGAAGTCATACCCATTAGTGTCTGTTTATAAAATTCTGAAGTCTACAGGGCTACACTATACAGACTCATCCAATGATCCAACAATAATGACTCAAAGCATTCGGACCCAGGACCCAAGAGTTTCTCATGGATGAAACTCGGGTTTCTCATCAACGAAATGGTATATTCTTCAATGCTCAAGACTGTCACCTAATCTCAGCCCAATAGAGCATGCTTTTTTGTAATTAAAGACAAGTCTGAATGCAGAGAGATCCAGCAGCAAATAAAGGTGGCTGGAAAAACAGGCCTGGCAGAAGGAAAAAACACAGCATTTGGACATCAGTGGGTTCTAAACTACAGACAGTCATACTCTGCAAACGATTTTCATCCAAGTATCAAAAATAATCCTTACATTTAAAATTATGTCAGTAGACCCAATTAATTTTGATTATGTAAACAATGACTGTAATTCTAGCAGTTAATGTAAAAAAATTAAAACTCCTTGGATTAAAGCTAAAAGTCTTTACTGATATCATGTCTTGATTATTTGGATTAAAATCCCCTGTGGTGGTCTACAGAGGCAAAACTATATAAAAATGAGCCTTTGTCCAACAAATAGCACTAACTATAAGTAAATTCTATCAAATCAATTGAAGTGGTTAAAAGACAGAGAATTACCTCAATAACAACAACAACAACAACAACAACAATAATAATAACAATAATAATGATAATAATAATAATAATAATTATTATTATTATTATTATTATTATTATTATTATTATTATTATTATTATTATTATTATTGGCTTCCAATATATCTGGGTAAATATAAGAGGAGGATTCACCTGCTATCAAATAAAGCGCAAGGTTATTTTAGTCAACAAAAACTAAACTGAAAAGCAAAACTAGATGTGAAAAGGCATTTTAGTTAACTAAAATTTAATTTGAAAGGATTTTGTGAATTTTGAAAACTGCCCAGAATAAAGTTGAAATTTAGAGGCAATATTCTTAGTTTTAGTATTTGTTAGTTGGGCAAAACATTTATTATGGCTTATTTTTATTGAGACTCAGGATGTCTAGAAGACTGGGAGTCAACAGATTTTAACAAGCTTTGGATTTTTCTAAATCTGGCCCTGACATCTGCTGTGGATCCAGTAATGATTAAAAAGACAGGGAGATGAACACTGAGACTAATAAAAATGAAAATAAAATTAAACAATAAAAACTGAACTGAAATAAGAAAATTCAATTTGGAAACTGAAATTAAATTGAATTAAAAACAAACCAAAAAAATCAAAATGAAATAAAAACAAAAACTAATTAGAAAAACTATAATAACCCTGCCAGTAAGGGCCAGATTTACTAACATGTTGCACCAACACAAACTAGGTTTTAGCATAAAGAAAAAATAATGAAAAAGAAAAGTACTGTTTACAACGAGAGCGCAGTGATTGTATGTAAGAGAGGGAACTCAAAGATTTTGCATATGTTTTTATGCGAGTTGCTTTCCCAGGGTGAAAAATATAAGAAGAAGAATATTTGAGTTAATTCGTTCACTAACGTTTGCAAAATTCAATTTTTACTCCTAATTATGTGTTACTTACATAATTAAAGTGTTACTTTTTGTCAGGGGCTGGGTCTTATTGTTTTATTTGTGAATTCTTAGGTAGATGGAAAGGATGTTTAGTTCTTGTATTATTCTCAGGTTGAGTTTCAAGTTTAGTTTAGGCTATTCTGTGTATTATTAGTTATGAGTCTGTTTCTATTCTCTTTATTATATGGCCTGTCTTGTCCTCAGTGTTTTACTTTCTGTATGCCGGTGTTTAAGTCTCCCTTCTCAGTGTGTCGTGTGGAGTCTGCGTGCGTTAGTCGGTCATGTTTCATGTTATCTTGCTTGTGTCATGTCTGTGTCCTGTTAGGCTTCCTGTTTTATTTTGAAGAGGTCTTGTGTTCCGTGTTCATTGTTTTAGTTTCACTTTCTCCTGGTGGTGTCATCATGTTAATTTGTGTCAGCTGTTTCCCCATGTGTTTCCCTTCCCCTCATCACCTCCTGTGTATTTAGTCTGTGTTTTTCCATTCGTTCCTCGTGACGTCGTCTGAGTTATGTTCCCCCACGTTTTGTCATAGAAGTCATAGTTTTCATAGTAATCATAGCTTTCATAGTAAGTCATAGTAATCATAGTTGTTTCATAGTACCTCAGTCTCGTTTCTCTTGTCTTAGTTATTTAGTTTTCCCAGTTAGGTTTTCAGTTTGCCTTTGCCCCTTTTCACTTTTGTTCGAATTTTGATGTTCATGTTCATCAGCCACAATAAAAGGCTCGCTTTTGTTTTGAAACTGAGTTCCAAAACAAAAGCGTGTCCACACTTGGGTTCTCCTCACACACCTCACACGGTCTGCGGGACACTTTTTGTGCTTGATTACGGTGGCCCCTAGAGACATTAAAAACTCCTTGTAAACAGATAAAGCTAACCACATATTGCAAATGTATTTTTTTATTGAACTTCTTTAATAGATCCTATAATACTAGTGAACTTTTTTATGAGGGGAGGGGGGTGTCTTTATTATTTATTTATTTATTTTGGAATCTCAGATATTGTAGAGAGACAGGAGATATCCCTATATAAAATAATATGATTAGGCTGCATAAACCACACATACACCACTGTTAAACAAACTGTTTTATACTTTAATGAAAAATCTCTCGGCAGACAGACTGGCAGCACCGCTTAAACACACAAAATAATTATTTTCTGATTTAAACTTAAAAGCAACGCAAAGCTATAAAGCCACACTGGCAACTATTTGTTGATCTTTCCCTTCCTCTTTTAATTAGACACACAAAAATCCATCATCTCCTGACTGAATGAAAATGCCAGTTGCAATACTTCTTGACATTACATATATTAACTGCCAACACACATATTTCCCACAAGGTCAGTGAGAGCACCGACCAAATTACACAGAGGTCAAATCAATTTTGCATCCTACATCCTGCAAATGACTGAGTTCTAATAGGCAGTTTGAGCATGACGGACCAGGCCCAGGACATATTTAGAAGAATTAGTATTGGATCTCTGGGGGCATTCAACAATCCAGCTTTTTATTGTCTTCATTTTGAAAGTTTATAGTTGCACTTTAAATAAAACTAAAGTGAAAAGTAATGTTCCCCGATGTCCATGTTTCAGAGTAACAACAATTGGGCTGTTACTGCAAGAAAAAATAACCAGGAGAAATATTAAAATATAATATGGATCCAATGTTAAGGAAATACTTTATGTCAAGGAAAAGAGAGATACAACAGCTGGCTGTCATTGATGACTCTTTTAATACTTTTTTATTTAAGGTGGATCCACTTGAACACATAAAAGATGCACAGATTGAGATGTAAATGAAAAAGGTAATTAATAATTTAACAATAACTCTGCTAAATTATCAGGCAGGTTAGTACAAAGTAAAGCTATTGCAGATGATTAATTTGTCAAGTTGTTTATGTCATACAATCCAGCCTCGGTCATGTGAAGAAGCTGTTGAAACTGAAGCTATTTCCTTCTCTCTTTTTTTTAATCAGAAAAAATATTTGCCAGTCACGTCTGATTTTCAGCATGAAAGAAAAGCTAGCTTCGCCTTAGCTTCTAACAGCTGACATCAGTGCATCTCTCCACGGCAGCCGGTGCCTTCTTAAACCCAACTGCTGTGATGGAAAGAAGTGTTGGGTGACTTTGATGTGAATATAATAGCACCAGTCAGTCAGAGTGAAAAGTGGCATAATGTTGTAAGCAATGTGAGCAATAAAAGTGCAAAATGTGACAGATGCTTTTGGTTGTAATGGAAACAGCAAAATGATATAAAATGGCTCTCATTCATTCACCTATGTACACCATCAGTGGAAACATGGCATTTCATAGTCATATAAACGTTACGCAAAATGAATTGATCGCTTGTTTATTGCAAGAGATACTAAAACACTAGTCATCATATTACTTTCAGAAATAAGCTGTTTAGGCAGACAATACACACAACTTGGGTTCCTCCCTGCGGTCCTTCAACAGTCATATCTGTGCTTTAAGCACAGATATGACTATATGGTTTGAGCAGTGCTGTTTGAGCAGCCAGGACAGAAACAAGACAATGTTGTCTCACAAATGCATGTAAGTGATGAGAAGTGCCAAGTTAAGTTCCTCATCTTTTTACCTAGTCAGCTAACTTTTTGTGTTGATTCAAAAGTCTTAAATGAAGAATGTGGAGGAGGTTTAACATGTACATCCACCTCTGCACTCACCACTGAAATGATTTACCTGCAACAGCATCTCCAAGTGAAGAATGGCTTGTCAAGCTCATATCCACTTTAAATAAATCAGGCTAAAGTGTATGAAGAAGCCATTAACTAACTACACAAGTTCATTTTTTGCTGTTTTTATATGATGAAGGTTAAATAGCAAAAAACTAAGAGTTTTGATTAACAGATGCACCTCAAGCCGTGCTGTAGAATTGTGAACTGTCCAGGGTGTATGACAACCATGATTAACGGATGCACCAGAAAACCAAAATTGGAAAAGTGGTTGAGAAACTTTATATATGGACGGATGCACCACACACACCTGCATCTCTCTGCACTTGCTTGCAAAGGGGCGTCCACACAGAAAGAGACTGACAGCAACATGGTGACCAGAGAACATAAAGATGGTCGCATTCTGTGATTTCAGGCAGCAAAGGGATAAATAACCACTAGTGATCCGAAGTAGTCACCATCTTGTCTCAACTTCAAGGTTAGCAATGAGAGCGAGGACGCCTCTAAATGACATGTCACAGGGTGGTAAAATGTTAGGGGGTTACCTGGGCAACTGGATCCCAGAGAGTCAGCTAGCAACCCACCATCAGCAATAATGTTATGAGGAACATGGTTTTTGGTCCAATTTCCACTAGTTCCAAGGTGCATGAAGGAAAGTCTGAAGAGATCCAAATCAAGAGACAATTGCAGTATATAGAACAGCTTTATTGATCAGTGCATTTTGTCATATGGCCTTGATGATGACCCCAGTGAAGGCCACTAGCTGACATACATGGATTCAGCATTGCCCTGTTGGATTTACCACAGACAGTATATGTATATATATATATATATATATTCCATGCATCTATTTTTCTTTGTTAAAGGAATATACCTACATTTCCCACATTGCAACTTGACAGTTTGGTCAAACAAACAGGTATATTACGCTAGCAATAGAAAGTAGCCTTGAGCTTTTGCCTCAAGCAGAGGTGAGGAGGACTTTGGGTAGCTCACTTATTTCTAAAGCTATGCCCCGAGGCTCTTTTTCATGGTGTCGAGAATGTATAAAGAGACCTGAGAAGAGATGTTCAAGCCCTGCTTATTTTCTCAATCACTGCATAATGTAGCCATGATTGTTACAGATTACAGAAATTGTGGGATCAAGCAGATCCCTCCATCATAACACCGTTCAGACGCTGCTAGGTTAACACATTGACTGGATAATCACACCCCTAACCAGCAGGAGCATGGTTTACCAGAGTTCAGCACCCGCATCCACAGTCCAGGCGTCTAAGGCTGGTATCTTTGCAGGAGTATCTGGGATTTAGTTTTCAGATGTTGTCAAAGCAGCTGATTAAAGCCAAGCCAAGCAGCTGTGGCTCAGGAGGTAGTGCAGGTCATCTATAAAATGCATCTACAAATTGGAAGGCTGCTGCTCTAGTCTGCTCTAGTCTTTAAAGTATCCACAGTGTCCTCTAGTAGTACATACATACTTTGCATTACAAGGGCTGCAAAATTGATTGCTGTGGATGAGAAGGAGAGCTCTGTTAGTTGCTGACCACAGGTCAGGACAGTGTGTGTGCTATAGCTATTGACGGTGAAAAAATCAAGCAAGAGCATAATGTCAATCAGCTAAATTGAAAGATCCTTTTCTCACCTTATCTCAGGTGAGGAAAAATGTACCTGAACAGATAATGATATGATAGACAAATTGTTAAAAGAACAGGTCACATGCATCTGATCTTATTGTTGTCTGTGATTGAAATTCACAATTCACTGCATAAAATAGTGCAAATATGGACAATATAAACTATTATATGCTATATGATACAATGTATTACAACATACAGTAGGGGAGTATGTCCCTTGGAGCTTATTGTCATCATAAAAGGCAGTTTCGGTGAGTGTGTGTGCACTGATGGTTTGAAGCAGGTTGGCAGAGAAAGTGCTGGATTCAGATGACTTAACACGACCAATGAGCTGAGCTGAAACTCGGTTCTACTCCTTCAAACTGTCTTCCAGTCTCATCCTGAGGTATCGTAGAGACATGAAAATATTTCTGATTTTTTTCTGAACTTTTAGATGTTTTGGTTTTTCAGAGGTTTTAGCATAAAGCTCCTCCTACCCATCACAGAGAATGCGATCTCAATTATTTGTGGAAGATGTGAGATTTTTTGTGTTTCCTTTTATAAACTGCTGACTCCAAAGAATTCAGAACATATGCAGACAGGGGTGATATATTTATTTAATTCAATATAGATCAATACATATCCTAATGAGAAGCAGCTGGAAAGATGTAGGGCTGTCAGTGGGAACCTGAGCAGAGCACTACCATTCATTCTTACCTTTGTCCACTAATTTGTGGTGATTGCCCATGTATGCAGTGGAGATAGGCTTCCTTTCATTTGCAGTGCTTGATAACATAATTATTTATTGATCTCTAAGGAAAATTCCCCCTTTTCATTTCCCCCTTTTATTCTGAGGCCAGAAGTCAAGGGCAGACATGGAAAAACCACGTCCTACTTAGAGACTAATATGGCACAAGGATTGCAATAATTGATTACATTTAAAATTGGTATGACTCATGCTAGCTCAGGCCTTACTGTGCAACATACAAAGCGGTGCGTACACAGCAGGTGAGGCTGCACATCATCTAAAAATCCAACACAGCTATATGACTGTCCCGCTAATAAAGAACTGAAAAAAATAAAAGACAGAGATAAAACACTATTAAAGGTGATAATCTCAGAAAAAGAAATGGCTGTGATAATATACCTTTAATCTATTTGTGAATGCCTAAGCAATTACATAAAAGCAAGCCAAACACAGCATGACCAACAAGTAACAAGTGGAGGCAACAAATGACGCAGCGTAAAGCAAGAGCTTGGATTAGCTGCGAGTCATTTCAAGGCATTACAAATACTCATAGCAGCTTGTTTCTTCCCCTGAACTGTTTGCACACATGTTCCCATTTCTTTTACATACATAGACACATGTTCATTTCAATATCTTTCATTTATTATATCATTTTTTTTATCATTTAAAAGAAATGCAACATACACTCATGGCCACTTTATTAGTTACTTCTTGCTAGTACTGGGTTCAGCTCCCTGTTTGCCTTCAGAACAGAAGCACGTAATTCTGCTTGGCATTGATGCATAAAAAGTGGAAATCTATGTGGGAAGATTCTGTCTAGATTTTTATCAATATTGCCACAATAGCATTAAGCAGCTGCTGCTATTGGTTAAATATCCATGATGCAGATCTCCCATTTTATCATATCCCAAAGATGCTCAATTAGCTTGGGATCTGATGACTGTGGAGACCATTTGAGAACAATTAACTCATTGTCATGTTCAAGAAGCCAGTTTGAGAGGGTTTGATAATGTGTGACCTGGTGCATTATCTTGCTGGAAGCACCATCAGAAGATAAGTACACTGTAGCCATAAAGGGATGGACATGGTTAAGAAACAATACTCAGATAGGCTTTGGTGTTTAAATGATGTTCTTTTAGTACTAAGAGGCCCTGAGTGTGACAAGAAAAATACCTCACATCATTGTACCACTATCATTAGAAGCAGCTCTCATGTTGTTTACTCCAATTTACCAATTTCTGACTCTACCATCCAAATGTTACACCAGAAAATGAGACTTAGCAGACCAGGAATCTTTTTTCCAATGTTCTATTTCCAGTTTTGGTGAGACTAAAGCCTCAGTTTCCTGTTTTTAGCTGAAAGGAGTTTAGCCAGTGTGGTCTTCTGCGGCTGAGACCCATCTGCTTAAAAGTTTGATGTGCTGTCAGAGATGCTCTTATAGAGTAACAACAAATTTGGATCAGATAATAAGTGGTTCTATCAGCTTGAAACAGTCTTCCCATTCTCCTCTGGCCTCTGAAATCAACAAGGCATTTTTGCCCTTAAAACTGCTGCTCATCGGATATTTTGTCTTTTTTAACCATTCACTGTAAACCCCAGAGATGGTTGTGTGGGAAAATCCCAGCAGATCAAGAGTCTCTGAAATATTCATATCAACCCAATTGCCACCCTCTTTGGATGTTAACAGTCCACTCAATGGACATTATTAGCAGCAAAAAGGCCCATAAACCACCTTTTATCTGCATTCCACAACTTCAACAAGTCGTCATGACCATGACTACATGCCTAAATGTGCTGAGTTGCTGCCACATGACTGGCTGATTAGATATTTGTGTAAACTGCCAGCTGAAATGGTGTAACTAATAAACTGCACATTGATTGCGCACTGCTTGTAACAGTCCCTACTACATATATTCTCATTTTATTTTTTTATTGTTTAATCCAAAACCAATTCATTTACAAACATTTTTCATTTTGCATTATGCTACCTCACGGAGCCATGAGCACCTTTGATTAAAATACAGACTGTCTTGGTTTACATTGCTATGTTTTTCCCATAAACGTTACAAAAATAAATATCTATAAATAAGTGCAAGAACTTGAACTAAGCAACAAATGCTGTTACAGGTGTACAGTATCTGGCTGCTGAATTGAAGTAAATGAGGTTGTGTGCACTGCCCCTTTAAGAATGTAGTCAAAACAAAGCGTGGACTGACCGGCCGCACGGAAGTGGTTTTGTTTCGGTGGTGAGCCACAATAATATATGAGAAATGAGAGGTGCTACGTTATTAAAACACAACTAGGTCTCCTAAAAGTTTTTGTTTTGTATTTCTTCGAGAATATTTTATTTTTCATTAATTTTTTTATATCACTCGAAGTAAACGAGAGATAGCTAGTTAGCTTTTTTTTTTTTTTAGCTAGCTTTATTATCGCAAGCAACCATGCCTTCCTACAATGAACTAAGGAAAACCAACTACTTCTACTACTTCATCAAATTTACCTTAAATATCTACTCAATGCTCTTCTCGGTAAGTTTCTGGTCCAAAAATTAATGTCAGCCTTGGTAGTAAGTTCATTTGCGCTGCAACAGTGTCTGCTAACTCAAGACCCTAAGCATCCAGTATCATCGCCAAGACATCATTCCAAAGATCATTGAAAGCACTGGTGTTTCAATATATACCACCTGCTGTAGAGTCATGTGTATTTTGTAGCATATAACCTAAGCCATATTGCAAAAATACATAATCTACTGTGGAATTCGGCATATATCACTGAACAAAGATAAATGGTCTTTGCACTGTAATTTGAATGGAAATCACTGATTTTCCTTATACACTAGCTAAATTCCACCTACATATGGGGCACAGCTTCAGATTGGATGTATGTGTGATCAAACTGAAAGAAACCGTCTTGTGTTCGATAGCACACTTTCCACACTTACTAAAATATTGTAATTATTAGGAAATTAAGAGTTTCTAATCACTACTTTGTGTTGGGAAATGTAGGATTAAATTGGGTGTGTTTTTCCAATGGGTTTCGGTTTGGAATTGTCTGGATGCTAGCTAGCTGGTTACGTCTGCGGAAAGACATTTTCCCGTAAGGCCTCATGTATCGTCCCAAAGCGTAACCTGTTATAACACCTGCCTTTTAAATAAGACAATGCCGAGACATTCATTCCTCAATTTGGCATTGAAACAATACACCGGGGGCTCGGACTAACAAACAGCATCGTGGTGCAGGGCGTTGGATCCAGTTAAAGGTACGATGACGTGAGTAAATAATACGCCGACAGAAAATCCGGCCCCGCTGATAGATGCTAATTTGAGTTATTTTCCTTATTATAATTCCTAATAATATATCGTATCATTTTTGTTATGCAGGTTAAATCCAGAAATTGTATTTTATTCATGTTCATTCGATTATCTTCATTTAATCATCGCGGTTGTACAAATAGTTTAATGTACATAAATAACATTATTACACACATATTATTCAGTTTATTACTTTAAGGTGAAGGAAGGTGAGCAAACAGAAACAGATTTCTTTGGCTCCTAAGTAGCCCAGCAGATAAATTAACTAATTTAAATTTTGTCAATGTAAACACTGACATAAAGTTTCATTAGGTCAGTCACACTTATGCAAAGGTGACATCAGAATCTGACATTTCATTATTGCATGTACAGCTCTGTTTTAGTAAGTTGCACTTAACCTTTTAACTTTAGTTTTAGCTGCAGAAGTTCTCTATCCCTGCAGGAATTTTGGCAGCTTAATGAACAATCTGCTTGAATTTTCTCGTGTTATTCCTTCATAAAGCGGCTGGTGATAATTAAGGATCTAGCAACCACTTAAAATGCTGGAAGAGTCCATGAATGTCTTGCAAGGGCATTAAGAAGTAAAGATGAGTCATTCTTAGCATGTGTTTTCTTCCCCTGCCTCCCGGCATCCATAACCCCACCAGAAAGAATGAATTCCAGAAAGAATGTTAGAGTAATGTTCAGTTTGCACCACAGCCAGCTATATATAAGCTATAAGCTTAACTTGTTTCCATTAGCACTGCAAACTACCGTTCAAATAGTCAGCCTTCACCTGTGTCTCTCTCTTAATGCTTAATTATTAAAGTCAAACACGCACAGAATTGTGTGAATGTGTCACTGTTTTTGGGCCCCTCACAACCCAATGTGGTTTTTGGGGTTTGTGATCCATTTGTGTTAACTCTCTTATCTTCTTTACTTCTGTGAGAAAGGTTAGTGCTGATATTGGAAATAAACCAGATGTACAGGATCTGCCAGTGCTTTATAGATGGTTAGTGAATTGTAAATGGAGCTGAAGTAGATGGGCCCTACTCTTAAAGCAGATTGCCTCTGTTTCCAAATGAAAATCAATAACAGGGAAGCAACTACGGGTTGGTCCTTCCCTTTTTGTACCACTTCCATTAGTTAAACAACCCTCTATTTTTCTCATATGTCAGCAGAAAGTAACAAGTAACTAATAAAACTGTCTGGACACCAAAGTGTAACGCAAGGGTGTGACTATGGACCTGGGGTTGTTTGTGATTATGTAATGATGATCATTGTGTTTCACCAACATACAATTTTGCCCCTTTTTCTGTGCCCCTTACAATCCTTTCACATTTTCTTGCCTTTATCCAACATTATGTGAGCAACGAGGGCAGCTCCAGCCCATTTAGGGGTTTGTTTACAAGAAACCAAAGCTTCTGAATCTGTACATTTAATAAATTGGGAGATTATTTACTTTAGATTTTATCTATAAAGGTCATATCTAGGGCTGCACGATTTTGCATAAAATGAGAATCACGATTTTTTTGCTTAGAATTGAGATCACGATTCTCTCACGATTTTCTTTTCCAATATAAATATTTATTGCACTTATTAACTGCACATCAACTTCGTAACATAAAAACAATAAATAAACATAAAAACAATAAATAAACATAAAAACAATAAATGCCTCACATTTTGTCGTTGCCGCAAAATGTTGTACTGCTTGAAATTCTCAGTGTCTCCACCGTTGCTCGACACTGCGTGTATAGAGCAGGTAGTGCAACAATAGAAAAATAGTTGCGGGATGGCACTGTGTAGCGTTTGTCTAGGGTGTTGATCATTTTCCTAAATCCCTCGTTTTGCACAGTGTTGACGGGAGCCATATCTTTAGCCAGGTGATAAGTAATAGCCTCCGTAATTTCTTTGTGCCTGCAGGAGTTCGACGTGTATAGGGAAGCGCTGTATAAGGTTCCCGTTATTGATGTTTGGGTGGTTGACCCAGACGGATTTTCTCCTGTCACTTCCTCGTCATCCCTGAGGTGTTCTCCGTTGTTTTTCCCTGCCAATTTGAGCATCACAGGCACAGCTTCTGTATAACGTGGTATAAGGCTCCGCCCTTGTCATTTGTTGAGCAGGAAGAGTGAGCGCTTGTTTTCATGCAGATTACGTCCCGGATCAAAATGCGGTACAATCGTCGTCGTCTTTTTTTTTTTTTTTTAATCGTTGTCATTTGGAAATGAGATCGCACATAAGTATGAATCGAGATCGCGATTTTCTAACGATTAATCGTGCAGCCCTAGTCATATCTCTTAGGAACGATTCCTAAATCAGCCATACAAGAGAATTTAAGCAGTAAAATGAGGCCATCATCACTGATATTGCATAATGCAGATTGAAAATGTCTGAAGGGAGCATTTCCTGCCTTGTGTTACTGCAGCAACAATGTAATTCTGCTCTCATTTGATTTGATTTGCACAGAGTGACAAAACTAACTGAACGCAGGCTAAAAGATGCTCCAGTGTTTTTGCTTTCTCTGTAGGATTGGTGTTGTTGTTTATCCAAACTTAAAATACACTGGCTAATCTCTGCTTTTAATTATGGTTGGAAGTCTGAAGGGCTAGTATTTGTTAGTATTTGCTGTGAGCTGGGATGGTATAGAAGAAATGAAACACGGTGGCACGGTGGGTTAGAACTGTTACCTCACAGTAAGATCATTGACCAGGTCGACTCCATCTGCTGACCAGTCGGTCTGTGGGCCGCAGTTGCTGTTGGTCAGCTAGGTGGAGAGAAGAGTGAAGTTGTATCATACAAAGAGCTGACGTGAAACAAAGAGTTTAGAAACAGTAAAAAGTGTCACTGTAGCCACTATGTGAACCTTTCATGCTTTGTTTTTTTATCTTTGAAGTTTTGTACAGGGTTCTCCTTTTCCCAGTGAACTCCGCTATAGCTACCTTCTCTGTTTCGGCCCACTTGTCAGCCACTCAACATTTAGCATTCGCTTACGTCATCTACTTCAGCAACCCACACTCAGGATCTTGGAGGACTGCACAGGAGCACATCTCGGGTCTCCTCATGCGTCCCCCCACTTTGTCCGTATGCAGACGGACACATTTGCAGGACTGCAAATCCCGCTTCAATGTGAACGGTTGTCTGTCTTTCTGTGTTAGCCCTGTGACAAGATCTATGAAGCTTTTTGCCCTATGGTAGCTGGGATAGGCTCCAGCCCCCCTGTTAAGGATAAGCAGAAGAGAATGGATGGATGAATTGATGAAAAACGAGCCTAAATAGGCACATGGTGCCGTAATTGAGGCCTAAAAATTCAACAATCAAAAGTAACGCAAAGGACATTTTAAATTATCTTAAAAGTTTACCCAGAAGTTTAATTCAGTATGCTTGACAAAAAAAACCAAAACTCTCTCCTGCACTCTTTCTTGGTTTTAATCAGAATTAGAATACTTTATTAATCCCTAAGGAAATTGTTTGGTTACAGTTGCTCCAAGACAATAACAGTAACAAACTGAACTAAATTAAATAATATAATATATTACAAAGTTTACAAAATATAAGAAATAGCTCTAATATTTTCAGAAAGCTCAATTATAAATATCCATAATATTGCAGAGGTGAAATATACAGACTGACATTTTACTCTACCTGTAAAACTTTATTTTACTGTAGAGCATGTGCAAAAGGGTTTAACTGTTGCACTGTGTACTGTGCATTAGATGGAGGAGTTGTGCAGGGAGCCACAGGCAGGAATGATTTCCTGTGTAGTTCAGTGGTGCATCTCAGTCTCTCATTGAATGTGCTCCAGTGACTAGCCAGCACGTCATGGAGTGGGTGGGAAGTATTGTCCAGCATTGTCCTTATTGTGGACATCCGCCTCTCAAACACCAGACACAACATTACTGGCCTTGTGGATCAGTTTAATCAATTTTTCATAACATTAATCATGTAATTACATAATTAATTAACATTAATTATGTATGTATTGCAGTAACTTCTTTGATTTTGACTGCGTCAGCACCATATTAGGTATACAGCATTGTCCGACTGAGTGATACAACTTTGCTCTAAGTGATAAAGACTGGCAAGAAACCTAGCATAGATTGAGGTTCAGCAGGTCATTACTCATAATTCAAAGTTTCTTTGTGTGATCTTGATTAAACTCATTAAAGACCAGTGCAATCTTGTACATGCAGGGTGTCTTTGCTCAGCTGTGTGAAGCCTGAAGCCTCTCACTTCCGATCGCAACTTAAAATTTGAGCTATTGCGCTGCTTCCTCCTTTTAAGTGTAAAATGGTTTGGGCTTATAAATTGCCAGTTGTGACTTCACTTTCTTTCATTCTCTGTGTAACGTCAGTTAGTGGTTATGTTTCAGTTGACATAGTGGTGCAGTAGTTGGCTGGCTGTGGCCTTGCATGTTGCATGTTCTCTCTGTGCCTATATGGGTTCTCTCCAGGTTCTCCAGCTTCCTCCCACAGAAGGAGGCGTGGGCTGATAGTGTACTGTTGTCTGTCCTCTGTGTTAACACTGTCATGGTCTGGCTGCCTGTCCAGAGTGTACCCAGCTGCTCGCCCAATGACAGCTGAGACAGGCTCCAGCCCCCACTATGACCTAAGTTGGATGGACAGATATAGTTGAATTTTGAGTGGTCCGGAGCCTCATCCTGGCTGAGAAGTAACACATTCACCTAACAATAATTTGTTAGTCTGGCCTCAAGTAACCTGTGACAGTAGAAATTATGTGGAAGTGACCTTTGCTGAACTATTAAAGATACTTTTTTAAAGAGGGATTTTTGTCACTTCTCAATTAAATGTCTGAGTCAGCCTTTAAGCAGGCAGGGTAAATTGTTTGCATGCTAAAGCTTTTTTACCCAAGTAAGAGAAGCATACCAGTCAAATTCATATCAAGTTTTTGTTTGTTCCTTTTCATTTTCAACAAACTGCTTTTAGTTTCCATTTAGTAGCTCAGCCTTGTCTGTTGGCATTGGCATTTCTTCTCAGACAGTTTTGACTAAAAGGGCATCTTAATTCTGAAAAATATGAAAGCAAGTGTTGAAGCAGGAAATTTATACTTTAAAGTCCTTTAAAGTTGTCAGTCTGTACTACTCACCAAGCAGTATCACAGTAAATATACAGTTAAATATAAAGTTTTTTTGTATAAGATTTTCTGACGTATTCATCGCATGACCTCCCCCCGATTCTGTTTCTCTGTCTGTCTCCAGCTGATGGGTCTTTGTGTACTGTGCGTGGGAGTGTATGCTGAAGTAGAAAGGCAGAAGAATCGAACCCTGGAGGGTCTTTTCCTGGCTCCTGCCGTGGTGCTCATCCTGCTGGGCTTGGTCATGTTCACTGTGTCAGTGGTGGGCATGGTTGGATCCCTCCGGGACAATAAGACCCTGCTACACATGGTAAGGGAGATGGAGGTGGACAGGTGGGGGATGTGTCTTGCAAGTCCTGCTCATTTCCTAGCTTCATATTTCCTGGAATCTAATAAAGTTTCACTTTGCGGGCTCCCAGTTCAAAATAATCCTGGTTTATCTTATACTGGGCCTTGGTGCTCTGCATCCATTCATTCTCAGATTTGGACATGTTTAATATGAGCACCTACCATCCTGTATATTACAGAAAATAAGAAAAAGCATGAATGGATAAGGTTAATTGTAACGATAAACAGTTGTGGTCAGAAGTTTATATGCACTCATCATGGGCATGAATGTCATGGTAATTTATGGTCTTTAATTAGTTTGTTTGGGTTTTTTTTAACTGTTCCTTTTGAGAAATGACAAACCATATTGACAGTTTGTGGACTAAGCCAGCTCCTTGTCAGGAAACCAACCAGCTTGAATGAACTTTACCAAGAAGAATGGTCAAACATCCAGTCAGAATTATGCCAGAAGCTTGTTGATGTAAAAGCATCTGGTCAAGGTGCAACTTGCTAA
Source organism: Pelmatolapia mariae (assembly GCF_036321145.2). NCBI lineage: Eukaryota > Metazoa > Chordata > Actinopteri > Cichliformes > Cichlidae > Pelmatolapia > Pelmatolapia mariae. The sequence goes on along the minus strand of NC_086237.1, from coordinate 9,914,028 downwards.
TGGACATTTCACTGAAAATATTAGTGAGTGTGTATATATTTGAGCCTTGTGTGGAAATCTAAGACAAATTCAAATGTGTGCACACACTTCTTGTTTTTCAAAGCCAAAATGTATGCTGTACAATCATTCCACCCTGGAAAAAGAACAGTTCAAAGAATTCATTAAAAACTCAGACGTTCATGACCGTGATGAGTGTATACAAACATCTGACCATGACTGTATTTTATATTTACCATATCTGTGTTGATGCTATTCTTTTTGATACAGGATAATGTATTCATGTTTATGTTCGTGTTGATAATTTCGTAAACTTGACATTTGGTTTCAGAATGAAACGGGTAATGAAAAGTAAAACATTTATTTAAACATGTTTCTGGACATATTCATGCACAAATTGTCACATTCATCAAACCGCATAAAAATGAGTTCACAGCCATTTAAACCACTGATCACTCTTTACTCCTTAAATTCAGCACAGCTCGTGGTTTGACAATAATAGGAGGAAAAAAACTCAAAGGGGGCAAGGAAATGTTTTTTGTGGTTGCTGTGTAACAATCTAATTAGCTATAGCTAAATAACTTAAATTAAAGTGGGGGATTAAAAGTTGGCAATAAAAAAAATGTAATGCCTCTGTTTATACTGTGATGAAAAGAACTAATTTTATATCGTAAAAGACATGAAGTTAATAGGGAAATATAAATTATGTTCCCTTCGACGGGTATTTGCTTCTCTTTATAGCAAGCCAAGTTACCAAGTTCTTTTGTTTTTTGTTTAACTCTGTTTCCAAAAAACTGAAGAATTAATTGAAGATTTAATAACAGTTTTACTAAAGCAGTGTGCCTGTTCTTAAGTTTTTTCTGTTAAAACAGACACTAATCTAAAGCTTATATTTGAGCCAATCAGTACATGCTTAAGCCAAATTGTATAGTAGCAGAACATCTGCAGATTTGTGCATTGTTCAAATAAATAACCAAAAATACTTTAAATACTGGAGGACTGGGTTCAAATCAACAATATCAATAAGCTTAATAATAACAATGTTAGTGGCCTAATAAACTGAAAGTCTGAACTCTTACAATCTATTAATAATTTACAATAGAATTACAGAGAGGCCATTCCTCACTTATAAATGATCTTTGAACAAGTGTTTATCACAGCTTTCAGATAATGCACAAACAACTCAACAGCCTGGTTCATTTTTGTCAATCATCACGTTAAAGAAGTAAAATGAGTTAGCTGGCCCTGTTTGGATTCAGTTGTGGCGAGACAGTTCTGGAAGCATGCCACAGAAAAGCCGGGGGTGTATATACTTATATTTTATTTGTTATATACTTATAACAATAAATCCAGTTAGCTTTAAACTTTTTCCGTTTCTGTATGACAGCAGGTCTTGGCTGTTCAGTGTTGCTGGGTTTATTGCCTTATTGATCCATTTATTTTTTATGTTTAATCTGAAACGGGTCCATTATGCTGTGCGTCTTTGTGTTGACCAAAAGAACTGAGCACATTTTGCTCAATTACAGAATTAAATTTATTCTTGGTTTAAAAAAAATAGATCTAGTTTGTTTTCTTAGTTTGTCAGCACACCATTACCCATTATACTTTTATGCAGTGTAACTCTTTTTTTCTTCTTCCACAGTTCCTTTGTGTTCTCTGTGTCTTGCTGCTTCTCCAGGCAATTGCTCTCGCCACAGCTCTGATCTTTGAAAAAAAGGTAAACATCTCATGTCCTCTGTGCATCTATTGCAGTCTACTCAGTCCACGGTGCAGTGTTTTTTGCATGGTTTTCAGTCCCTTCAATATTTTGTTTCCTCATCAGTCTGAACACAAAACTCTATAATGATGAGCCAAAATGGAGAGTTTGGAATTGCTTATTTCTTAGAAATGGAAGGCTGGAATACCTCATTTATATTTGTATTCAGGCCCTTTGTTATGATACTCACGGTTGTGCATGCTATACTGCATCCTGCTTCTGGTAAAGGTCCTTAAGATGCTAAAGCTCAAAGCAATATGCCTAATTGAATTCACTGGACGTGATTACCAGAAGCACACTCCTGCCTACAGATGGTCAGACAGTTGATGGAATTTCAGATGGAAAACCAAATCACGAAGTTGAGAGAATTGTCCGTTGACCTAGTTGATGAATCTCCTGCAATCCACAGATCTGGGAAAGGATGCATGAAGGTTTCTGGACCATTGCAAGTTGTAAAATACAGTGATTTGAAGTGTTTCAGTACATAGTGCCTGAAACCACAGGCACTACATGGCGGTGGCAGCATCATGCTCTGGCCATATTCTTCTGCAACAGGTTCAAAATTGTCAGAATAAAGTAAAGGATGAATGCAGGAAGAGATAATAATAAAATAAAATGAAATAAATAATGTATACTTTGTTAATCCTGTTGGGATTTTGTTGATATTTAACAATCCCCATAGGGAAATTACTCCTCTGCATTTAACCCATTCACTCAGTGAAGCAGTGGGCAGCCACCAATCCAGCGCCCGGGGAGCAGTATGTAAGGATGGTACCTTGCTCAGGGGTACTCAGGGTAGCCATTCAGTGGATTCAAACCCCCCGACCTTTCGATCACTCTACCTACTATGCTAGCCCTGCCCAGATGGTGCAATCCTGAAGGAAAGTGTTTTCCAGTGTTCTTGTTCTTCTGAGGGGAAACGGTCTCCATGTTAACAATGGGTTAATGCTCTCGGGTAGCACAGTTCTGATATGAACCTAGTATAATATCACTGGACAAGCCTGAAAATTGCGGTACACTGACACTCCCCTACCAAGCTGGGTAAGTGTGAACAATTCTGCCAACAAGACGACCTTTAAGAAGAAAGATGCCTGAGGGCGCGGGTTTAGTTCAGTGCCTGGAGCGGGCAAACACGTGTAACTTCATAAGGTGGTTTTATTTTTTATAAGTATTCAGACTCTTCACTTAGTACTTAGTAAGTAAAGTCTGTTTTTCTGAAGAAAAACAAGTGTGAAAATGAACTGAATCCATTTTAAAATGAGCCTAAAATATAACAAAATATAGAAAACTTTGAAGGTTCAGAAAACCTTCTGAGTGTACTGAACATTACTCCCAGTCAGAACTATGATCAGCTCTGGTCAGCCCATTATTTCTTTGCTGTACTTTATGATTGCCATTATTTATAACCATGACCCCTTCTTCTCTGCGTTTCTCCCTGTGTCATCTAGACGTCTGCCTTGTTTCAGAGCACTATACGAGAAGGAATTAAACACTACTACGACGATCTCGACTTCAAAAACATCTTGGACTACGTGCAGCAAAAGGTAGTGGTGCGTGGAATAATAGGATGTGGGCTGTACCATCTAGAGGTTATCCAGAAAACTTTTTAAGTATTTCATTTGCTTGAGTGTGTTTGCAGACTGTGTCTAAAGTGTCACTCAGTGATCTGCCAGTGGATAACCAGAGTAATTGTCTCATTATTATAGTATATTAAGCTCCACCTTAATAGGAGACAGTTTCGTGCTAGTTCATCCTTCAGAAGTGCTTGCTCAAACACAGTTTGTACATGAAGTAGTTCACACTCACAGGAATTTTTAGAGGTTTTAGGGGTTATGAACTATTCTTTTTCAGCAGGGCTGAGATGTACCACCCGTCCTGCTCACCACATTCTGAAAAAGAAAGTCCTTAATTTGACACATAGAGCGAGATTGAATGCTCCCAAGTGCAAGTGGGATTTCCAGAGAGTGATCTCTGATATTAGTACAAGATGTGATCAAAACGTTAGGAGACTGTTTCTGCTGCATACAAATGTAGTATGGTACGGCTGTGGGCAGGAACCAAGCGCAGACAATAACTGTGCAGAATTAGGAATCTGTGTGGTGTGGCACAGTAAACATCATGGCCTGTGTACTGCTGCACAGCGTGACTGCTTCATAGGGAATGACAGCCAAATTTAAATCGAGTTCAGTTGTTTGCCTGTTATAGGCACTGCACTTAGATTGCACCTAGTGTCAGCTCTGCTGACCTAACACTCTTCAGATACAGGATATTTATTTATTGAACTTTAAAGATCGGCTGAAAAGGACATTTAAGCTTTCAGTGTCTACTCAGAAATGATATGTTGCCTCTTAACTATCACAGCGTTTTCAAAGGCTTTCTATCGAGGGACTTTTTCATCAGTGGAGAGTGCAGTAAATCCTGCTCCTGCTTGCCTGTCCTCCTGTCTTATCTGTGTGCTGTCTTGTGTAACAGCATGCAGCTGTGCCCAGGTGATTACAGAGATGGAGATGTCCTTTGTCAAGGGGAGAATTTTCTCCTTGAAGTGCTTTAAAATGATAGCCTTTAACTGATTGCCAGAAACTCTCCTGTCTTTACATGACCACTTCATTTCTACTGCATTGCCACAGTGACATTTCTGTAGGAGGTGGATATACAGGCACCACTTTGAATTGGGCACGCTTTTGTTTTGTTATTGCTTCATGCTTGGCTCCTAACGGCCTTTTTCCTTTACCCTCATTTATTTCCCAGTTTTCATGTTGTGGAGGAGATGAGTATAAGGACTGGAACGTCAACCAGTACCATTTCTGCAATGGTACTGGTCCACTAGCATGTGGGGTTCCATACACATGTTGTATTCGCCACAAGGTGAGTTCAAACAACACACATACACAGACAATACAAACATGGTATGGAAGCTGTTATTAAAACCATGCTGTTTCTGGTGCTGGTTAGGGATTTATTTACACCTAGAGTCCAGTCCATTGTAGTTCTGATAATTGAGAGCAAAATCAGTTGTTACCTTTCAGTTTCAATGCTGGTCAAACAAAACAATTTTTTAAAAAGGAAGAAGAGCAGGTAAGATAAATCAGCTCACAGAAAACTCAATCATTTGAACATCTGAACCATTAGCTCGACACGAGCCCATGTAAGGGAGTCAAATTTAGAAATGTCTTTAAGCTTCTTTTTTTTTTAAATCAAAGAGTGTAATTTATAGCTTAACACTGTAGCTAGACACTGTATAAAATATAACCGGGGACATTGGGGTTACATTAGCAGACATATGTTATTAGTTTTCCTCTGCTGTTAGTGAGTTTACAGTTTACACCATAAAAGAGGAAAGAAGACACAGGCAAATTTGTACTTAAATATCTAAATGTTTACTTCAGCTGCTTTTTGTTTCTGTTAATTATGGATCACGATCAGATGACTCTTTCTTTACACCAAGACTAACCGAGTTAGAATAATCGGCGTTTGATTGAACATCGATTTCCCTCTTCATTGGAGATATGGAAATAGTTTAATGCTTTAATGCTGTACATTTATGTTCCCGTGGTTACCAGATAATTGTATGTGTGAGGCTATGACTTTTGTTGCTAACTCACCGTCAGTGAAAAGTGATTTGCTGCTTACTCCTTTGCTTGCAGCTACAGGCATTTGAAGTCCTCTGGGAGTTAGAGAGCTTAGCTCGCAGCTAAAGCAGAAACTTAGGTTTGAACTACTTGTTTTTCAGACAGGTGTATGGCTATATGGGCATATGAATAACACAAAGTTTGTGTATGTTTGGTTATTTCAAAGGCCTCAAACGGCTCTTTAAACCAGCCTCGCAGACATTCTCTCTATGGTGGGAACACATTTTAGAGCCACTTCAGCCCTCTAATTGGCAAATACTGATATCTTGTGGCCAGGAAAGAGTGATGTCATCAGTGATATTACCTTGCCCTGCTGCTCTGTCTGATTATCTCTGTCCTGCTCATACATGTCCACAAATTCTCATCGGGGTAGCGATGGCCTGTGCTTTATCAAAGAAAGAAGGGGGGATTTTATCTCCACAACCCATTCGTAATTGATTTTGTGAGAGAAAAACATCATCCAGCTAACAGGAAATAGGGTGTGAATCAAAGGTATAAGCCTTTGGATGAGTTCTCTCTCTAAAGGAAATGTTGGTCACTTGTGGCCACCTTCATCTCCCATATGCCGAGTATCATTCTTGCTCTTGTGCTCAAAGCACTGATAGCGTCTCTGGAAGCAGCGGAGTGTGCTGAAGAAATTAATGACAAAGTTATCCAGCACACTCTCTCTCTCTCTCTCTCTCTCTCTCTCTCTCTCTCTCTCTCTCTCTCTCTCTCTCTCTCTCACACACACACACACACACACACACACACACACACACACACACACACACACACAGAGCAGAGATAGAAGAGTTGCTTATGAAGGCTGAACGTTGGCTATGTTTGTGCCATTATCAGTTCCTATCTGTCATAGCTGCAGCCATTTTGCCAAGGCCTGAGTTTACGCTCTAGTTGGCAGGGGACAGGAACACCCACCCCCTGTGAGGAGCTTCAGTCTACATGGTCCCATGGTGGTGTCTCTGGTCACCATGGCTCAGCTTAAATCTTGTTTCTGACTCTGGACATCTTTGCTCTTTGCACAGACGGGAGAAGTCATCAACACCCTGTGTGGTTACCAGACTCTGGATAAACAGGTAGGAACAACATAATAACTTTTATCACATGGTTTTTCTTTCTGTGGATCATAACATCAACATTTTTGGAGATCTCATATATACGGGTCAACACAACCACCATGCACACCTCCTAATGCACAAAAGTATATTGAAGTAGATGTCGTTGTTTTTCTGTTCAAACGCTGTTTCGTAATACCGACATCTTGATCTTCTGTCGAGTAATATGACATCTACAGTGAATCTTGCAGTCCTGCAGCTGCTTTTTTTGACAGCCTTACTCTGTCCAATCCTGTCAACATTTGACTTGAAACCACTTCTGTAGGTGACTAAATGTAATTTGATCTCTTCTAAACACCGCTGTCCAAATCGGTCTTTCCTTTAATGTGGAGATCTACATACAAACAAATCTGACTGTCTGTTGTGTTTGGCACCGGAGCACTGGCAACAGAATCCTTGTGGGTTTTAGGGTAGGGTGTCAGGCTTGTTCCAGCACATTCCACAGACGCTCGACTAGATCAGGATCTGAGGATTTCTATTGGCCGGGTCAATGCCTTGAACTCTCTGTTGGGTTCCTTGAACCCTTCCTTCCACGAGCCACTGCTATCAGGGAGCACCGTTTGTATGGAGTGTGTTTGGCTTGTACCAGTGTTTTTGTTGGTGTTCATGTAAAACATAAATTCACACGAGTGTCCCCAGCTGGTCACTGCATTGTAAAGAGATCAATGTTAAACTCTTAACCTGTCTGTGGTTTTAATGTTGCGGCTAATTAGTGTTACAGTTTTGTACTTTGTCGAAATTCTCTACTTCTGCTTTATTTTTAGCAGCAGCTCAGTTTGATTTTGAAAATGAAACTGTCTTGTTGTTGTCTTCGTCTGGTCTGTGTATCAGCGTGAAACCCTGCATGAGCTGATCCATGTGCGAGGCTGCATCCACGCAGTCAACCTCTGGATGAGTGACAACATTGGAAAAACCGTTGGACTCTGCTGTGCCATTGGGCTGCCACAGGTAATTAAAAACTCGAGGCACCGACTCACTGAAACGCGACTCTTTTTGAAACCTGCTTTCAAACCATTTGCACTTCTTCCGCAGAATGCTTTTATCAAAACTGTAAACCATCACTTACTCTGACGGTTAGGTTCATTTGCTTTTAAATTTTCCTAACTGGGAAAGAGTCTACCTTTTCTGCTGCCAGAAAAAAAAGGATTTGTTTTTTCAGTAAAGCCTAAGCTAACCTTCAACTGCTTCCTTCAGTAGCCCCAATTGTGACAGTCTCACTGCTTAATAATGTTTAATAAATCTGAGGTTATGGACAGACGGCGGGACACAAACTGTCCTGTGGATGAATTTAGATTTCATACAACCTCTACAGAGGAATATTGTGCATCATGGATTCATTATAAGGTTATAATAGGAAGTTCTTAACAGCAGAGTTTAACACTGTGTCTTCAGTGGAGACCTCATGATGCCGCTTCCACTGATGACTGGGGAAAAAATGAATATTTAGAGGAAATAAGGAAACATGTTAACGTACAGATATTTAGTGAGTGTGGATGTTGTTGTTTTTGTTTTCATAGTCTCATTGTAATAAAATGTGTCCACTGCAGTGGTGGTTGTTAACTATGTTACCACATTTATATCTTCTCTTTGTTGTGACAAAAGTAAAATACCCATCATACATTGTGTCACAATACAATATTTCTGGACCACTTGTTTTATAGCTTTGCCTTTTGCTTACACAGCGCAGACGTTCAGCTTTTATTTGAGGGTCTTCACCAAACCGTGACAATAACCATAGAGATGCTGCTTTTCTACACAGTCCCCTGCTTTCAGCTTCCAAAATATAATTGAACAAGTTGACATAATCAAACACAAAATGGTTATTTTTAGCACTTTGTTAGGAATAGAAATAAGATCAAGCAAAGAGTGCTGCTTGATATCTGGAAACAGTGGTTTCTTTTACTTGTATATGTTCCAGCCCTTTATTACAGCTGCTTTCTGTTGCTGTAGTAAAGGCTTGCCAAAGCATTTGTGCTCTTTGTTAGTGGGTCTTCCTGGCAGAATTGCCAATGCAGAATATTTCTACTTTATTACCATCTAAAACTCCAGGATGCCTTTTACTAATCACTGTTGTCCCCGTGTCGTTGTGAGCCATGTCTCCATGGCACCAAACTAAAACTACTACATTTGTGTTTTATAAGTTATGCTGCACGGTTCTGATCATAAACTATGGCATTTTTTGTGTGTCATTGTGTCACTGCTTAATCTTAGTGTCCCTGGTCCAAAGAATCCTGCTGCAGTATTGCTCTGGCTTTTCAGATTTCTTTTTGCAAATTGTAACCTGGCTTCACCGTTTCTTGCTTTTTTGCATCTTGTGATGAACCCTCCGTGTGTTCCCTCACAAAGTAGTCTCCTTTTGCCAAATGTGGATAATTGTATGTCTGTCTCCTTGAAACTGCAGTGCACTCTGATGCCGTTATTTTTATTTAATAGCATGTTGTCATTTTTGGATAAAATACATATTTTCAAATTAATTGCACAGGTTTAAGATCACAGGTGACTTCCCCAAATATTACGAATTAATAGAGGTCCCCAGGTAATACCACCCCGATATCAGTAGGGCCTAAGTTCCACAGGGTGGACTTCAGATTAGATCATTTTAGCCACACTGGTGCTATAATGAACATTCTGCTACACATTCATACATTACATCAAGCAACACTAACTATATGTTGATGCCTGATTTATTCATATGTTGTGTGGGTTCAAAGTGATGTTTCATTCAACTCTGCATAAACTGATACTAATGAATCATTTATTTAATTTGTGGTCTCCTGCAACCTCTAATGGTTAATCTGCATGTGCGATGCCAGGTGTCCTTCTGGGAGGACTTTCTCTGTTTGGAAACAGCTGAAGCTGATCAAGTGTTGGGAATCTAGCAAGCACCCAGTTTTGTTTGTTGATTTTCATTCTGAATTCTAAATTTATTTCTGATTTGACTTGACTTTTAGAAAAGAGTAGCTACTTTTATCCTGTTACAGCTGGATATCATTTTTATAATACAATGCATTCCAACATATCCATTTTAGAGGGCGCTCTACTGCTGCCTTGCTATTGTATTGCAGGGCCGGCATTCACATGACTCTCTTCACAGCAGAGTAATGGCCGAAGCTGCATAAGGAAATTATGAATGGAATTTTTCTGTTACCACTGTGAGTGTTTCTCTGCCAAACTGTGCCGGCAGCTCGCATTAACAGAGTCCACTGTTGTGAGTTCAGCACATGAAAGAGCAGCTCTGGCACCAACGTGCAGAACAAATCTTCTGCATTATTGCTGCTGCTTTACTGCCATCAGCGAAAACCCTGACTAGTTCACATACCAACACTGGCATTGTGTGCAGTGTATAGAACACAACTATGTCCACTAATCCACTAATTGGAAGATGGCTGTTTTGATCCACCTCCAGTCAGCATGTCAGCTGTCCTTAGGCAACTGAAATAATCTGTTTCAAATGATTACTGAGCATTTAAATGTGTAGAAAAAAGCACTGTGTGTGTGCGTGAGAGAGAGAGGGAGAGTGTGGGTGAATGTGCTCAGTGCTTTTTACTGAGTAGAAAAGTGCTATAGTACAAATCTGTCCACCAGCTTCTTAAAGAAAAGGTCAAATAAGTGACAGCAAAGAACTTGCATGGATGAGTAGCATTTTCTTCTTCTAACTTCCATACCCAGCCCCAATAGCCGCATGTCTTTGGACTGTGGCAGGTAGCCGGAGAGAGAACATGCAAACTCCACACAGAAAGGCCCTGGCCTGATGGTGGAGTCGGACATTAGCAACAGTGCTAACCACCACCGTGCTCCCCTATGACAGCTGTGATAGGCTCCAGCCCCCCTGTGACCCTGATAAGGAAAAGCAGAAGAGAATGGATGGTTGAACTTCCATACTGAATCCAACCTCAAACCTAAACAGAAAATCTGTTTCAATAATAGAGTACTGTGAAAAAGTATAGGTCCCATTCCTGATTTCTGATTTTCGTTTTGCATATTTGTCACACCCTGTGTGAAAAAAGTGACCCTTAAACCTAATAAATGGTTGTGCCCCCGTTAGCACCAATAACTGCTATCAGATATTTCACATCACTGAGGAGAAATTTTGTCCCACTTGTCTTTGCACTTTAAAAAAAAATCAGCTGCATTGGAGTTTTTTTCAGCATGAAGAGCCTGTTTAAGGTTATGCTAAAGCATCTCATTCTCATTGAAGTCTGGACTTTGATTAGGGAAGTGAAACACCCAAAGGTGGACTTGTTGGTATTTTGGATCAGTGTCCTGCTGCATAACCTGAGTGTCTTTGAGCTTCAGAGTATGAACTTTCAGGATTTTCTGGTAGAGAGCAGAATTTATGATTCAGTCAAGTCAAGTTCAAGCAAGTCGTCCAGGTCCCAAAGCAGCAAAGCAGCCCCAGACCATCACACTACCACCTCCATGTTTGAATGTTGGTGTGATGTTCTTTTTATCTTTTTATCAAATGCTATCTTACTTTTATGCCAGGTAGAGTTAGAAAGTACGTTTTACCCTTAATAAATTAAATTGTAATTTAAAAACTGACTTTTGGACAAAATTAAGAAATCAGGAAAGGGTCAAATACTATTCGACAGCACTGTTTGTTGACTTGGTGCCAAATAAATGACAAAGATGAAAAAGATGCTTAGAGCAGAGTATTGCCTTAACATCTTGCAGAACGACTTGTCTTCAAAACATGTTTTTTGTTTGAGTTGAAGTCGGGGTCTATGCAGCAAATTAGAGTCCTTGGGCAGAGCAGCATGAATCCTCAATATATCGAACCTTAGCTTGGCATGATCTAAGATACCTGCACGTAAGAAGCACATGGGAGTTGTTAGTAGTTCTCAAATGCTTTTTGCATCATTGATCAGCCTTGTTAATAAATGCATTGCACACAGAAAATTGATTTTTGATGATACATCAGTTTGGGGGTTTTGTTGTTGTTGGGGGGGGTTGTTTTTGTTTTTTATCTTGGACTCTACTAGAGTAGCTTTGGATGATTCACAGTGCAAAATAATCTTGATCTTATTTTAGGCCCTCAGGTTGTCCTCTATCTGACATGAGCAGTTTTGGCCCCTTTGCCTTTAAAGTCACCTTCATTTTAAAGGTGCTCTGATGACCATATTAAAGAAGTCCTTTCCCATTAGGGATTACTTGCACGTACACTGACCTCATTGTTTCAAACTGGCTATGTTTAATGCAGATTTCCACCTTGTATATATGACAGAAAACAAGGGAAAACATTAGATCCCCCTTGAAAAAATTATCATAACAATTATTTGATAAATTTTTCATGATTAGCAACTCAGATGAGTACTGACAGGATGATTGTGTCTTGATCCTCTTCCTGCAGCTGCTGGGTATCGTCCTGAGCTGCATCTTCTGGAACCTTCTGGTGGAGATGAGCGAGTCAGCTGACATGGTGGACTTCAAACTGAAGAAGTTTAATTACAGCGAGTTGGACCTGGCTGGTGCCGGATGGTGCATGTGCCTGCCCAGGGACGGTGGCTACCTGCCCGTCCCAGTCTTAGAGCCTGAACGTGACCCCATTGATATTCACCTGGAGAAGCTCAAGAAGCAGCCGCTCCGTACACACTCTCAGCTCCAAAAACTGCAGCAGTCCAGATCTGCCACCGGCCTGGATGAAGTAGATGTTGGCCGCAAGCATAAAAGGGAACACTGAATGGTCTTTTTTTTTTAAATTATCATTATTATTTTGACCTGTCATGCCTTTTGGGAGTTTTTTGCCTTTTTTTCTGTCACTGTAGAGTAATTTTGTTTGTTGGAATTGTGTTGCACTACTTGATAACTGAAACTTTCTGTAACTTGATCAAACAAAATTTGGTCAGTTAAAGTGACTAAATGTACTTTGACACTTTGTGGGTGAATTTGTTTACAAAAAAATGTGAGGGAACAACATGCAACAGGAACCTTTTTTACATTTCTTTTGTTTGTGTCTGTTGATCTTCAATGATTTGTGGCACTAAATCATATTTAATTTAATTTGTATAGCCTTTGAAAATGAACTACAGGATGTCTTCATGTGCTAAAGCTTACCTCAGGCTATTTTAAAAATAGCCCAGTAGTCAGAGCACAGTGTGGTGTATAAATTATAAAACCTTGAAAAAATGTTTGGGGTTTTTTTTTGTTTGTTTTAAAAGTGTTGGAGAAATAGGAGTAGCCAAGTATGTCTTGCGTGTAGCGTCTGTGACGGATGTATAGAGTTTGTGTATTATTTGGTTTTATTATGATTTCTATTTAATTTTGTGAAGTCGGTGTACATTGTAAGACTGATAGTTGTGGAATAACATGGAATGCATGTTTTGTACTGTATATAAAGTAAGTTTAAAGCGGGGTCGCAGGAGACAACAAAAGAAAACTCAGTTTGTGTTACACGTGAATTATACTTCTACATCCCAACTACGTCATAACTTGTGCAATAACCAGAACCCCATTTTAACCATGCGCTGTAACTTTCTACGTAACCCAACGGGAACCTCGTGAGAAATCCAGCTACACGTCAGGTCGACGCATGCCACAACGACTTGAATGGCGTGGAAGTTTTCAGTGTAGGGATAAAGGGAGTTTCCGTTTACTACACAAGTTAAGACTTTAGTTTCCTGCAGAATTCTTAATCAAGCTTTTGGCTCTCAGCAGGAGGGGGAGGGGTCCATCTACTCCATGTTTTTCAACTAATCTTTTTATTCCTCCCATCTTTTAAAGGAACAACTATAAAGGGATTATCCAGACTACTAATCCAGTGGGCCAACAACTCTGACAGTGGCAGTTTTTGTATCTGAGCAGTGCACGGTTTTGAGCTTTCCCTCAGCTCCTGCTTGTATCAAAATACTGTTCATTTCAATAAAGCTGAATTTATGTACTGATCTTTTTAATTCTTTTTTTCTCAGGGCTGTTTGCATATGAACAGAATAAAGAATAAAATGCTCTTATGACCTCCAAAAGGAATTATTTGACAACAGCAGCATTTCTCTCAAAACATTGCTGAAACTTTTTCCAGAAAATTGAGGGGATAAAGCAACAATAAATGACTTGCCAGAAATCCGAGTAAGTGCTTGGATTTCTATGTGTGACGTCTTCTTTAAAAAGTATCCTAGCCCTAAACTCTAACTCTGTGCTATCAGAATATCAAATGCTTGACTTGAAAATTATTCTCTAGTTTTGGTACTGAAGGGACAGTGCCAAGTTCATGTTAGACCTCAGAGGGATAAAACCACTCTGCATGTAGGTATATCGACCTAAGCTCAAAGATCCTGTTGGGGCAGGATGTATTTTAAAGGTGTCTGAACTCCAAAACTGGCTTTTTGGCTGCCATATTAGAACTTTGGAGTCCTATGGAGGCCAACCTGTGTCCATAAAGTATCCTAACTAACAGACATATAACATTGCTAGAGTTTTGTGCACCAAAGTTGGAGCAGGGTCTTTTTAGACATGCTGCACCTCACAGGAGGTCATAATATTTATCATTCGTGGTTCATTCAAATGCACAGACACGCCAAAAAAAGTCAAGAAGTCCGGTTCAGTGTAGTTATTTGACAGGGGTTACCACATCATCGATCGACTTACTTTTGGAGCCAGCATTGTGGCCTCTTCAGAAACTGCAGTTAGACACTTTGACAGTGGCTTCATCTTTCCTAGCCTTCAGGACCTCGATGGCATGCCCCTGCCTGACCCCGGTTCTGCTGGAGGTTTCTTGTTAAAAGGTAGATCTTCCTTCCCCCCATTTCCTAGTACTTGCTCACAGTGCATTGCCATTGGCTCTTTCTGTCTTAGACAAAATGCAAATAGACCAAAAATGATCTTGGTCCACATGTAGATAAGAATTGGCCTCTGCCTTTAGGACCAAGAAAGACTGTTACTTTTTTGGGGCTAAGTTCTTGTTGTTTTTCCTCACCCCATTTCACTTACTGCCTCCATAAGCCCTATTTTTTTTTTTTTTTAATTCTCAAGCAAGGCATAAATGCACACAGCTCGCTCGCTGTCTGCAGGTCATCGTTCTTCACCTAGGCACATCACCTAGACGATCACGCAACCCTGGGTGGAATCATTACAAGAACTCAGCTAAAACTAAAAAGAAAACCCTCAATGGCACGAGTGCAGGATGTGAGCACAACCAGATAAGCCATGATTGGGATAATTTACACATGGATTTTGTAGACACGTACATATCTACTTTCTACAGCTTTATCTGTCACAGAAGAGGCTTAATATCAGCGTGACCTGCTGCAAAGGTCATGTGTTGTGCTCAAATACTAATATACAGTCCCAGGATTCTTGGAAAATTGCTGGTATTATACCAGTCATTGCAGCATACGCTGTCAACGACCAACAGTGTGTGATGAAGGAAGCCAGGGAAGTAAAATTATATGGTTTTGTTTTTGGTCATTACATTATCACCATCCACAGAACTGAAGCCATTAGGAATGAGCTTTTTTTTGGACAAGGTCAAGCAAGCTTTACTGAACAAAATATATTACTACCGCAGACCAATAAAACCCATGTCATTATACAGGATTGTGCTATAACATGTATATCATGTATATTACAACCTCATCTCTGGTGCCATTGCCCACCTCTCAATTTTAAATACACGTATACATTGAGGGCTATCGGGAGGGGCTATGCGCTTACCTGCTGCTCTCTGGCAGGTAGCTCCATGCCCCCCTGGGTTTTAAATGCACCTTAGAACACACATGCATCAACACTACATATGAGCGGGCGGAGGAAGGTTTGGTGCTTGCTTCGGCAAGCGCGTACGCTAAATTGGATACGATACAGAGAAGATTAGCATGGCCCCTGAGCAAGGAAGGTTTGGAGTCTTCACACACCCCCGTTCTCTGTTGCCTGTTGGGGCGGGGGGGCTGGGAGGAGGAGTTGGCCGTCCAATTGGGGTCTGGAATATGGGGCCTCCCTGCTGCTGCGGAGTCGGGGCGGTCTGCTTCTCTCCCCCCCAGGGAAGAGGGTAACACTACCTGGGTCTGGTTGCAGTGTCACGGACTGCCGGGGCAGACCGTGTGGAGTGAGTGGAGGACCCAAGAGCAGACAGAGGCGAGGAGACAAAACTGGACTTAACAAAAGGCGAGCCTTTATTTAGGGCTGAAAACTCACAAAAAACAATAACAAAGTAACTGAGGGAAAACCTGAACATAGGCTGGGAAACTATGACTCTTACTGTGATTTTATACTATGACTTACTAGGACTTGACTGGGAAACCGTGACAAGGGATAGGGGAGATAACACAGACGACGCGAAACTGAATACAGCAAGACTGAGGACTAAATACACACATGAGGTGATCAGGGGAAGTGGAGACACATGAGGACACAGCTGACTAGAATGAAACATAATGACAACACAGGGGAGAGTAACACTAAATGCAGTGAACAAAGAAAAGACTCTTTCAAAATAAAACAGGAAACACGGAGACATAGACATGAAACGAACCTGACAACAAGAGCCACACAGACATGACACGACAGGTAGGCGCACGAACCAGGGAGACTGAGTACAGGGGGAGATGACAAAAGGAATTTAAGAAACAAAGGACTAAACAGCAACCTGGAAATTAACTAGATGAGCCAAACTGAAACTAGAACACCAATGAATACAAAATGATACATTAAAAACCCACATACTGGGTCACACGACCCAGTACCATGACATGCAGTTTCCCCCTCTAGGGGCAAGGGTACCTAGACCTGGAGTATAGAGTACGCTTGGGGAGTGTGATTGTGTGTACAGTGTCTATTTATGTTTGTCTCCACGTTGAGTGAGTGCTGAGTATTTGCATATGAGAGAATAAGGGTAGGAATGGATGTTCGTATCTGTGTGTGCCTGTTTGTCTGTGTCTATATGTCAGGTCGGGTATCAGACGTCACCTCTCTGGGGACATCTCAGGCCCTCCAAGGTATGTAGGCCTATCTCCCCCCACTACTCCCCCTGCCAGTGGCAGACGCCCTCAGACATCGGTACATTGGTGGTTCTTGGTGTCCGGGGATGGGCGTTCAGGTACGCACCGGCTTACTCCTTGGTGGGTGCTTGTCGGGGCCTGGAGCCTGGGGCTCGCTCGGGCCCCTTCGGGGGGTGGGGTGCCCTCGGCCTCTTGGCCTGGAGCTTGGGCACTCTGGCACAGCTGGCTGCCGGCAGAGCTCACGGGCACTTCACTGCAACCCCCCCTGGCTTCTGCTCCGCGGCTGCTGGGTGTCTAAAGGCGAAGAAAGATGCCCAACGGATTTACTTTACCAAATGGACCATCCCAGCCTTGCCGTAATGGTCCATTTGATTTACCTTTTATTGTTTATTTTATTTTATTTTATTTTTACTTGCTAGATACGGGACAGGGGAAAAGAAAAGGGAGAAAGAAAGAGGGGGGAAAAAAAAAAAACAGCGGAGAAGAGGGACGGGGATAAAGGGCAAAAAACAAAAACCAACAAAATAAGCAGACAAAAAATACATATATCAATCACCTGGATCACCTGTTGAGAAAGAAAAAAGAAAGCAAGCAGAAGAAAACGAGAGTTATAGAATAAACAACATCACAATGATATATGGGAATATAACACTAAATACTTAATATTAAACATTATTGTGCAGCACGTAAGATCGACAGCACACAGTGTGCTTTGAGGTAGGAGCCAAAAAGGGTGTAGTTTGTGTGTGTGATCACCTGTGTGTACACCTGTGAGCATGAGCGCGCTTGTATTTAAAAGGTTCCTTAATGTAATGATCTGCTAGAGGGTGTGGGGGGCCACAGTCCATCCTCCAGGGCATGAAGCAGGTATGGAGGAGATCAAAACTCCAGACATCCAGAGGCCCCCAGAACACAAGAGACCAAGGAAGACCAACAGAGGGGCAGCCGTGCCACTGTCCCAGAAAGAGCTGAGGAGAGTCCCAGATGAGGGATCACTCAGCAGCCGCGGAGCAGAAGCCAGGGGGGGTTGCAGTGACGTGCCCGTGAGCTCCGCCGGCAGCCAGCTGTGCCTGAGTGACCGAGCTCCAGGCCGAGAGGCCGAGGGCACCCCACCCCCGAAGTGGCCCGAGTGAGCCCCAGGTTCCAGGCCCCGATAAGCAGCCACCAAGGAGTGAGCCGGTGTGTACCCGGACGCCCACCCCCGGACACAAGGAACCACCAACGCACCGATGTCTGAGGGCGTCTGCCACCGGCAGAGGAAGTGGTGGGGGGAGATAGGCCTCCAAACCTTGGAGGGCCTGAGATGTCCCCAGAGAGGTGGCGTCTGATACCCAACCTGACATATAGACACAGACATACAGGCACACTCAAATACAAACATCCATTCCCACCCTCATGCTCTCATAGGCAATTACTCCACACTCAACCAACGTGGAGACAGACATAAAGAGACGCTGTACACACAATCACACTCCCCAAGCGTACTCTAAGAACCGGGTCTAGGTACCCTTGCCCCTGGAGGGGAAAACTGCACCCAGACCCAGGTGGTGGGTTGCGAGACTTTATCAAAGGTGTAAGCATCACAGCAGATGCCTTTGTGTCAAAGTAGCTGAGGATAAAACACAGAAAAACATGAAGGTGACTTTCCTGGCCTGGGATTTTATAAAAATATTCTGCAGTAGATTAAAAACGAAAGAAAACCATTAATCAACATATGAACATTACCTGATGCTGCTGACGTGAAGCAAAGTTACAGAGGTTTTATTAGAGACACCGCTAAGCGTTTTGCAATTTTGCATAATTTTAAAAAGTTTACATTTGTTCAGTAGCCTATTGAACGGCAGAAATGAGGCTTTCTTTTCGGAAGTAAGTAAAAGGAGAAAACAACGGCCGACAGCGCTGTAAACAACGGTAGACTTGTGCGCAAGCGAATAATGAAGAAAACAGATTTTTAGACTGGAAACTGTTCTTGAAGTACACTGAGAGAGAGAGAGAGAGAGAGAGAGAGAGAGCTGTGCATGAAGTGTGATTTTATCATGGTGGAAGCAAAACAGCAAAAGTAAGAGGGAATTCATGACGATGTTTATCAAATGTAAAGCATAGTTTGCTGCTTCTTTTGCTGCTGGTTCAGTGAATTTTGGTTGGAGAGAGATAAAACCTGCAGCTCAGAATCTAGCGCAAAAAATACGTAAACACAAAGCGCGGACCCGGCGAAACATCAGAATCAGTGAGCTGTCAGCTTTCAGCCTCGACCGTGTCGGGTAAGAAAGGTGACATCTCACTGATTCTGATGCGTCGGCGGGTCCGCGCTTTGTGTTTACGTCTTTGTGCAGAATCCGTGTACCTGCTGTCATTTACTGTTTTAGCTGTTTGGTGGTTGGTTTTTTTTGTGAGGTTTTAACCTGAGATTCTGGCTTTTCGGGCAAAATAAATTTATATAAAAAAAAATCGATTCCGGATTTTCAAGAATCGATATCACGTTATCCAAGCTAGAATCGATTTTAATCGATAAATCGATAATCAAAACCCACCCCCAATCAGCTCGTCTTACAGCTGCAATCCAGGCTAGAGCTCTTCTTTTGGTAACATCCGATACATAAGCTCCCTCACGTTGCTTCCAGGTGGGGAAAGAATAAAAAGAGAGCCCATTTTCCAGCTGTGCGATCTAACATTACAACCGACAACACAGCAAGTGTGAACCATTGCTGATGCTTTCGCTCCTTTAGCCCTTTGTTTGGCCTGCTAAAATGGCGCCTCGGCGGCCACACCCCCCTCCCGTGGCATTGGAGCGACTCAACCAGGATTTCTGGTTGAGGCGCCATCTTCCTGGGCCAAACAAAGCTCAAGCGACAGAGGAGCAAAAGCACACACATCAGCCATGGTTTGTACTTGCTGTGTGGTTGGCTGTAATGTTCGACCGGCAAGGGAATAAGCTTGAGAATGGTATATGTTTTTATTCTTTCCCAACCTGGAAGCAACATGAGGGAGCTCATATAGCGGACCTTAACAAAAGAAGGCGTCTAGCCTGGATAGCCGCTGTGAGACGAGCTGATATCCAGTTCTCTTCCATCTCCAAATATCTGTTGGTGTGCTACAGACATTTTCATTCCGGTAAATTCTAAATATGTTCAAATCACTCTTTATAGTCTATTAGTTTTATTTTCAATGCGCTCTGAGGTCATAGCAAATTAGAACAAATATCCTAATGAGTGTCTGTGAAGGTTCTCAGTCATCCAGGTCATCGTAGTCTAAGGAGCTTGGAAAGAAAAGCGTCTGGACAATAAGTTCAGACGCTTTTCTTTCCAAACTCCTTAGACATTCTAATGAGTGATTTTGCAGAACTACCTTCTATTTATAGAGTTGCTAATTATTTGGCATTATTGCAGGCAAACCAGCCTATGAAATGGATGAAACACATCGTGACTGGGTTCCAGCGCTGTGCTGTATAAATAGCGGTAATTTTTCAGAAGATACAGTAAATTAAGTAGTGTTAGTAGTGGGTGATATCATGTAAACACTGTCATGATTTTGTGTAAACATTTTGTCAGTTGTAAACTATAAACAACATGGTTCTGCATTGTAACTGATGTGATGTTCTACGACGTGGTTTTAATTTTTTTTTAAAAAGGCAAAAATTAGTTTGTTTCTTTATTCAACTTTTCAACAGTGGTACTCAGTCAGTACATATTCAGTAAATGCAAATTATTTACATGGCACTGCACTTCAGGCATAAATCTAGACCCCTAGATAAAACATTATGGGTCATTCCCACAACCCACAGCTTTACTGTGTTACAGCAAAGTATCCAATAGCGGTGACAACTCCTCCACAGTAGCAGGTGGGATTTTTCTTTTTTGAGGATGGCTTCTTTTACCTGTCACTACGGATGGTCTGTTTATGTTTTGATCAAGAGCCTTTTTTTGGGCAGCTGAAGAGGAGAAGTCCATCTTATGGCCAACCTCTGGCTGTATCTTGGTCATACTACCCAGCATGCAGGTTCATCTGTAACAGTCCTTGTGCCATGGATCTGCACTGTTGCTTCTACATTAAACAGAAGAGCAGCGACAGGGGTGCAGGTCTCCATGACTCCGGCCATACAGGTGCAGTGGGCGGCTTCAACCTTCCCTGTGATGCTCACAATGACCCATGGCTGCAGTGCTGGTTCAGTCGGTCTTTGAGAGTGCAGTACCTGAAACACACAAAGACAAAGTTCATTTAAAGACAAGAACTTTAATGAGCCAAGGCCGACACAAATGTTTTTAATCTACTTTATCTTAACAAAGTGTTTAGAAAGTTAGCACATACATGTCATTTTTCATTTTTTTATGTATCCATCTATAGAAGGCTGCATGGTATATTCTAAATCTGCCTGTTCTCTTTCAGAAACCCGCCTGCAGAAATTGAACCTTAAGTATGTATTGCAAGGATGTAATCACTTTCAAGATGGAGAAAGCATAAAGTTCGACTTTAAGTGACAATTATGGACACCTAATATGATAAGGAGATTCTGCAGGTCATTAATCAATGTATAAAACTAAAATAGAATGTATTTTTGGTGACACAGGACACAAACACGGAAGCAAGATGTATAATTAGAATTATTTATAATAAATATGAATAAATCATTGCAATTTCTTTAACCATAAAGAATAACTAAATCCTTCAGGACAATGTCACATCAATGCACTGAACTCACTATGTTATCCCTCTAACAGCCTCCACATGTTCTCACTGTAATTTCCCCCTCATGAATGAATTTATGCTGCACTACTTTGAATGTTCGGGGGAAAATCAAACGCATTTTACTCGCAGTACTCGAGCTGACTTACCTTTGTTTGAATGATGACGTACTCACAAATCTTGTACCCAATCTTTGGTGAATTGGATGTGTCCCTCCAGATATTTATAATTGCGAAACTGGTTCACCTTGTATGCGCTGACTCCACAGACAAGGTACGAAAATATTTCAGGCTAAGTCAATAGCGGTAGGTCTTCAGGGTTTCTACTCCACTGCCGTTATTTCATACGGGTCCACATTTCCAATGCACGCTATTTTCTGCAAGTACCGTCTCTTTGCATCTGGTCGCAATCTGTCTCTGTACCGTCCTTTTTCTTTTAAACTGCTTTTAAGCATGTTTCTAGCAACCGTCCTTCCAACATAGTGTGTTTGTTTTGATTCGTGGCCCAGGAAGATGGCGCCACGCTCCCACAATGCATTGCGGCGTGACGTCAACTCCAAAGCCCTATAGACAATAAAACCAAATTTTAAAAAAAAGAATGTTACTGTTACGTTATGTTATGTTATGACATCATCATGATGATCAAAAGCATGTCTGTGAATCCATATATGGGGGTAAGAATCCCAAACTTTTAGTCAGTTTATTTGCAACACTCATGATTGCAGCATTCAAAGGTACGCCTGAGAAACATTTTGAAACAGTTGAATCTTTACACAGTCACTTCATCAACACTCCAACACGTCTCAGAGTAAACACGGCAAAAGTCAACAAGCTTACGCTGGCTTTACTACAATGGATCCTCAAAATCCAGAGCCAAATTCTGAAGAAACTCATTTCCAGCTTCCACTCAAGAGGAAGCGAGGCCCGGATTATGTTGCACAGAATTGCAGGAGAAGTGCCGACAGCTGCTCTCCACCAAGGAAAAAAAGATGCTACAGTCAGATTTTAAAAGGCAGCAAAAACACCTCTGAGAGCTACTCTCCAGAGAGAAAGAGGATGACAGGATGACAATAGAGATAGAGAAGAAAGAAACAGCAGTGACTCCGAGCATCCAAAAAGGTTCTTCGTCCACGATGAGCCAACTCCAAGTTCAGGAAACAAACGCGCTTGTCCAGCTTCCACTCAAGAGAAGGCGAGGCCCGGATTATGCTGCACAGAATTGCAGGAGAAGTGCCGACAGCTGCTCTCCACCAAGGAAAAAAAGACGAATCTGTGAAGTAAAAATTGTGTTGAAAAGACGATACAGTCAGATTTCAAAAGGCAGCAAAAACAACTCTGAGAGCTACTCTCCAGAGAGAAATAGGATAAGAATAGACACTGAGAAAAAAGAAACAGCAGTGGCACAGAGCATCCAAAAAAGGACTTCTTCTTCAAGGACTATCCAACTCCAAGGTCAGAAAATGAACCATACAACCTTGAGTGATACCAAAACCTCTGAAAACACACCGAAAGATAACAAGAGGCCAGAAGAAGCAGCAGTGACACAGAGCATCCAAAAAAGTTGTTCGTCAAGTACTATCCCACTCCTAGTTCAGAAAATGGACGTTACGACCTTGAGTGATACCAAAACCTCTGAAAACACACGGAAAGACAACAAGAGGCCAGAAGAAGCAGCAGTGACACAGAGCATCCAAAAAAGTCCCTGGTCCAGGACTATCCAACTCCTAGGTCAGAAAACAAACTATACGGCCTTGAGTGATACCAAAACCTCTGAAAACACACCAAAAGACAACAAGAGGCCAAAAGAAGCAGCAGTGACACAGAGCATCCAAAAAAGTTCTTCATCAAGGACTATCCCACTCCTAGTTCAGAAAATGAATGATATGACCTTGAGTGAAACCTCTGAAAACACAACAAATACACCAAAAGACAACAAGAGGCCAGAAGAAGCAGCAGTGACACAGAGCATCCAAAAAAGTTGTTCGTCAAGTACTATCCCACTCCTAGTTCAGAAAATGGATGTTACGACCTTGAGTGATACCAAAACCTCTGAAAACACACGGAAAGACAACAAGAGGCCAGAAGAAGCAGCAGTGACACAGAGCATCCAAAAAAGTCCCTGGTCCAGGACTATCCAACTCCAAGGTCAGAAAACAAACTATACGGCCTTGAGTGATACCAAAACCTCTGAAAACACACCAAAAGACAACAAGAGGCCAAAAGAAGCAGCAGTGACACAGAGCATCCAAAAAAGTTCTTCATCAAGGACTATCCCACTCCTAGTTCAGAAAATGAATGATATGACCTTGAGTGAAACCTCTGAAAACACAACAAATACACCAAAAGACAACAAGAGGCCAGAAGAAGCAGCAGTGACACAGAGCATCCAAAAAAGTTGTTCGTCAAGGACTATCCCACTCTTAGTTCAGAAAATGAACGATATGACCTTGAGTGATACCAAAAAACACTGAAAACACACCAAAAGACAACAAGAGGCCAGAAGAAGCAGCAGTGACACAGAGCATCCAAAAAAGTTGTTCGTCAAGGACTATCCCACTCCTAGGTCAGAAAATGAACCATACGACCTTGAGTGATACCAAAACCTCTGAAAACACACCGAAAGACAACAAGAGGCCAGAAGAAGCAGCAGTGACACAGAGCATCCAAAAAAGTTCTTCGTCAAGGACTATCCCACTCCTAGGTCAGAAAATGAACGATATGACCTCGAGTGAAACCTCTGAAAACACACCAAATACACCAAAAGACAACAAGAGGCCAGAAGAAGCAGCAGTGACACAGAGCATCCAAAAAAGTTCTTGGTCAAGGACTATCCAACTCCTAGTTCAGAAAATGAACGATATGACCTTCAGTGATACCAAAACCTCTGAAAATGCACCAAAAGACAACAAGAGGCCAGAAGACCAGAGAGAAACAAACATGTGGATCATTGGTTCCAGCTACATCAGACAAGCCGAGGGTGAAGCAAAAGAGATTTTCGGAGAAAATTTCGGGCTTAATGCCAAAGTCCAGTGGTTTGGCAAAGGAGGAATGCGCTGGTGGGGAGTCCTTCCTCATTTTTATGAGGAGCTATCCACACAGACCCCACCTGACATACTGGTAATCCATGCTGGGGGCAATGATTTGGGATTCTTTTCTGCTTATAAATTTTCTTCTGTCATTGAGAAGGAATTGCTGCAACTGTACACAGAGTTCCCCTCAATGACAATTGCATATTCATCCATCAACGAGCGTCAAGTGTGGAGATATGGAAATCCAGGCAAAATCAATAAGGACAGGAAGATTGTGAATGCCAGCATTAGAAAGGTTGTCGACTGCTTTGCTGGAGTGATTATTGAGCATCCGTGCATCAGGTTTTTCAACAACTCAATTTTTTTACCCAACGGAGTTCATTTAACCAAGAAAGGAAATGAACTGTTTCTGACAAGCATCCGCTCGGCCATCCAGAAAAGTCTTCAGTCACGTCACTGAAAACTGACTTGAGGCATTTCTTTCACAGTCCAGAAAACCATATGTTGTTCATTTTAGACAATGTGAGCGACATATAGCTAAGGTGTGCTCTCATTTTTCTTTTCTTTTGCCTCTCACCCCCCAACCAGTCATGACAGATGGCTGCCCCTTTCTTAGCCTGGTTCTGTCAAAGGTTTCTCCCTGTTAAAAGGGAGTTTTTCCTTTCCACCATTGCCCAGTGCTTGCTATTAAAGGGGATCATTTGATTGTTGGGGTTGATAGTTTAGAATTTAATTGGCTTGAACTAAAAAACATAAAACTTCAGGTGAGGGGTTCACATAGTAGGGAGCACTACAAAAATTACAAATAAAAAAATGAAAAAGATCTCTTACTGCTCTGTTTAGTTACTTAAATGAACACTTGTATTTTTTTGTCATAGAAGAATAAGAATATTAATATGAATATGAACACCAAGGCAATCCCAGGCCAGCCGAGAGATATAATCTCTCCAGCCTGTCTTGGGTCTGCCCCGGGACCAAATGCCTAGTGGCACCCTTGCCTCCATGGGCACCATAACTCATGTATTTTATGAACTAATATTAGTAGGCTGAAGCCTTTTACTTCAGCTGTGATTGTTTTTGTTATTAAGATATATATTAATATGCTTTTTTAAGGATCAAGATGTGGGTTTGTTTTTCCAGCTTCATTAACAGTTGTTTTTTCAGAGATCAGATGTCCTCACATCTTCAGCAGTAACATTAATCAATATTGCACAGATAAAGAATATCAGCAAAATTACTGGTTTTACTTTTGATATTTTGCCAGTAAAACAGTTTTGTGTCTCCTGAGGTCTTTTCATTGTTTTATTGCTTACTTTGCTAAGGTAAAAGAAAAAAATCGCTGCCATTCCTCATTGTTAGCTAATCATAAATCCATCACTGGATCACACCCAACTGCTATCACAATAATCATGTTTAAGGTTGTGAGCTGGTGTCTGATTTGTGTTTTCGTTAAATAAAAGACATCATCTGCATAAATGAATGCAGAAAAACTTCATCAGAAAACACAAAACTAAGTGTCTGATGCTAAAATACCACATATGTTCCCTCCTATAACAAAAATTAAAAACTAAGGATTATTTACAGTATCGTATTTTTATCAGATATGTTCTTATTAGTTTGTGTAACAATTATTAAACTGCATAGTGACAACCAAAAAAACTGGCTCACTCATACCTTAGACCGATGTTGGACAACATGCCTTCCTCTAATGTTAAGTCAGTCTTAGATGTGTAATCTGTCGTGTGTACTATGTGCTCTCCAGCAAGATAAATTCTTGTTTTTTTTTTAAATATAGTTTAACAAAACTGTTTGCAACACAGGGTACAGAGGCCTGTTGATTCAAACAGGTTTGTTTAGATGCAACTTTTTTGAGTGCATGTTTTGTATGATAAATTTTAATCTAAATAAACATTTTAATTAGTAGCTTTAAATAACAGTCATCATACCCTGCAGAATAAGAGACGGCGCAGAGTGTAAGGGGGCGTGTTTGCAGTCACGTCCAGCGGGTGTGTGGGCAGAGACGCTCCACCACGAGTTACTTGTTGTGGAAAATTTAACAATAACCTGCAACACACCCAGTGAGCTTGATTTGATGTGGGTTTAATAAACACATTGCGATGTGGAGAGAGCATCCCAGTGAAACACTAGGACCATCTCTGAATTGTGGCCACCGCCCTTACATCTTATATACAGAGACACAGACAAAGAACATTCCACAAACTCTTACATGTTGGCCCCTCTCATGGGGGGGGCTACACGTCCTCCCTCACAGAGAGAATTATGACCTTGTTGGAGCCGTCACCTGTGGGCGATCGTGGCTCAAGAGTTGGGAGTTCGCCTCATAATCGGAAGGTTGCCGGTTCGAGCCCGAGACTGTCCCGGCTTGGACAGTCTTGGTCGTTGTGTCCTTGGGCGAGACACTTCACCCGTTGCCTACTGGTGGTGGTCAGAGGCCCGGTGGCGCCTCGCCTCTGTCAGTGTGCCCCAGGGTGGCTGTGGCTACAATGTAGCTTGCAATCACCAGTGTGTGAATGGGTTGATGGATGGATGGTTGGTTGTGTAAAGCGCTTTGGGGTCCTTAGGAACTAGTAAAGCGCTATACAAATACAGGCCATTTACCTAAAGATTTACATCCCTGATAAGGAGAAGGAGTCCCACTATCTGTTCAATGTCTCCCATTACAATGGCCTCTCTGTGTTAACATTCCACATGCATGCAAACTAGTGACAGGAGTGCTCTTACTATGGTAAAGTGAGAAAATAATATTACTATAACTAATGTGATATGATTAAACGTGTGTGGCGGAGGTGTGGTCCCGGGCTCAGCTGCAGGGGAGGAGTGGTGCAGTGAGCTCAACGGGGCGGTGCTGGAGAGGCAGGTGAGAACACAGCTGGTGGCGTTTGGTCTGATGACGGTTTCTTCCCTTTTTTGGTGAGACAGGAGAGGAGCGGGGAGGAGGCTGGGAACAGCTGAGACCGGAGCTGTCCAGACTGTGGACTGTCACAACAAACAAAAACTAAAAATAAAAAATAATACATGAACTGTGTATGTGTGTGTGTGTGAAGTGCATTTCACAATGTGATTAATACATGGGAAAAGAAATCTGCCACCACATTCCACCCTTTGTGATACCACGATTAAGAATTAAAAATTATTAAGAATCACATAAAAACACATGGAGATTTCTTTTCTAACTACTGAACATCGGCACCAATGCGCACTCAATGAATTTACAATGTGCATCCTCCCTATAGTCAGAAGGAAAGAACAAATTCACATTTTATGGTCATTTTCTCTCCATCTGAGTCTCCACCCTTTGTTCGAGGGATGGCAGTTGTATCATAAAAGAAAACACAATATGAGATCATATACAGAAATGAAACAGCATTTGTTGTTCATCTGCAAAGAAAACTTCAACCTTAGTTACATCAAGCTGCTTTTTCATAAGAACCCGCTATTTAGATAAGGAAGTCTTTCAGTGTGTGATGTATTTTTCCACTTTATCATTAAATCCATCAACCCATGTTTCCCAATTTATTAACTGTTTCTGTAAAATACCCTCTTCCCCAGTGTTATTAGGGATTGAGGCACACATGCCTCACCAAACATGACACACACTCCTTTGTGCCATTCTAATTTTACTTGTCCAGATGTTTGCCATCAAGGACAGTGAATGTCTGAACCTGTAGGTAAATGAATACCACAAACATATACTAACACTGGTGTTAGTGCTTCTCAAGTTCTAGAGTAAAACCCAGAAGTAACCATGTATTTCCACACAGCCAATATATATCAAACACTTCTGAGCTAAATTTTACAACAGAGTGATAGATCTTGCCTTTCTATCTATGCAGTGTACTGCACTCTTTACTATTGTAGGGCAATTGACCCATTTAAACAGTGTAAGCCTTCTCAAAGGCATTTACAATTATCTTTACTGTGCCCACATCAGGGATTGGGCAAACCAAAACAACAACATTTAACTCTGGAAGAACTACCTCACTCTTTAGGTGCTTCCAGCATGTTTGAGGCCTATCAAAGTCCCTCAATGAAATGTGATAAACCCAAAATCTTACCTTTAGGGTGTCAAACAATGTGTCAAAGTTGAGTACACATGTCAAAAGAAACCACTACTGCTGTTATTTTCATGTTTCCTCAGACAATGAGGCGTAATGCACTTACGTATCAGGAACTGACATGCTAGAGAAGCAGTCTAGCTACCCTACAAAATATACACAAGTAATTATTAGTTAAGTTGCTGTAAAACTTGCATGCTATAACTACTCCAGTCACTTTTACTCAGGCTCAGGACTCTAACAGAGTTTGTGATGTTCAGAAAGTCATGTAAATGCATATCATTTATAAAATGATTATTAACGTCACATCAACGACCACCTTAACCCAAAAACACACGGAACCTTTTCAGGCAAAACTGCCTGGCTGTTTAATCAGGTGTCATCTGCATTCATTCACTGAGCCCTCTTGGGTGACACAGTCTCACTCTGCACGTCACTGTGTTGGAGCTTGGCACGCCCTTGTTGGAGGAGGGCGCTCTTTTCACCCCTTACCCTCTTGTTCCAACGCAGCTTTATGGTTATTGCTGTGGTTCTGGAATCTTCTCATGATGACTAGTAGGGCCCCAAACCACACGACCTTTGACCTCAACCACTGCCTGGGCTGTCAGCTGTGCTATGAATGGTCCCTGCTTCTCGCTGGGTCTCTGAAGACTTCTGATCAGCACCAAGTCTCAGTCAGGAGATTCCACCCTTGGGATGATTTCTTCCAGCAATACTCTGGCTGCTGCACCTGTATCTCCTTACTAGGAGGAAAAACTTCTAACCATTTGGAAAACATATCAGCTAACATCAATCCACATTTTCCTTTCAGTTTAGTGAACTTTACTTATAGGTTATCAAAACCTTATCTGAACATGTCTGTACCCCATGTAGAGGTTTAATACCTATAAATGAACTGTTAATCCCACAAAAAGCCATGGAAAAATCATCATGAAAAAACTCATGGAAAACATAGAAAGCACTGTTTCATGTTAAACCTGGAATCCCTCCTTTTGACACATGGTCTCTCCCATGAGACAACTCATTGGAACTAGGAGAATAACAAAAGAAATGGGTTAGTTAGATCATTTCTCAGACAACATCAGGGCTTCTCCTCCGGAATAACTTCGTTCTAGCCCTGTAAACCCTGTGTTAGAGAATAAAATTAGTATTAATGTCATGTTAAGTGTGTCTAACTCTTGGCTCCGCCTGGAGCCTGCATCCACACCACAATTACCTAGAAACCAAAATCAGTGAGTAAATACAAACTTCACACTTGCAAACAACTGTAGGGTCATAGGAGTAATAAGGCATCCAACACCACAGACACAAGTGTGCCATGTGCAGTTTATTTCCCCAAATCATTAAAAACACTATTGTTGCCATAATTTGCCCAAACCATGGATCATCCCATGTGTTTAATCAAAACTACTGTAACCAGTGACTTTTCTTAAGCAACGTCACTCACTTGTTTTCACACTATGAGCTCAACAGTGATATGATAATGAGCCCCACACTAAGATGTTCTGTAATCACTGCACAACCTGCTTCATTTCACTCATGTCTGTCTGTGTGATGCCAAAACCCTTAGAGAGGAAAAAAAACATTAGCCAGTGGTGTATCCTCGCAGGTCAGGCCCGGATCAACAGATTCCAGAGGTGCTGCTGTAAATCATGTGGTCAACCCTCCTTTTCTGTGAAAGGAGTGATACTGATTTTAACACAGTATGTGTTTCACATTGAATACACATTTTCCCACTGTAACATTTAACATTTCCAAACACTACAATGTGGTACCGTAACCAACAAGCAGCCAGTAAAACCACAGTTTCCTTCACACAAAAATCAGTAACACAGAAAAGTGCTATCTAAAGGGTTATGTCTGCAGGGCCCACACACACTCATGTGAACCCACAGGTCTCCCCCTCCTCTGATCTCTGTCATCCTTCTGCTCCTGCAAAAACAAGCAAACAAAAAACACATACCTCCACCCTTTTTTCACTGTTTGGGGTGGATTAGGCATTAGAAGTGACTAATCCTAAAATTACCGTCTTCTCAATTTCAAGTCAGTCACACTTAGTCCACATCATCAGTCCAGCCACAGTCCAATCACATGCATTCATCCAGTCACATGCATTCGTACCAATTTCTCCATCTTGAAAGTGATTACATCCTTGCATTACATACTTTAGGTTCATTTTTTGCAGGCGGGTTTCTGAAAAAGAACAGGCAGATTTAGAATATAACATGTAGCGTTCTATAGATGGATACATAAAAAGATAAAAAATGACATGTATGTGCTAAATTTCTAAACACTTTATTTGTTACATTTATGATAAATGGATTTGAAAGTAGATAAAAAACGTTTGTGTCGGCCTTGGCTCATTAAAGTTCTTGTCTTTAAATGAACTTTGTCTGTGTGTGTTTTGGGTACTGCACTCTCAAAGACTGACTGAACCAGCACTGCAGCCATGGGTCATTGTGAGCATCACAGGGAAGGTTGAAGCCGCCCACTGCACCTGTATGGCCAGAGTCGCGGAGACCTGCACCCATGTCACTGCTCTTCAGTTTAAAGTAGAAGCAACAGTGTTGATCCGTGGCACAAGGACTGTTACAGATGAACCTGCATACTGGGTTTTGCTGGGTAATATGACCAAGATACAGCCAGAGGTTGGCCATAAGATAGACTTCTCCTCTTCAGCTGCCTAAAAAAAGGCTCTCAATCAAAACATAAACAGACCATTCGTAGTGAAGGAAGAGGGCCATGTGACACATCAAACTTATTGGTAATGTCACAAGAAAAACAATGGTGTGCTTGGTTTCAACGTAACTTTATTCTTTCATGAGTTATTTACAAGTTTCTGACCACTTATAAAATGTGTTCAATGTGCTGCCCATTGTGTTGGATTGTCAATGCAACCCTCTTCTCCCACTCTTCACACACTGATAGCAACACCACAGGAGAAATGCCAGCACAGGCATCCAGTATCCATAGTTTCAGGTGCTGCACATCTCGTATCTTCACACCATAGACAATTGCCTTCAGATGACCCCAAAGATAAAAGTCTAAGGGGGTCAGATCGGGAGACCTTGGGAGCCATTCAACTGGCCCACGACGACCAGTCCACTTTCCAGGAAACTGTTCATCTAGGAATGCTCGGACCTGGCACCCATAATGTGGTGGTGCACCATCTTGCTGGAAAAACTCCGGGAACGTGCCAGCTTCAGTGCACAAAGAGGGAAACACATCATCATGTAGCAATTTCAAATATCCAGTGGCCTTGAGGTTTCCATTGATGAAGAATGGACCCACTATCGTTGTACCCCATATACCACACCAAACCATCACTTTTGTTGTTCCAACAGTCTTGGAGGGATCCATCCAATGTGGGTTAGTGTCAGACCAATAGCGGTGGTTTTGTTTGTTAACTTCACCATTCACATAAACGTTTGCCTCATCACTGAACAAAATCTTCTGCGTGAACTGAGGGTCCTGTTCCAATTTTTGTTTTGCCCATTCTGCAAATTCTGTGCGCCGATCTGGGTCATCCTCGTTGAGATGCTGCAGTGGCTGGAGTTTGTAAGGGTGCCATTTGCAGTGTTGGGGAGTAACGGAATACATGTACCGCCGTTACGTTTAAAATACAAAATATGAGTAACTGTATTCCGTTACAGTTACCGTTTAAAAAGGTGGTATTCAGAATACAGTTACTTTGTTGAAATAAATGGATTACACGGCGGTACTTCCCTGTTTCATATTGTCGCGGGTCAGGACTGTTTGGGTTTTGTTTGACAACTACGTTCTGTTGTTCCAGGCGGCAGCGTTACGGTTGCCATGGTTACAGGGCGACGCTCTCTCTCTCTCTGCGACTGTGTGTTTCCTGGGTGAGAGAGCGCCTTTTTGTTGTTGTTGTTGTTGTTGTTGTGCTAAGCTAATAGGCAGAATGCTACAGGCATGGCCCTAAAGAATGTAGCCTCATGGGCAGTGTAGTCCATGCTGCAGGGAGAATGGACTGCCATACCCGTTATGTGTCTGTGAGCAAGAGGAGGGAGAAAAAGGAAAAGCACGAGCTGTCACCAAGCAGAAACAGGAGCTGGAAGCATGTAAATATAATAATAACCACTGCAGCCAAAAAGAGTGCCTGACGAGCCCAGTTGTAAGTAAGCTATTAAGACTCGACTGTACACTGTGTTCGTGTTTTCCTCCGAAAACAATAAGTTCCGTTGGAGCAGCCTTTCAACGCCTCTCTTTGTCTCTCGCTAGCAAAGTTGACCCAGACAACAAAGTAAAGCTAGTTTTCGGCTACGAGCCCAACACGAACCCACCGTATTAGCCAGATGTCCCTTTACTACGGTTCGTAGTAAAGGGACCGTAGTAAAGTATTTAACAAGAGCATTTTCCCCTGGTTTTACTATCACACTGGGGCACATGTTCACCATAATGCAGCAAACCTTCACCATCTTATCCAGAAGGGTCACCTCTTCACCCTCACATGGAAGAAGTAATCTGATTGGCATGATGGTATGTAGCATGTAGTTTGAAGCAGGGATTTCAGAGTGCCCAATGTGTAGCGTTGGAACCCAGTCACAATGTGTTTCATCCATTTCATAGGCTGGTTTGCCTGCAATAATGCCAAATAATTAGCAACTCTGTAAATAGAAGGTAGTTCTGCAAAATCCCTCATTAGGATGTTTGTTCTAATTTGCTATGACCTTAGAGCGCATTGAAAATAAAATTACACCGGTTATAAAGAGTAATATGAACTTATATAGAACTTACCTGAATATATAGAACTGGATATCAGCTTGTCTCACAGCTCCTATCCAGGCTAGACGCCTTCTTTTGGTAACATCCAACACACAAGCTCCCTCATGATGCTTCCAGGTGAGGAAACAATGAAAAGAGAGCCCATTTTCAAGCTTATTGCCTTGCCGGTAGTGCAATCTAACATTCCAACCGACCACACAGCAAGCATTTGTTTGGCCTGCTAATATGGCGCCTCAAAAATCCTGGCCACACCCCATATGTATATATATTTATATATATATATATATATATATCCCTATATACATATTTTGCCCAGACAAGCGCCATCTTATTGTCCGCCTACTATGTCACACGATGAAAATATTCGAAAGACTCATTGATGCACGTCTTCGGAAAATCGTCAATGTCACCTCCAATCAGTGCGGTTTCGTAAAGGGATGCAGAACAACTGACGCCATACAAGCCGCCAGCCTCCTGCTGGAGAATACAAAATAATACAGTCAATTTTAGAGCGCAGAATTGTTGTAGGGCTGTATTGGTTGACACACCTCTACAATGTTACGTGGAGATCAGGGGCGGTACTTCTGGATTGGCAGACCAGGGTGGTGGTTTCTATAAGCAACCGGTATCTATGCAAAGATGGGAAACCCTTCTAAATGGGAAAAGCAGTAGAGGAGCCAAGGCAGTGGAAATATGAAATTCACATACATTCTATATAGAAAATTTTCAATGTAATTCACTAAAACACTAAAAGTCCCATGAATGATCCATTAAAGATGTGAAGGCGGCGGCATCCTCCAAACGCCCTATCTCCACCACTTCTCTCCAGCAACCACCGAGGGACAGGAGGAAAGCGGCAGTCACTCTTCTTTAATTACCCAGAGTGCCTTTTAATCATTAACTGAGCGAGACTAACCCCGCAGGGGCAGAGCTCCAAGTTACACCCGCTGCTCAAGCGTGCATCAGGTATCTCGTCTCCCGAAGCAGGCATCCAGCCGTCACCTCTCTGCTCGTCACCCAATTGTGTGTTTCCCTCCCCTCAGGTCTAGCCGCTGGCAGAATATCCTCTGGTTCCGCTTGTCTCTCTCAGCCCAGCTCGCTGGGCCTTCCAAAAACCTGCCCGCATCCACCAGTCGAGCTCCACTCTCCCAGAATGTCCAGCTTGCACACTTGACCTCTCCGGTATTTCAATTTAGCAATCAGAAGTGGACAGAGTCTCTCAAATATACACACTAAAAAACATGCAATCACTGCAAGGATAAAAACACTCAACAAGTAAGAAAACACAAAGCACAGCAACACATGCAAAGTCCAGAAAAAGCCATTTCTCCCCTGGATGACATTTCCATCTTTAAGAAGGAGGACCGGAGGGTATGTTCCAACTCCTCAGCCTCCCTGTGAAAATCTATTCCAGGGTGTTGGAAAGGAGAGTCCATCCATTTGTCGAACCTCAGATACAGGAGAAACAAGTGTTCCTGGTCGTGGAAAACTGGACCAGCTCTATACCCTCTCGAGGATACTTGAGGATGCATGGGAGTTTGCCCAACTACATGTGTTTTTGTTGACCTGGAGAAGGCATTTGACCGTGTCCTTCTGAGTGCTCTGTGGGAGTTGCTTCGGCTGTATGGGAGTGTCTGGCCCATTGCTGCAGGCCATTCGATCCTTATACAACCATTGCAAGAGCTTGGTCCGCATAGCCGGCAATAAGTCGGACTTATTCCCTGTGGGTAATGGGCTCTGCCTGCCCTTTGCCACTGATTCTGTTTGTAATTTTTATGGACAGAATTTCTAGGTGTACCTAAGTGGTGGAAGGCTTTCACGTGGGTGGTCTCAGAATCTCATCTCTGCTTTTCACAGATGATGTGGTTCTGTTGGCTTCATCGGGTGATGGCCTCCAGCTCGCACTGGAACAGTTCACAGCCGAGTGTGAAGCGGTAGGAATCAGAATCAGAATCTCCAAATCTGAGGCCATGGTCCTCAGCCATAAAAGGACGGAGTGCCCACTCCGGGTCAGGGACGAGTTTCTGCTCTAAGTGGAGGAGTTAAAGTATCTTGGTGTCTTGTTCACGAGTAATGGGAGAAGGGTATAAAGGGTACGTACCAGTCTGTTGTGGTGAAAAGAGAGCTAAGTGTAAAAGCAAAGCTCTCAATTTACTGGTCGATCTACATCCCTACCCTCATATACCCTCCTCCAAAGGGTGGCTGGCCTCTCCCTTAGAGATAGGGTGAGATAGTTCGGCCATCCAGAAGGGGCTCAGAGTAGAGCCGCTGCTCCTCCACATCGAAAGGAGCCAGTTGATTTGTTTTGGGCATCTGACAAGGATGCCTCCTGGGCGCTTCTTGGGTGAGGTGTTTTAGGCATGTCGCACTGGAGGCCCCAGGGCAGACCCAGGACTCACTGAGGAGATTATATCTCTCGGCTGGCCTGGGAACACCTTGATGTTCCCCCGGACAAGCTGGAGGAGTTAGCCAGGGAGAGGGAGGTCTGGGCTTCTCTGCTTAGGCTGCTGCCCCCGCAACCCGGCCCAGATAAGTGGAAGAAGATGGATGGATGGATGAAAGGACTGTAGTTAGGTATAAACTAGTTTCTCTGAAACTTTTGACAGAAAAGGGAGTTTAGGGCCTGAAATGAGAAAGAACAGAAGAGTCCAAGTTTCACTTTTTGAAGAGATGCTTTATGACAGCATGTTGGAAGCAACTGGGACACAGCCAGACATCAGGGATGAATTGATTAGGTCCACTATACATGGCCCAAGAAAATTAAAAACCTCTTTGAAGAAATGTGGTGGAATGCTGTCTAGCGTGCAATAAGAAGGCCATATACGCTGAACTATATCAGTTAAAAAGGGGAGAGTGCCAACTGCCATTCAGTACCAACTGGACTGCTTTCTTTCCCCTTCAAGTGGTCCCCACAGGTTTTGTATACTTAGGGATATTTATAACTCCAAAATTTAAACAAATGTATAAAGCAAATTTTGTCCCTCTGTTCGAGAAGGTAAAGCAGGATTTGAAGAGAAGGAATTCCCTACCCGTTTCCTGGCTAGGACATATAGTTTTGGTTAAGATGAATATTTTGCCTTGACTGTTATATCCTGTTCAAATGATTGAGTTATATTTTCAAATAGATTGATGAAGCATCTGAATGGCTGGCTAAGCTCTTTTATATGGAGCAAACGCAGACCAAAACTTAAGATGGCTACACTACAGCTCCCAGGTTCAGTAGGGGGTTTAGATTTACCAAATTTTAGAACATATCAATTGAGTACTCACATGTGCTATATTCATGACTGGGTCACAAATAATTCAGGCTCTATCTAGTTGGGGATTTAAACTTCTTCAAGAACTTTAAATATATTAGATCTAGCTGTGATAATCCAATCACACTTAATACACTTAAGGCCTGGCGATCAGTATGTCGCCAGGCCTTAAGTGTCGCTCAAGTATGTCGACTTGAGGGAAAGTTGAAGTTCACAACTTGTTCACCCCTATTGTGAATAACCTTAACTTTCAACCTGGGATGTTCGATATAGGTTTTAAACAATGGAGGGACAAGGGGGTTCACAGACTGAGGGACTTATTCTCCGACAATGTGGTTATGCCATTTGACCAAATGGTTGAGAAATATTCTCTCCCAAAACATGACTTTTTCCGTTATTTACAGATAAGGCATTATATCTTGCACAGTACTAACTTCAGTGAGAGCCATGAAGTCTCTCCTGCTGAGAAATTATTATTTTTAACAGATAAAAAAGTACCTGTGAAGATATTTTATAAGGCTTTATATTTCATACCTTCCATGATGTCACAGAGGCTTAAAGGCACATGGGAAAAGGAGTTAGGTATAATAATTGATGAAGAAGAGTGGAAAGATGTCTGGAGTTATGCCAAATCAATCTCAGTCTGTAATCGTACCAAAGCAATACAATTAAAAATCATACACAGAGTGCATATATCCATATTTCGCAGACATCAATATAACCCTACCCTTTCACCCATGTGCCTCAAATGCAAGACAGAAATTGGTACCCCAACTCACTGCTTCTGGTCATGTTTGACATTGCAAGAATATTGGTCTAATGTGTTATCTGAAATGGAGAAGATTCTGGGCTGTGAATTGGAGATGGATCTGTGTCTCTCATACTGGGCCTCCCCAGCCGGCGGTTAATATCTAAGAATAATAGGAGGTTGTATTGTACTCTCACCTATGCGGACAGGAAGAATATTTTACTCCAATGGATTCATGAAAAAGCACCAACTATTAAAGGCTGGCAAAGAGTAGTGTTGGATCTGGTGCCATTGGAATATCTTACATGTGTACTGCACTGAAAAACAGACTAATTCTTCAAGATGTGGGAACCATACTTGAATTATGTGGAACCTGACGTCTCTAATATTATGTTACAAGGATTCTTTTGAGTGTTCAAAATGCATCGTACTACTGGGACCACGGGGATTGTACTGTGTTGTATTCTTTCTTTCTTTCTTTCTTTCTTTCTTTCTTTCTTTCTTTCTTTCTTTCTTTCTTTCTTTCTTTCTTTTAGATGGATCTGAGCTGGTGTTTCGTTTTGTTTTGTGCTTAGTTCTCAGTCTGTTTGTTTGTTTTTGTTTTTTATTGCTGTGAACTGTAAACTTTATTGTGTTATGTAATTATGTATTAGTTGTGAAAATGAAAAAACTAATAAAAATATTGTAAAAAGGGGGGGGGGGACACTTGTTCAAAGAGAGAAGCTGGGAAAACAGGAGAAACAGCAGGATCTGTCGCAGGATCAGAGGGAAAAGACCTGAGAGCAGAATTCTTTTCTTTTTCTTTTCTGGGGTTTGTGTCCCCAAAAAAGTTTCCATTTCCATGTACTTTTATTATATTTATATAGCAGGAGGACCAGTTAGCTTTGCACAAAAATACCTGGAAGAAATGTCCTTTAGTGCCTGTGCTTTTTTAGTTTTACTTAATTAAAGTCCAGTTTCCTCAGATTTTTAAAGGACACACTGCATCATTCCAGGATACACCACATTTTTGGCAAACAACTCTTTGAGAATCACCTTGCTCGTGCAAAAATACTATTCTATGCCTGTTAAACTATGTTATCTTTTAGCACTCATAAATCCAACTAAATGGGAACAAATGATGTGTTTTTGTGGCAGGTTGCTAATAACAAAGTGCCTAAAGATCAATTTTAAAATTGGTTCTTTGCTAATTTTTCCTTTTGTAAAAAACACGAAAATGTTAGTGCCTGTGAATTCTGATTCTACCTCTTTACATTAGTAAGACGGACAAAAATTCATGCCTTTGTGGAGACTTGATTGAATTCCCCACATATCTGTTTCAGTTACAGGGAAAAGCTGACCAACCAATCTGCAGTCAATTTCACACTAACCGCTCCATTTGCTGTTGGAAAAAAAGACACATTTGATACCATAAGCTTCCCCTTCAGAGTTTCAAGACCACAGATTTTTTCCTGCTGAATGATTGCACAGAGGGTTCTCATCCTCCATGTCTTGTATCATCCTCCTGCCGAACTTCTTATGTTATGCTCTTCAGAGCTGCTCATCTTTAGTCTCACTTCATTAGGCTTTAACAAACTGCATTTAACAGCTTATCTTTTGTGTGTTATGCTAAAAGAGTTTGAACAATATTCAGAGAAATGGGAGGATTTCCCATCCACACACTCAAACAAGCTTTACTCAAAAGAGTTTCTGGGGACAATGAGTATTACTGTCCTTTTTTTGTCCTTTGTCTATTTATGTAAGAAAACAACTTCATGTCATAAATTCTCTTATGATGTACCTTATAGAGTTATGACCTGTGGCAGTGCATTAGTGCTAAGTGGCCTCTATGATTGTGTTAGTCAGCAATAGGAGCTTGAACAAATGTTCCAAAACATGTCATGTCAAGGCAAAGTGGCCTCTTCTTACTGGGTTAATTATGATGATGTAAAAGGCAGAGAAATGCAGCATAGGGAGGAGGTGGGGTGGATGGACGTGTTAACAAAATGTTTATAAATGTCATCAACATGTCATTTTTATAGTGAAATTATATGATAAAACTGATGATGTATTAAAATCTTAATATATTACATCCATTTTATTCTGCTTATCCAATTCAGAGTAGCAGGGAGGCTGCAGCCTATCCGAGCTACCATAGGGTGAGAGGCGGGGTACCTCCTGGACTTGATACTAGTCGGTCTCAGGGATAACACAGAGAAAGACAAACATCTGCACTAACTTCAAACTTATAGAGCATGGCCCTAACAATAAATCACAATCTGTACATTCGTATGTCTCCGACAGGCGAGCTGTCAATGACATGCAGGTTTGCAATTCAATCATTTAATACACACACACACACACACACACACATATATATATATATATATATTAGTGCTTTCAGTGTAAATCTAGTTAAAATAACGTTAATGCCATAACCGCATTAACGCGGCAAATATCCGTTAGCGAGTTAACGCAGATTGGCCCGTGCGTGGGGGTGCACGGCGCTAACGTGTTTACGAGCTAACTGAGCTAACGCGTTGACGCCGTGCAACCCTCGCACGGGCTAAAAAAATAAAAAATACTGGTAGTTTGTAGAAAAGATTTTAAAAAGTAAAGAAAAATATGGATAGGGTGAATACTGTGCACTAGAATGGTAACAATGAGATAATCCCCAAAACAAGTGTTCTAACTGGGATTTTGGCTAGTTTTGCATTTGACTTGGGTCAGTGTCACTGCTGGTAACATGAGGCAATACCTGGGCCCTACAAAGGTTGCACATATAGTTCAACTCCTTTTGAATGGCACGTCAATAAAAGCCAATGCCAGAAGATTTGTTGTGTCTCCCAGAACAGTTACAAGAGGATGGAGGAGATTCCAGGAGACAGGCACTTACTAAACAAGCTCATAGAAGGTCCTTAATGTGTCAACAGGACTCTAATCTGATCGTTTGTGCAAGGAGGAACAGTATGAGCACTGCCAGAGCCTGAGTCCTACTAAATGACCTCCAGCAGGCCACTGGTGTGAACGCCTCTGACAAAACAATCAGTAACAGATTTAAAGATGTGCCACCCTGTGCTTTTAACAAATGCACAGAAGCACGTGGGGGCCCTATAAACTACTGAGTACCGTTTTGGGTTGCTGCAATGAAATTTCAGGAAAATAAACTAGCCCTGTGCATTATTTTTTCTCTCTGATTTTAACCAGTCCATATCAGGATAGATATCCACAGCATGATTTTTTTCCCATTAAGATTCAATGTGTTTTGTTGGTGGAAAACCATCTGTGAGGGAACGCAACACATGTAATGAACAGTATATATTACTTATTTCTGAATAATATTTTAATGTATATTATTCTGAACATTTTGCATAATGAGTCTGCTGCTTCAGTTACTTTAATTACATTTTCAATATACAACGTGTGTCTATTAAGCTAATTTAAAGTTTGTATGTTTTTTAAAAAAGCCTAATTTGTTTCCACTTTGCAAAACATCTATCCAATGTAAATGATGTAAATGATTTTTCATGTGATAAATCTGTAATAGGACACAGGAGAGCAGCCTGAAAATCATGACCAATGTTTTCTATGCCAATTTTCTATACAGATTTATTTCTGATTAAATATTCTGATTTGCTATTATAAAACTGGCCGGACTGGTGCCTGTATTGACTGTGCAGTCAGCCAAGAAATGAGAATGCAGACAGAAATAACAACTAACAGAGAAATAACAACAAACTCTGATCAGTGGGTGGCACTACTGGGACAACTGGATGCTCACCAGTGTCAACACTCTTCATCTTGTGGAACTATAAATGTCAGAGACAGCAACAAGACACTGCGCATCCACCACCATGACTCAGACTGAACTTTGGCTTAAATGTTATAAAAATCTGAAAACCTACTCCCAGTATGTGTGCTGGGTGATCGCCCAGTTATCCCACTAGTGCCACCCTCTGATCAAAGTACTGTATATACCTGATCATATGTCTAGAGTGACCAGTGGGGCACGCTTGTGTGGAGTAATTAAGTAAATTCTAATAAAGCTCAGAGGTGGTCTGCAAAAGAAATACATTTAAAACATAGAAAAAACACAAACAAAGGGCTTTCAGGAATAAGTCTGTAAAGGACAATTAGTATGTAATTTCAATGTAATTTTAGATTGTTTTGATATTTTGGGGGTTTTTATAGTTTGTTTGTTTTTTGTTTTTTTAGTTAAAATCTCTATAAAGCTCATCAACAGATGAATGGTTTTGTTTTTAAGTGCTTAAAATCTCGTCGTAGATGATGCATTGACTACAGACCTGATAATGCACAACAGACCAACACCCACAGATAACATGGCAGCCCAAGTCATCACACACCAAAGGAACTTCAACACTGACTTCAAACCTCTCCACTCTTCCCTTGAAAAATGAAAAGCAAATTTCTCCTTAGCCCAAGTAAGATGCTTGTGATGTTGTCCCCGGTTCAGAAACGGCTTGATATTAGAAATGTCACAGCTGTATGTCTTATTGTAACATCTGACACCAGCCTCCTTGTAAAGCTTTTTCCAGTCATTGCACCAACTTTTCATGAGCGTATTCACAGATCTGTGGTCATCCCCACTGCTTGTTCACATTTTCCTGCCACACTTTTTTCCCTGCAGTCAACTTTCCATTATAATGGTTCAATACAGCACTCTGGAAACAGCCAGCCTTTCCAGTAATGACCTTCTGTGGCTTACCCTCCTTGTGGAGGGTGTCGATGACAGCTGTCAGGTCAGCGGTCTTCCCCATTTTTGTGGCTGCTAACACAAACAGAGATATGCTGTATTTATATTGGCTGAATGGTAATTTACTGAGATCAAAATATATATCCCAGTATTTTGAGATACCCTTACTGTCAAAACTAAAACCCAAAAAAGCTCAAAATATTCCACTTTATAGTGAATGAATATGTTTTTGAATTTAATCACAAATAATAAACTCTTAAACAGGTACATGTGTATACTGACAGTATTCTGGTCAAACTTGCACCAACAGTCACTTCAAAGCTGTAATAAATTCCCTTCGAGGCTCACATAAGGTCACTGCTGTGATAGCTTGCTATTCTTTATTGCTTTTCCACAGTCCTATACATATTGACCTATTGGCACAGTATAGAGATTCTCTACCAGTGGCTGGTGTTAACCATATTCTGAAACAGCTTCCTGCCTGAAGCTCTCTGCTCAGTCCTCATTGCCCATTATTGACCCAGTCACGAGAGAGAGAGAGAGAGAGAGAGAGAGCCAGTTGGAGAGACAAACAGAGACAAATACAAAGGAGCTTTCCTCTTTGCCGACTTTGTACCATTTAATAGTTTGTTGGAGCTCCACTAGCATGTTTTCATTGATGCTTCCCCACAAGCAGCCAAACTCTTTTCTTCTTTTGCTTACTCCAGCTGTCAACTAACCCAGGTAGGCTTTAGTATGTTTTTTCTTACTATATGATTCTTGTTGTTGTTGTTTTTCTTTTTTCTTTTCCCACCATTGATTTATCTTGTTGCCTGAGCAGTACTGTGTCATTTTCTCAGCCTGTTGAGTCACAGATGACATTTAGTCTCTGTTTTTCCCATCCTTGGCTGCAGGCCTAACATATGTAAATTAAACCAACAGTGTCAGTAATGTGGGGAGTTTGGAGAACTGTGGTCTCTGAAACTAGAATTCTGTCATCTTCAGCTCTGTGTGACAGTTTTGATCATGTCTAAGGCAGTCGCATGAGTAGTGTGTGATCAATGGCTCTTAAAACGTTTTTGCTTTATTCCCACAAGACACTGGTCTGTTCTAAAGGGAAATAAAGTTTCATAAACAGTCTTTGAAAAACAAGATAATGACATGTGGAATCATTCTTTAAGCTTGCTGAGGCACTAATGAGCCCCACTTATCCAAAGTACTCGGATCCCGTCTCAATTGATCTATAGGCGCAAATTTAACACACACTGCCTGATATTAGAAATCGTACTTACAATGTTAATGAGCAAAGCAAGAATTCAATGTGTGAGTGACTGGTGTGTACTGTATGTGCCTGTTTCTTAATGTTTATCTTTTGCTTGTGAATGTACTGATGTGTAACAAATTAGAGACTGTAGTTGTGTCAGTGAAATCATACTACCTTTTTCCTTATTAAAAGTAATTAAACACTTGTCGCTGAAGTGAAAAACTGTCACTTTCAAAATTATTTTTCCAGTTTCCTCAATTTCCTCCAGATTAAGTTCACTGGACCAGATACATTATTCCACCGCAATCAAAAGATCAACGCTTATTGAACCAAATCCGAATTTGGCCTACAGAGACTTGGCAGAGCACTCTGTCCCGTGTGCACGCTTATGTACGAGTATGTTTCATGTCTCTATCAAGTGACATGGGGTGTTTGGAAGCAGGGAGAGCCTATCGATCAGCTGGTGGGGGGGAGCGAGTGTTGCGCCTGCAGCTCTCGCTCCATCTGCCCACTGGGTGTGAAGGACACTGATGTGACAGCGCTAATTACAGAGGCAGGAAGCCAGCGCTATAAACATTCACAACAGCAACTCAAGCGGGCTCTGCCTGGCTAAACCCCACCCTCCACCAGCCACTTTACACCTCTCATCCCTCAAGGCGGATTGTATTTCAAGAGTTCTATGTGAAATGAGGTATTATCTGCAATTTCCCTTTCAAAGAAACATTGCTGTAGAAATCAGATGTGTGTAAAACAGAAACATCTGTGACAAACACTAAAAAATGCACGATTACGTTCATCGTTGATGTTTTTGGGTTGTTTGTCTTTTTTGTTATTCATTTGCTGCCAATTAACTTTCTTACATTTTGGTAATCTAAAAAAAACAGCAAAACAGGAATCTAAATTTATGTAAATCTAATTTGAGGTATTTGTGTTTGTCTTGTGAAGACAAGAAGTCTGGTTTAAGTCATGGACAAAGTCCCGGTAGATACATGTGTGCTCTGAGTACCTTTTCAGTAAGAGGTCAAGAAAGATTATTTAATTTTACTCTCTATTATGACTTTGCATATATACATATGCAAAATATATACATATACAAATATATACATAAGTATGTTTCCTATTAAAGCTTGAATAAGCAAGACAGTTGTGCCATCACTGGACAAATAATCAATAATATTCTTTCACTGGATAATGAGTTAAGCAGAGGATATAGGCCTCTGGGCTTTGAATACTGAGGGAAACCGAACATCAGCAACAGCTTAGTTTTAGTGATGAAGAAGCACATGCCCATTCTCATCTGGTGAATGGGGCTTTGATTGGGGGGGGGGGGCTGTAGGAGGATTTACTTATCTATTTATTTCTACACCTCCCTTCGTCCAACCCTCTCTTTAGAAATTTCTGATTATTTCAACTTTAAATTGTAATTATGGCTGTCTTAATACAGCATCAGCTCTCATGTTTAGGTTCCTAGGATAGTAGATTTTACTTTTACTTTTTTACATTTAACCAGTAATGCTATTTAATAATAGTTTTCTTTTCAGCTGTAAAAAAATATTAACATATTATTAACCCAGCAAACGGATCTGTTGATGCTGAAAGGGCCTTCGCTCCATTGAGCTTAAGGAAACTGAAGAATGGGGCAGTGCCTTCATATTAA
The DNA here is from genome assembly GCF_036321145.2 of Pelmatolapia mariae. Lineage (NCBI taxonomy): Eukaryota > Metazoa > Chordata > Actinopteri > Cichliformes > Cichlidae > Pelmatolapia > Pelmatolapia mariae. Next base: position 9,869,477 of record NC_086237.1, on the reverse strand, counting down.
GTTCATATTCAGTTACATTGTAACATTGTACATTGTTACATTGTAACTATATATATATATATATATATATATATATATATATATATATATATATATATATATATATATATATATATACTGTTAAGATATCCGTTTTGATTATCCGTGATACCTTTCTTAAATGATTTTTTTAATGTGCTAAATAAAGATGATTTTTTAGCATTATTACAATAAATATATACATACTGAAATATTGATAACCCTTTTAAAGACAGTTGTATGACCAGTCCTAACTTGACTAATTGAATTTTTGATTGGTTTCCTCAAACAAATGTTGACCGTGAAGCTGAAAACTGTAATTATTCTGTAATTACTGAATTTCATTCACAGCCTGCAACTGGAGTACTTTAAATAATACCATCAATGTATAAAGGAAAGCCCACCCTCAACACCCACCAGCAGGAACAAGCTGCCTTTAAGCTCAGCTGGTGGCATCCGATGCCACGTGTGTTACCCTCTCATTTATTTTAATTATGCACTATTCTATCGACTTGGCCACCCTTTAATTATTTTGCCATTGATCCGCACAGTGACTCAATAAGCAGGTCAGTGAACAGGAGCGGCTTCTGCTGCTGCCGCAGGCTTCGTTCTCAGATATAGAGCAAAGGCCAACATACACACGTGCACATATGTACAGAGGGGACAGTGCCATCTTAGGTTTCGATTAAAAAAGGGAACCCGAGAGATAAATATGTGCGCACTTTTACACTGTGCATTACACAGCAAACACATACAGTCTGCCTAGAGTGTCTTGTCACTCTCTCTTCCTCTTTAGCAGGATGGAGCATGGAGACCGAGGGATGGGAGTCTCTCACCTTCGCTACGAGGATGAGGAGGGTGAGTGTGTGTGCACCTGTGTGCTATCCATGTATTGGATCTATCACACACTGGCCCCATGAGCTTATAAAAATGGGAAAGCCATTCTACCCATTTTAGATTTTTATGTTACCATGACAGATCACACTAACTTCTAATTTTCAATTTCTTTTTAATTTTTTCTGAGAGCCTGTGTGGGTGACTGTTGTTAATGTGCTGCAAATGAGCAGTGTGTGTGTATTTTGGGGGGCTTTGGGGAGTTGTTGTTTGCATGTTTGTGTAGCTTTACACTAAGCAGCAGCTCGGCAGGTTCTTTATCCAAACATCAAATATTGGCTTGTATCTCCCTGTAGTTTAGTAATTCCATCTGGAGTTGTGTGTGCAGTTAGTGCAATTAGTTTTACAGCACCATTAAAATTGCCAGCAGATGATCAAACTCAAACAGAGGTTGTGCAAGACAAGCTACGAGACTGTGACTGTGAATAGGCCTAATTTTCTTTATTTCTGTGTCAACAGTGACAAATCGCAACATGCTGCAGTTGTTAATAACCACACAAGAGCTGCAAAACATAATTTATTCTGTTCGTTATAGTAGTTTAACATTCATTAAAACACTCCTATGAGGGATTAATGAAAAATCTCATTAGGTAATCTGCCAGTGTTGCTGGCTGTCAGTCAACCAATTCAGAGCTGTTCATTTAGCATTCACTGCAACCGCCTGTGTTACAGAAATCTGTTCTAAATGACAGCTGTTCTTAAAAATTATTGCCACCTTCTGTATATCTGGAACTCTCCAGTCTATGACCATTGAAGAACTGTATATATTTGTCCACAGATCATCAGTCCATCTACATTGGTGTGCCAGTAGCTCGAAGATATCGACGTAAACGCAGGCGAAGGCGTTCTAGTCGAGAGGGTAGCGACATGGATAGAGACAGACATTACAGCCACCACAGACACCAGGAGCATGATCGGTACAGAGAGATAGATATGGAGGAGGGACTCATGGATTCAGCAGAGCAAAGTCTCCAAGACATCAACCGTACAAGTAAGTCAGCGGTGAGAGACATGACATGACTCGTGACATGTCTTGTCTGTCAAACACCAGTCTCTGAACTGGAAAGGTGCTTTTGTCACACTGAAAGAGAACCCAACTGATAGAGCCTGAACTCTTCTGTTGAGGGCTGGCGTCTACTAATTTCATGTCAGATGTTTAATGATCTTAGGTAGCTCTAAACAATCAATGAAAATGACATTTTTCACCCTTTGTGAGACAGCTTTAGTAAATCATGGGAAACAAGACTGTTGTTGTCATTGTGACATACTTCAGTGTCACCTTTGCACCGAGGCAACACATTTTTAACATGAAACATGAAGTTTATTGGAGATTTCCTTATGCTACAGTCCCACTAGGGAAAATAGTGATTACAGATTGCCGTTCATTGCAAACATGTGCAATGGACTATTCATTTTTTGAATGACTGCTTCAAAGCTGAGGCCAGGTCTGTGACCATTCACAATCAGCTGCCACTTACAAAGTGACTTCAGGTCTCAAGAAGGCTATAACAATAACAGTAACATGGAGTCAGTCTGCTATCATTCTGCTATCAGTTTGCAATTGAATGTCGTCAGGTTGCAATCCTTTTTTTCTTTTGTTTTCATTGTTTTTTAATCTTTTAAGTTGACCCAGCTTAATAGGAGAAGCACTCCTGAAAAGCCAGAGTGCTCCTTGTTGCTGAAATAACAGTCTGCTCCTCCAGCTCTCTCTGAACCTTTCATCATCAACAATTTCATGTGCTCTTTCAGAAATTGCTTCAGTTACGTCTCATATATATATAACTCATTTTCTGCACATTGCTGTCTTTTATTTGAACATTTAAAAATAGCTTTTCATATTGCTTCCTCCCAGCATTTTTAACAAAGAACAGCAGGAGTCCGAGACATAGCCTGAGAGTGGCTACCTTCTGTTTCAGGTTTGAGTAATAAGTAGTCTGGCAGAACACTGCTGTTGTGGCTTTCAAAACTTTGTCCAGGAAAGTTGCCCACTCTCTTAAACCAATATGGTGCAATCAGTGGAAAGGCAGCAGAGGTGTTTACTTTGCCTTGATTGTATGCTTCCATCAATACAGCCTTTTGGAATCCACGTGCCACCTCTGTACATGGTGGCACGTGGTGCCAGCGGGAGGACAAGAACATGGACAAAGACATAACAACAAAACAATGAGAGAAAATAGTAATCCATTACTTAGAATTAAGTAAGTCGTACTCTACATCAAACAGCAAATGTTGGAGGGTAGAATGCGTTCTTTGATTTTGCAGTATTGATTTCACAATCGCATGCCATTCAGAAAAAAAAACTAGTGAAAGATATTTAAGTGAAATGTAGTAGTTATCAATAGAAACTTCAATAATATTGATCAATGGTAGATTAAAAGACTCAGCTTGTGGATTTTAATTACAGTCTATAGGTTTGCAGCCCTATTCACAGCAACTCATTACCCCAAAGCCCCACGCATGAACACAGAGTCCTGCTCAATCTCCCTGCAGATAGTACGACGGCACAATGGATTGGAAGCACAGTAGAGTTGTGAATGACTAACTGTAATCAGGTAGCACTGAGTGATCCAGGCTTCAATATGACAGTCATTACTGCTGGGGCAGTAGATGAAAATAACAGAATGATTATGCTCAAAATATGGTGACAATTAAAATATTTAAAGTGAAAACTTTGGTTGCACCTTACAGATTGAAATGTCAATTTCAGTGTTTGATTCAAGTACTAAGGAAATGCACTATTATAGCTGCAGTGGAAGAGAAACTGACAATATGGAAAAGATTGTAATTAAGTATTAGCTGAAACCAGTAACTTGACTGTAAAACAAGTGATTACAAAGCAAGTCTATATGGAGGGTTCTACTTTTGTAGATGATGCCATGTTTTTATGGATGGTCATTTTGCTGTAGAGAAATAAGCCACACAAACTCGCTTTATGTAGCAGATTTAATGAAGACAAAACAAAGGTACAAAAAAATCTATAAAACAACGGTCGCATGCTTTAGGTGAATTTTTTGCAAGATCCTCGGGTCTTGCAAGGAAATACAAATTCTAATAATGTCAAAAACATCCTTTCCTTCCGTGAAGTGTCTCCAGCAGCAGAGCGGCTACGTTACATCCTAAGTGAAGACGATGACATGCCGACACCAACGCTCTTCACTGAGATGGACACTCTACAGAGAGAAGGAGACGAGCTAGAGTGGAAGGAGTCTGCCAGGTGGATGACACTCAAACAGACAACAGAGTGAAAATATACATATAAAATAAATTGTGTGCTTTTCCTGGTTGGCTGGTTCAGAATGTCTTCTTGTAAAAAAAAGCGACTGAATGTAAACATAAAATGAAGGGCAATTTTCCAGCTGCATGGTTTATAGCTTGTTTAAAGTGTATTCAGCACTATAATTTTGTTGGGATGGAATTTCAGAGGAACGACATTTCAAAATTAGAAAAGGAAAACTGGAAAAGAACATATGTTGAAATCATGATTGAATTTACCTTCTTGAACACAGCTCTCTGGGTTCGCCTAAAATTGCCATTCTTGTTCATGGAGGTGGTTTAAATTACATATTGTGCTTGCTAAATTGTGCTTGCTAAGGTGTCAGGTAAATCAACAGTAAAGTACAGCATGATTGGGCCCGTGCACCTTTATGCAAGGCCAGACTCTTAGGAGGTTTTATTGCAGCGGGTGACTTCTTTCTCAATACTAGGTTTGTATTAGACAAAGGAGTTATATATCACTTCCATTGTCCACTATCTGTTGTTAGAGAACATCTAGTGCATGGGTCTATATATCATGGTTAGAGCACACTATGGAAATTGTGTTCAACACAAAAGTCAAAATCTTAATATCTTTGCATTGCAAATCTTGCACAAATGTCACAGACCAAATTTAAATGTGCTGTAGTGAATAAATGTCAAAGAAGAGATTCTCCAGTTCAGTGGCTACAAATAGCAAAAATGCAGCAGTTGGGCATGGCTCCAAGAGTCGTGTTAGTCTGGAACACAGTGTGAAACACGGATTTAGCTACGGTGACATCAACTGTTGATTTCTGATGTCCCATTTTGACGCCTCAAGATTTTGGTTTTAGAAGAACTTTGTGATAAGGAGATTCTGGTGGTGAAACTGATAAGCATACCCTAAATGTGTATACTTTTAAAAAAAAAACTTAATATGATCAAGATTTACAAAACAGCCTTAATTTTTGTATTCCATATGACCCAGAATGAAGCTATAACATGATCATGATTGACATATGGTTTTCAAATTCATTCAGGCATATCTGGGAGGAAACCAGCAGCCAGTAACCTGTTTGTGTCTCCTGTTTAACCAGTAGTGTGCTGTGTCTCAACTCACAGTCACAAACAAATAAAAGATCATTTTTTAGAGTCCTTGGTAAACCTCAGATCATCTATGATGATTGAAGCTGCTTTTAGGCCTCATGTGGGACAAGATACAGAAAGAACTAATCTGGCGAGGGAAGAAGTATTGCTAACTACAGGGAATGGGAATTTTATGTACTAATTAGAATATTTACAGAAGCCATCTTGCTGTATTTGCGTTCTGCTTAGAATCACATTTAATTACAATTTTAACTTGTCAAAATTACATTATAGAGTCACCAAAAAGAAACTGATATATGTAATTGGTAGTACTGCTCTACCTATTAAATGTTAAAAAGAATTTCAATAATAGGTCAGCATATCTGAAAAGAGTATGCTAATCAGAGCGACATATCTTAAATACGGTAACTCATCAGAAATGATTATGCTAATAAAGGCAGTAAAATATTGTTATCAAGGACACCATGAGCCCTTGTAATGAAGTGTAAGGTGTGAGCTGCTAAAAGATCAGCCTAATGGTGTTCTATAAATTTATAGCACTAATAACAGCATTAAGCAAGTAAAGGCTTGGACCTACGATAGTGATATTGCTCAGTACTGATTAGTACTTAGTAGTTAGTACTGCTCTGAGAGACTCCTGCTAAATGAAAATAACCTGCAAAAACCAATGACATATACTAAGCAGTGGCCCTGTTGAGTTTTTTTTTTTTTTTTTTTTTTTTTTTTTTTAATAATTGTTTTGGCCTTTTTTTAGCCTTTTGTTGTTATTTAATGGTGGAGAGAAGACAGGAACGCTGGGGAAAAGACCAGAGTAATGTCATTTAGTAATTGGCCTCAGGTTGGATTTGAACACTAGTCTCTGCATTAGCCATTAACCAGCACCCCAGACATGAAATTTTAGGTAAATTGCATTCCTCACCTATTCTGTGTCTCTGCATGTTCTTGCTGCCTTTAGGTGGGTGAAGTTCGAGGAAAAGGTAGAGGAGGGAGGGGAGAGGTGGAGTAAACCCCATGTGTCCACACTGTCCCTGCACAGTCTTTTTGAGCTCAGGACATGTCTCCAGACAGGAACAGTGCTGCTGGATTTGGACGGCTACTCGCTGCCTCAAATAGTTGGTGAGATATTCACATTTCTAACTGCACGTCTTTATGTGTGAATAAGCAGTCAGAATTCACTGTTTTCAATTAGTGCGCTGCAAGCCTAGCCTAGCAGCTCTTTAGCTATTTGGTATTTGTTATGTTTTTGGGGGTTTTTTTGCAACGTGTTTTATATTTGCAAACATTTAGCTAACATAATTAAGCTAACGATTATTAGCTAAATATATTATACTCCATTTCCACATAAGTAATAAAACAACAAATACATTAATAATACGTGAATAATAGAAGTATATCAAAATATCAGTATATCATTTTAGTAAGTTATGAGACAGCTGTACTTTATAAAATTAAACATTGTTTGAGTTGTTTTTGCTAAACAAACTGATTGGTGATTCATTTTAACACCTGGGTTTCTCTGCGATGACATTTTTGTAAAATTTATAGTAGTTAACCTTCTACAGACACCCTCTTTATTGAGGTTTTGCAGTCACACAACCACTCACATGTATGTGATGGCAAGTGAGTTAGAGACTAGAGACTGGTCTGCAACCATCTGGCAACCACTGGTTAGGAAGAAAAAAATATTTATTACGTGACTAGTTGGCATGTGGTTGGTAAAGGTTGATGCCAGTTCCTGTAAGATCAATTGCTAAATCCCCAAATACACAGGTCCAGACAAGGGTCAGTGATCTCCTGGCAACCACCAGTCACCAGGGATAAATGTTTATTTCCTGACCGTTGGCGAAAGCCTTCTTATGACTGTCTTAGTCAATAACACACTGCTGTTGATACTGACACCCGATAACTTCCTTTAACTATTATTTTAGCATAAACTAGTGTCACAGTAACATTACCTACAGCTGTAAGTTGCTTTATCATTATCCCTTGCTTTATGAATAACCCTGCATCATGACCTTTTTCATCTTTCTCTTTTGCATATCCAAAAGCTCAAAGTGTAGCTACAAATGCATTAGTATGGCGTCAATAAAGTATAAAAAAAAACAGTTAAAAACAAGAAAAAATCAATGAGTAAATGTAGTTTTTCCCAGTTCTCAGTAAAATCAATGCTCAATAAACTGCATGAACATTTTCTAGCACATATCAGATCTTTTTATATTTCCTTAATTTTCCACTTGCTGGTCAAGTGATTGATAAGACTGTTTTGAATGGTGTTCCAATATTCAAAACCAGGTCACATTTTTCTCAGTAGTAGTTGGTTGTAGATGATTATTGATATTTTTAACAATTTTGCATAGTATAGATGTACCTTTATCCTTCTACATAGCCTGAATTTAGATAAGCTTTCTTTTCTCTAAGTATTCTCCAGGAATAGTTCTCCAGGCTTCGTGAAGTAGATTCCAAAGCTTTTTGGATGTTGGCTGCACTCTGTTTCATTACATGTCATGATGATCCCACACTGCTTCAGTAATGTTGAGGACTCTGAGGAAGTTCTGTTGTGTCTTTTTGTGTTCAAGTATGCCTTTACTGCATTGGCAGTGTGTTGGGGATCATTGTCATGCTGGAAAATGAAGCAGCTGCTAATCACATCCTTTCTAGGTAGCATAGCATAGTGGATCATAATCTGATTAATTGTAATTCCATCAGTTTTGATGACAGACCCTCCACAATGTTAATGCTTCACAATAATGAATGTTTAAACATTTATTATTGTTCCTTATTGAAACAGAATTTTTTAAATTGCATTTTTCCCTCCGTAAGCCCTGTTGTCACTGATTTTCAGTCCAGTTCTTATGTAACTTGACATACCTCAGCCTTTATTCCCTGTTTCTATTTGTTTAAAATGGCTTCTGTCAATCACCCTTCCACTGAGACCATTTCTGATGAAGCTTCAGTGAATTGTAGATCTATCAGCTGAGCGTCTCTCAGGTCCTGTGTCAGGTCTTTGTTGGATTTATTGCAATTTCTTCAGGACATGACTTTAGATACTGTTCAGCTCTGTTGTAGATAGTTATTTTGGCCTGTAACTTCTTCTTTTATATATTTATAGAAGAATAATTTATAAATGAATAAATACTGTAATAAATCTTATAAATATTAAATATTTATTATATATACAATGTTTTCAGCTAATAGCTCTTTGGGAATCACCTTGTGGTTGCAAAAATTCGATTTTATGCCTCTCAAACTGTTTTAGCTTTGGCATCTCCTTTTTATGCTTGAATTCAAAAGTAAGTGTTAGATGACTTAAGAAAAAAACTCCATTCTTGTTAAAATGGTCAGATACATAGACTGGGCTGAAAATGAGTGAAAAAGCAGACAATGGTTGAAGGGAAAAAAACAGAGAACTATTGCCCAAGACAACTTTAAAAGTAAAGGAAGAAGTATACAAGTAAAACAGTCTGGCTTCTCTGAAGCAAAATGTAAAGAAGTGCTGGCTCAAGATTATTGCACAGTACAGTATAGAAATTGTAGTTTCCTGAATATTTTTTCTTTACCATTTTCTGTGTTAAAGAGAACAGTTGGAGTGTTTCTGAAATTTTAAACCCATTACTGGCCAATAACTTTCTTCTTGTATCATTTGTGTGATCTGGACCAACAGAAGACAACAAATTCACATGACACCACTTTTTATTTTGCGTCTCATACAAACTCATTTTAAGCTGTCCTTGTGTCATTTCACAATATTTTATCTCTGTATTCCCCAAGACATAACCTTAAATTACCCACACAGATAGATAAAAATGTCTTGTCAGTGGTGGTGCAGGCAGTAGCACACTTGACCCTGAATCACAGTGGCGCTGGTCCATTGTGCTGTCCTGTCCTCTTTAAATGTGATTTGATCTTGTTCTGAAATGATTTTTTCACTTTCTTCCAAGGTGCTATTAATCTATCTGGGTTTTCTGTCTAGAGCTCAAATGCAGCAGGTTTGTGTGCTTTTTAGCACACTGTGATTTTTAAAATGAGCATACGGTGAATAATTTTGACTAATTCGTTCTTGTCTTCTGCTTTGTATGAATATAATCTTTAATTCATTTGATCTCCTTGTTCATGCGCAATAGCTGTCAGCCTTTCTCTCACTATGATAAAAAGCATCCTGCTGTTCATTTAATTGAACTTTTATGCAACTGCAGAGTCAGACAATTTTTATAGGGTTGATCAGGCTGAGACCATTATTTTAATTGGGGTGGCACAGAAGCTGACATCTCGTTAATTTAAGAGCCAACTTTTTTGGTCACTCACTCGTATAATTTGCTTGTGCGTGCATGACTACCATGTGGAAGCACACCACAAGGAGTCACATTATAGTAAGCTTTTTGTGTAACTATAAATAGCTTTTTTATTGATAATTAAACATTTCCTTACTGTTTATAAAGCTCAAATGATAGATGTAAAACATGGCCGTATTGTAAAAAGAGTAAATTTCTGCTGGCAATCATGCTTAAAACTTTAATGAGATTCACTATTAGTTGTTTGGCGGCCACTGGTCAGACTCCTAAGAGAACATGCAAACGATAATAGTGTACAGTCACACCACTTTGATAGGCACAAGCACAACTGTTGTTCCTAAGTGGCATGAGCCAGTCTCAGGGGCAAATGAGACTGCGTATCATCAGTATGTGCAACAAAGCATTCATTGTATTACACAATAGCAGACTACAGTCAGTGTTATGAAATTCTTTTTCAACTGTAACTTCCAGTTAGGAACTCTTAAGATGTGAAATTTTGTGTCTCTTTTCTAGATGACATCATTGAGAGACAGATAGAGGAAGGCATGATATCTCCTGATCTCAGAGAAAAGATCAGTTTTGTTCTGCTGAGGAAGCATCGACACCAGACCAAGAAACCGATCCACCGTTCCTTAGCTGACATTGGCAAGTCCAGCCAATCTACCAGTGAGTGACCCAACTTGTGACACAGATTGACCTGCCCTGTGTAGCTCTGTGTGAATAATCCATGAGAGGACCGATATTCTACCTATAGCAGGGGTGGGTGATTAATTTTCTCAAGGGACCACATGATAAACCGATACTGTTGGGGAGAGGCGCAGCAGTAAGCGGAACTAATTTCTACTCAGTGTTAATTTTATCTCATTATAAACGACTACTAGTAAGAGTAGATGTTATAATTTGGCCATAATTGTGGCTCATTGGGAAAATGAATTGCTCATTCCTAGTCTATAGGATAACAGGTAGTTGACCTGCCAAAGTATTACATCAGCTTGAGTTTCCCATGACTGATAATACTAAACACATTGCTGGAGAGCTAGCATTATGAAATGCCATCACATGAAACAACACTGTGAATCCCTAAGTTATAGCAATTCTTTTTCTTTGTCATTGGCTTCATTCTGGGCTGACATGTAATTTTGATGCCACTGAGAAATGAACTATGCATATGTTTAACTCACTCACTGAATGAATGAACACTCTTGAGTCAACAAGGCTCATATCCTCCACAGGGGATGTATTAATGTTTGATGAGTTAATTACCACTGTAGCATTTCCACATCTCATCAAGACAGGGCACATGGTGTTCAATAAATCATAAAGCATCACCTCCAATCACCGATTCTGTTGTGTTTCTCTTCCTGCTTCCCTTCCCATGGCAGATCGGAATGTTGGACCCCGAGGAGGAACGTGTCCGGGGCAAATGGCCAACTTCAACAGGTCCACAGAGGACCTTCGAATAAAGCAGCAGCCAGCAGCCAACTATGGCCGCCTGCGTGAGTGTCAGGTTTTGGCTTGTGAAGCCGGTTGATGTTTTTTCAAAATAAAAGTCATTATATTTTTCCTTATTTTAAGACCACTGTAAAGAGTCAAAGCCTATATAACCATAACTGTATCATCCTACAATCTCCAAATAACACATTGTTTAACATTTCTGCATATGTGAAGACTGAATAAATAAATTCAGGACACCAAGCTCAGATTGTTAGCTGATATTTACAGGCCTCTTCTTATTTATGTACTCAGAGGATACTGATTTGTCAAAGCCATCTCTCCTAATTCTGGATTTTCATTCTAACACATTGAAAATTTGCTCTTTAGTGATTCTTGAGCATAAATAAGGACGGGAAAAAATAGACATTAAGAGTGACTACTTCATGACCTCACATGGTGGCATTCATAAGAGAATAAGATTGACAATATAGTGTAGATGAAACTGAGATGATGGGGAAAATGGTGGACAGGAGGGGAAAGCAGGTCAGAGAGCAATGAACTGAAATGACGCATTATTTCATTGATCAGTAAAATGCACACACATACTGACACAAAAGTACTGTCAATAAATGACAGCTTTTTTCATTTTTAGAGGTATTTTTACTTTTTCAGTTACATGGATATCACATAGTGCACCATAGATAATTATCCTTCAGTGTAGTGAACGATATATCGTAATAGTATTGAGCCCCTGGATTCCCACCTCTAATGACAAGAATTATGGTTGCTGAAGTATTCAGAATTCAAATAGTAATATATATATATATATATATATATATATATATATATATATATATATATATATATATATATATATATATATATATATTTATCAGTATATATATATATATATTTATCAGTATATATACTGAAAATAACAAGAAAAAGCATTCAGAAAAGAAACATCTCGTTTTAACAGTTTCAGTTTTTTATTTTTCTCAGAGATTCCCCATCTTCTGCTAAATAAAGCTGGTGATTTGTGCTACAACTTGAAATTACTTTTGATTTTTTAAAGATTGATTTCCAAGACTTACATCATCCTACAAGTTACACCCAGTGTGGTTAAACTGAAAGTGAAGGAAATGGGAAAAGTAGCACCAAAAGAACAAAAAATACAAAATACGAAAGTTTCCTGATTTAAAATGATGATCTCCAAATACATTACAATGCATTACAACTTTACAATACACTCTATGCCAGTGGTGGCCAACTCCAGGCCTCAGGCCTGCAGGTTTTAGATGTGTCCTTGATCCATCACAGCTGATTTAAATGGCTAAATTACCTCCTCAACATTTTTTGAAGTTCTCCAGAGGCCTGGTAATGAACTAATTATTTGATTCAGGTGTGTTGACCCAGGGTGTTATCTAAAACCTGCAGGACACCGTCTCTCGAGGCCTAGAGCTGGCCACCCCTGCTCTATACTATATACAATATACTACAGCCTTTACAACCTCACCACTAACTGTGACAAAACTAAAACCGTACTTTCTGCACCTTACTTCCAAAATGCATGAACATCATAAAATAAGACTTTATGGCATCTGTAGTGCATTAGACTGTGAAGATTTACCCAATAGGTGTATCTCATAAAATAACCACTGAATTTATGTGCCATTTATCAATTTCAGGGCTGAAATGATTCCAAGTAGGTGGATATAAAGAGTAATAACTGTATAACTGTCCCAACCTCGCAGGTCACGCCCAGAGTAGGAGTATGAATGATATTGCGGACACTCCAAGCACAGACCAGGTGAGTTATTACTGAAACCAGCTCATTACATTCAGTGTGTCAGGGATACATCCCTCACATGCGTAAGGCTTTTTAAAAAGTGTGTTTTATAGTTGTGTGGCTTTGGTTTGATCCTGACAATGACCAAATTCATGTTCCTGTCTTTTCTACTGGCAAATGTGTATCTGTCTGCACTGAGGGAATCTCTGGAGGATACATTTGTTTCCACTCTGTTGCCTTTCATTATTGGACAGATTGCCTACCAGTAAGGCATTTCATTGTATTGAATTGCTGTTTCTTCATCACTCATCAATTTTTCATTGCAGCTGCTCGCTAAGGTGGCAGCAAGTGACAGAGAGAGTGTGCAAACACATAACTCACTCATTAGTGAAGCTGATGCAGTAATGGGAGTTAAACCTGGCGACGCATGCCACTGTCGCTGGAAAGGTGTGCTGTTGTCGCTTCGATTAGGCTACAGGGCTTTGTAACTGACAGGTCAGATTATGTGTCATTCACAGGGAGGGATCGCGTAAAAAAAGAAATGAATGAGAATTTAAAGGGTGCTATGTTGGCCATAAAATTTGTCTGTGACAGTCGGCAGGGGGGCCAGCACTGGTTGTCGGGTTCCGAGGGCTCTACTTATCGTTTGGCTGGCTGTTCAAATTCTATTTTGAGGTCTACATCGGTCGCATGTGACAACGGACAAGCGATTGTTCATTTTGTTACAGTGTGTATTTGCGCTTGTGTGCCACATTTTCTGTGTCGATATTGAGCTGGCACTGAGAAAAAGATGGATTTCGCTGTCAGTCCATCAGTCCACGTGCTTTGCTCTCACGTGGAGCCACAGATTCGGGTTATGGGTTGTTGAAAAGGCTCTCCACTAGTCTGTGTTATCGTGCATCAGTCCAATTTCCTGCCACACCTTTAGATGTAATCAAACAGGTCAGACTGGTTCACCATTTCGGGTCACAGGCAGTTGTTTTGCCTCTCTGATTGTTTGTGTGCATTTCTTTAAGGATTTTATGCCCACTTAACTACACAGGATTGCATTTAAAAAACGTCCTCCCGGGCTAATCTGCCGGGTTTTGAGAGACTGTCAGCAATGACAGAATGAAACTTTAATGATCCCTGTAGGTAGATCCAATCACTACACCGTCACAATAAAAGCACACGTCTTAGTTACAGCAGTCTTTGTCTTAACATCCTCCAAACTGAAAAATGATTTTATAAGATAAAGAACTTAAACAGCTCGTTCAGTATTATTATAATAGTTTCACTTTGGTGTCATACATGAGAGAATAGAAGAGTAATACATTTTTTAAAGTTACACAAATGATTTTGCAAGAAGTTTATTTTCTGTATGTTCAATTTAAACTATGAGAGCGCGACAGTAATACGTATAGGAAACTAAAGATTGCCACAAGATGCAAAAACAAAACAATTAAACATGTAAAATGAAATATGAATACCTCAAAACAAAGTCTATAACATGTAGGAATTACACATATTCTACCATGCCGACACGATAATGCTGGACTGCGTTCTCCCTGTTTTCTGCCTTTTTTCTGTAGTTGAAAAATAAATTCATGAAGAAGATCCCCAGAGACGCGGAGGCTTCCAATGTCTTAGTGGGCGAGGTAGACTTCCTCAACAAACCTTTTGTGGCGTTTGTTCGCCTGGCCCAAGCTACAACTCTAGGAGGTCTGACAGAGGTCCCTGTTCCCACCAGGTAAAAATCACTACAATATGTCATTGCCCGCCAACCAACAACAAACATCTGCAGTCCCAGAACATACCTCACATTTGTTTCCTCACTCTACAGATTTCTGTTTATTCTGCTGGGGCCCCAAGGAAAGGCCAAGTCCTATAATGAGATCGGCAGAGCAATAGCAACTCTAATGGTGGATGATGTAAGTGCCTGTCACTGTGTCTTAAAATCCTTCCATAGCATGTGTTCCTCATTAGACTTGACAATCTGACGTTGACATTTCTCAGGAAACCTGAGCAAATATAAATGTAAAGATTCTTCACAGTTCCTGTAAAGGATGTGTTCAGCGTTCACTGGCATGTCCAGCATTATGTTTAGAGTACGTCTGGAAGTGATGTTGATTGTTAAGCATCAGTTATGAGCGGGGTTTCTATTTGGATAATGAGTCGTTAATTGTTTTCTAATGGCAGCGGTATTCTCTTCCCTGAAAACAGTTTGAGCTGTTATTCTGTGTTGTGTCACTATGCACAAAGTTACTGTGTGTCATTTTAATAGCAGATACAAATAGTAAGGAAGTGACAGGCTGTTATTTTAAATGGGTCCGAGTGCAAAAGAAGCACATTTCCCATCCACAATTAAAACATGATTATAAGTTTGTGGCTGGTAATTTGAAGCTGACCTATTATTGAGTATTGACTATTATTATGTGGCATCTCAATAGGAGTTCAATCTCTCCTCTCGTGCCACACTGACAAGGTAGTGCTGGTCAAATTTAAGAGCAGAACATGTTTATGTGTAACGCTTTATTTAAACCTGTTCAAAAACCAAGATTAGGTCAGCAGCTGTCAGTCTCTTCCTGTTATACAGACAATATTCCATTAAGTGAAAACATTCAACCTACTTTAGTAAAAAAAAAACAAAAAAAACTTAGTTGCGTCAATTATTGTTATAACTTAATTAATTAAGTAATACATGACTTAACAGTACCAGTAAAGATATTGGACATTCACACGTATTCAAACCTTTTCATCTATTCAGATCTGTTTGAGTGGTGCTGTATTTGGTGAACCAGGTAATTGCAGTTCCTGTATATACTGCTGGCAGGCTTAATCAGTGTTAATATTGCATCATTTATCTTGCAGAGTAATATTTCACATTAGCAATTCAAATCTGCCAAATAAATGTTACATAAAGGTTTAAAATAAATGTTGAGTGGCAAACAGAAACATGTAAGTAACATCCAAGTACCTCAGAACCTCATCAAGTACCTAACTGTTCCAAAGCGGATTACCATAACACACATTATATTCCACCAATGGTGCAGATTGAAGTGGTAATCAATGTCAGATCAAACGTGCTCTGATGAAGCCCGTGTACTTTAGCACCACCAGCAGACTGACCATTGTGTTTTTGTTAATATTGTTTCTATAACCATCAAAACTATCAGAATGTATTTTCATGACATCTAATGTCCCGAAGTAAGCAAGACAATCTGGGCAGTTATTTTGAGGCTCCTATATAAATTAAAGTGGGAAAAATTAGTGGGCAAAGTTATAACTTGGTCAGGACAAATGGGATGTATATTTATGTATATAATTATCAGGGAAATACAGTAAAAAAAAAAAAAAAGGTACTAATATAATAAAGATATATCTTTTTGAAAATTGTTTTCTAAGCAAGTGTTTTTCTGTTACACGTGCGCAACATTTCACAACATTAAAGCTTCATTAACAGCGCAATCCACGGTGAGCAATGCTTCATCCCACCAGCACCAACAGTGCCGATTTATCTTATGGGCACTGCAAGCTAAGAACAAAAAAAATATGCACTGACCTGTATCATTTGTATGATAATGGGTACACAGGTCTGCCAGCACACAGCTGCAGCTGTCATGAAACTCTATGTATGCGCCATTGCAATAGCATGATTGGCTCATATTAACAGATTTCTACTGAGGATTCTTTGAGTGCCGTGCTTCTCTCCTACAGGCTCTCATGTTCAGTTACTAGGCTTAACTTTGATAACTTTGGCCGTGTCCTGTCCTTTCAGTATAACACTTTTGTGCAGTTGATAATTATTATTTGCTGTAAAGAACTGAATTTACTCAATAATAATAACTAGCATTAGCATTAACCTCTGATTGGTGCTAAACATTAGCATGTTTAACTAAGACGGTGAGCATTTACACCACTGCACCGGCTAGATTTAAGCATGTTAATGTAGTCATTGTGATTAATGTTAGCGTTCTCTTAAGAACACAGAGTCAACAGTGCTGGTTATACACACGTTCATTGACTCTATAACATTAGCATTACAGTTTAACTGTATTGCTAATTTTTCGTAATCTTCTTAATGGCAAAATGTCCTTTTCTTTGAAGTTATTTTACTACTATATGTGCCAACAACTAACTGTAAAGCATCTGTGAAGTCATTAACTTGATTTAACTCAACCAAAAAACATGGCAGCATGGTGAAAAAGGGCTCTGAAGAATCTAATGACTGTTCTACAGATCAAAACCAAGTTAGGCTATTTGAAGTGTAGTTAGATGGAGAATATCAATAAAGTACCACATCTACTATTTAGAAAATATTTCTGAATGGGGCCAGTGCCCATTAGAAAATTGTCACTGCCAATTAGAACCACTGCTTGATTTTTTTCCCCTGTTGTTGATACAGCCGTATTTAGAAACATATAATGCTTGTGCGCACTAGTCTCTATGGGCATGATTAGTGGCTGACTGGCAGTTATTCTTGAATTGAATCCAGCTGAGGACAGATGTCGATATAGCCTTAACAACCAATGTTCAATATGTCTCCATCAAAGGTGACAGGCAAACACAGCTTATTAGGGCAGTACATACTTATTACTATTACCAAGAGAAACTGTAAAATCATTTGCTTTTATTTCTCTGTCTTCCTCCCTCCCAGCTCTTCAGTGACGTAGCCTACAAGGCAAGAGATCGGGAAGATCTTATTGCAGGAATAGATGAGTTTCTGGACGAAGTGATTGTGCTTCCACCTGGGGAATGGGATCCCAAAATCCGCATTGAGCCGCCTAAGAAGGTTCCCTCGGCTGACAAAAGGTTGGGGATATCTAACCGCCTGAGTAATACATATAAAGGTCAAAAAGCTGTAGTTGAACAATGAGCAATGTGCCAAGAGCAACTGCAAACTATGCTAAAATCGTTTAGGTCGAAATATCGAGTTACAGAAAAATAAAATATTCTCTGAAAGAAAGGGTGAAATTGTGCCTTTCAGTCAGCAAGTACCAGTTTGCAAGGTTGAAACAGCTTGTAGACAGACCATTCGAGTGAATGAATATATGTGAAAAAAGTTTAAATCTCATATTTGCTCACATGTGTGGCATGTAAATGTCCTTTGCAGGAAGTCAGTCTTTTCCCTAAATGAGCTGGGACAGATGAACGGCACAGCTGGCGGAGGAGGAGGCCTGGCAGAAGACGAGGAGATGCCAGTTCAGCATGAGCTTGGAGAGGAGCTGGCATTCACTGGACGGTAGGCAGCCCGGGCCGCATGGCAAACTGCTGAGAGGTTTAGACTAAACACAAGCAGACTCTGGGAATTTGAATATGGCCTTATCAAAATTTGGCAGAATGGGCAAGTTATTTAAGCACACCTGTCCTAAAAAGATGCCGATACTCCCTTATGAGTCCCGTGGCTGTAGGTACAAAAGTTAAACTAATGTAAAATGGACAGTATTGGATTGCCAGTTTCAGCTGTGCCTGCAAAAAGAAAGAAACAAAGAAAATTGAACATTCCTTGTCTTGTTTTGTTTCAGAGTAGAAAATGTACTATAAAAGGATAAATATGGCTTTATCCAAATCCAATTTGCCAATGATAGCCTGAGAAAATATCAAGAAAATCTTACCTGAGAGAGTAGGTTTCAATGGTAAGTAGTACTTACACTTTGTCAAAGTCAAAACACAGAAGTGACTTTTTAAACTTGGAGAAAATAGACTTAAAAGCGACAAGCAGTGACCTCTCCTGCCTGCAAGTATAGATGTCAAATCACTGTGTAAGTGATTCATGGATATAGTCTCTGCTTTCTTACTTTAGAGAAAATACTGTGACATGCTGAGAGGCGGAGTGTGTGACGCATCCTAACCAACTGTGTCGGTTGTTGTTGTGCAACAGGTTCTGTGGGGGTTTGTACTTGGACATAAAGAGGAAATTGCCATGGTTCCCTAGTGATTTCTATGAAGGGTTCCACATTCAGTCCATCTCCGCTGTGCTTTTCATCTACTTAGGCTGCATCACCAATGCCATCACCTTTGGTGGGCTCCTTGGGGACGCCACTGACAATTACCAGGTAATGCTGAGTGCCGTAATAACGATTTGTACATTTGGAGAAAGCACTGTTTGAAGTGCAATGCAGCTGCTACCTTGCTGGAAGGAAAATTCCTGCTACCCAGATCGATAGTAAGCATCGAAAACAAAGCATCGTTTATTTAAATCAAAGCATTTGTGATAATTGCTCAAAATCACCAGGGAAACAGCTCTTTGTGGCTCGTAGCCGTCTCTTGTTTGTCATTTCCCTTTTGTCTGTGGACTGCTATGGGATGAAAATAGCATTAGACTTAATCAGTGATTTGAACAATAAATCTTTATTTTTGTAATTTATTATAGATCCCAAACAAGCTCAAACAGATGGGGCAAAATCACAAGCTCACAGTTTTTGACATAAAAGGGGCCAATTAAATCCAGTAGGTGCCATTTCTGAAATCGTCGGGGTCTTAATCCTTTTCCCGAAGTATCAAAGCCTGGTGGGAAGGTAGGCAGTGAGTTTCAACTTCATTAACTTGTTCATTAAAACAAGTCATCCTCCAAGCCAGCCCATAGCTTTGTTAAGTTTGAATCAAAATATCAGAAACTCTGAAACATACACATCTCATATTTTACATCTCTCTGCTATTAGCACATTGCTGTGCCTGTGTAGTTCATGCTGTTCAGCCTTTTTCTCTCAGTCCTTCTTTCTATGAGTTTGATCTTGAATTTCTTAATCTTTTAACTAACTATATACAAAAAGTTCTGTATATTGTTGCCTGTGTTCAACAGAGTAAATGCTATAACATTAACTGGTGTTATTTAGGGGAATTGAATTATGATTTTTTGTTTTTGAAAAGACATTTCATTTATTTGTCATCATGATGTTTTTTCCTCAAAGCAGACGTTTAGAGATTTCCTGTAATTTCACTGAAGATAATCGGATTATTCTTGATATGCTTAGCTAACGTCACTCTAAACCCCTTAATAAAGTTCCTTAACAAGGAAGGCAGCGAGCCTTTAAGTCTAGACAGGGACTGAACTCCAAATGAGTACAATTCCACAGTAAGTAAGCATTACATTGTTAAAAAAAATCTTAAAAATGGTGGAGCTGCTATCTGACCGGTAGAAAGCTTCTGACAAACATTTTTTTTTCTGTTTCTCGTCTCTTGTCGTTTGAATATAGAAATGCCCTATATATATTAGGAGAAACATCCTTTTTAATTTATAGTGATGGCATTAATGATACCCTATAGGAATAAGAGGTTATCATATGTTTTTATGTTTTCAAAATTCTTGTTGCGACTGGAGAAAAGTTAATTTTGCAGGGAGGCTTAAGGTAAGTGATGTCTGTGTGGGCCTGGAGACTGCATCTTGCTTTGATTGCTTTAATTGTCCGTGATTTTGATGAACTTGGTTATAAAAAGTCTTTAAAAAATAATTTTAACATTTTGATGGCTGGCAACATATTTACTAGCATTAAGTTTTCAAAAATAACACAGTCACATTAGTTAAAACAGAGAAAACAGAACGCCTTTAGAAGAGCACGGTGACACCAGATAAACAGAAACACTGGCTGTGATGTCACTTGTCATGTCGGCACAACAAGACGCAGATGAATGAGTTTCTGTTTTTTGTTCTGGCTCCCTGTGAATGAGGAAACAGCTGCACTTTGGCCTTCTAATGGTCACAGAACCTGGTGGAAAATTCTGCAATATATGTTTTATGTTATGGTATGAAAGAGAGTGATGCTGTCAGCACTGCTGTTTGACAGCATTGGCCATGAATTATTTAATATTACTGTAGATCCACCGTTATTGTTCTGATCTGTCAAGATGGCTCAGCCTTAAGATTTTTAAAAAATTGTTAAAAAATATCCACAATATCTGATGTAATGCAGAGTTATAAGAGTGTAACAAAAACTACTTAAGTGTAATTATGTATCTTCAATCTTGCAGGAATGTACAGTACAGTGAAACAGCAAAAACCTGACACATGTGGCCCTTCAGTTGATGCATCTGTTGTTCACTGAAGCCTCATTAGAAATGGTCTCAGTAGAAGGGTGGCTTTAAGAAGCCATTGGAAACAGGAAGGTATACAGAATTACACAAGAACTGGAAATTCAGTGGCAATGCATCTTATGTCATTATAAATCCAAATTCAAATAATCTCCTTTCAATATCCAGCCATCTGTAAAACACAGTGGAGGCTATGTCATGGTTTGGAGCTATATTTCAGCCAGTGGTGTTGATGAAAATATGAATGCAGACAAATGCCATCTGATTTTGATTCACCATCTTCACCGGCTTCATTTTTCAGCATGATAGTGATCCCAAACACCACCTGTCCAAGCATACTTAGAAGTGCACAATGGAATAATGTCAGTCACGGATTGGCCTTACTGGAACATTGTTAAGGCAGTGTGGGACCATTTTAAGAGAAAACTGAACAAAAGGAACAATATCCAAAGAAGAGCTTTCAGTGTCCTTGAACAAACCCGGAGAACCGTTCCTGAAGACATTCCAGGTTAAGCTATCAGATCTTAATGTCAGCTAATCACATCAGTAGTTCAAGCGCCAAAAAATTGCAGAAAGAAGAATGATCCCTGCTGTTCCCCTAATCAGTAGTTAGGCCAATGTGTGGATTTCCAGGTTACCTGGAATGTTCACTGGTGACCTTTAGTGATAATTGAGTAGTGTTTTAATAGAGAAGAAATTTAGAGTTACAGAACAATTCATATGTAATTCAAGATGAGTGTCTCATAGATGAGTCTACTGTCAATGCATGCATTGGCCATTGAAGCGGAGCAGCAAGCACAGGCGACACATGTAAACACAGGCAAGTAGCAGCAGTAGATTAAAATCAATGGGTGTCTGTTCAGGAAGTTCAAGCATAATTTGCGTGTCATGTTTATGAAGTTAGGTAAGATACATATTGAGTCTTAAGCTCTACGCAGCTAGTTTGTCATGTCAGTGACACAGTTTTCCTCTGTTTAATTTAGTTTGTCTATAATTAGATAATCTACTTCAGTGCGTCATGGTGTTATGTGAGAGAAACTACAAGACACCATCATCAGTTACATTTTGCTGCACAGTCATAATACAGTGATTCTGTTATTTCATTAATGTGAACCTGTCCTCACTGGAGTATTTGGCTTTGTAAATAGAGTCCACTGCAACGAGGTCAGAATATTCAAGATTCGTTATTGTTTATAAATATCTATACAACAAAATTATATTGCACTCAAGACTCAATAAACTATGGAACTCCAAAGTGTTCAATGACAAAGTGAACAAATTTTACTTTAAATTCTTGAAATGTATTAAAAATTTATATATATATATATATATATATACATATACTTCTGCTCAAAAGTTTTAGAACACCCCAATTTTTCAAGTTTTTTAATTGAAAATTATTATTTATCTCATTGCACTCTGAAATGAAAGCATAGTACAAATAAGCAATTGTATTCTAAAACTCATCAAAGTAGCCACCTTTGGCAGATCTAGCAGCTGGACACACCCGTGGCATTCTTTCTACAATAGAAGTCAAATATTCTTCAGAAAGTTCTTCCATATCTGTTGCAGAAGTTCCCATAAATGTGTGGCACTTGTAGGTTGCTTTGCTTTCACTCTTCTGTCCAGTTCATCCCAAACCAGCTCAATGGGGTTTAAGTCTTGAGACTGTGCTGGCCACTCCATGTTTTTTGGCATAGCTTGGACTTATGTTTTGGGTCATTATCTTGCTGTAGGATGAACCCCTGACCAAGTAGACGCATACCAGAGGGTACTGCATGGCGCTGCAGAATGCTGTGGTAACCGCTTTGGTTCAGGGTGCCTCTCACTCTGTACAAGTCACTGACCCTGGAACCAGCAACACAGCCCCAGACCATCACACTTCCTCCTCCATGTCTGACAGTTGATGCCACACACTGTGGGCCTACTCAGTGGCGTACAAAGGTGCTGCGTAATGAATTGAAGACTTCAAATTTTGATTCATCAGTCCAGAATACCTTCTTCCAGTCTTCAGTAGTCCAGTGGTGGTGTTTCATGGCCAAGGCAGGCCTCTTTGTCTTAGCTTAGTTGTCTTAGCAATGATTTTCTGTCCTGTCAAACCTGCAGCTTGAAGTCTTCTCTTCACAGTTGAAAAACCTTGATTAATCTCCATTGCTACAGAACAGCTTAAAATTGTTAACCCACTGTGTGTTCCTTGAAAAAGGCCTTTTTGTATAATTCTGAAATGAACATTATTTTCAGTTGAGTTTTCTGGGATGCTAAGTGTTTTTTTTCCTGGAGAGAGAGATGAAGATGTTTTCCAGGACAAATAGCTGTTTGTGATGTTTTGTGCAGCTCTGCTGCAGAGCTACTCCCATACCAATGAGTGAAGGGGAAATTCTCAAAGGACCACTGAAGTCCACTGAGAGGTGTTTACTTAGGAATTTAAATCTGGGCACTTTCTCCACCATCTCCTCATTGATGTATATGGTGTGTGCTTTCGACTAAAGTCAATAATCATTTGTTTTCTCTTTTTAAAGTGAAGTATATGCAGCCCCAACATGGTCGTGTCGTCTGCAAATTTAACTATGGTGTTGGTGTCATGGGATGGTACGCGGTCATGTGTGTACAAAGACCAAAGGAAGGTACTTAACATACAGTCCTGAGACACTCCTCTGATGAGTGTTAGAGTGGAAGAGTGGTGAGGATCCATCCTCTCTAACTGCGGTCACTTTATTAAGAAATTTCAAACAGCCCATGAGGAGATATTGTGTTGAATACCTAGGTCGGACATCTTGGAGAACTGTCTGCTGGGGAGGATGGTATTAAATGCAGAGCTGTAGTTCACCAACAGATGCCCTGGGTTACTCCAGGTGGCACAACACCGTTTGAAGGGTAGGAGAGATGGTGTCTTCAATTGATCTGTTAGTCCTGTATGTGTACTAGTAGTGGGAGTCCAGGCAGCAGAGCAGCATTAAGGTGTTGCAGGAGCAGTCTTTCCATGGGCTTCATGAGCAGACGTGTCACAAGCCTGTGATCGTTATCTGATGTTATGGCTGCCTGTTTTGGTACCAGCACTATAATGGATGTCTACAGGCAGGCGGGGATGCACTGCATCAGAGATGGTTAAATATTTTTATGAACACCTTGCCCAGCTCTGCAGCACAGTCTTTGAGAGCTCATGCTGGGATGCCATCTGGTCCAGCTGCCATCCATGTGTTGATTTTTCTGATATGTTCTAGTTCATTGTGGGCTGTTCTCTTTTTTCTTGTTAAGCATCAATATCTTTGCACCATTCAAAAACAAACTGTCATAGACAAACACACAGGTCCAGGCAGAAATAACTCCAGATTAGTGCTTTGACTTGCCTGTATTGCTTCCCTGTGAAGCCTTTTGCCTTATGTCTAATGCTCTCAAACACAGCAGTTGCTATCACCTTTCTCCCACCAACACACAAAGAAGTCTTTGTTTTTTTGTTACTCTGCTCTCCTTCTCATCTTGAATTGCTGTCTTAATCAGCACCAGAACACATTGCGATTTTTAGTTGCCTGTAAATTTCACAAATTGGTGTGGGAATCTCATTCCACAGCAGCACTTATTTCAACCCTATTACCTCTCTCTCTCTTTCTCTCCATCTCTCTCTCTCTCTCTTTGCCAACAGGGTGTGATGGAGAGTTTCCTGGGTACAGCCCTGGCTGGTTCTGTCTTCTGTTTCTTTGGTGGTCAGCCCCTCATCATCCTCAGTTCCACTGGACCCATCCTCATCTTTGAAAAGCTGCTGTTTGAATTCAGCAAGTGAGCTGCTTTAGAGCATAGTAGATTTATATACTGGGAAGGTTCATGTTCTGAAGAGACCTCAGTAATGTCAGAAATAAACATCTCATCTCACCACATTATTATGTTTACGGTTTGCATTAAAATCATTTTAGGTTGAAGAGTTTCAGTTGAAATGCTATGTGCAGTATGTGGGAGCATATGTATGGCTTTATTTACTTCGGGCTGAATGCAAATCCAAATTTCTGAAGTGCTGCAGAAAGAAGAAGATGAAGAAAAAAAGGATTAATGCCTTGATTCTAATTTGCTGGTTACTTTAACCAGAAAACAGCCGGAGAAGCGCTTCTGCCGTTCTGATCTTTGCTCTGACTGCAGTTCTGCTGAAGTAATGAGTTCAGCTACCATTAAATACCAACCCTCAAATCCACTTTGCAATCACTTGTACTTACCTCAATTTATGTTGACAGCCCTGATACCACAGAGTATACATGTAAACACAGCCTGCTACATAGTGTTTGTACTGAAACAGTGAACTATTTTAAGTGTGAACAAAAACAAAATGTTAACCAAAAATCAAACTGTCTTTATTGTCACAGTGAAAAATTCCAAGAGGTATATTTGTTTATGCGAAATATTTGTTTGCATGAAACAAACTAGGTCAAGTAGATGACATCCCAGCCTGATACATACTGATGCGTCCAAAAATACCAGCGCTTTAGCTGGTGTTGTATTTTTCTGAGGAGTCTGCAAAATGTGGTCCTATACAGAGCCAGCGTTGCAGAGACAGCTTTGAGATTTCAGTATGTTAGTTTGTATGTAGAGGGTTTGTTAACAAGACAACATGACAGATGTGAAAAATGCAGTCACCTGTATTTAAAGGTGAGATAAAGATTGACAATGGGTGTGATCCGATGCCTTTGTGCAGATGATGCATGTAATAATGTAGTAATCGTTGTTAAACGCTCATGGGTCAGAATATCAGCTTGTTGATGGCCATTAGGGCTGGCGTGATGCAGTGACACAGTGGTCCTTCTCAAAGATTAAATAACATTAGTGGGCTTCCACATGAGTGCTTATCTAACTTTATCACATTTAACTGTGTGTAAAAACTGAATAAACTTGGAAAAACTTTCAACAGTTTAAATATACAGAATTATAACCAGTTTGAATGTAATAAATTAAGAACACATTAATTAAAGCTTTTTTTTACTTGTGTAGATTTAATTGTGGAAAGAATTATAATTATATGCATGCAAAATATATATGCATGATAATAGATCTATTTTGTGCATGTGACTGATAAGATGATAATATAAAGAAGGAAGGATAAGAAGTCCAAACCGAGTCCTTCTTGTTTAGTTGGTGATTTCGCTCGCACATATCATGTGTTTGATTACTGAAGCCTTGATATTTGTCTGTAAACACTCCAAGCACGGTTGTTTTTCCCCATCAAGCTGCTCTATATTCACAGATAATGTACTGTTTGCACAACACTGGATATCTTTGTGTTCTGTGCCTAAATTCATCATTGCTCCCACCTGTTTTTCTGACCTGTCGCTTCTACAGGAACAACAGCATAGATTACATGGAGCTGCGTCTGTGGATCGGCATGCACTCGTGCCTGCAGTGTTTCATCCTCGTAGCTACAGATGCCAGTTACATCATCAAATACATGACGCGTTTTACTGAGGAGGGCTTCTCCAGCCTTATATCCTTCATCTTCATCTCTGACGCCATCAAGAAGATGGTGGGCGCCTTCAAATATTATCCCATCAACACAGACTTTAAGCCCGACTATGTCACCACCTACAAGTGCGAGTGCCTGGCCCCAGACCCGAGTGAGTTCACCCCTTGACTCAGGGATAGAGAGAAAAGGGGGATTATTAGTCTCGTTGGACTGACATGACGGGCCGATTACAGAAGCAAACGCATGTGTGTGTTCACTTTATCGACAGCTTTAATTGAGAATGCCGTCAACTTTAATGTCTTGACTTCATTGGTTTAATTATAATATATAACAATATGTGAATAAATGCAATACAGCAAAGTAAATAACTTTAATTATGCATAGGGCTCATGATAGGGTCATGAAGCAGGATTTATTAACAAGATCTGTTGATTGTTGACAAGAAAAGAAATTATCACTCAGTGTTATTGTCAATTTTATTTATCTCAGCTTTGGTACTTATTTCAGAGTTAAAATATTAAAACTAATTTCTCACGTATATCAGAAAAAAGATTTAAAATGAATGGCTGTCGAGGTAATAATGCACATCAGTTTTTAGTCGATCAGGTAATAATGAAACATTTGCCTGCTACAAAGAAATGTTAGATCTTTTTTTTTGTCCACTGGTTTCCTTTGCAGTGTTCACTTTAATGGCATACATCATTAATGCGTCTCCTAGCAGATGCCTCCTGCGGTTATTTTAAGTTGCCACCGGTCCACATTACTTAGCACACCGAAGATTAAATTATACTGTTTTAGCTGTTTTTGACCATCTATAGCTGTACAGGCATATCAAGCATATGTTGGAGGCAACTTACAACTGTTAACATCACACAGAGAGGACTGACAAATAACTACACTATAATAGGTCTGTGGATGTCTTTGTCATCATTTCTTTATAACCATACTTGTGATGATATCTGGAGTAGAGTTATAATAGTTTTGTATTTTCTAATTACTTTTTATTTTTATTTCATTTTGACCTTTTGGTTGCGATTTAGTGTAGTCATTTCAGCCACCACCAGTATTTTTATTGTTTGAAAATGCAAAGTTTTAGTTTCCGTTTTAGTCTTTATAATTAGTATTATTGTCTGGGGGAGGCAGACAGGGGCGCCACCGGGAAGGGGTTGGGGTAGTGGCGGGTCCTATGTTGGTAATAATGTAATAAGGTTGCAGAAAAGCTGGTGCCAATCCATGGACAGATCACTGGTGCATCTCAGTGCCAACACAGAGACAGGAAACAGTTCACACTCTTACCTGATCCAACACTTATCTGTCTTTATTGAACAAGTTTGCTCTTAAAGTCGACTCCATTCTCGAAGAGTGAATTTTGAGCTGCTTCTGCTCAGCTCTGCTGAGAATCATTAAAGCGATAATTGTGACTTTAATCAATCAATCAATCAATCAATTAAAGCATTTCAAAATCTTAATTGGTTTTTATATGTACCTATTTTCAGTGATATCAGCTTTAATAGCAGGAAATTAACTAGGCATAACATTCTTTTCTTTCTCTGTTTTTGCCATCTTTTTCAAGTAACCTATATTTGACAGCAGCATAATAAAAATGGAAAGTTCTGTTTTCGGTGTGCCACCCCAATATTTTTAGTGCCCCCCATATCGCCACGCCTACGAAACAAATCTGGAGCCTCCCCTGATGTAAGAGGCAAGATTTAGGAAAATCAGTTACAAGAAAATTACAAGAAAATACAAGCAACTTTTTAAAAGCGGTTGACTGGCAGTCCTGTAGATATACAGAGCCTGAAATATACCACTAAAACGTCCTCTAGATTTTTATTTTATTTTACTTCATGTTTTGAAGATCACAAAATCACTTCAGATAGTTTTGATTTTTTTTAAAAGTGATTTAGTCTAGTTTTCTTTTTTTGTTTGTTTTGTTTTAGTTAATTATAGTAACCTTGGTCTGCAGTGATGAATAACAGCTTTATTCTTCTTGGGTTGAGGGGTTTGATGACGGTAACCTATACACCTTTTTTCAAGTGCAGGTAATTTGCAGTCATTTCTGCAGACATTGATTTCTGTAACTGATTGTTATCTTGTTTGCTTTTGCCATGCACAAACAATTTGGCTGCCGTCTCTTGCAAGTGAGTACCCCTTTGTCTGTCTGCATGAGACTCGGAGTGCTCTCTGTCCAGCTGCTGGATTCTCATTATATTTTGCGTTTCTTCTTTCCTCCCCTTTTGTTTTCTTCATCACCCCGTCTACACTTCCCGACTCATTACCTGGCTCCTCCCTACTCTCTCTCTCCCCAATCCGTGAACAGTGGCTGCAATGATCTTCAATGGTTTAGCTCCAATGCCAGATAACAGCTCTAGTGTCTCTGGGGTGAGTGCTTGCTTTCATTAAATGTTTAATTTTCTACTTTTTGTTGCTATATTTCAAGATAAATGTCCACAGAGTTGGCGACATTGCAGCTGCAGACATGCTTTGTTTACAGCTAACCCAGGTGTCAGCTCTGTCTCTAAAAGAAGTCGCTTCCCCTCCTCTGTGTCTGCGTCTCTCCATCAACCCCACTGACCTTTCACTATTACTAACTTTACATCTGCGCCGACAATTTTTCGCTCTCTACGTGTCTTTGTCGAAACACTACGCTCTTCTTCACCCTCTCTTACTGCTGCCACCACCATCCCAGTTGAATGTGACAGCTCTGGACTGGAGCCAGCTGAGCAAGAAGGAGTGTGTGAAGTATGGAGGCTCTCTGGTGGGAAAGTCCTGCAAGTACGTCCCCGATCTGGCCCTCATGTCCTTCATCCTCTTCTTTGGCACCTACTCCATGACCGTCTCCCTCAAGAAGTTCAAGTTCAGCCGCTACTTCCCAACCAAGGTGGGTAAACTATCTGTCTACATATGTGTCCTTTTGAACCAAGTTACACAATGTTTTTGCAAAACTCATAATGAACTTTTTCATCATAGTGGATTGAAAACAAGTATTAAAACAGTCTATTTTTTTTTTAAAAGACCTATACATGCAAGCAAAAAGACCCAAATTAATGAAAATGTACAAACCAGCAGAATTGTTTGAGCAGGTGGAAGAGAGCCTGGAGAGGTGGAGGTAAGAAGAAGTTAGACTGAATACATGTATGTAAACAGTGAAGCTGCAATTAGAGGTAGTGAAGTTAGATGTATTTAAATACCTGGGATCAGGTATGGACAGGATTAAATATGAACATATCAGAGGGACAGCTCAGGTTTAGAGGTTTGAAAAAAGTCAGAGAGGCAAGGCTGAGATGGTTTGGGCATGTGCAGAAGAGTGATAGTGGATATTTTGAACGAAGGATATTTGATATGGAGCTACCAGGCTGGAGGAAAAGAGGGAGATCCCAGAGAAGATTCATGGATGTAGTGAAGGAGGACAGGAAGAGGGTTGGTGTGACAGAAGAGAACACTAGGGTGAGATGGAGGCAGATGATCTGCTGTGGCCGAAAGAAGAAGAAGATAGTATGAACAAAAAAATGGCTGCCAGGTTTTTGAAAGTATTAGATGTTTTTGGGCAGAAAACCTAGCTATTAGATCATTGTTCTTCCTTTGTACCTGCACAGCAACTCTTCTAACAGGAAGTGGAGAGTCAACCAGACAAAGAAGTAATTCTTCTTATTTTACTGTATTCCTTTTTCAGACACCAGGATTACATTTGACTAAAGTGAAACTTAGCAGGCTACTTTTTCTTTTTAGTATTTATGAGCAGCTTCCTGCCTATTAGACATCGGAAGCATCCCATCTTTAAGTTCTGCAAATGTTTATCTTTGTAATACAGACTGTTCTCTTTTTCTGTGTTTGGCATCAGCTGAGGAAACTCATCAGTGACTTCTCTATCTTCATGTCCATCATGACCTTTGTTGGGCTGGATATGTTAATGGGACTCAAAACTCCCAAGCTTATTGTCCCAACAGAATTTAAGGTAATTTCCAAACTGTTTATATTTAGAAGATAACAAGTAAAAAAAACATTTCAAAATGAGCAGCTCTATGACATGTTGCTGTATTGGGGATTTTGAATGGAAACACATGAACATTTTGGATAACAAACGTGCCCAGAGTTAGAGAAGACGATCCATGCTGCCGTTATATCTGTTAGCGTTGTCGGGATGCACTTTGACTTTCTACAGATTGCACTAACTCTCCACAACAAAAGAACTTCATCACACTGGCTTTAAGTTACGTTCTAATAATGATCTTGATTGATTGATATACCTTTATTAGTCCCACAAGGGGAAATTTCATGGGAGGATTCATGTGGAACTGAATCCTTGCTTTTAATAAAAATAAAGCTGCCTCTCATTTAACAGCCAACTCGACCAGGTCGTGGCTGGCTTGTGATGCCTTTTGGGAAGAATCCATGGTGGGTGTATCTGGCCAGCTTTGTGCCCGCCCTGCTTGTCACCATCCTCATCTTCATGGATCAGCAGATCAGCGCTGTCATTGTTAACCGCAAGGAGAACAAACTTAAGGTAGGTGTGCAACCAGTCAAATCATCATAAAAAGTCAAAGTAACAGTCATGAAACAGCGCTATAAATTCAGACAGAAGCCTATCAACTCACAGCCTGCCCCTTATGAGGTCGCTTTTTATAGAAATGATCTTTGTTTCCCCTGCAGAAAGGCTGTGGCTATCACTTGGATCTGTTCTGGGTTGGAGTCCTGATGGCCACGTGTTCCTTCTTGGGTCTGCCCTGGTACGTGGCTGCCACCGTCATCTCTATTGCTCACATCGACTCTCTGAAGATGGAGAGTGAATCGAGTGCTCCAGGAGAGCAGCCGCAGTTCCTCGGGGTCAGGTCGGTTCACAGTAACGTAAAAACAAAGAGCTCAGAAATAAAAAGGAAAGTGCAGTTTGTCAAATAGGCCGCCACTACCAACATCACAGAGCTACAGAAGCACTGTCCTAAATCCTTTGTAGCTGACGTAGACAAGAGCATTGTGAAACTGACTTGATGCTCTCTTGTGTCCCATCAATGTCAAACATACAGAGAACAAAGAGTGACAGGCATACTGGTGTTTGTTCTCACTGGAGTCTCCATCTTCCTTGCTCCTGTACTTAAGGTATGAGGTGCATAATGGATGTTTTTATTTTTGTTTTTGTAATTGCTATATGAAGCATGTCTTTTTTTCTGTGCTGTTTCCTCAAGATTTGTTTTTATTATCGGCAAAACTCAAGATGCTCACTACTTTTCCATACAGGGCAACAAATTCTTTCTGGAAATATGTGCAATAAATTGGGATTATGAAATAACAATGTGCAATATATAAATTAAAAAATTAATGAATCAATAAATTATGTTAAACAAATTTAAGGTACCCACATTTTGAAGCCTCCATAGTAGTTTTTCAGTTGCCCTGTTTGGGTCGTTATTAGCTTGGTTAGCGAGCTGTGTCTACAAACTCTACACATCTACACTCATTTTTGCTAAGAGTCAGAATTTCACTCTCATTGTGATGCTGTGAACTGTCTTAATTATGGCCGACATGTACTTTCACTTGCAGTTCATCCCCATGCCTGTGCTGTACGGTGTCTTCCTCTACATGGGTGTAGCGTCTCTCAGTGGAATCCAGGTACCGTGCGTATGCCAGCTGGTGTTATTTATGATTTGAGTAATTTGTGGCTGGGCAGCTTACTTATTGAGTTACAGACAGCAGATGGGAAGTGGCTTATTTAAAGCTTTTAAGCAAAAAATGTAACAATAACAACCAACAGGTATGCTGATACCATTATGTCCATATAGACTGCAAAGATGAAAAAATCCAAAAGAAAAGAAAAAGGTTTTCAATTCGACACAATGTGTGAAACAACAGTAAATGAACTGCACTGTCGGCGAATGTTTGTGTTACTCAGGTGTCTCAATTTAAAAGGCACATTTTGAAAGAACACTTAGAAAACTGTAGCTCAGAGTTCTGTGAGCTTCTCCTACAACAGTGCACGGACAAGCAGAACCGTGACACATACAAGTCTGCTCTAAATAATTTAAGCATTCATGATTGTTGTAAGTTTATTTGTATTTAACATAAATTCCTGCCCCTCAACCCTCTTGTTGTCATTGCCTTCCACAGTTCTGGGACAGGATAAAGTTGTACATGATGCCTTCCAAGCACCAACCTGACTTCACCTACCTGCGTCATGTTCCTCTCAGGAGGGTACACCTGTTCACTCTGATCCAGATTATATGTCTGGCTGTGCTCTGGGTCCTCAAGTCCACCTTCTTGGCAATCATATTTCCCGTTATGGTAAGTGTGATGAAATACTTCCTTTTGCACCACAAACTTTTTAATGAATCCTGTGTTGTGAGATGGATGGAGCTGAGAGGCAAGTGTTTTGAAATGGAAGAACACAGATGCTGCTGCTAAAACTACATGAATCTTTTCCAGCGATAGTTTTAATGGTGTTTTTAAAGTATGTAAATACTGCTCTGATTTTACTGTGTCAACCAGTGATTCCCGTTAACATCACCTATGCATGGCATCCAGAAAATCATATTCACAGCATAACTCATATATGAGATGAATGTTACCAGGAGCTGAAACAAGGTCTCTGTGTTGGTCTGTCTCTGTGTCAAACACCAGATCCTGGGTCTGATGGTGGTCAGAAAGATGCTGGACATGGTCTTCTCCCAGCACGACTTGACGTGGCTGGATGACCTCCTGCCTGAAAAAGAGAAGAAGAAGAAGGATGATGACAAGAAGAAGGGGAAGGAGAAGGAGAAAGAGAAGAAGAAGCCCAAACCTGATGACAGTGAGGAAGAGGTGAGAAACTCAAGCCCCCTACAGGACTGACAAACCATGACATAAATGTGTGAAGCGCACCGTCTGTACTGTGTGTGTATGTGTTTGCTTGCAGGACAAGTACCACGGCTACGCGAACCACTCACCCAGCTCTGAGTCAGACTTGGATCGAAGGTACTGTGTTCTCAAACTGCACATCCCCTACAAAGACCTCATCTATCCTGATGTCACACAGACTCAGTGGGGAGCATACTGCCAGGCTGCAGCCACACGCAGGGCTCTTTAACACACACAGATATATATATATATATATATATATATATATATATATATATATATATATATATATATATATATATATATATATATATATATATATATATATATGTCAAAGTGCAATCGTCTGCATAAAAAGTGCACAGTTAAAGGGTCAGTTCACAAAATATACATAAGGATCAGTGATACTTGGTAGGTGATGTAGCATAAAACATAAAACAGTCCAAACTAGGAAAGTGCGTTCAGCATAATTTCACACACTGCTTAAATCCTGCATATAAGCACAATTTTGAAGAACTTATAGTATTTTTATCCACAACATCTCAAAGGTTTGTAATGTACTTCTGGTAGCATTTAGAAGCATTTGTTAATTTGCAGGTTCGGATTATAAAAAGAAAATATAGCTGACAAATACCCTTTGATGTGTTATTATAAATTAAGATATGCAGTTGTTCAAAAATAATTAAAAGCAGCTCCAACTTTACCAGTTGGTAAGCTCCTTTGATTTAAAGCTATATTAATCCCACCCCCCTCTTTTTTGCAGGGAATATTTCTTGGGTGGAATACCTGCAAAAAAATGTATTTGTTACACTGCACTGATTTCCTGTATGGCTCATTACCACTAGAGGGAATTGCATGTTTGTGCAGTTTGGGTGAACTGGAACATAGACAAAATAAGAAACTTTAACTGAATGGCTCATCAAACTAAACAGGAAACTGGCAAATACTTGGATAGACTCAGTCGCATGAAAATTGATCACATAGCCTTTTTATACTGATACACTGACTTATTGCACACCCTTTAAATGGCCTGTATTTTAACAAGAAATTCAATTCATTACTTCTGTATTTTCCTCTGTATGTTTTGTAAACATACACATGTGCAGTCCCATGATTGTCATCATGTGTCATGTTTGAGTTCCGTCTCCTCTCCATGCACTTTAAGGCAATGCAGATGATTGTTGTGCTGAACAGTGTAATCCGGAGTAATGTTTTAAATGTCTGACAGCCTGTGTCTGAGCTGCCCTCTGCACACACAACTCAGCATGTTGTTACTCTTCACTGCTCACCTTTAAAGCAGTGTAGTTTTCTATGTATCTCAAAGCCTTCAGTGTTCGTTGTGTAGTTTAACATAGTGTGCGAGCAGTCAAACTAGATGAAGAAGTTATTGTGTGGTCTTTTTAGTCCTGTGTGTATCTAGCACATAGAGAGGATATATTGTAGGCCTCTGTATACACAACTGTATAATCATCCATGTGCAGCATACATCATTTGGTTGTTTCTTTTTCTTCCATGTGTTGAATCTCTCTAGTACATCAGTCACACCTGCATGTGATATGTAGTCAGACCCCAGCTCTCCAACCTGCCTCCGTCCCTCACAGAAGTTTCATTGCATACATTTTGTACTGAAAGTGCCATTTACGTTATTTAACCATAAATACTGTAACTTTGGGCTGTTTGCCTTTTGTGGCTGATTCAAATGTTCCCATCATGTCTGCATTGCTTTATTAGAGGCATGGTTTGGAATTGACACTGTGAACTTGTTTGCTTAAATGCAGCCATCTGTGGAAGTACATAAATTCTCTGTGACGTTATTTTATTGAAGGATTTATACAAACACAAAATGCACTGATCGCCAGACCTTTGAAGCTATTGTGTGAGTTTGTATACAAATCTTTACAACATGTGCTGACATAATGCAAAAGGCAGGCATGCATAATAGTGCACAATCAAAAACTCAAAAACACTTGATATCAGAGTCAAAACAAATTTATCATTGCAAATTAACATCTAAAAAAGCAGAATGTTTTATTATTATTTTATTCCAATGTACTCAGTAAATTCAAGCTATGTTTGCTCACGGTTAATTTAAACCACAGGCTGCATATAAAAGATGGGCATGGCCACTATAGCATCACCCAGTGGTTAATGAAGTCCTCTTATGAAAGCCAGATGAGCATATTCACCATCCATTTCCCATAGATGTCTATTCAACTGGACTTGATTTAGAAACCAGGGCTCCCTCTGCTGGCCATTAGAAGGAATACGAGTTTAGTGCACTTTACTTTTCAGACCATATTGTAGGTACAGTCTATGTCATTCACAGTGTGGGAACCATCAGCTAGTCTGCTGACTCCCTGTGGGAGCAACAGCCAATATTTTGGGACTGATTTCACTCACTAGCTAAGCGCTAACCTAAACTGCTGTAGTCATCGTGTCTGACAGCCAAGCTCCGCCACATTCCCCTCCCCTCCTGGTAGAACCTCTGTGTCTTTGGCTATGGGTGTGTATGGTACCTGGTGTGTATGGTAACTGGACCTTGCCCTTCTCAGCATCACCCTCCATTTGAAGATCTCCTGCCCGTCGTCTCCGACCATGCCCATGGGCCGAGGAATGCCGTGCCCGGTGCCCCAGGTCAAGATCGAGATGGAGTCAGATTACGATTCAGACATCGACCACCACCGGCCCCGTGACATGAGCAGTGAGACCACATTATAAAGCTGAGACACGATATCTCATTGACTGAAGAACATAAAACAAAGCGTGGGCAGACTACTGAAAGCAGCCAGTGCTGACCCGCAGACAGCACAGGATGGCACAGACACCTGACAGCTGAACCCAGTGAGATGGGACTGATGCAATAACTGCACTTAAGACTGCACTTGGATAAGTTTTTTTTTAAAATATTATTTTAAACTGGTCCATTTGGCATACATTGGTCTGAATAGTACATTGAAAACTATATACTTGTGTATGTGTATAATGTAAAGGACTGTAATAAGCGGAAATATTTATCTGTATAGTGTTTGTTGTGAAAATGTATCTTATTATAGCTATATTGTACTATCATTGTAATTACACTAAATCCACACTATACAAGGCCCAAACGTATTGTACTATGCTCTCATAAGCCTGCATGTACAGAATTGGATTTCAATGCAAGAGACATGAAAATAAGCAATACCTTAGCAACCAGAGCCATGCCTTTGTTGCACTTGTGTTTTGGTGTGTTTGAATATGCAACAGTGAACCTGACCCTCCCCACCTCCCAATTTCCCCCCAGTTCAACACTATAATAGCACAAGCAGGAGTAAAAAGAAACAACCAAAAGGCCATGATGTTGTGATGTTTGTTGAAACGAATCCATTTATTTTGTAAGATGTAGCGAGCAGGTTCATATTAGTGTTCTTAAAAAATCTGTGTGAGAAATTAATTACTTCAACCACATAGCAAAGATATTTACACACAAAGAATATTAATGAACTAACAGAATTTGTGTAATTAAACTTCCATTATTTCAAACTGTGCGTGTGTTTTTTCCTCAGAGATATACAGCAGGGATGTATCGCAGCCAAATCTGTGGCTTAGCAAATGTTGATTATTCCAGCAGTGCTTTCATTCTTTCTGATCCAAGACCGATGAGGCACATTTTGCTAAACATTAAACCTCATTTATCTGATAGTGAAATACAACAAGGCTTTAATATTAGCAATGTAGACTCCTGCAGCCTGCAGATAAATACATTTATAAACAAATAAGCCATCTTCTTAGAAATGCATTGATCTAATATATGGTGGATGACCCCGTACAAATTCTGACTTTGTTGAATAAAAGAGACAGCTACTGATGACTGAAATCCAAAGGACAATTGTGCAACAGCAAAAGAGTTTGTAGAAGAAAAACTTCCAGGGCAAAGAGAGAATTTTAAAGCCTTCTTTTAGGAGAAAGTCAAAAGTTTTAAACAGTTTTATCAGATCTGATTGGTGATTCTGAAAATGCAATATCCCATGACGACTGGAAATCTCCACCCAAAACACTGAGTGGCAATATTATCTCAAGAAAATATTATAAAACGGGACACTACACTGAATGTCTGAGCCCAATATTAATATTATTACTATTCACAGCAGATGGCTGCTCCTCCCCAAGAATCCTCCTTCCTGTTCAAACTGAGTTTTTCCTCCCCACTGTCGCAATGTGGTTATTCACAGGGGAGGGGGTCATCTGATTGTTCGGCTTTTCTCTATTATATAAAGCACCTTGAGGCAACTATTGTTGTGATTTGGCTGTATATAAATAAATCTGAATTGACTATTACTAATATTCATAAAAGAATCATCCCAATTTCAAAGGAGTCATAGTACTTCATAAGAATTCATTCACTTTAACATCCTCCTATAATCAGCCAGTGCAGTCTTTAGTCAAAAGGAACTGGATGCATCACGTCAGCGCGCATGAGATGTTCTGTGGTGGCTCAGAGTGTTTTGTGAAGCCATCAGCAAAGCCCTCCGCTTCCACCAATGTGGGTGTCCTGTTGCACATGGGGCACTGTTTATTTCGTTCCTGTGAGGCTCTCATCCAGATGATGAGGTTCCAGCGCTGACCAGAAGAGATGGGTAAAGCACCGTGCATATGTTGACCCCGATGGAGGAGGCCCTCAGTCACCCTGTGTTCAACCTCCGAGCACTCCGTCTCACTTACAGGAACCTACAGAGAGGGCAAAAACTATTAATTATAGATATAAAATAATTAAAAAATTATTTGATACAAAAACTATAATTAATAGTTTTTGTATCAAATAATTTTTTAATTATTTTATATCTATATGTTTTTAGTTGTACACAACAAAAACAAAAACATCATGTCATAAATCATAGCAGGGCATCACCTGTCTCATATCACCAAAATAAAGGTTGCCCTCAGTGAACTCCTTGCCCAGCGAAACATTCAGGGTGACTTCTGCATTGTCATAGTGGTAGCTCAGGTCCAGATCTTCATTAATGTCATATTTGACCACAAAGGCCTTGTGACTATCCAGACAGCGCCCCCCACAGTCTGGATAAAGCAGGGAGGTGAGTGGCAGCAAGTACTGTTCACGGAGAGGTGTGATGAAGTGCTCGTCAAAGCCCAGCTCATTAAGGAGAATCTGAAGACACAAGGAAGAGCAACAAGACAACTTATACAGCTTTATTTCTAAACTGATAGAGACACTCTCTGAAATGTTAATAAAAGCACAAATACAGGAATTTCCAAATCATTTAAACTGTCCACTTAAATCCATGTAGACATTGAGGGTTCTCGGGAGGGGCCGTGCTAACACCTGCTGCTCTCCGGCAGCAGCACCATGCCCTCCCCTGTTTTAAATGCACTTTAGAACAACACGCAGCAACACTACACATGAGTGGGAGGAGGGAGGTATGGGGTCTTCACACACCCCCGTTCTCTGCCAGCCATCGGGGCGGGGGGCTGGGAGGTGGTGTTGGCTGACAGATTGGCCTCCCTGCTTCTGCGAGGCCTGGGGCGGTCTGCTTGCCTCCACCCCGGGGGGAAAGGGTCACATCTCTTGGGTCTGGGTGCTGTTTCCCCCTCTGGGGGCGAGGGTACCTGGACCCGGGGTATAGAGTATGTTTGGGGAGTGCGATTGTGTGTACATGTGCATATATGTCTATTCCTACGTTGGATGAGTGCTGAGTGTTTGTATATGTGTGCATGAGGGTGGGAAAGCATGTTTGTGTCTGTGTGTGCCTGTTTGTCTGTGTTTATATGTCAGGTCAGGTCTTAGACTCCACCTCCCTGGGAACACCCAGGCCCTCCAAAGTGCGGAGGCCTATCTCCCCTCACCACACTCCCTGCCGGTAACTGATGCACTCAGGGGTTGGTGCATTGGTGGTTCTTGGTGTCCGGGGCTGGGCGCTCAGGTATACACCAGCTCACTCCCGGTGGCTACTTGGCGGGGCCTGGTGCCTGTCGCTCGGTCAGGCGTCTTCCGGGGCAAAGGGGGGCCTTGAACCTCCGGCCTCGGGGCCTGCAGCTCGGTTCACTCTGGCACAGCTGGCTGCCGGCAGAGCCGGCGGGCGCGCCAGTGCAGCCCTCTCTGGCTTCTGCTCCGTGGCTACTGGGTGACCCCTCGTCTGGGGATCTCCTCAGCCCTTCCCAGGAGGGTGGCACGGATGCCCCTCCGGTGGTACTCCTTGGGCTCTCGCA
The DNA here is from genome assembly GCF_036321145.2 of Pelmatolapia mariae. Taxonomy (NCBI): domain Eukaryota; kingdom Metazoa; phylum Chordata; class Actinopteri; order Cichliformes; family Cichlidae; genus Pelmatolapia; species Pelmatolapia mariae. Next base: position 9,830,239 of record NC_086237.1, on the reverse strand, counting down.
CTCTGGGGTCCCTGGATGTCTGGAGCCTGGATCTCCTCCATGCCTGCTTCATGCCCTGGGGGACGGGGCTATGGCCCTCCACACCCTCTAGCAGACCGTTACATGGGGAAACCTTCTGTATACAAGCGCGCTGATCCACACGGGTGTGCACACGGATGTTCACTGTTCGTAGACATAAACTACACCTTTCTTAGCTGCTACTTCAAAGCACATTGTGCGCTGTCTGTGCTGCACAACAACATTCAATATTTAGTATTTATTGCTGTTTACACTTAGCTAGATTAACATGATGGTGTTGTGTTTAGTATGTTGCTTTGTTTTTTTTTTGCTTGTTTTCTATTCTTTTTCTCTCAACAGGTGATCCAGGAGATTTTTTTTTCTCTTTGTCTTTGTAAGTGCCCTTTCTCACTGTCCCTCTTCCCTTCTGTTTTTCTTTTCCTTCCTCTCTTTCTTTCTCCCTTTCCTATCCCCCAATCATGTCTGTCTCATCTGTAACTACTGAAAATAAAATAAATAATAACAACAAAAGTTGATCAAATGGACCAATACGGCAATGCCATGATGATCCATTTGGTATCCTTGTTGGTCTTCAGACAACAATTCTGACGGCTAAAGAACCAAATGGGACAGACAAAAAAAAAAATAAAAAAAATAAAAAATAAACTGTCCACTTAAATTGTTATAACTACAAAAAAGACAGCATATCCAAGTAACACACAAACAACTTCCTATGAAGTTTTAAGCTAATTCGGTGAAGTATTAGAAAATAAGTAATTGCATTTATGTAATTTTTTTTGGCAAGTATTTACACATACAGCCGCAACCTCCCATCATCCCCACTCGGTTGCAGCAGATGGCTGCTCCTCCTTGAGCCTGGGTCCAGTTTCTTACGGTTAAAAGGAAGTTTTTCCTTCCCAATGTCTCCAAGTGCTTGCTGGCAGGAGTTTGTCTGAATGTTTTCGCTGTATTATTGTAGGGTCTTTACCTTAAAATATAAAGTGCCATGAGATGACTTTTGACTGCACGGATTGCTAGTGGTTGCCGTCTCCAAATAATCATGTCCTGATTTGGACGCTCTGAGAAGGTTTGGAAATAACTCATGAGTATGCATGATGCATCTCACTGCAGTAGCAAATCAACTCAGCTGGTTGCCAACCACTTGTATTTGGTTAAATCCCCATATAAAATCTATCTACAAAGAAAAAAATAAAGCGTAACCTGAGACTGAGACAGCATTGTGGGAAATCTTGGATGCTGAATCCTCCAAGCTAAAAAGGAGAAACAGCAAACAGCTTATCACTGCATAATCCAAAAGCCAGCATCAGTGATGGTATGAAGGTACACTTGGCATGGATCACTTGGACATCAGTGAGATTAGACAAAATCTATAATCATTCAAACTTGTGGCCCCAAATCTTGTTTTTAGAGTCATTAAAGATGTAAACATCTGGCCACAACTGCACAGTTAAGGAGATGGTATAGAGTCTTTTCAGCAGTTTCAGAAGGTTTTAATTTATTACCCCATACTGGTTCATTGTGTTGGGTCTTCCTTTAGGGGCTGCAGACTGCTCAAAGTGCTCCAACTCCTCCATCAGATCCTCACAGAAGCTCTTGTCAAACAAAGGAAAGCGATACACTCTTGGAGCTGCAACAGAGAGGAGAGAATGAGTTAAAGATGCTCTGTGTGGCATAAAGCTGTGGAGTTAACGCCAATAAAATGTCTTGATTGTCTTGAACTTGAAAACTTCGGGCACTGTGTTTCTAGCCCTTTCTTCTCCGCCACTTGTTATAAATCAGTAGTTCTATTAATAGACATCATTGCTAAGCATTCAAACTGAGCCATCACTTCTGTTACGGCCCTAGCAGAGCCTGCCATGACTTTGACCCTGTATGAGTGTGTCCTGCCATCTCTTCCGCCTTAGGTGCTGCCTTTTTTGGTACAACTCAATCTACTCAGCAATTAAACCAGATAAGTCCAGAGAAAGGAGCGCTCTGATGCCAGAGAGCCTTTTATTTTGGCTTGCAGGTTGTGAGCTGTGTTTGCTGTGGCTCTGTGTTACTTTCTGGTGATAAAGCCTTTTTTTAAACTTACTATCTGGTGACCAAGTCCTGGGTCTTACCATTTTCTCCTTTCTTTCAAAGGTGACAACAGCTTGTCCATCTCTCTAGTTGGATTTGTAATAACAATATTAATAAAAGCCTTAATTTAACAATTTCGCCTCCATGTCTCCCTTTTCTCAATTCAGACACTTTTTGTTATTCTCCCACATCACCTGGACTTTTTAGGGAAATGTAACAACTTCATATTTGAATCTCTGTCTCTGAGGAGTTGAAAGAACTTCCCAGCTTACCCACTTGTTCCTCCAACAAGCCTAAGAGGCCTTCTTCGGTTGCACTGTCGCTTTGACAGTACTCAACAATCTGTTTGAACTTTGAAGCAAGGTAGGACTCCTGAGGGGAAGTGAAGTGCAAATGTGTTTTATCAAGGTGTTAACGTTACATTATTCAAAATGCCAATGATGGTTAATGCAGTGACTACCTGGAGATGGTAGACATGAGGATGCAGAGGCTGGTAAATATCTTTGATAGCAGCAGCTCTTTGAGCAGAGGTCACACCTAGATGCTTTCGTCTGTCCACTTCCTGGGAAATCTAAACAGGGCGGACACTTTCAGTTTATTAGTAATGCAAAAATTTCTGATTTGTCACCTCAGCTTCTTTTCATAAAATATTAATTCTCTAGTTATCTCAGCTCTGTTTTTTATACCTTCCTAATGAGTTAGGCTTGAATGCTTCATGGCATTAACAGGTCACTTATGAATCCCAATGATATTGATACCATCCTAAAAAGAGATGCTCCTTTCTCTATTAAGCTGATCCAGGGCCAGCAAATTAAAGTGCACATAGATGCCACTAGCGGAGCATCAGCTGTTCTCAAAGAGCTGAAAAACATCTGTACTACAGACGTCAGAGGCAGCAGAGTTTAACTGTTAAGCTGGCTAATCGCTCACATCCAGAACTGCCATGACTTCATCAGCAGCAGCTTAGTTTTCAGTGGGTTTTTTTTTATATCTGAACACAAATACCAGTATGTACAGTGTGCCCCAGCAAAATAGCAAAAAAGGTATGAATAAAAAAATACCACCAATCCTAAGCTCAACCTTCTGCCACCTTTAACTTCTACCCCTGTCAGGATCCCTCCATCTCTAGAGGAACTCAAAAATAAAATCAACTAAACAGCTGCGTATTGTGAAATGAAACGAAAGGATACAATGATTTTAAAAAACTACTTTAAACTATGAATGTAGCATCAGGTCCTGTTACAGTGCCAAGTCAATACCAAAACATATGCCCACTGCTTCTAAACACAGGCAACTTTTACAAGTCATTCAGAATCTACTACTCTTGAAGGTAAGCTCTTGATGCCATAATGCTTTTTGGTTCTTAATTTATAACTGCTGCCTTAAATGTTGTATTATTAGTGTTCCAGTGCGGTTATTTTTCATTTGATATTTTGATGTTGTTTTATTGTTGGGTTTGGTTTTGCCAGCTTTAACGTGAATAAATAAGCGGTCTGCAGCAAAACTGGGTTTGGGTCATCACTTTGTCTTCCAAGACAACGACCAAAAACACATTGCAGTCCAGTCAGCATTACTGACTGGACTGTAGTTCGAATCCCATTGAAAATCTGAGGGGGGGAAATAAAGACCAAGGTCCATCACAGAAGACCATCAAAGCCAGAGGAGCTTGAGAGATCCTCCAAAATAGGAGGGATTGCTCACTGTGTGAGACTTGTTGCAAACTACTACAAAGAGCTGCACCATCTTATCCAAAAAAAAAAAGACAAACGACTGACTATTAGCACCGGCACGCTAATTATTTTGAACTTCGAAGTTTTTTGTTTTTTGTGAAATCATTTTGTCTCTGTGTACAAAGCACAATAATGTAAGGGTCTAAAATACAACTGGGATGCTTGAAACAGCTGTGTCAAAAATCCATTGGCCTGTTTAACAGCACTTGTAAAATACAGTACAGTTCTTACCTTGTTGAGCACTCCCCCAAATTGTTCATCCGTGACGCAGCCCAACTTCTTCAGCAGCTGCGCGGTAACAATTAGCAAACAATACACACCTGTCAGCTCACAAAGTCACCATTTCTCATAATATTTGTATTTCATATCAAAATGTAGCAAACTGGTATCCACTCACTGCATGGTAGTCCAGCCTGAACTGCTTCTCGGACACAAAACGAACATGGAGCTTGTATTCCTCCAGGAAAATGTTATCAGTCGTAAAACAGTCACAGATATAAAACCGAGGCTTTTCTTTGCCTTCGTTCGTCATTGCTGCCTGTTCAAGGATAACTGTTTAAGACAGGGAAAAACATTACCACGGACACTACTGTCAAACGCACGCGCTGTGACGTTGCGCTCAGTGACAAATATGTCACCTCCGGTTCGACGTCCTCCAAATTAAAAGCACCATACATACATACGTCCCATTCCATCCGTCGATAGCCCCTCCGTCCAAAAGGCGTCAAAAACGTGAGACAATTATATCAAATATGAACAGCCCTTATATACACTGAGCCTAGGTCCATGTTTTAATTTTTATTTTCATGTGTGTGTGTGTGTGCGTGTGTTATAATATAATATAAAAGGTGGGTGGTGTTATAATCTGTAGACAAATATAAGTATTAAAAAATCATCCACCTGGGAGTTAGATGGAGACAATCATGGACTCCAGATGCATCAAAAAGTGCTTTTTGATTTTGTCTGTTTTCCACTGTATGCGCAGTAATGTGTCAGTTCGCACTAGTTGAAGTTATGACGCCTGTGGTTAGACTGTAATCATGAGTGTTAACAGAACTAAAGTGGTTTCAGTATGAAACTACACTTTTTAGTATGATTTTGAAGGTTCCTGGAGGAACATTGGATGCACTTGTGTCTGGATTATTGCTTAGTGAAACTTGTGGTTGACACTGAGCTCGAATGGATCATGTTCCACATGTTCCCTGAACCAGATGGTGGACAACGGTGGGATGCTGCTGACTTCAACTGAAGGAGTGGGGGCGCCAGTCACAGAGGGCTCTTACTACTCAGCCTCCATCGGAAGTTATACGTCAGTTTGGTTTTTGTCCTGTATTGAATGCTTGACCACCTCTTTATCCTCTCAAGGATATTTCAGTGTGCACCAGAGTGCACAACAAGTCTGTTTTGTGGACTTGGGTCCACCTTCTGTGTTGCTGTGGGAGATGCTTTATGAATATGGGGTGTCTGCCCACTTACTGTGAGCCATTTGGTGCCTGTACAACTGCAGTACGAGCCAGCAGTAAGTCAGACTCTTTCCTGGTGGGTGTTGGACTTCGCTAGGGCTGTCCTTTGTTATGATACTCTTCATAAATTTTATGGACAGAATTTTTTTGGTGCAGCCAAGTGGCGAAAGGCTTCCATTTTGGTGGCCTCATGATCTCATCTCTGCTTTTTGTTGATGATGTGGTTGTGTTGCTTTTTTGAAGTCGTGGCCTCCAGCTCACAGTGGAGTGGTTCACAGCCGACTCTGAAATGGCGGGAATGAGAATTAGCATCCTCAAGCCTAAGGGCATTTATTCTCAGCTGGAAAAGGTGGGATTGCCCACTCTGGGCCAGACACGAGTTTTTAACCGAGTGGAGGAATTTAAGTATCTTTCATCTTGCATCCACACCCACTCACATATGTTCACAAGCTCTATGTAATGACTGAAAGAATTAGATCGCCCATTGCATGAAGGGTGGCTGGCCTCTCCTTACTTCTGCGTTAGATCTACGTCATAACTTATGCCATAACCGGAGTCCCATTTTACCCTAGCCAGCAACATTATACGTAACCTGAAGTGCACCACCCACTTGAATGGCGTGGAAGGTTGTAGTGTAGGGATAAAAGATGCTTCCGGTTACTACATAACCGGTCTAAATCAAGCTTTAAGTCAAGATTTACGATAGATTTATACTTTTTAGAGCTACGGTCAGAACAGGGGCGGATCTAGAAGGGTGGCATGGGGTGGCAAGTGCCACCCTAAAATGATCCCTTGCCACCCCAAGTGCCACCCCAGTTTTGCATATGACAGTGTTGCTTATTAAAATAAGATAAAATTAACACTTTGAACGTAGTTACAGTCAACAGTGAATATAAATACTAAAACTGAATATATTGAATAGTGTTCCCCCCTCCACCATTAACAAATGGTTCAGCCCATAGCAGGACCGGTGTTCTGACAAAACGTCCTACCGGCGTTTTTCTTGTTTTCAGTAGCAAGCGATGCTTATGATTGTGCCAGAGCACATTTTGAACAACACCACGGGAATTTCGGATTTTACACAGGTGGTTGGATGTTACACTCTGGAAATGGAAGGAAGGTGAGTGATATTAACCCTCTGTGGTCCACGCGCTGCACCTCCAAATCACATGACTGATGTAAGCTGACATAGCAACAAGCTGCAGCCACGCTGAGTCTCTGTTTCAGCCCACATTGAAAGTTCGGACTTCAAAGTTTTTAAATTTTAATTACAGGCCAGTAAATCCAGAGTTATGATGATATATATAAGCCACGCTTTTTTCTAAATACTGTCGTCACATGTGTGTGTGTGTGTGTTTTAAGCGTTTTCTAAGGACAGCGCGAGAACAGTAAAGAAAGGAAAAAAGCCACCTCTTTCCTATTGGTGGAAAAATGCACCATGTCGACCAATTTTAAAAAAAAAAAGTCAACATGTGGGATTTGGTTGTTTAGGAAGAGGGGAGAGTTTTGGGAGTGACGGTAACGGCAGCGAGACAGAGCGAGAGAGAGAGAGAGCGAGAGAGAGAGAGAGAGTTTTTAGATGTGGGAGATTTGTGACGTTTGGTGTGGAGTGTATACTTAGTGTGTTGTCTTGTGTAGCTGTTCTGTTGTGTAGTCGTTTTGTTTTGTGGGTCAGTGAGGGCACTAATGAATGTCACTAAGGCACATTTGTAATGTAAACACTGTCACTAAGTAGAAAACCAGCGGAGTGATACACCTCCTGTTGTCAGGCCTGCAGGTTTATCCCTGTGCTGTTCTCCTCTGTCTTTTGGTGGACAAACTTTTTTTTTACTGGCACATCATTTGTGGGGCATCTTATTGCGACACCTGATTGTTCTCTCACTTTAGTTTTAGTAATATTTTTAAGTGGTTGTTGAAAATGAAAAAAGAAACGGCAGGTGTATTGGCTGCATTTTTAGATAAATAGTTGTATATGTTTACAAAATGTACAATTTATATTTGCATTTCAAGTTATAAAAAATTACTCAACATGTCTGTGGGGGGGTTTTTACAGTAAAAAATACTACTAGGATTTTAAGTTCTTTGTGTGATTTCAGATCAGTAATAGTACTATTAATAGTAATAGTAGTACTAATGCAGTATGCCAGTAAAAAAACAACTAAATTCAGTTGAGCTGAAAAGATACCAAACAAGGCAAGAGGAAAACAAATTATATGAAACAATCTGAGGGTGAAATACAAACGGAAACTCAAAAGGAGTCAAAAATGGCCGGTTGTATTTCAGACCTCAGTGGGTTGATCCAACAAATCATGAAAAATTAGGTTTAAATTTTTGTTCATGACAGTGCAGATTTCTGACATTTTGTGCAATTTAAGCGTGTAACAATCTGATTGTTTTCTAACAAAAAACAGTGTGAAACTTAATTTAGATCTGTGTTTGTAAATGAACCGCCCCATGTTGTGTAGCTTTCTGGATTTTATACTTATTGGGCTACATATTTATTTGTTATACAGGCTATACAGTATATAGAATCAAAACTCACATTTTTATGTAACTAAAGTGTGTAATTATGTGGGCTACAGACAATAATTAAGTTATAGACTATATTTATATGAAAAACGTGTATACTTACTGCATTTGAATCATTTTAACCATATGTAACCACCTGCATATGTGTTTGGGGGGGAAAAAAGGCTTTGATTTTGCCACCCCATTTGATTTCGTTGCCACCCTCATGCCACCCTAAGAAAATTTCTCTAGATCCGCCCCTGGGTCAGAAGTTAAGTTATGGAAGAAATATAGTGTCATCAGATTCGAGAGAAACTGATGCAAATAAACAAAAACCAACCAACAAACAAAAAAATACAAAAAAAAATTATCAAAACTTAGCAAACTTAACTTTTAGCTACGATTGTTTTGTTTTTGTTTTTTAAGAGACGTCTCTGAGTACCTACGGCTATACTTCCAGAAGGGGGTGCTAAAGAAACAATAATTGATAGCAACCACCTAAAGGACAAAGTAGAAGAAGACAGGTACAGTATTTTCATCCTGACCTGTAACTCTTGTGTTTCTGTAGTTTAGATGCTAATGATGCCGTTGGGCAAAAGGTATTTCTATGTTTAATAAGGAGCACACTGGCTGTGCTCACTTTCGTCCTGTGAAATGCTGAGCGTGGAGTCTCTGCCAGTGGCTGAGGAGGAGGTGGTTGAATCCAGCTCCAACAAACTCGGAGACATTTACACGTTTGTGGCTAAGGGCAGTTTTCCTCAGACGATGAATCCGATACGAAAGAAGAACCTCAAGAGATACGCTCAAAAATTCATCATCGATGGTAGGGCTTCATTCAGTCACTCGGTTCAGCAGCGGTGTGTGTTGCTTTTGTTCATCTCCAGCAGTCAGTTTAACTCCTGGCTTCTCCCTCCCCTGGTTTAAAATTTCCTTGCTAGGCTGGTATAACGTTTAGGGCATGACTAGGTGGATCAGTAGGGATCTGCAGAAAATTCGGCTACTCACAATTCTAAAACTGATCCTCGGTGCTTGCAAAAATGAGCTCTTGGGTACTTTAGATGAAAGCGATTATAGGAATAATATTAATTTTTAGATAACTTGTTTATATGCCGAATTAAAGATAGATCACAGCTGTTTTCAGGCAGTTCGCAGTTTTGATCATGTAAATGTCTACTTTTGCTAGAGATCAAGACGACATTAAATGCCTACATTTATAATGCAGTATGGTGTGACTTGGGATTAAGTTTCTCACTACATGATTCCCTGATTTATATCTGTGTTCAAGAGGGCAAGCTCTACTATGTGGGGCCCAAGAAAGAAGAGAAGAGGGAGGTGGTGATTGAGTCTGAGAGGAAGAGGCAGATTTTTCTTGACTGCCACTTCAGCGATATTGGCCATCACCTGGGCCAGAAGAAGACCGTCCACAGGATCCAGAGCAAGTACTACTGGCTGGGAATCATCAAGGACGTCGTGGACTGGGTACACTCATTCCTCTGTGTATGGTGTTTGTTTGTTTGTTTTTTTTATCAAATCTGGTGGGAATGCTGATAACAGTGTCTAACTTTTGTTACCACTGTTTCAGATAAAAGTCTGTGAAACGTGTCAGCACACAGAGAGAAATAAGAACCAGTCGAGAACTATTCGGCCAATAAAAGTGGATGCACCTTGGGAAATTGTCGGGATTGACACGATAGGTTTTTGCCTCAGTTCATTTAAGCAAATTCTCTTTGATTATGTCTGCAACATCATTTCTTTCCACAGATGTTAGGCTGACTGTGTGGTTTTTCTCTCCTCTTTATCAGGGGCCTTGCCAGAGACCCAGAGAGGCAACAAGAATGTCACGGTGGTGATTGATTACTTCACTAAATGGCCAGAGGCTTTCCCGGTGCAAAAGACAGACGTTGCCTCGGTTGCAAGATGCATCTCTAAATGCATATACAGGTTGAAAACAACTTATTTGCAGACCATGCACATGAGCAAAATTAGCAAGAATTGAATACCTACAGTGGTGCTTTTCAGCCTGATGCTGATCTTTGCTCTGTTTTTAATCAGGTTCGGTGCCCCTAAAATGATAGTTTGTACACAGAATGCTGACTTCTGTGATAAGGTGAGACTGCAGCAGTAGAGTTGTATAAAATAATAAGATTGAGAACGGTGGGTCAACACTACGGAGGCATGTTTTGATCTTGATTTTTAATTTTCTAGGTGACAAAGATGCTGTGTGAAAGGTGGAGCATCACACAGAAGGTCTCTCCTGTGGATCAGCCTCAGCTCAACCCACTCCACGACTGCACAAGCCCTCTGTTGAAAGAAGCCATACTGCAGATGGTGTCAGAGAAGCAGGCAGAATGGGATGATTTTCTCGACCCTGTGCTGTTTCTGTTCAGGACATCCACCAACCCCACAACAAAGTTCACTCCTTACTCTCTCATGTTTAACAGGACAGCCAGTTTACCAAATGAGGTGAGACTGCAGGAGATAAGTGAGCTCTAAACACCTGGTTGGTTTGCAATTCGTCAAACATAATTTCTTTTCACGTAGAACACAGCAAATCGGCTGAATCGTGACGAGCCGGAGCAGGATGTGTACTCTACGAAGGAGAAGGCCTCTGCGTACATGAGTGTCATTCAGGAGCAGCAGAACTCTGTTAAGCAGCTGGTAATTCTCATCATTCTCTTCTGTCTTCCTTAAGTGAAAATGGATGCTGGTGATTGAGTGTGCGATCGCGCGAATCCAGGCAGAGGTCAGGAAGTCTGTCATAAAACAATAGTTGCATGCTAATAAAGTCGTGTGCAAAAGTCTTAAGCCACCAAACATTTCCTTATATTTTGCCAACTAGGAGCTAGATAGTCTTGTCATTTTCCTAAAGTGGTCTTGAACAGCAGTTCCCCAGGCTCTGATCATTCTTCACTCATTGTCAGTTCAGCCCTTGTACCTGAATATTTGCAGGGGAATGGTTTCTGTTATGTTAAGCCACTTAGCACTGATCTGTGAATCACTCAAGCATAAACAAAATGCAGCTAACTCAAGGGATGAGTCACTGTTGTGTCCGCACATAACAGACAACTTGGCAAAGAATCAACTTTAAATTGTACCTATAGGTACTTTGTTACTAGCTGTCTATTGCAAAAACACACAATTTGTGCACTCTTCTTTAGTTGCCAAAGATAACGCCTTTGACAGATGTGAAATAGTATTTTTGCACCACTAAGATGACTGCCAAAAACTTGGCATATGTGGACATGTTGTGCAGTGTGTCCTAAGGAAACGGGACAAGTGGAGGACAAACGATGTGGCAGGAATGAAAACAACAATCTACAACAGATGAACCGTATGAGAAAAGTCATGTCTGTAAGAATTAGACATGTGTCTGACCCATCTAACGATCACTGAAACCTCTTCAGAAATGATCTCAGTGGAACGATGACTGACAGGAAGCTATTGTTAAGGAAGGGAAATGGGGAGAAAAAGCTGAGGAATGCCAAATTCCACAAGAACTGGACTGCAGATAAGTGGCAGCAAGTCTTATGGAGTGATAGATCCAAATTTAAAATCGTAATTAGTAGAGATGGACTGATCCGATATTATGTATCGGTATCGGTCCGATACTGACCTAAATTACTGGATCGGATATCGGAGAGAAATAAAAAATGTGATCCGATCCATTAAATATCACGGAAGCACCTCACAAAGCTTGCGACATGGCGTAACTCAGCTCATTACCTCAGCACGTCGGAGCAGTGTGTGTCACGTGATAGAGCGGCTGTGCGAGACCTGTCGGAGGTGTGGTTGAGCATTTGGAGCCTCGCTACCAAACCGGCATTTCATCTCCGAGAAAGTTATCTCAGAGAGAAGTAAAGCAAGTGTGTAAGTTCATCTTTGAATGTTTGTAAAGCATTCCCACGTTAAGTTTAACAACCGATATGTGGAGCGACTGCCTCTTCTCTCTCCCTCCCTCTCCTGTTGCTACTTCAATCATGAAACTGATCAATGATCAGCTGATCAGCTTTTCTGTCACGACTCCGTCTCTCTTGTTTGCTTTTGGCCCACTTTGCACCAGAAAGAGGAAACCAGCGGCTGAACAACAGCAGCACGTTTAAGCTTGATAAGCTGTTGTTAGAATTTATTTAATATTATTTTCTACACCAGGATCATTTTCTACGTAGCTGACGGCTGGTAACTGTGCAGGGGCGGATCTAGCAAAGTTTTGCCAGGGGGGCCGATAGGGCGTTAACAGAGATAAGGGGGCACAAAGAAATACTTTTCTTTCTTATTCCCATTTAAAATGTCTAGCTTTTAATAAATAATTATCTGAATCTTACAACCGAAGTTTTACTCTGATGTAAAATGTATAGAAGTCTGTTACTGTATATAGTAACTATTAAGTCTAATATACCCTAATAAGCTATAGCACTTTTTCCTTTGGGAAGGTACCATCCGTGCAGTCTGCAATTCTGTTGAAGAAAGATGTTGAATCTATTTAATTACTGTGGAAAAATAATTGATTTCAATGCATTTTCTTTTTTTCTTTTTTTTACACGTGCGTTAAATTAAAGTTGATTACGTCGATTAAGCATCACGAGGCGGAGGGACGGGGGTGGTTCCCTTTTTTTTTTTTTTTGCTGGGAGTTGGCAGCCCTATTAGTTAGGTTGCTTAATATTTCAGCTAAGTACTCTTTAAAATACCAGAATAGTAAGGATGGTGCAGGTTTAAGTTTATTAGATTGATCAGTATTGCTGATCTATGAAATATTTTGGGTGCAGTGTATTTTTTGCATACAGGTATAACAGAATAGCTTTAGTGGGTTTTTTAAACTTGAGTGTAAACTTATATAAAATGCAGCAAGATATTAAAAAAAACAGTATTATTGATTAAAAAATACACTATATTGGATTCATATTGGTATCGGCAGATATCCAAATTTATGGTATCGGACATTAAAAAGTGGTATCGTGCCATCTCTAGTAATTAGTAAGTACAGCCAGTGGTGTTGGTGATCTTGTCAAAACTGATGGAGTCGTGGACACAGAAGAGTACAGACAAACTTTTGATCTTCACCATTCAGTCAATCTGGAAAGTAACAACTTCATTTTAAGTATGAATATGATTCCAAACACACTCTGATTGCAGTAAAAGCACAACTGAATAGAAAACCACACACTGGAACACTGTCAGTCTTTAACTGGCCTCCCCAGTGCCCAGATCTCAACATTGTTGAGTGTGGGATCATCTTGACATAGAAGGAAACAAAGGCAGCCAACATCCAAAGAAGAGCTTTGGCTGTCATTCCAGAAACCTGGAGACTGCTTAAAGAAATAACAAGAAAAATTGTCTCACAGAGTTCAGGCTGTGTTAAAGAATAAAGGTGGTGATATTAAATATTTATTTTCAAGTTGGTTAGAACTGTACAACCAATGTTTTGGCCTGATATATTGTATTTTAGTGTGTTTAGATAAATTGCTGTATCTGTTCCCCTGAGCAGTCAGGGTATTCACAGGAAAAGCTGCATTCTCTCACACACACACACACACACACACACACACACACACACACACACACACACACACACACACACACACACTCACTCACTCACTCACTCACTCACTCACTCACTCACTCACATATCTTAGTGAGGACATCTAATTGACTTAATGCTTTCCCTAGCCGCTTCCTACTGACCATAACCACCAAAAACAAATGCCTAAACTGAACCATAACTTAATTGTAACCCTGACACTAAAACCACATTTTGAGTCTCGAAGATGCCTTCAAACTCGTGGGGACAGGCATCCCTACAAGTGACTGTTGGTCCCCACAGGTATAGTGGCATGCCAATTTTCTGTTGTCACAAAGATGTGTACACACACACACACACACACACACACACACACACACACACACACAGAGTTCTCTTATTCTGTTCATATTATCTGTCAGATATAAATTCACACCCACACGCTGAGGGTTGTGTCAGGGACAGTTTGCTTAGCAACAGTTCCACATGTAGACTGGAGGAGACAGACTTTCTGTCCCCCAGCATTAAATTTTATTTCCAATTCATCTCATTATCCCTAGAAGGATCAACAAATGCTATTTTAGTGTATTTATTGTATATAGAAGTTCTAGCCTATCGTGCTAGTATCGTACCAGCATTGGTATCCATAATATCAATATTTGGATTGCTCCGCCCACCTATAAGTGATATATCTCAAATCTGCAGTGAGTTTGGCAATTCTGACCAAAGCTTTGTCTAAAAATGGTATTCAGGACAGCTTGAGCAACCAACCTAAGACTAATGATAACTTGGCACTTACCTCATGAGCATGAGGTACTTGAATCTTTTGTTTACACAACACACAGTGAGCTTCTTTGTCTGCCTGTGTTCTAGGAAACAAAGCACTGAGCTAAAAGAACTCAAGAAAGAAAAAAGCTCCATAGTTTGTTTTGTTTTTTTAAGTTTACTGAGTCACTACAGCTGATAGCAGTCAAGATAAAGTTCTACAGAAGTTAAAAAGGTGATCTCTGGTTAATGAGTCCCTTTTTTGTTGTTGTTGTTGTTACGTCACTGTATTTTTAGACAGGACGTGGCAAAAACTTGATTGTAACACCTTAAATTAAATTGATCTATTAGAGAATCCCATTATAACATCCTCCATAATCTCTGTTATTAGCCTTAAATTAAGTGACAACAAATGTGCATGGAAGCTCATTTAGTTTTTGTCTCTTTTATCCTTTGGTTCCATGTTCAGGTGTTAGCCAATATGAATGCAGCCTACAAACAAGAGAAGAAAAATGCCAAGCGCAAGTCACACAACATGTCCCCAGTGACCTTTAAAGCGGCAGACCCCATGTTTTCTCCAGGAGAAGCACCTTCACTGAAAAAAGTGAAAGAGGAGCATTTGTATTTGACTTTTCCCGTTGAGACGGTGCTGGCCACCGAGCAGAGCAGCTCAGAGGATGTAAAGACTGAGTTAGTGTATCACTTGGCTGAGTCCGATGTAAACTGAGAAGGGTGTAGGTGCAGAAGATGTTCCGGATGTTGGTGATACTCAGGTCAGTGCAAGGCACCAAAGGTACCTGAATTATCAGGAATTTCATCCGGAATCCAACCAGCGGCCCACATCTTCTTTTACGCCCGCACTCTTTTCCCCAATGAACTGTTGTTTCTCCTGAAAATCATCTTAACTTATTTTCATTTTGCAGTACTATAAAGATATTTGTACCTTTTTATTTGCTAAAATACTTTACAAATAAAGGTGTTGTTTCATTTATGTATACTTGATGTGTAGTTATTATTAAAGCCTGACCAATTTGT
Source organism: Pelmatolapia mariae (assembly GCF_036321145.2). Classification (NCBI taxonomy): domain Eukaryota; kingdom Metazoa; phylum Chordata; class Actinopteri; order Cichliformes; family Cichlidae; genus Pelmatolapia; species Pelmatolapia mariae. Next base: position 9,815,143 of record NC_086237.1, on the reverse strand, counting down.
CAGTGGAAAATTGTTATCCGATCATTGATCATTGATATCGGCATTTACAACAACAGATAAATGAAAATTTAAGAAGTAAAAAAAAGAGAAGAGAGAAACACCCTTTCAATGTGTTACGAGTGCCGATATTGCATAGTTTGTCCACCAGAGGGCACTCTACACCTTGTTGCAAGAGTCCCTGTTTATTTAAAATGTATATCATGTTTGAAAAATATGCTGGCTCTACTGCACAACACACAAACTACAAAAACAAATGTGTCACTGAGCTAATAAGTTTATAAATATTCAAATTTGTTGAATTAGACATAAGTAATAATAGAATTTTGGTTTCTAAACGTGAGCTCAAATAGAAGTCATTTCACTTTTGTTTTAATCCATCCATTCTCTTCCACTTATCCTTGTCAGGGTCGCGGGGTGGCTGGAGCCCATCCCAGCTACCACAAGGTACCAGTCTGTCACAAGGCTAACACGCAGAGACACTCACATTCACACCTATTATCACCACCTTGTTGTCTTCGTTTTGATCTCTTCCAATAAATCACAGATATGTATGAAAGTCACAATAATTTTGAGAATTTCAGTTTAATTTACTAAATAACAAAAAAATCACAGTGACTGTAAAGTTGACTTTCACAAGCTCAAAAGTCAGTGGACAAAGTAACACAAACACCAAGATTCTTTAAAACTCTGATGCCATCTTTCAGTCAGATATGACCACAGCTGGGAGAGTTTGCTAGGCTTCAGTTGGCTTGAGTTTACCTTAAGAAGCTCTGTGTTGACTCACATGATAGATGAGATGACCTAAAACCCAATGCAACAACAACCTGTTAGTAAGTCATGAACTTACTGATAGTAATTAACTGATATTAACTTAGTAAGTCATACCTTTGACCCGCCAACCCAGTGATGTCATATTGGCGTCAGATGGCACTGCACATGCTCTAAAAACAGAAGCTTAAAAGACTGATTGTTTTAAATCTAGCTTCACAAACAGAGTGATACATGTTGTGTTTCATGTCCACTTTAATGGAAAACTGGGAGGAGCCAAACTGGTCATTTTCAGCGAGACTCTATGGCAACACCCGTAAAGCTAAAAGGAAAGATGTGTCACTCTGTCTTCTTTCCTGTAACTTTAGCCATTTAAAAGCGGGTTTCTGTAGTCTGCAGAACACGAGTGGGCATTCTTCAACCATCAGATGTTGTTGGCTTCGTATTCGGGTTAGGGACATGTGAACTCCTTGAGTAGAAAAACACAAGATAGCAAAAAGATGAACTGGTGGTAGAAACGCTCACTAGTGTGCCGCAGAGAATCACTGCCTGCTCTTAATCTTCTGTAATCTAGACGAGCTTCGATACCGGCGTCCCCTTGAACGCCGGTATCGAAGTTCATGTATTCGTTACATGAACTTGAGTCAGTTTGAGTTGTAATGCCTGTGTTTGAGGACAAGATTGAATAAAGAGAGGGGTTTCAGTGAGTTACTGAATGCTGTCGGGGCTGGACAGTAACAGGGATTCAACACGGAAGTCTAACGCAACGCAGCTGACCGCCCGCAGGAAGCTAATTCACAAAGCTAGCCAACAATGTAGCAGGATATGTGTTACAGTGTGTTGCGGCATGGTTTGACAATCATTAATGGTGTAGTGACGTCCTAAATGCTGGTAGTTGTAATAAGACTGCTTGATATTTTCTGTGCAGCTGCATAAAACGGCAAAAGACCAGAAAGAATATCTAAAATCGTCCGGTTTTGCTGAGTGTTTGTGTGCTTGTCTGGTGTATGTTTTGAGAAACTTTTCTCACATTTTATTCAAACCGCTGCTGCACTGTAAACGATCATTTCTCAAGCCGCTGTTTGCTGCTTTGTGCCGGTGCTGCTCTCTGTTCTGATAATCAGCATGGGAATCAACGTGGCTGTGGGCTGCATCGTGTCATACGTCCTCCTGGATGTTGTCACCACCACTGTCCTGTACGCACATGGATCACAGCTGAGCACCTTCGCAGAGGATGCCCTCAACTTTAACATCCTCCAGTCTGCATTGGACATCTGGGGGACAGTGCTGCTCCGAGCCTCCCTCCTGCTGGGAGCCTCTTTAGGGGTGACATGGAACAAGGTGGACGGCCCGCAGAGGGTTGCTAAATCCACCAGCCTTATTCTTCTCATCTGTCTGATCGTCATCACCTATACACTGGCCAAGCTGCTGATGCTGACTGAGGTGAGGACTTTGAGCATCAGTCACCAGCCCTGGCTCTTGAGCCTGATATGTTGGACTTGTGCCTCTTCTCTGGGAGTAATGCTGCTCTGGAGGTGGCTGGGGAAGGAGCCCAACTCTGAGTGCAGCAGTAGTGGTGACAGCAGCAGCAGTAGTGGTAGACGAGCAAGGGGCCATGAGGACACTGAAAAGCTGATGGAGACAGTTGGCGAGGAGGAGCAGGAGTTGGGCTCTGAGAGGAAGAAGGAGAAGGACAGCAGCTCAGGGGCCACACTGGGACGCCTGCTGAGCTACTGCAAAAAGGATGCTGAGCTGCTCTCTGTTGCTGTCCTCTTCCTCATCATCTCTGCTGTGTGTGAGTGTCCTTAATGTCACATTATTTACTGCTGTCTGTTATAAAGGATTTAGACACACTGCCTGAATGCAACTGACAAAACAGTGAGTCTGCAGGTTCTGACTACGCTATTCATGCCACATTACACAACACTTTCAGCTTTTTAATTGCAAATAAGTGCTATGGTAGAAAAACAAGTGTGTTCTTTTCAATATGTTCTAATTATTGATGCTTTCTGTCATGGAATTATTAAAAGGACCCCTAACTTTTAATAATGGGTTTTAATATGGGTCCCAGTTGCTAAAAAACAAATGTTTTTTGTCATAAAGCCCAAAGATATTGATCAGTATATTGATCTACATTACTAACCAGAAGCCTCACCCACCTGCTGTTCAAACCTTCTGTTTCAAAGGACTAGCCAATTAGAAGAAAGTTGACTTAAACAGTGCCTGTGCCAAGGGCCTGTATAATAAACGCTGGGATTCATTTCAACTGTGAAGCATACAGAGCGTCTCTATTAGAGTCCAAGAATAAAAATAAAAGAGCTGGAAATGGTATATATGGTGAATGCCAATAAACATCTATACCTACATTAATAGGTCTAAGTAACTCTAAGGCTCATTATTGTTCATAACAGTGGGCTGAATGGCAGAACCTCCAACAGCACTCAGAGTTTTATCAGTTTCATCAAATCTTTAACTTATGGAATATCATTAAATATACACACATTTAATTCAAATAATGTTGGAAGTTTGCTCATTTTCTTTGAAGTACAATATAGGTATTTTCTTTAGTCTACTAGCAAATTCCTACATCTAAACTATGCATTTGTCCATCCATCCATTGGCTTTGTGCTGCTTAAAAAGCGATTACAGGGGCAACAGTCTGAGCAGAGACGCCTAGAACTCGCTTTTCTCCACCTCAGCCTCCAGCTCTTCCACAAGGATATCCCAAACCAGCAGAGAGACATAATTTATTCAGCATGTCCTTGGTGGGCCCAGGGATCTCTTTCTTGTTGGGTATACAAGAAAAACTTCATATTGGAGGTTTTCAGGAGGCATCTTAACTAATCTTCCCTTGCCTGAACTGCTCCCCAGGAACTGAGCATCTGAGCTCTAAGGGTGAGCCCAAACACCTCGAGGTTCTGTTCCTAAATGTTACAGAAACATTTGGGACAAGGGGAGTCCCAAAAAACAAAAAACGCCCTCACTATGAATGTACAGTGACGTTATTTTTCACTCTGATTTAGAACTGAATTAAAAGAAAATGCATGCAGCATGGTGGCATGGAGGTTACCACTGTTGCCACACAGCAATTATGTCCTGAGTTCAATTCTCCACCAGGCTGTGGTCTTTCAGTGTGGAGTTTACATGTTCTCCCCGGGTACTCCGGCTTCCTCCCACAGTCCAAAGACATGCAGTTAGTTGGGATAGGTTAATTGATCAATCTAAATTGCCTATAGGTGTGAATGTGAGCATGAATGGTTTTCTGTCTCTGTGTGTTAGCCCTGCGACAGACTGGCGACCTGTCCAGGATGTACCCCGCCTCTCACCCTATGACAGCTGGGATAGGCTCCAGCACACCCCGCCACCTTGAAAGGGATAAGCAGAAGCGAATGGATGGATGGATAAAAATTTTTTTTAATGTTTTTTAAAGTCTAAGTTGAACTGATGATCCATACATAAAGGCTTTGTGACAACTTGAGCATCAAATTTAATTTAAGTAATGATGACTCTTTGCTTTCAGGTGAGGCTTTCATACCGTACTACTATGGGAAAGCCATAGACAGCATTGTGGTTCACCAAAGCATGGAGTATTTTGCCAAACCTGTGATCATACTTGCAGCACTGGCCTTAGCCAGGTGAGCATCCGCAGTTGTAGGTTTTAATTTTTGTTTTTTATGTTTTGTTTACATTTTGTTGTAAATTACACAAAGGAATGCGTTGTGCATATATACTGAGATGACCCTTAACAAAGCTGCTTGCTTTGTTTGATGATGACGTGTGTTAAATGCCAAACCACAGAACTGCTTCATGGCAGCCTTTTCTCTCTCCTCAGTTCACTTGCAATTGGAGTACGAGGAGGTGTCTTCACCCTGACGTTTGCGAGATTAAACCTTCGTCTCAGGAACCATCTTTTCCGAACCTTGATGAGGCAGGAAATTGCCTTTTTTGATGAAAATCACACAGGTGATGTTGAATGCGAGTTCCTGTGCACACATCTCTCCCTTCCATTGATCCGTTCTAATGTTATTCCACGCCCGTGTCACCCTGCAGGTGACATCCTTTCACGTCTGTCTGCTGACACCACCCAGGTGAGCGACCTCATCTCCCAGAATGTCAACATCTTCCTGCGGAGTGTCATCAAGGGCGTTGGCTTCTTCATCTTCATGTTTGGCATGTCCTGGAAGCTCACACTGGTGACCATCATGGGATTCCCTTTCATCGGTCTGGTCTCAAAACTTTATGGTGAATACTACAAGGTAAAGTAGTTTTGTCTGAATGTTAATTTCTTTATAGTTTGCTTTCAAGAAGTCAGATATTATTGTAATTTTTTTAAGTGGTCTTGAGAAATAGTTCTTACAGTTGTTGAGTATTGCAGCATCAACAGCGATCAACTCAAAGGGAAATGACGACGGAGGCAAAAATGTCCTTAACATTTTGGGAACTTTGTTCCACATTAGGGAACGTGGCAAAACCTTTCCTGATGGGTGCCATTTTTGTTGGGATACACTTTCTCTCTCAGGGGCGTGATGACGCAGCATACGTGCCTCCTTGTGGTGACAAATAAAATACTGTCTCTCTGTTAAACAACAATAACCATAATGCAGTTCAACACATTGTACAACATGAGTACACATAGGGTGACCAACCGTCCTCTTTTCCCCGGACATGTCCACATTTCACGTTCTGTCCGGGGGGATTTTCGAGATGGATGAAAATGTCCGGGTTTTCCTATAGGCAGTGTTGGGGAGTAACGGAATACATGTACCGCCGGTACGTATTTAGAATACAAAATATGAGTAACTGTATTCCGTTACAGTTACCGTTTAAAAAGGTGGTATTCAGAATACAGTTACTTTGTTGAAATAAATGGATTACACGGCGGTACTTTCCTGTTTCATATTATCGTGAGTCAGGACTGTTTGGGTTTGTTTGACAGCTATGTTCTGTTATTCCAGGCGGCAGCGTTACGGTTGCCATGGTTACTGGGTGACGCGCTCTCTCTCTGCGTGTTTCCTGGGTGAGAGAGCACTTTTTTGTTGTTGTTGTTGTGCTAAGCTAAAAGGCAGAATGCTACAGGCATGGCCCTAAAGAATGTAGCCTCATGGGCAGTGTAGTCCGTGCTGCAGCGAGAATGGACTGCCATACACGTTATGTGTCTGTGAGCGAGGGGGGGAGAGAAAGGAAAGTCCGAGCTGTCACGGAGCAAAAACGGGAGCTGGAAGCATGTAAATATAATAATAACCACTGCAGCCAAGAAGAGTGCCTGAGGAGCCCATTTGTAAGTAAGCTATTAAGACTCAACTGTACACTGTGTTCGTGTTTTCCTCCGGAAAAAATAAGTTCCGTTGGAGCAGCCTTTCAGCGCCTCTCTCTGTCTCTGGCAAGCAAAGTTGACCCAGACAACAAAGTAAAGCTATTTTTCGGCTACCAGCCCGACACGGAACCCACCGTATTAGTCAGAGGTCCCTTTACTATGGTTCGGAGCCGCGGACCTTCAGTAACAGTAATAGATCACAGCAATAGTACTGTGGCGAGCTCAGTCACGGAGGAGACAGAGGTTTCTTTGGGAGCACCCATTTATTATTCTCTGCCGAGAACACTGTCACTACCTCCCTCCTCAGCGCGGCAACAACAATAACACAACCACAAAAAAAAGGCGCTCTCTCACCGGAAACACAGTCGCCGAGAGAGCGCGTCACTCATCACCATGACAACATAAACAAACAGAACTGCAAAACAGAACATAAATGTCAGAACAACCTCAAACAGCCCTGGCCCGCTACATAGCCCCCACCTAAGGGGTCAGTCGTCCCCGACAACCCCATTACCCCACACAAAGTCCTGCAAACGTCCAGGTGCCTTCTTCCGGCGCACCGGCCAGTCTCGACAGGTGGGGGAAAAGTCACTCGGATCAGAACATGGGGTGCCGCCAGCATCCCCTGCCCCGGCATCTGCCGGAGCGAGCGGTCGGTACGGCGAGAGTCTGTCCTGGTGCAACACCACCAGGCGCCCCGGGCCCGGCATGCGAACACGGTACACCACTTCTGTTAGCCGCTCCACGACCTCCGCCGGCCCTTGCCAGTGACTGCAGAGTTTGGGGGACACTCCTCTCTTGCGAACCGGGCAGTACACCCAAACCTTGTCGCCAGGCACAAAAGCCTCCCCCCGGCACTTGGTGTCGTAGGCTCTTTTCTGCCGTACTCCGGCGCTGGCCTGGGCCTGGCGGGTGTAGTCGTGAACCACCTGCAGCCGCTCCCTCAGCCTCCTGTAGTAGTCCATCTCCGGCCCACCGTCAATCTCCGGCTCAGGGGGGGACCCAAACACCAGATCCACAGGCGTCCGGAGCTCCCGCCCAAACATCAAAGCGGCAGGCGTGCACTGGCTGGACTCCTTAACCGCGGTCCGATACGACCAAAGGACCAGGGGCAGATGTCGGTCCCAATCCCGCTGGTGGCGGCTGGTGAGAATGGCGAGCTGGGTGGCCAGCGTGCGGTTAAAGCGCTCGACCAAGCCGTCGCTTTGCGGGTGAAGCGGTGTGGTCCTCGTCTTCTCCACCCCCAGCCGCCGACAGATCTCCCCGAAGACCTTCGATTCGAAGTTACGCCCCTGGTCACTGTGGAGCTCAGCCGGGACCCCAAAACGGGTGAACATCTCCTCCACCAGCTTCTCCGCCGTCGTCGATGCACTCTGGTCCGGCACAGCGTAGGCCTCCGGCCACTTTGTGAAATAATCCATGGCCACCAACACGTACCGGTTCCCTGACTCCGTAACAGGGAAAGGCCCTAGGACGTCCACTCCCACTCGCTCCATCGGGGCCCCCACCAGGTACTGTTGAAGGGGGGCAGTGGAGCGTTGAGTTGGGCCCTTCTGTGCCGTGCAGGTGTCACAGCAGTGCACATGAAGTTCCACATCCCGTCGACAGCCAGGCCAGTAGAACCGTCTTCTGAGACGGCGGAGAGTTTTGGCGTTCCCATAGTGGCCGGCCCCCACCGAGCCGTGGACGAGCTCGAGCACCTGCGACCGCAGCGACCGAGGCACCAACAGCTGCAGGAGATCTCTGCCCTGCCCGGGGGCCCGCCATCTCCGGTACAGGAGGCCATCGTGGGTCTCCAGGTTGTTGTACTGGGAGTAGTAGGCCTTCACTTCGGGCTCCTGCCCCGACACCCCCGTCCAGTCGGGGCGTTGCGCCACCTCCAGCCAGGCCCCCACCTGAACCAACGTTGCATCGGCCTCCTGCTCCCGCTTCAGCTGCTGCGGGGTCAATGGGAGCCATCCCCCTCCGCTGGCCGTGGCCTGAGCAGCAGCCACCCCCAGCGCCTCCTGGGCCCGTTCCTCCTGTCGCAGACAGTAGCGACACTCGACGGCCATGCAGGGCCTTCTGGAGAGGGCATCAGCGTTGCCATGCTGTCGACCTGCCCGATGCTGGATCTCAAAGTCGTAACCCTGAAGGACCTCCAGCCAGCGGGCCACCTGACCCTCCGGGTGTTTGAAGTTCAGGAGCCAAGTCAGAGATGCATGGTCGGTGCGCAGGAGGAACCGGCAGCCGTGCAGATATGGCCGGAAGTGCCGCACCGCTAGCACCACAGCCAGCAGCTCCCGCCGGGTCACACAGTAGTTCCTCTCGGCTCGCCCCAGAGCTCGGCTGAAGTATGCCACCACTCGTTCTCCAGCATCGTCCTGCTGGGAAAGGACCGCCCCAACTCCTACATTGCTAGCGTCAGTGTCCACAATGAAGGGTTGCCGGGCGTCGGGGTAGGCCAGGACTGGGGCTCTGGTGAGGGCCTCCTTCAACCGTGCGAAGGCCGCAGCGCAGGCATCACCCCAGCCAAACGGCTGGCCCTTGTCGGTTAAGCGGTGGAGGGGGCTGGCTGTCATCGCGAACCCCTTAATGAACCGACGGTAGTAGGAGGCTAGGCCCAGGAAGCTCCGCAGTTCTTTGACGTTCGAGGGAGTCGGCCAATCCCGGACCGCAGCCACCTTTGCGGGGTCGGTGGCGATACCCTGAGCGCTGATCACATGGCCTAAGAACGTAGTCTCTCTTGTCAACAGCCGGCACTTCGCAGGGTTGAGCCGCAGCCCAGCTTGACGGATGGCACCGAAGACCTCGCTCAGGTGGGACAGTGCACTGTCGAAGTCGCCACCGTGTACCAACAGGTCATCCAGGTACACAACACAGCGGCTACGAGGGATGTTCACGAGCACCCTCTCCATCAGCCTCTCAAACGTCGCTGGCGCATTGCAGAGCCCAAAGGGCATGACCCTGAACTGCCACAGCCCCTGTCCAATGGTGAATGCAGTCTTAGGCCTTGCTTCGGGGGCTAGCTCCACCTGCCAGTAACCGCTGCGTAGGTCGAGGGAGCTGAACCAGCTAGAGCCGCTGACGTAATCTAGGGCCTCGTCGATCCGTGGAAGCGGGTACGAGTCCTTCTTGGTGACTGCGTTGAGACGGCGAAAGTCCACGCAGAACCTCGGGCTGCCATCCTTCTTCCCCACCAGGACCACGGGTGCCGCCCATGGGCTGTTGGACGGCTCGATCACCCCAGCCGCAGCCATCTCACGGATCTTTTCCTCCGCCACCTGCCGTTTTGAGAGGGGCAGCCGATGTGGGCGCAGACGGATGGGTTGGGCAGAGCCGGTGTCGATGGTGTGCTGGACCAGCCCTGTCTGCCTGCAGTCTTTGTCGCTGGCGGCGAAGATGTCCGCATTCTCGTCCAGGAGGCACCTCAACCGCTGGCGCTGATCACCGTTGAGACCTACGCTGCTGCGCTGCCACAGGTCACCAACAGCCTCGGTTGTCTCGGTCGAGGGAGATTTGTTGGGCTGAGGGGCCGGGGCTGAGGTAAGTACAGATGACCCGGAGCCACCGGCACCCGAAATCTGCTGAGCGGCAGCTGCCTGACGCCTGTCTCGTCTGGCTCTGACCCCCTCCGCTCCCTGCTTTTGACCGCACTGGAGGGCGAGAGTCTCTGTGCCAAGAGTGATAGCCCGCTTTGCGGTGTCGACGCAGGCCCCCCAGCGGGTCAGCAGATCAAGGCCGATGATGCACTGGTCTTGGATGTCCGCAAGCCAGAAGTCGTGAATCAGCTCCAGATCCTTCACTCGGATCTGCAACGGTTTCTTCCCCCGCATATCAGCTCTCTCCCCCGTCACCGTCATCAGCTGGGTGTCGGTGGGCGACCAACCCTCGACCAACGACCCGGACGTTCCAGGAAGCACGCCAGGTCGTATCAGGGAGATGGTAGACCCCGTGTCCACCAGGGCCCGGCATGGCTGGCCCTCAACGCAGCAGCTCAGGTAGAGTCCCTTGAGGTGCCCAACCCGGCCCACCACCGTGCATCGTCCTTGGAGGGGGGCAGGAAACTGGGGCGGTGGTCCCCTCACTACACCGCTCCCACCCCGTTTCCCTGTGGCTTCGTAGTTCTGGCCGTCGGGGCAGGTGCTGGGCAGTCACGCGCCACGTGGCCAGGCTCATCGCACCGGTAACAGCGGTCGGTGGGACGACGACGACGCCTCCGAGGCACCGAGGGCTGCAGCTGGCATATCTCCGCGACCGCCCCCTCCCCGTCGCAGTCTGCGGCTCTGATTTGAGGGTAGTTTGGGGGGCGCACCTGCTGGTTAGGTGGCGAGGTGAGCACCAGCTCGGCCCTTTCAGCCTGAAGGAGCGCCTCACTGAGAGTCTGAGGCATGGCCAGGCGGACGTGTTGGCGCAGTCGCTCTGGAAAAAGTCCACGCAGGAAAGCATGCAGGCTAAGCTCCTCACGGGCTGCTGCTGGGAACTCTGGGTAGCCACGACGAGCATACAGCAACACATCCGCTGCAAAGGTGCCCAGGCTCTCCCCCGGCCTACGGCTCCGTTTGGTCAGCTGCTCCCTGCTCTGATCAGTGGAGTGCCGCTGCCCAAATCGCCTCTCGAGTGCTATGGTGAGGGCCTGGAGCTCATGCTGCTCTGACGCGGCTAGGTCAAGGAGTACCTGCAATGCATCTCCTTCCAATGCTAGCGCTAAGTGTGTAGCAGCCTCACCGTCACTCCAGCCATTATGTCTCGCGGCTAGCCGTACTTGTGAGAGGTAGGGCTCTAGCGGGGTTAGCCCGTTATATTTCGGTACCTTAGCTGGCGTTGCAGGCGTCACTGCTCGCTGTCGGGGGCCCGGTGTGTCGGCCGACGGAGGCAGCCCATCAAGCATTGCCCTAGCATCGGTCGCGGCGGGCCGCCGCTGCGGTGCACTCGCACCATCGGGACCCGTCGGGGGACTTACATGGCCGCTAGCTTCCTCTCTCCTCAATCGCCAGCCTCCCAGGCGAGTAATGTTCTCCTCGATAGCTTGCTCTAGCCTCCGAATGTCTCCCTCCATTCCGGCGAGGGTGAGCATCCCACTTCTGACACCAATGTGGCGAGCTCAGTCACGGAGGAGACAGAGGTTTCTTTGGGAGCACCCGTTTATTATTCTCTGCCGAGAACACTGTCACCAGTGTTGCCAACTCCTCAGTAAGGAAAATCGCTATTGGCTGTCCTAAAAGTCGCTAGAAGTCGCTAAATGACGTCATCGCCTAATTTGCATAATTGGTCATGCTCGTAAACTACGCTGTAGGAGAGAGAAGTAGCACCATGGACGAGACATAAAGTGAGTAAAAAACATCCTAAATGCATTTAGGCATTTATATTTACAACTACAAGTTACATTTCTTTTAGCAATTATTGTTTTAATATCATAATTCCCACCCTCCTCCTTTATCCGGGCGAGTGACCCAAAATAGGCACTCTGGCGGAGTTACTTTTTTTTTTTTTTTTGGCTTTTTTTTTTTTTTTTGGCTTTTTTTTTTCCTTTTTAACCACACAAGAATAAGGGTAAAAGAAGAACATTTTTAACCATAATGTTGTTAACAAACTACATTAGCAATCTAAATGGACCAAAAACAGACAGTAGAAATAAACAGTGGCAATGCGAAAAAATGCTGGGGACTAGTCTGGTCCTAGTTTAGGCTGATTGGGTTTGTTTGTTTGTTTGTTTTTCCAGACATCCAGGCTGTGCTGGCTCACAGAAAGAGTGGGTCATCCTCATTTTTGTCAAGATTCTCTACTGCAGGTTCAGCAACTGTAGCACTTGACTTAAATGAGTACGCAGCTGATGTGCCAAAAAGCTGCAAAACATTGTCAGGCAGCTGGTGCTCATAGCAAGCCTCACCAGACAGCTTCAGTCCATATCGGATGTACAGGATGGAGTTAAGGCTCTGCAAGGACATCCGATTTCTAAGTTTGCTTTTTACCACACTCATCTGGCTGAATACTCTCTCAACTTCAGCATTTGAGTGTGGCAAGGACAACACAGACACAGCAGCCATTGCAAGTTCTTGAAATGGGTTGATATCAGCTGCATCCCTGTACTTCCAAATCTCACTCCAGAAGTCCATTGTGTTTTTTGTCTCATTCCATTTACTAAGATGGATGGTGCGCCATTGATGGACAATCTTATCTATCGCTTCAGGGGAGAAGCCAAGGAGTTTAGCAATTTTTTCTATTTCTCCAGGGCTCTTGTTGTGCTTTAGAGTTTCCTCCACATTGAAAACTGACATGTACTGCAATGCTTCAATATTGTCCGGCAGTCTCACCCTCAACTCATTAGTAAGGGATATGGTAAAGGCTACACACCGCTTTCTGACATTTTTTTCATCCTCAGGCGCAAGGTGCAACTCAGCTGCTTTCGACTCAAAAAGGTAACCAAGGTATGGTTTGGAACTGATGTATCCCTCTATTGGCTCTTTGAGTACATCAACATTTGCCAGTGGATTCAGCACCCTGCTGCTCACAGACTTGATCAGGCTAACCAAGCTGTAAAGTAGTTTAAGAGGATCTACCTGTTCTCCTTCAAAAGCCTTGATGGCGGTCTGTACCTCTCCCAGCACTGACTTCAGAAAAGTCATGTACAAGATATTTTGAGGGTCAGTGTACATGGAGTATAAAACTTCAGCCATGTAGCAGTGTTCACTGGACTTGGTGACTGCAAAATGCAGCCTAAGCTCATCCCACTGGTCCAAAATGCGTGAAACCACAGGTTCAATGGAGAGCCAACGTGTGGCACACACCTTGGTTATCTGTAAAGGTTTCTCCCCACAGTTGATAGTCTCATAAATGGCCTTGTAGGCCTCCCTGTGCTTTGGAGACACTGAAAACCAGTTATAAGTCTCTCGTACCAAGTACTCCACACTACGGGGTATGGTGTCATTGGAAGCATGACTTACAGCAAGCTGCAGAGAGTGGCATACACAGTGAATAAGAACAAGATCTCTGAGGCCATACTCCTCCTTCAGCACTTTATGGACCCCATTGTTAATCCCTGTCATCACAGATGCATTGTCGGTTCCTATCCCCAAGAGATTGTCTTTTTTAAGACAACACTTCTCAAGGAAACCCACAACAACACGAGCTATAGATCTGGCATCTCCTACCTCCAACTCAACAAGCCCTAGAAAAGTGGACACAATTGTCTGCTTGGTGTCGCTAAAGTACCTTATGACAACCCCCAGATACTTAGAAACACTTATATCTGTGGACTCATTGAGGAGGAGGCTGAAACGCTGATCACCCACATCTGCAACCAACTTTTTCAGAAAGTATGGTGCCAGAACACCATTAATCATTTCTGTGCACTTTGTCCTGTGCATTTTGAAATGGGTGGCAGCAGTGGAGTCTGAGAAAGCAGCTCTACATGCCTCTCCAATATGATCACATGCCAGCATGGAACAGTGCTCAGCGATAGCTAATGCCATGGTGGCTTCGGCCTTTTTAGAAGAGTCTGTTTTTTTTAGTAAGAAACGGCAGTTTCATTTGGGTGGAACTGTTATAATGCTTTGCGTTTTGAGTATGTTTTTGTGTTAGCATGTGTTTTTTCACATCACTCTGTTTGGCATAGAAATCCGCCTTGCAATACAGGCAGTATGCACGTGTATCATCTCCAATAAACTGCTTCAACCAGCCCTTAAATTCAGGGTTTGATTCCCACTCTTTCCTGTATTTTTGAGTGTACAGTTTAGACTGCGACATGATGAGCTAGCTAGCTGTTTAGCTTATGTCACAGAGGCAAACACACGATGGAGGAAATGAGCAAGTGACTATGTTGGAATGATGTTTTAGTGCACTGATTTATTTTAGACAAAGAAAAATGAACATTTACCGCTGCTCCCTAGGGGGCGGGAGCAGCGGCTTCGCTCATGCGCTATTCATTTGCAGTTTGTACGCGTAAGGGTGAACAACATCTGCTCTGACAGCTGCTGGGGGCGACTGCTGCGTGAGAACTATCCACCGCCTGTGAGCGCTTTGACTTGGGCGATGTGCTCACGGAAGCACCGGCTGCTTGTTGACAGTAAGAACGATACGTGGTTTCATGTCAAAAAGTCGCATAAGTCTCCAATAACACCAGCAAAAGTCGCCAGATTTGTCGCTAGTCGCTTTTTAGAAAAAAAGTCGCTAAGGGGGTCTGAAAACTCGCTAAATATAGCGACAAAGTCGCTAAGTTGGCAACACTGACTGTCACTACCTCCCTCCTCAGCGCGGCAACAACAACACAACCACAAAAAAAAGGCGCTCTCTCACCGGAAACACAGTCGCCGAGAGAGCGCGTCACTCATCACCATGACAACATAAACAAAAAGAACTGCAAAACAGAACATAAATGTCAGAACAACCCCAAACAGCCCTGGCCCGCTACAGTACATTCACGTAGTTGTAAACAGCATGATAATATATTAAGTAATCCAAAGTATTCAGAATACGTTACCCTCATTGAGTAACGTAATGGAATACGTTACAGAATACATTTTGGGGCATGTATTCAGTATTCTGTAATGGAATACATTTTAAAAGTAACCTTCCCAACACTGCCTATAGGCATACAGAGGACCATATGTGCGACTTCGTCCCCGAACTGCTGCGTTGTAAGTGGTTGTTCCGCGCTCACAGACGGGACAGAGTGCGCAGCGGCGCGCTGAAAAGATGCCACAAGATGCCAAAGCGCAAGTGCATCTTTTCAGGCAAACTGCAAAACAAATTTCCCTTGTACCATCCCTCAGAATAAATGGGAGGCGGAGTGCACTGTGTGCAGAGCTGGCAAATACGTTTGTGTGTCTAACAAAGGTTTAAAACGTATAAACAGGGGTGCATATAAGTGGTCCGCAGCTGCGCATTCGCTGTCAAAATAAATGACGCGCACCAGATAAGAATTTGCAACGTGCGTTTGCGTACATATAAAAGGCACTGTTTTTGTCCGCTAGAGTGGGATTTTCACGGCATATTCCACACCAAATCTTTGTGCGTTCATCATTTGTTTGAAGCCAGCTCACCTCCTGCAACCACTTTTCCGAGAATACGCGCTTCTTTTGCGGTTCGGACTCCTTCTGACATTTCTTTGGAGGTGGAGGAACACCAAAGTAATTGCTTAAAGGAGCTTGCTTCTTCGACATCTTTAAGAGTTCTAAACAAATGTCTGTCCTCCTCCAGAAAATCTTATGTACGCAAACGCGCGTTGCAACTTCTTATCTGGTGCGCGTCTTTTATTTTGACAGCGAATGCGCACCTGCGGACCGCTCATGTGCACCCTGCATATAAAGGCTGTGCGAGGCGAAAATTCATCTAGTAAGTTGACCGAGTTCTTTGTTACACCTGGGAAAAACGAGGATGTTGTTGTATCTGCAGCAGAAGGTGCACTGGCATTTCATACTATGAAGCGTCACAATAGCTACAGATCCATTGCACTTGTGTGTTGCTAAAAAAAGAAGCATTTCCAGATTTTAACAAAGCAAAAAAGTGCCCGCACCAAGACTGAAACTATTGTCAATGGTGTCATAGTGCTACATTCAGATGAAGTCACTCTTTGAGCTCTTAATAAAATCCAGTACTGTGGCATTTCTCAGACTTAAGTAATCATGGAACAGAGAATATATTCCCAGTCATACTTTGACTGGAAGAATGGTGGCGTGCAAAAAAAAAAAAAAAAAAAAATTGAGGTTAGAAACGCGAAATGAGACAGCAGAAACCATTGCACAATACCTCACTGGTACTTCACTGGTCATTTTTCTTATACAAATGAGGCATTATTTCTGTAACGTTATTTAATTCTAGAGGTTTTTAAATTATTTTTTTGCACTTATTGACTTGTAAAAGCCTATAAGACATTTTTTTATTTCACCATTCATTTACAGCACAGAGAAGGCATTATTTAAATATGTTAAAAAAATTTTTAAGCAAACAGTATTATTAAAATTCTTCATGAGTGGGCCAAGTGTCCTTTTTTTTGGAAATCAAAATATGGTCACCCTAGTACACACGATGTATGTCTTAACAACAGTAAATGTAATGTCAGGTATAATGTTGTTTGGATGAGCTGCTCTGTTATTTTTGGCTAAAAGTAGTTCTCTTTTCTGTGTGGGGATTCGTTTTTAAGAAGAAAGCTACAATTAGCCTTTTGTGCATTTAGAGAGAGTATAGTGTAACTGTCTTCTTGTCAAGACAGTAACTCTGTGATTGTCTACTTGTGACACATCTGGGGGACATGTGTAGATTGTAAATAGAAAAGTGTGATAAAGGACCTGACACACACTGGATTTCCGTGCTCATGCAAGTGTTTATTTGTGTTTCAGCAGCTGATTCTGTTGTTTCAGCACCAGGGTACCGGGGAAACAGTCACTCCCTTGTAGGGCTGTGCGAGATGACCAACATTTCATATCCCGATATAAGACGTTTATCGTCCTGACAACGGTATATATCACAAAAATTTTTTGCATTTTCTGTAAATTCCGTGAATGTCGGGCAACTCGATTTGCGTTAAGTTTTTTTTTTTTTTTTTTAGCTGGTCGTGTACCTGGAGTCAAGTGTTTTGACCGATGCATGAAACTATACATTTTTAGACATTTTCTTTGTGAGTATTTATTACACGGTGTGCTGCGGGGAAAAGCCGGTTCTAATGTTTGATTCTAAGGTTTATTTTTTAGCACCTGACGGCTCTTTCTTGCTTCTCATCCGTAAACACTCTGCGTACTCTTTCACGTGATTCAGTTTATTTTGAAAAAATCTCAACAGGATCTTCAGCTTTATTGTGAAAGGTTTATGTGAAAAATAAAGAAGCGGACGACGGAGCCCCGCGATGGTTTTACCGTCGGTGTTGTTAACCTCAAGGCATAAAAACAGTCGCTTGTCCGTCCGTAGTGTGGTTATATTAAATATAAGAGAAAGAGAAAGAGAGAACTTTAAGAAATTCTACAGTGACCATCAAAACAATGAAAAAATATTGCCGTAAAAAGTTTATTTTGCCACAACACTAAACAAACGATAGCGTAATATGCAACGATTGACGTTTTCATATCGTCATCCGATATCATTATATCGAACAGCCCTACTCCCTTGCGGCTCCATTTATTTCCTCCTCTGTCACCGCCGTCACTATATACGTAGAGAAGAAAAAGGGTCATGAGCACACACACCTGCTCTCTTCCAGAATCTGACCAAAAAGGTGCAAACAACCCTCGCAGAGGCCAATAAAGTTGCAGAAGAAACCATCTCAGCCATGAGGACGGTGCGGAGCTTTGCCAACGAGAATGGAGAGGCCGACTCCTATTACGCCAAACTCTTAGTCATGTTCCAGCTCAACAAAAAACAAGCCCTGGCCTACGCTTGCTACATGTGGTCCAGTTGTGTAGGTATCTGCAGTTACCCTTTACATATCTGCATTGTTTATTTAGTGGTCTCTGTTTTTGCCTTACAGCAAGGGATTTTTGTGTGTTTTCCAGATCTCAGAGCTTGCTCTCGAGCTGGCTATCCTCTACTATGGAGGCCACCTTGTGATTACTAATCAGATGAGTAGCGGCGCCTTGATATCTTTTTTCATATACATGCTAGAGCTCGGCGAATGTCTTGAGGTATATCATCTATCATTCTCCACAGGTCGTTTGTTTTCTGTTCTGAAGACACGGCAATGAATCCATGTTGTCTTCGCTTTGCAGAGCATTGCATCAGTGTACACGGGCCTCATGCAAGGAGTTGGAGCTGCTGAGAAGGTTTTTGAGTATCTGGATAGGAAACCCGAACACCCCTCTGATGGCACAGAGGCTCCGGAGACATGCGCCGGTCTGGTTGAATTTAAAGACGTCACGTTTGCCTACCCGACACGCCCTGAAACTGATATTCTCAAGGTTTGTCCTCAGGGATCCTGAACACCTGAAGAAATTATTCACAAGTGGTCTGTTTGACTCATGGTGGTAGAGATGAGGGCAGTTTACTAGAAGATTGCAACAATATAACCAACTAAATGAGGGTGAAGTTAGGATACGGTTGACATTATGTCTGCTTAGTTTGAAATGGGTCTTTTTGCAGGGGGTGTCATTCCTCCTGCGTCCCGGAGAAGTGACTGCCCTTGTGGGACCTTCAGGCAGTGGGAAGAGCTCCTGTGTGAGTCTTCTGGAAAATTTCTACCTTCCTCAGCAAGGCCAGGTGCTGCTGGATGGAAAGCCTGTTCAAAGCTTTCAGCATGACTACCTCCACTCCAAGGTTAGTCAGTGTATAAGACATTTTTATGTGTAATCTTTGTATTATATATATATATATATATATATTAGTGCTGTCAATAGATTAAAAAAAATTAACAAATTAATCTCACAATTTTCTGTCATTAATCAGGATTAATCGCAATTACTTCAATAGCCTGGCTACAATTACACTTTTTCAACTTTATATTTAAGCTTGTAACTGACATTCATGCAGTATAATGAAGTAAATGGAGAATAAACACAAAGAATGTGTGCTTAAATTCAAAGAGAATTTGAATAGTTTTCTTCAATCTTTTAGCACAGGATCTCTCCTGTGAAATACAACTCTTAAAAAAAACCTTTTTACTAATAGGTAATAGATATAATATATATTAGTGCTGTCAAACATTTAAATTTTTTTATCAGCTTTATCACTGGGTTACTGTGGATTAATGTTGATTAATCACAATTAAATATCATTCATTTTTATACTATATATATATATATATATATATATATATATTGCATGAGCAAACAGAAAAAAAGGGAAAATATACACACTTAACATTTTTATTGAACATCTTGAACATTCATGTTAACAAAAAACTCTGTAAACAATTATCCTCTCTCTCTGTCACTCTTGGGGAGGCACTTCAAGTCCTTGAAACGAGGAACCAAAACTATGTAAAGTGCATTTTCTCAACGACATTAACAGGTCTGCAGTTTGTTGCAATCCACTTGGCAATTGTGTCAGTCAGTATGTCCGAGGTAGACTTCCTGAGTCCCGGATGCTCCGTGAGTGGTTTGTCGCAAGCTGGGTGACGCGTTAGCCCAAGTCCTAGGAGCAAGCCCGGCTAAAGTATTCTTCGCGTCAATGTGATATTTTAAGCTGGAAGTGCTTCGGTGAAAAGAAAATTCCTTCTTGCACAATGTGCATAATACTTTGTCTGTCGACTGTTCCGTCTTGTTATTTTTTTTAATACTCAAATTTCCAATCGAGAGGGCCAATGTGCGTTTATCATCTTCCATATTGAGTTGATTGGTTCTGCTGCCCGTCACTACCAGATCAACTGCCCATTTGTGCATGTGCGAAGGTAACTCTGCTTGGACAAACTGCCTGAAATGCATTGACAGAAACATTTCAGCGATTTTGAGTCATTCTGCACTCCAGATGCGTTAATAGCGTTACATTTTTTTTATCGCATTAATCGTGATGATGGCTTAATCTGTGTTAACGCATTTGTTTTTTATACATGTAGAACTCAGCAGGAACTAAACTAAGCAGGAGGCCTGGCTCTTATACAGTGTTCAGGAGGCTGTAGACATACTAACAGTGAATGCACTATTGTGCACTGTGATGTTGGATTGTGCACTATTTGCACAATCCAACATCACAAGAACTTTTGTTGAGGGGTTGTCTGAAAATCTCCTGAAAAGAGCAAAACTGCCAATGTGTTTGTCCATCTCTATGTTTTCTGATTTTTCCTGCCCTGTGTCAGTTTCTGCTGGCGATGACAAAAACTAGTCTCATAAAAGAAAAACATTAAGAAGGGCTAAAAAACATAATTTCTTATGACTAAAAAGCAAACATTTTTCTAGGGGGCTATTTTTAGTGCTACACTTTTCTCACTACACTTATGTGTCATCTGAAAAGCATTCATAGCAGCGGGGTGGTGTACGCAAGACTCACTCAAAATAAACTACAGCCTGCTACTTGTGTTACTTGTAATCAAACAGGACCTCTCAATGTAACAGTCTGGCTTCATGATGTGTTTGTTTTTCTTTTTTCGGAGTCCCATACTTTGTATACAAATACACCCCTTGGCTTGTTAGTCTTCAGCATGCAGTAATTTCTATTCTTTATTGTGTGTCTGCAGGTGGCTCTTGTAGGTCAAGAGCCTGTGCTGTTTGCCCGCACAGTTGAGGAGAACATTACCTATGGCCTGACTGATGTCCCCAGGGAGGCAGTGCTGCAGGCTGCCACCAAGGCTAATGCTCATGATTTTATTACCACTCTTCCTAAAGGCTATGAAACAAGTAATCATTAAATCTGTTCATTTGTAAATCAGCTTTTTATGTGCTCTATAATGGAGATGCTTATTAAGCTGGGACCTCAAGAGGAAAAGTCACATTTAACATTGGTCCCTGGCAGATTTGTTTTACTATACAGAGCTTTACTGTACATTGCAAAGCTGCTTGCAGAGGCATCAGAAACTATAGGTTGGCTGATACAGCTTAAGTAGCATGCACCATTTGAGATCTGCCAATAGGATGTGTGGAAAAGTAAGAAGTGACCACGAGATAGTGTGGCTGACACTGAGATCAGCTGATTTGCCAGCCTGACTTTGGGGTCTGCTTAAAACTGACACAGTGCTCAGATTTAAATTCACAATATCACAGCCATACAAAAAAATAGAGCTATGTTCTGTGATAAAGAAATGGAGATGTGTTTGATAAGATGAAATGATGTATTTGACTGACTTTCACCTTACTGTTTTCTTGAGGTGTTGGCGAGAAGGGCACACAGTTGTCAGGGGGACAGAAACAAAGGGTTGCCATTGCAAGAGCTCTCATCCGCAACCCTCGTGTTCTCATCCTGGATGAGGCCACTAGCGCTCTGGATGCAGAAAGTGAACACATTGTAAGTGTTATCAAAGCCAGACGAGAGCTTTGGTACAGCAGCTGTTACCAAGCAGACATGCAGCATATTTGCATTATGGAATAATATAGAGGTGTTGATGTATCTGCTGAATTCACTACAGGTTCAACAGGCTCTGAACAATGTCCTGCGGGACCACACCGTGTTGGTGATCGCCCATCGGCTCAGCACAGTGGAGAAGGCAGACAACATTATTGTAATTGACAGGGGCCACGTGGCAGAACAGGGATCTCACAGTGAGCTGATGGCCAGCGGCGGACTCTACTCTAAGCTGGTTCAGAGGCAGGTCCTGGGCATCGAGACCGGGGAGGAGGACCTACACTCACCACAAAACGCCAGCTGGAAGTCAGGTGGAGGACAGCAGTGGAGAGGACGAAGCAGCAGCGGCAGCCTGAGCGAGTCTGAGTGTAGTGTGCGTTACTGAGAACGACCTGCAGTGTGTAGATGTGGCACTGGACTGTAATTAAGTTAAAAATACTTAAATCTGCATTTGGGTTTGTAATCTGTTGGACAAAGAAAAGTTTTGTAGTGTTTCACCTACACACCACCACAGTGGATTTTAAATTCATCAATATGAGACTGATGTGCAGACCTTTAGCTTTAATTCAGGGGGTTTCATTGGCAAAACTTTGCCATTAACAGATTGATGGTTGCATTATGGGGATTGTTTTAATGTAATTATTTTAAATGTTTTTAAAAGAAAGAAAGAATTCTGTCATCATGCACTTTAATTGTTTTGCTGTCTCTCTGATAGGTTAGTTTGGGTTTTGCAGCCTTGATGGCCTCCCTCACTTGCACTGACCTCTCTTTGGGTTCATATTTAAAATTACAGTGAAAAGCTATAAAATACACAATCAAAACTTTAAATC